>NW_018743331.1:1254851-1876388 GCF_001683475.1 Chenopodium quinoa
CGTGAAAACGTAAGGCTTACTCAACTACTAAAAATGGCAGCGGAAAATAACTGACTTTATTAATATTATAATAACCATAATATATAGTTTGAAAATACTCCAAATAAAAACATGTCTGACTCATGAATGAGTAAATTCCTAACTAGGTGATCCCAATCCCGACTTAAGTATGCGCACGATCAACTCCACTCCTGAAATCAAAACTGCTTACCAATAATGGTAAATAGGGCGAACCAAAACAAAAAGGAAAACAGATTAGCAAAAACTCTAAGTACATATAAGTGCAAGGCATGTAAATACTTTTATTAGGTAAACATGCTTTCGAAATAATTTAATTTCTTAAATTTAAACATGCCAAAATATGACTTTCTCAAAAATTCAACACTTTCCAAAAATTAGACTTATTTCCAAAACCGATTTTCCTCACCTAAGTGTGCACTCCCCCCAAGCAAGTTAAACTATACTCGAGAAAAGACCAGATCATACAAAGTTCATGGTCTTACTTAACCAGTCGTCCTGGGTAGAAGGACAATAAATATCAAATACTCATGCCCATAATGAGCAGCAAATTTAATTCAATTCCTTTAATTCAATAACTTGTAACCAGTGATCTATTAACAAATTTTATTAAATTAATCAAACCTTAAAGTCGTAAAATTATATTTTTAACTCGTCACGAAAATCATTAACTCAAATCTTTCATACGCAATATTTAAACAATTAATATAAATAAACATTCATCAAAACACGCATTTAAAAACTACTTGTATTAAGGACTTAGCCACCTATACGTACCTTGATCACGAGAAATAAAGGTACGGCTACACTTGGTCACGATCAAAAGAATCCTCCTACAATTTAAAATAACCTTAATTAATATAAGGTTAATAAATAATGTCAAAACTATAAACACTACTCTAAGCTACTTGTGCATGAACTACCCAGGGGCGGACCCACCTTTAGTCATAGTGGGTCCGGTGACACAGTATTTTTTTTTTAAATAAAATATCAAAGAGACCCCTTATTATAGATAGACGGTCTCTTTGATATTGCTATTGGTAACAACAAACAACATCAAAGAGACCCCTTATTAAGGTAGGCGATCTCTTTAATGCTGCTATTGCTACTTAAATATTAAAGAGACCTGTTATTTATATAAGAGGTCTCTTTGATGCTGCTATTGCTTTTCGAATTTTTTTGGCTACTTTCTTTTTTCATTAAAGAGACCAGTTATATTTAATAACTGGTCTCTTAAGTTATCTCACTTTTTTTTGTATAATTTTTTAATAATTTTTTTTCCCTTTTTATATCTTATATTTGTACAACCGATTTTAATATTTCCGCATAAAGCTTATCAATTAACTAAAAAATCATAAAGTTAATTCAATATAATAATTTTATTGTACCATTTGTTTATAACATGTTATTTGTAGTATTTTCGACTTGTAAAATTGAATTCTTAAGTACTGTATTTGGTTGTGGTATGTATTTTTGTGTCCTATTTTTAGATTGAAATCAATTTGGTGATATATATATATATATAAAAATATAATTTTTGGATTGAAATTAATTATGAACAAGACATGGAAAAAAAAAATTGTACTTTCACAAATGATCAATAATTGATGGTGACACACTATCTCGGAAATCTTGGATCCGCCACTGGAACTACCAAAACTAGTGCATGAACTACCAAAACTATCAAAATTTTAATAGTTTATGTTATTATCCAAAATAGTGATGTTAGTATCAAAATTGTAATGCTAGTATCAAAATAGCATTAGTATAATCATTTAGTAATATTGGTAATAATAGAAATAAGAGGAAACAAAGTATCATTTTTCTTTGTATTTATGCGGCAAAGAAATTGAAGGTGCTACTGCACGCACCTTGCTAGCAGCAAGTCACGGTAGTAACCGGGGGCAGATTTAACAGTAGTACGGCATTGAGGTGTTGGTTAGCGGCAGCGGCGGTGGCAATGGCGAGGTGGTGCGGTTGCGGTGTTTGTTTAAGCAAGAAAGAAAGAAAAGTTGAGGAAAAAGAAAGGGCCGTGAGTCTTAGGGTGTAGAGGGGACTTTTTTTATTTTTTTGGTGTGAATAAATGGGAGGAATTAAAGGTCTATTTATAGGTGTTTAAGGGTATGAAGATAGAGTTCAAGAGAGTGTAGGATTAGTATGAAAACAAGATTAGGTTAGTTAAATGAATTTGGATGCAGTTTGGCCTAGGTTAACTTATGTGAGAAATCAAATGAAAAAGATGAGAAGAGAAAATAGGATTAATATTGATTTGGTTGGAGGAGTAAGGATACAAATCAAAGTAATCAAGAAATTAACTGCTTAAAGGTTAAGAAATATGATATCATTCCCAGAAGATACGGCCAACAAGGGTATTTTTTTTTTTTTTTAAAGTTTATTTAACGAAAATCAGATTTTAATTAATAAAATGAATTATTTTGATAAAAATACAAATATATAAAATATTTTAGATAATATCAAAACTAAAAGTAGATGTACATCATAAGCTAATAATTAAAATTGCTGAATATTATTAATTAAGATAAAATCCGAAAAATAATATAGTTAGGTCCAAAAGTACGTACAACATAAATTTTGAAATTAATAAAATATGGACCGTCCAAGATTATTAATTGTTATTAATTTGGAAATACGAAAATAATTAAATGTTCAAATAATTAAATACTTATATTTTGGCTCCAAATTCAAATAATCAAAGGAATAATTAAGAAAGTATTTCTCAAAATTCGGGGTATTACAGATAACATAAGCATTAATTAGCTCAAATTAGTTTAACTAAGATTAGTTCAGATTTTATAGCATGAGATAAAATATTTTAAAATTCATGTAAAAAACACAAAAGCTAAGTGAAAGCTACTAAATGGGCGGATTTAGTCTCTTAACCTAATTCGTATTATTGAGTAACATCCTCAAATTACTCTTCAATAATAATGAATATAAAACCTGTTTAAAAGAGAAACTTGGAGATATTACTACCACGTGATTACGTAAGGATTTTCAAAACAAAGACTTGGAATGGAAGAAATTACATATTTAACTTTAATTTATGATGAATAATGAGAGTGAGAGATAGCTCAAGTGGTTAGAGCTCCCCTCCCGGTTCCAAGAGATCTTGGGATCGAATTTCATCACCCGCCCTTGTGGCTCTCCAAACACCAAAAATTTTTATAAAAAATAATAATATTCTTCAAAATCGATCACGTGAGAAACCTCAACCATGATATCTAAACTTGGTGATTATTGCCCTTCATCCCAATGAACACATGTAGATCACGTCGAGTGATCATCACCTATCTACTTATCATTTGGGTCAAGACAAAACAAAAGAGGAATACGCGTTAAAAAACGCTAAGTACATACCAATCTAGAGACATAAAATTAATTTATTTAATTAAACATGCTTTCACAAGATTAAGCATTTTTAAATAATAATTATTCAAACCTTCCATATTTAGAAATATTCCAAAAATCATAAACTTACCAAATTCAATGACTTTCCAAAAAAAAAAATAGATTTCAATAGAAATGGAAGATCAATCTTTTCGTAAATCATTTTTCCCAACCTAAGTGTGCACACCTTCCAAAAGCTAGTTTCTCATATACATAACTACTTATACTTCAAGAAAGACTAGATCATACAAAGTTTATAATCTTATCATTTATCTCCACATAGTGAGAGTCATAAAAATCAAGAATATTCGAAGCATGACTATCTTAAACATTTCAGAAATCCTGTTCTTTTTGTAAAAATGGAGTCCAGAAAAAAAAAATATTGAGATAAAATGTAATTTAAATAATAAAAAATTCTTTCTCATCAAAATAATACTGTACCTGATATTTTTTTCCCCTTGACAGCAAATTCAATTTAACTTTTTTTCCTCGACAAAAATTCAACGGATAATTTTTATGGCAAGAAAGAAATTGGCAAGAGTATACATTGGATGTAAAATTTTAACCGTTGAAATTGAAATTAAATGAGGAAAAAATGAATTTAATTCTTCCATTAAATAGTAAGATTGTAGAAATTAAATGATGGAAAATATGGAATGTTTAAGATTTTTGTGGGAATTGCAAAAATAAGAGAGCACTTAAAAAAGAAAGAATTAAAGGAAGTCAAAGATTTGGACTTTTGGAGTATTGAAAATAGAATCTTTGGTTAAAAACTATGAAGCTTAGAACATGAACAATGGGGAGGATACATATATTCTTTTCCATTTTCTCTCTCATTTTCTCCATTTGACGCATCACATTTTCTTTCTTCTGATCCACATCACTTCCCACTATCTCCATCCTTTTCCTCATCCTCTTTCTTTAATTTTTCCAACAACAATAAGGATCATTTCTTATTTTCTCTCTCCTATTTACATATACCCCACCATATATTCTCTCTCCCAATAACATAAATAATTATTCATAATAAGATTCATTTTTCTAAAAAAATAAATAATCAAAATTTTGGCACGAGAGCCGAGGATTAGTTTCCTCTTCAGAAAGTGGAATCTACCATTTCCTCTTCTTAATAGGATCCTTTTAGCTATTTGAGCATCAGTAAGGATCATTTTAGCCACCCATAAAGTAAGTTAAAAGGATATACTCCCTCAGTATTTATTACTTGCTCCACTTTTCTTTTGCGGCCGTATTTTATTACTTGCTCTATTTCCTTTTTTGGAAACATTACACAATATTTTACTAATTTCTTCTTTCCTAGTGGACCCCAAACTATCATATTACTGTTGATGTTGATGCCCTTATTACTATTGGTAGTTGTGAGGGTTGACTGTTTAAGGGGGAAGGGAAGGGTAAATTCTTCTTTTACGTTTTTTATTCTTAAAACAAATAAACAAATTTGGGCCTGTTGAGGGTAAAAATACCCCGCCATGTGGTCCAATCCTAAGGTGACACGAGGCCGAATAAAAGGGCAACATGTGGCAACATAAAAGCACCTGAAAGAGGAAAAGGCCACTATTACATCAAGAAGCCCAATTCCCGAGAAATACGCCATAACGGCACCCCCAAAGGACACGTGTCCTCTGCTGATTATGCCGCCAATCAGTGCCCTCCATTCTAGGTCACTAAAACCTAGGAGGGCATACATTCCCACTCATAAAAATACCCCAATCATTTATAATGGGAGGGGTGCATTGAGACATTGCATTCAAGGCATAATTTATTGATGATTGCTCTAACTTCTCTCTACTTTCTTTCTCTTAAATCCTTCGTTTTCCGATTACTAACTTAACTGTCGGAGACGAATATTCCGGTAACGAAATATTCATTGTTTTGTAGGTGTCTGTTGTTGTCATAGTGCTATTGAAGATCTGTATCCCGAGGGAATCTAAAAAAACCCCGAAACAAGGCCCCTATGGTTTTGGGGCCCTGTGCAGCAGGTTTGCTTGCACTGCCCCTGATTTGAAGAATGCCTTTAATAAATCAACCTTTTCATTTTCATGCATGTATGGGATTTCAAGAACATTTTTACTTTAAAGTGACTTGGAAATCAAGTATGTGTATAAGCAACCTTTTAGAACATTAAATTATTTTCAAATATCAAACAATGGAGTAATATTTATTGAAAACAGGCTCACATTATCTATATCATAAGCATTGAAACATTGTTCATTTACCATTCAATACATTTGCATATAAAATCATGTGTTTAAAGACCCACCCATGTATACATACCTTGATTTTTAAAAACAACTATTTCACCTACAATTACAATCACGAACGATCGATCTCCTAAACAAACATTATACGGAGTAATCTTAAAAACATTAAATATAAAAAATTAAAAAATATCATATATTGAAAATAGACATTTATTTTAGAAAAAAACCTCAAAATAATTTAAAGTAGCATGGCTGACGAGAAAGTCAGGTTCACGTTGGAAAGAAGGAGGCAGATCTTGCAGACGTTATATCTCATAATATATAACATCGAATTGGGTGATTTTTGAGCCTAATCTCAAGAATTTTTTCGAGAGGAATAACTTTGTCTCAAACAGCAGAAAGCTAAAAATGATCAAAAGTGAGTGAAAAATGGCTTGGAACATAAATGGGCTGAAATATTATTAAAAAGAGAAGAAAAAGAAGAAGACATGTGGCAGAGGTACTGCCACATGTGGCAGTAGAGGTAGCTGTGTTGGTGGTGCTCACGACCAAGGAAAGGGGAAGGAAGAAAAATGGAGCTTGAAACCAATGGAGGAAGAAGAGACTTTTAAGCTTTTGAGGTTGAATATGGATGAAATCTTGGGTGCTGTTTATAGACTTTGAAAACTCCATTAACATCATGTATGAGGAGTTTTGATTTATACTATCATATCATATAATATGTTGTTGGATTGGTTACAATGTATATTTTCATAATATTAACATCTTAGAATTTATACTAATAAACAATAAAAAATATTAATAATCAAAATTGTTATTCACTACAAATGACTCAAGCAAGTTATATTATTATCATATCATATCATATCACTAATAAATAAAACCGGTCTCATAGCCAGGTTACGAAACAGCGACTTGACATTCCAATTTTTTACCAAGTGTTGTGCCATGTAGGCAACAAATAGGTATATTGTGACACACAGATGCCAAGTAAACTATTTTTGGATATTCTTAAGATAAATATGTTGTATAGTGTTTATTATCACTATATTTCTAATATTTCATAAATACAAAATTAATCATAATGTTTGATAAATATCTTATAACTCGGTTTTATTTCCATCATAAAATTCGTTTCAAAAAGTTTTTTAAAATGAGATTTATTTATAATATATTTAATTTAGTTACAAAAAATAATAGAGAATCAGTAAAAATAATTTGGTTTGGTAATAATACTTTCAGTTCAGTAAAAATCATTTAAGTTCAATAACAGTAATTTCAAGTCAATAATAACATGGATATTTATTTACAAACAAAACTACAAAAAGTAAACTATTCTATAAATAAACGATATGATATCATATGTCTAAATATCTTGCATTATCAGAAGGGATTACATGACCGTATTAATGAACATTCAAGCTAAAAAATTTATCCTAAAATAGGAAATCCCAATAAATCTTCAAAAGACTAGAAGTTCCGATTTAAATAAATAAATAAATAAAAATAATAATTATTGAGTATGTCTATTTCACACCTACTATAAAAAATGATGTCTTGATCACAATAATAACAGCTAACCGTACAAAACTCTGCTGAGCTGCTGTCTCATGATTCCTGCAACCTCTTTCTCTCTCTTTCTCTCTCTTCATACATCTATATCTTTCTTACTATCAGTCCTTTAGGGTTTTTATCCTTACTAATCTAATCTCTCATTAATTTACTTCACTTCAACTTTCTAATTATAATATTTCTCACCAATTATATTCAATTATTCAAATAAATGGGAAGAATATTCGTGATTGAGCTTGAAGGCAGAACTTACAAATGCAAATTCTGTAAAACCCATCTTGCTCTTGCTGACGACCATATTTCCCGGGTAATTTTTCTTCAAGCTCGAGTATTTCTCTCAATTCATCTTTTTATTTTGTGTATTTTTAATTTTAATTTTCATCTCCCCTGTTTTTAATCTTTCTTTTTTTGTTATTTTTTTTGAAAGAGTTTTTAATCTTTCTTTGTTTCCTTATTAAGTGATTATTTTTTCTAGGTTTTAATAATTAGATCAATATTTGAATTTGGGGTGTTTTATTTTTACATTTTCTTTTCTAGGTATGAATCAGTTTTCCCAAATGTGATGTTATTATTGGGTTCTGTGATCCTTCAAATATAATCTATAATTTTGTATATATTTCTGTGCTTGTAGTAGTAATCTGAATCAGGGAAAGACTTGGGGTTGGAGATTTTTAATGTTTCGATATACAGTATTATGGACTTCGTTCTGTTAAAACCAGTGATCACGTTGATGGTGTAATTTGAACTAAATCCGGACTGATGTCGTATGTTACAATTTTTGTTGTTATGCTACAACAAAAGGTGTCATGGTACAACCAATGCTATTTTTTTCGAGCTTGCTCGAGTAAATGAGAAAAAAGAAATTTAATTTGGTCGTGTCATTGGTTGTACCATGGACATTCTGGTAAGTATATTATTTGTCAATAACAACTAAATAAGGCAACTAATTATACTTGGATTGTGTTATCTTTAGATTCAAATGCATTGTTGTTTTTTTAAATTAGAAGTATTGTTTAGTTTTTGAGTAGTAATTTAGTCTCTAAATGTTGTTCTTGCTTTTGATTGTGTCAAAAAAAAAGTCAAAGTAGAACAACAATTCGTGACGAAGGGAGTAGCTAACAAGGGACAGAGAGAGTAGTAATTTATGTTGCTAGTGATGACTATTCTAACTTGCCTTACTCTCATGACTTCTCTAGACTTTTCATTGTCGCAGAGGGAAAGCATATCTGTTCAAAAATACGTGAGTTTCTTTCCTTTTTCTTTTCGCTCTGTATGAACTCATCATGAACTCCCATTTTCAATTTATCTTAATTTGTACTTGAGAATTCATTTTATTGTTCAAAATTTATATGCATAATGGTTGTTCATTATCTCCAAAATTTAGATTTTTTTTTTAACCAAAGAATGTATTGTTGGACAACAATCTTCATAATTACACCTCTGTACCATCATACCATGCACCCAAGACTCATGGCACACCCGAATACATTTTGGACACTAGCGAATTTACACTTGAGTTTTTATGAGGAGCAATATCATTAGATTGCATTCCTCGAGCCTAGGTTACGGCTTATGACTCTGTGTTTTATTGCCTCAGCCCATCATATACCTTGATCCCATAGGACATCTTATTGTTTTGAAGTTGATGACTTACCAATTTACATGCTTTATTTTTATTCTTGTTTATGTGACTATATTTTTCTTAATCAGATTCCAGTCTCGTTAAAACCTTTACCACAGACATGAACTTTGAATTTGTACTTCCGTAGCACTACATTATTTGTAAAATAATTAGCTCTGATGAAATTAATCCTTAAAGCAGTGAAATTATTTTATGGATCAACTAGGTGATTTTCTACTATCTTAATTTTATCACTAGGAACCTTATGATTTGGACCACGAAGTTGTCTTTTCTTGTTCTATGCAAAGAGGAAGAAAGTGTATCATCATTAAAAGAGTTCAAATGTTCAATATTACCTTTAGCCATTTTAGGTAGTGTTGCTATACAATACATGATCCTCTATTGGCTTAGAGATACACATATTGAATATTTAAGCCTTGTAGATTGCTGTTTTATTCCTCCACTGATATTTCGAACCTTTGAAATTTCAATGAGAGGAAAGCTAAGGTTCAATTGAAGTTCGTGGTGGAAACTTTCAACATTGGCATCTGCTATCATTATCAGCGTCTTTATAGTCAAAGAGCTGGTAAATTTTCAATTTTAAAGTGAAGGTGTGTGCATATTGGAGTTGTTTGTTATGGAAAGTTGGAAAGGTTATGTCTATAATCAACGAAAATGACTTTAAGAGTTACAAATATATTTAGCCAACAATAAGTGAGCCATGTGATTCTTTGTACTTTATAATGCTCTATGTATGTTATTGTTTATCCTTCTGACCTTGGATGGGTTGTCTCGATCACTGACATTATGCATTATTGATCAATGAATACAATCTCATTGGAATTAAATTCAAATAACTTCTATTTCAGGGTAAATATAATCCTAGGAGCTTCAGAAGAAAGGCTGATGCTTTCTGGGATGCATACTGTTGCAGATATATTTTGCTGCTGCTGTGGACAGATTGTTGGATGGAAATATGTACTGTTCTATCTTTTGCTTTCCTTCCCCCTCCCTTCCTACCCTGCTCAAGATTCTTGGCAATGAAACACTTGGAGCTTGACTATTCTGTCTCATTTCATCTTGTGGCTTTCAATTAGCAGTGGCCTGCTCACATGCTAAACTAAATATTCCTATGGTGATTTTAGTGTAAATGGTGTAGAAAAGTTGTCTGGAAAGCATCATTTAAGCCAGAATAATCATTGTCAAAGATGAACGTCTAGTTGTCTACAGCCTATATGTCTGTTACTTCGCTGCCTACCATTGGAACACTATGAGCTTGACTATGTCTATTGACTTCAATTTGCTTCACTTCACATATTCACTAAAGCTAATTATGTGGTTTCAATTGGTTTTATCTGAGAGCCCATCATTGAGAGTCACCTTTGTTGTTTTCCATTGTCAGTGTGGCTCAGTTGTAACCGAAAACTTGCAATCTGATTGTTGTGAAGTTATTGCTGGCTTAGATGGTGAAGTTGTTTGTTGTGTACCAGGGATGTTCAAAGCTTATGTGTTTCTATCAGCCTTTTGCTACCTTTACATCTCAGGAGAAAAAAGAAATAGAAAAATAGCTGGCCCTGTTGGCTACTGTTAATTGTGTCCTGACTCCTGATGTTGACCTGGTGGCTTGACTTCTTCTAGTCAGGGGAATTGTAAATTATGATTTCATTGTTAACCATTTTCGTTGCCATTTTTACACGGTGTCATTTAAAAATTTTAAAGTGTGAAAATTATGACGAATATTTCATTTAAATATTAAATGATTAGGCTATTGGGATTGATTGGTTTACAGTACTGTAATACTTCGTATTTAATTGTTCATCTGATTGCGACAAGCCGAATAGTGACACCTATTTTTACTTGATCATACATTTAAAAGTCTAGCTTATTTTTCTGTATGGGTAGTCTAAAGTTGGTTTCTATGGTTTTGACCTTATTGATCCACCTATACTGAATTTCATGTTTTCAATCCAGGAAGCAGCTCGTGAGAAAAGCCAGAAATACAAAGAAGGGAAATTTATCCTTGAAAGGTAATTTACTCTCCTTTTTCTTTGGATAATATACAGAGACATGGGCTCTTTATGCCCCTCTCAATTACTGCAACTTTTTTTAAATTTTTATTCTACGTTAGTCAAGTAAAATGTTCAGCCTACTATGTCAATTATACTTGTATACAGAGGCAGGATTATTGATGGATTCGACTCTGAGTTTTAAATTGATGCCAGTTTGATGAGTGATGCTGAGGATGTTTAGATATTTCGCCATATGTAAGATGTGCTCTATGTTGTAAGTGGAAAACTTGTTTTGGCGTCTATGTTTGTATGAATAGATTCGGTAAACCATACCTGTATATATGAGCATGACAATTCCTGCTGGGTGTAATCACTGAGTTCTGTGATTGGCATGAATTTTACTCCCCATGTTTTCTGATTGATTATTATTTTATTATCTATTTTTTTAAATTTTAATATAGTCTATACATGAATACTTAGAGGGGTTGGAGCTATTAGAGATGGTGAATTGAATATACTTAGTATTCATCGAACATATAAGTTATTGTAGTCTACAGTAGTGAATAAGATCTTGTAGCTTAAATTTTTCTTAGCTAACTAGATAACAGGCAAGTCATGAAGTAGGAAGACACCTAAAATCATTTTCAAAACTTGGAAAAGGGAAATGTACTTGTCTTTTGTTTGATAGTAAAAGTATAGCGCTCTTATTTTTCCTTATACAATTAAAACCGAAAAATATGCCTTGAATGTGGATGGGGAGAGGAGAGGCATCTGCCAAGAACACAGCTGGTGGAGTGATGGTGGAGCATTAGGAATGAGGACTGGCTATTCGACCATCTGGAGGCTGCCTGCTGCTTGTTGCTTGGTGGGTCAAGGCGAATTTCGACACTGAAGTGCTGGTAGAAGTTGGCTCGGGTGTGGGTATAACAGTGGCAGTGGGGTGTGGTCTTGTGCCACTGTCCAATTTTGGGAGCTGTAGGAGCCAAGAGTTATGAAAGCCTAGGCGGTTTTTTTGAGGTTGAAGATATGAACTCATTAAAGAGGAGTTAAGTACAAGATTAGGGTCTAAGTTTTTACATTTTTCACCTTTTGGGACCTCAATGTTTTTTTTTTCACCTTCTGGGACCTGTAGTTAACAATCCGGCTAGTTAACCCCTTTAACTCACCTTAAAAAAAAAAAAAAAAAAAAAAAAAAAAACTTAGTCCCTTCAGAAATTCTGTCAACACTAAAAAAACATAGGTCCTTAAATCTAATCTCATCCAAAATTACTGAAGGAAATTAACTAAATTTTTTTTAAACTGATACATATCCAAAAACTAGCCATATTTTTTAAAAATAGACTAATACTCGTAATACTTCTACTCTAAAAATAATTGTTTTATGATAAAATTGATTGTTCTATTTTAATTAGAACTAACAATCGTGTTGTGTTTGTCTTCATATTTGTGTTGGAAACTAAACAAGTTGGGGAACCTCAACACTAACCCGACCCATTTAATATATGTGTCGTGTCGTGTCGTGTTTGACCCGTTTAATTAACCTTGTTAGAAATCTTTGACATTAACTTGTATTTTTCGTGTTCGGCTCGTGTCGTGTTATATGAAAAATTATTAGTCGCATGCGATATATTAATCAATAATTCCATAAAGCATTGGGATTTTTTCTTAGATGGATTAAGTCGTGTTAATTTCGTGTTGGGAATCTCAACACTAACCCGACTTGTTTAATTAAATGGGTTAAGTTTAATTAAATGTGTCGTACCATGTTGACTGGTTAATTAAACATGTTTACAACTCTTAACACTAACCTGACTTTTTTTGTGTCTGGTTTGTCTCTTGTCGGCTTCTGTCAGCTCTAATTATAATCACCAAACATTAATTAAATTAGTGGGTAATCGAAAATGTGTTGGATTAATACAACTTTTTTTTTTGGAAGAATAATACAACTATATATTCATGGTGTATAAATCTATTATTATTGCCAAAAAAAATAAAAAAAATAAAAATAAAACAAAACAAAACGGGAAAGAAAAATAAAATAGAACAGTTGATTGCATAAAAAGATTATAACTTACCTGGGTTTGGGATTGAATTACTAGAGGATTTTTTTTTTTTTTTTTTTTTTGCTACTTTTTAGGGGATTAAGTTTTTTTAATCCAAGGGACTATCTTTTTAACTCAACCCAATTAAATATTAGCCGGAAAGTACACATGAAGTCCCAAACGGTGAAAAAAAATAAGTGAGGTCCCAAAAGGTGACAAACTTAAAAACATAGACCCCAATCTTATACTTAACTCCATTAAAGAGAGATTAAAACTAAATGCAAGAGCAAGTCGCATATACTTGGCTGCATGTTTGTGCAACTAGAATAGATGCAACACCCCTTAAACGCAACTTCTAGTGCATGAAACGCGACCCACTTCTTTCTTCTTTCTATTACTGTTATTCCTGTGATTCTTCTTTCCTTTTTAAAATGTTTTGTTTCCCTTTTTTAAAATTCTCTCTCTTCAATTTTTATTCCTATTATAATTTTGATCAAAATTTTCATCAAAATTTTCTTTGATTTCTATACTTTCACTTTCATAAACACTTTCTCTCTCCTCTGTTTTTTTTTATTTTTATCTTCCATTGATTTCGTGAAATTGAAATGATGAATTTCATTGTCATTATCGAAGAGATCAATGTAGGTTAGTTTCTATGAATTTGTTGTGATGGATATCAATTACATTGATGAATTTGGGATTAATTTGCGATGAATTTGATTATTTAAATATTGATTCAATTATTGAATCTGTGATGAATGTCATTTGATTATGTGAAAATTAGGTTTCATTTGTAATCGATATTATTGCAGAAATTGTGATCAATGAATTTGTGATGAATTATTGAATTGCTGCATCTTAAATTTGTTTGTAATTGCGATTTTTGATTTTTTTTTAATTAAGTTGCTAATATTTGTGTATAATATTTGGAAAAAAAATGAACACGATGAACTTTAAAAGTGAACATTTAGCACAAAATGAACATTTAGTACATAAAAATTAAAACATGCGCATTATAAGTGTTAAAAATATGAATATATGCATTTTAGAAAATGAACATACGCATTCAAAATATGAACATATGCATTGGTTCTCGAAAAGTGAACATATGCATTTCAGAAAGTGAACCTGTGTATATAATATATATGAACATATGCATTTAAGAAAATGAACCTAAATATTCAAAATATGAACATATGCATTAGGTCTCTGAAAGTGAACATATGCATTTAAAAAGTGACACATATGCATAAAAAATATGAATATATGCATTTCAGAAAGTGAACATAAAATATGAACATATTTTATAAACATTAATACTTAAGAATATTTATCATATGAACAACAAATATTTATATTATGAACATTTCAAAACATTATGTGAACTATAAGGTATCTAAATAATGAACATGCACTAATATAGGCTAAACTGGGGCTTGCCCTTCGTCTCCACCAAAAAAAAAAAAAAAAAGAAAAAAAAGAACTAATATAGGCTAAACGGGCCATTTTTTTTTTTAAAAAAAACATTATTTTAAAAAAATATGGTGGTTGGGAAGTGACGGTTTTCTGTAAAGTTTCAAAACATAAGGTATTGAAATTATTTAGAAGGAGAGAGAATGGACTTTGTTTGATTGTTAGAGAGAGAAAATCACAAGGAGAAAAAATTGAATTCAGAAATTTAATTTTGAAATGATTAAACTGTTTTTTTTTTAAAAAAAAATTAATTATATTTTTAAAAAAATATGGCAATTGGAAATGGTTTTTCTGTAATATTTGTGTGGATGGGCCGCATTTTTGTTTGGGTCGCGTTTGCAATTGGGCACGTTTGCAATTGGGCTTCTACAATGAGCTGGTGTTGCATATATTGTAGCAGCTTAAGGGTGCAGCTTAGACTAATTGGGAGCAAGTCGTTAAGACAACTCTGACTTTAGGGCCTTTAGTTTTGAAGTTAGATTTCGTGGGCCTAGCCCAAGTGGTATACTTAATCCTAAAACACGAATGTGTGAGGGTAATTAGAGTCATTTTTCCCTAATTGATTTATTCACCATTTCACACAATAAAAATCGATTAGGAAAGTGATTAGACTCATACGGTAGAAACAATCTCATTTCCTCAAATTCTTTTTTCCTCAATAATAACTTTTTATATTATTTGACAAGATCAATTATAATCTTGGAAGTATTTACTAAAATGGTTAGTTGTAAATTTTAATTCCAAAACTAGCTAAAATGTTGACTTGGAAGAAAATTATTTATTTCTTATTTTCCTTTGAACCAGTTTGGTTCACTTGTATTTATTTTTATTTATTTATGTATTTTTAGGTTTATTTTAATTTATTTTTTGGGTTTTTTATAGTTAGAAAATTTAAAAGCTATATACAGATATACATAAAGTCGCTCATAAGAACCCTAATTTCAAGATCACACACACACACACACACACAAAAAAAAAACCAATTTTTTTTTTTTTTTTTTTTTTTTTTTTTGTCTTGATCATATCATAAAAAATTGGAATTTGAAGCAGTATTGTTCTATCAACACAACCACAAATTTATACAACAATAAGGGATTTTAAGGTATTGTTCATCTTTTTCATGTTCACTAATTGTATGCTCTTTGCTAATGTCGGCTGATTTTTGTTAATTGGAAGTTTGGAACAATTTTTTGAGTATTTTTTTATTTTTTATTTTGTGTAACTTTATAAAAATTTGAGAATTGTTGCAAATACATTATATTGAATGTTATTTCACAAATTAATGGATATTTTAAAGGCTAAATTAGAAAAAAAACACCTGTTAAAAGACCTAATTTTGTTTTTAACACCTTAAGATTTCGAAGTTTAATTATAACACCTGTTAAAAAATAAAAATTTTGCTTTCACCAGCTAAATTGGAACAACGTTAGAGGATCTGTTAGCTGGGCCCACAATAACGGCTATTTTTTCCAAACTGCTTTATATAGTTACGACATCCTTCACTAATGTAGAATTGTTGAGCTGATTACACAAAATTGCTTCACATTTTGCGAATTCTGACTAACAAATTGGCGAAATTGTTTGATTTTACCATCATTGTTTGGGGGACGTAGATATCAAATCAGGTAATTGCGTCAATAGCACTTTAGAACCCCTAATTTATCTTTCAAAAATAAGGCGTAAATTAATCTATATGTTGTTGACTTAAATGCATAATTCAGGTCGTATCTGGCAATAGTCATGTAATTCGTAAATAGTTAGGGTTCATTGTGTGTTAATTGTGCTGTAATTTGCGAGAAAATGAAATTAGGGTTCATTGTAGAAATAATTTGGGGGTTTTGATTTGTAGGAGTGACTGTTTAATTCCCTTGGTTCAATTGTATTTTTTTCATAGTACGAATGGTTTTGCTTATTATGGATGGCAAATTGGTGCAGGAAATGTCTTCTACAAGTTTCTCACCTTCAAAGGAGAAGAAGTGCAAATGTGGTGTTCCCTTTGCAAAGCTTACCAGTTGGACAAGGGAGAACCCTGGTCGTAAGTTCAGAACATGCAAGTTCTACGATCCTGTAACTGAGAGCAGAGGTTGTAAAGCATTTGAATGGGTGGATGAACAAGATGGGACAGCCTGGCAAACAGAGGTGATCAACAATTTGTTGTTAGATAAGAAACTGTTGAAGGGGGAAATTAGTGATTACAAGAGGGAAGTTGATGATCTTGGTGGACAGTTGAGGTGTTTGCTGAATGAAGTGGACAGGCTGAAAATGAAATGCAAGGCTTTAAACTCTGACAGGAACAAGATGAACAGAGAGATGCATGGAAGGAATGCTAGATCAGATCACTCTGTTCTTAGTCTTGCTGTTGGGATTAGTTTGGTCATATTAGTGATCCTTCTTATTAGGGGGTTTGTAATGCATTAAGTATAACTTGTAATGCTAGTAATTGCATGAAACAGTAATATGGTAATGTAATGATTTATAAGTGGCAGTGAACCACTATTGCAAGCAAACTAATGTACACAATTATGAAAGCAATGAATTAAGTAAGTACCTAAGTAGTTGATATTGCATTTAAGTTGTTGATCAAATTTGTTGTTGCAGTGCCTAACAAAATCGGCTGGTAAAGCCTTAAAGCAAAGTATTAATTTAACAAAACAGGATCCTTGTCCTAAACCCAAAAGTAAAGCTACAAATATTGCAACTGATTGTTCAGAAAATACAATCAACAACTAAAGTTCAGAAAAACAATTCAAACATCATTGTGTCAGCCCTCCTTGTCTGGAAGTCAGCAGCTTAGCCCTCCTTGTCTGCACTCCAGTAGCATTGGGTTCAGGTTGGCTGGAAGAGGGGGTGGTGTGATGCTTGGCTTGTGGCTGCCCTTGTTGACTGTGTGAACCTTTCCTCTTACTCAATGGTTCACAGCCAGGTTGCTCTTGGGGAAAAGTCCTATTCCCAATGATGTTTGGACCAGCCCCTATTGCACTCTGTTTATTAAACACAAACACCAATAAACAAGTATCAACATCCAATTTCATCACAAATTTTAAAAGAAAAGTTACAAATCCAACAACATACCTTCTTAGCAGCTTTGATCTCCCTCTTCTTCCTTTGCTCAACTACCCAAGGTGAATTTAAAAAGGAGGCCTTCCTGCAGTTCTCTGCTCAGTTGGTTCAGGTTCATGTGGGCCCTTGCAAGTCTTGGGATAGTGGCCAAATCCACCACAAATCCTACACTGACTTTTCCTCCTCTTTTTCCCTGCTCCCCTCCTGTTGCAGATGTTCCCTCCCCAGGTTCCAGCTTCCTCTTCTTCTGTTTAGGTCTTCCAGGCTGCTGTTTGAATGCTGGTGGATGAGGCTCTCTCATGTTCACTCTCTCCCAATGCTTTGGGCTTGGCATAGGTTGAATTGCAGGCTCATATGCTGCTCTGTAAGTGTCCATAGTGTAATAGGGGTGGACAAACTGCTCAGCATCAACCCTCTGATCCATTATGCATGCAAATGCATGAATACATGGGATGCCTGTTAATTGCCAGTGATTGCAGGAACAAGACCAATTTGGCAAGTCAACTAGAACCTGGTCATCATTCAGCTGCACTTCATAAGTGTCATCCCTGGCAGCTTCAATTATGCAATTCCTAGCCACATAGCTCATCCTCTGAAATAGCTTATGCACATATGGAGTGATGTTGGTTGTGATTTCCTTGGAGTCCTCCCACTTCTCATTATTTCTCCTCATCATGTACCTCCTCATCCATTCCATTTGGGTGAGGATAGGTTTGTCTCTTGCATCTCTGATAACAGAGTTGAAAGTCTCACACATGTTGTTTAGTAACATGTTGGACCTGCAACTGTCACTGAATGCATGTCTGCACCAGTGATGAGTGGGGATGTTCTCCAAATAATTGTAAGCATCCTCATCAAGCTCCCTAATCTGTTGCATGGCTATCTGAAACTCAACCTACAACCACAACAGGAACATTATCATGAAAGAATAACATACACAACTGTTGTTGCTCTTATTTTGCTTTTATACACAACAGGAACATTATTACATGAAGTAGGTACATGAACAGGAACAATATCATGCATTTACTTATTCAAAATAATTTAAGGTCACCTAGAGACTTACAAATGTTGTTGCTCTTGTAGCACTCCAAAAGAGCTCTTTGAAAACTGATCCAGTGAACTTCAACTTGAAATTTGCCCAAATGTGCCTAACACAGAACCTAGTCTCAGCATTAGGCACAACTTCAGACAGAGCTTCAACCAGTCCCTGTTTAACATCATCAACAATTACTTGTCACACTTCAAACAATAAAGAACAGGACAGAAAATAAGACTACAATAATCAAAACAATATTACCTTCTGCCTGTCTGACATGAAGGTGAAGCCTGCCCCATCTGCACTTCCAATGCATTGCATCAAGGATTCCAGAAACCAGACCCAAGTCTCCCTGTTTTCAACCTCACAAGTTGCCCAAGAAATGGGGTAAATGCTGTTGTTCCCATCCTTGGAGACTGCAACTAAAATCTGGCCTGGATAACCTCCTTTCAAGTGGCAGCCATCCACCCCTATAATTGGCCTACAACCCTTCAAGAACCCATCCTTCAAAGGCCTTAAACAAATAAACATCCTCATAAACAAGGGAGGCTCAGGCTTTTCAATGCCATCAATCACAACATTACAACCAGACCCAGGGTTGTATTTCATTACAGCCTTCCCATAATCCCATACCCTAGCATATTGCTCTCTTGCTGAACCAAAAATGATCAACTTAGCTCTACATCTTGCCATCCAAGCCCTGTAGTAGGTCACTTCTACCCCCAAGTCATGAAGCACCCTATCCTTGATTTGCTTAACCTTCCATGATGGGTTAGTTCTGAACTCCTCAAGATACCTCTCAACAATGAACTCTGCTGTGACCTTCTTGTTCTCCCTGCTTCTCACACATTTATGCTCCAACTTCATGGTTTTTATTTGCCAAGTCTGTTGTCTTTTTAACTTAGTAGCATGGATCTTGAAACTACACTTCACTCCACCCCTGCATATACACAAAGGCATCCTACTTGTCTTTGTGTCAAACTTGCACCCACACCTATTCCTACACTGAATAGTAATCCTAGTACTATCATTGTGTAAAAAATAGTACTCATACCTATTCTGTATGGCATGCACTCTTAAAGCTTTCCTCAACACTGTAGCATTGCTAAACCTAAGCCTATGAACAAGTACAACAGGCTTTGAGAAGTCAGATTTGTCATTAAACCATGGACTTTTGTCCTCTTCATCAGATGAACCATCCAAGCTCCTTAGGTCATCTGATTCTCCCTCAATTTCTTCTTGTAGTTGTACCTCATTCACATCCAAGTTATCTGTCAACCTTGCCTTTGGATCCTTGGAAACCCCCTCATCATGTACATCAAACTGCTTCCCAAGACTTCTTGTTACCTTAGCTAAAATTTCTTCAGAATTCTGCACAAACCACCTCTCATCCCCACTGTCATACTCCTCCTCTCCAGGCTCCCAAGTTATGTCAATATCACTCCCATCACTTGAAGAAAAATCATCTTCCCTCCCAGTCTCACTGCCCTCACTACTATCCTCAAAAATCAATCCTTTGCATACAGATTTTTTTTCCCTTTCCCTTATCCAACACCTTCACACTGCCAGAACCCCTTTCAAGCTTAGCTTTACCCTTTTGTTTCCCCTTACTCAACAACTTCCCTTTACCAGGAACCCCCTTAATCTCAGCAGAAACCCCTTCAACCCTTTCTATCCCCTGTCTAGATCTAGGTTTAGGAGATTCTTCACCCTCCCTCACCTTAGGCTCATTTTTGTTAATTCTTGGGCTCTTCCTAACTACAGCAGGCTTACCTGAACTTTTCTTCCCCTTTCTCTCAGCCTTTACTGGAGTGGACTGGGCCTGGATCTCATGTATGGGCCTTAATGTTTCATTAGCAGTCACAAATACTTCAACATACCCTTCCCCATTCACTGTCTCCAGCAGCCCCTTCACTTCCTCTTCATTTACAACTCCCTTCTCCCTGTGTTAAAGGTCCTACCTCTTTCTTTATACCAAAGTCTGTAGTTAGGTGGGACATGGACATTAAAGTTCACAAACCCATGCACAGCAGCTACCCTCAAATAATGCAAATCTATCTTATCCACTACCACATCCCTCCTCCAATAACATAACCCACCACACCAACAAAGCAAATGCTTTGATTTTGACACTTGTTTAGTAACAAAAGCACCCCCTACTCTAAATACTATATCAATTAATCCATCTTCGTTGTCGGCCATTTTTCTACCTAATAAACAAATGCAAAGCAAATCAATAAAACCCAACATAGCTAACCCCATTACACAGTCAACCGCAATACTTTAATCAACAAAATCAAACATATTTAAACCAACACAATGACAAACCAGTCAACAGTCAATAAAATCAATGATTTAAACTAAATAATTCACACATTACACCAAATCATACTTAATTTAATCAAATTCAACTTTAATTACAAATTAACCCATTTTACTGTTCTTAGGGTTCCTAATTTTTTTTCCCAAATTACCCTACTACACCCACACAAATGGCATAATGCAGCACACAGTACTTGTTGAAAACTACTTTAAAGGGTTCGAAAGGTACCTGTATTGGAATCTTACTCCTGTTGCTGTCAGAATCCACGAAAAAGTCCAAGCTTTTTGGATGTTGGAAATGGCTGACGGAATCTCGCTGACTTGTTTCGCTCCAATATTGACACATCCTCTTCCAACTCAATTTCTCAATCACAACAATCAGTATAGGGTTTGAATGTTCGCAGTAATTTTGGTTGTTCAAGATTTGCAGACGATATTCAATGAAGCAAAATTAGTTGGGTGGTAATAAATGACAGAGAAGATAAATTCGAATTGAAGGGGATGGAATTTGGAGGGTAAACGACTATGTGGGCCCCACCAAAAAATTCCGTCACAGTTTCTGTTATCTGGTGGTGAAAGCAAAATTTTTATTTTTTAACAGGTGTTATAATTAAACTTCGAAATCTTAAGGTGTTAAAAACAAAAATAGGTCTTTTAACAGGTGTTATTTTCTAATTTAGCCTATTTTAAACTATGGTTTTAAAATTTTCCCAAAAAAAAAATAAAAAAATAAAATAAAATAAAATAAAATAAAATAAAAAACAGGCCATATACTACGTGGAATGTGGGCAAATCGGAATTTAAAAGCCATTTACTACGTGTAAAATTACTGGCCTTTAAATTTTCCAACTAAAAAAAAAAGCAAAATTTAAAAACAAACCCAAAAAAAAAAACCAAATAAAAAAAAAAACTCCCAGAAAAATGAACCTTTTCGGTTCAAAGGAAAATAAGAAATAAATAATTTCCTTCCAAGTCAATTGTTTAGCTAGTTTTGGAATTAAAATTTACAATTAGCCGTTTTGGAAAATACTTTTGTTAAATTAGCCATTTTGGTAAAAGATACAATTGTTGGTTTTTACAATCTTACCGCATGGTTAATACGAAGTATAACTAAGGGCTAAGGCCCTGTTTAGTTCACCTTATTTATGCTTATATGAACTTATCTGATTTGGTCTGATCTGAACTGATCTTATTTGATATGGTCTAATCTGATCTGATCTTATTGTCTGATTTGACCAAATTTTGACCTTAAGTGTACGATAATATGTAAGAAAAAAATATATCAAGTGGGATCTTGTTAAATTCGTAATAATGTGTGTTTGGGGTAAAAATACCCCTGACAAATGGACCTTTTGCTAATGCAGCACGTGTCCCTAAGCTCAGTGCTCAATGAGCCAATTAGAGCATGACATGTGTCATTCAAAGGGGAAAACGGGCTTCAAGCCCATAACCCTAGAAACCGTAAAACGGTGGAAGCCCATCAAATTAAGTTAAATAACCCAAGAGGCACCTGTCCCAAAGACTCTATAAATACTGATCATTTACATCAGTTGAGGGAGGAACTCAATTGAATACACATTCAATCCTAACAAATCAGAGGGCTAAAAGCTCAGATATTGAGGTTGTCTCAGACAGCCGGATGATCACTCCTCTCCTAAGAGGAGCCTGATCCCATTTACATTCCGCACTTATTACATCCGTACACGTTCTAACTTGATCGTCGGAGGCGGAGCTCCCACCCCTGGGGGTCTCCGTTGTTTTGCAGGTACAGGTGTTCGGAGGCCAGTCTTGGTGTTGTAACTCTCCCGCAGGACACTCAAAAAACCCCGAAATAATGTGTATTTTATTAATATGTAATTTTCATAATTTTTTTTATTACGAAATTAAAGATATTTAGCGATGAAAAATTGCATATAAAACGATGATCTGATCTGATCTGAAATAAGTAAAAATAAGTTGAACTAAACAAGTCCTAAGTTATTATTTCCTCCCATTCCTTTAAATTGTGCAATTGACTCATTTAGTAGGAGAATAGAGTTGATACTGATCGGCATAAAATAAAAATAAAAATAGATTAATCATTCACTGGAAAGAAACAAAACAAGTAAATAATAAACATAGATTTTTTTTTTTTTTTTTTGTTGTCTCTATTTATAACTTTGTCATGTTAGGCAAAATACAAATACTCCCTATGGCCTTATTTCTTTTTTTCCTATTTGACTGTTTACGGTTTCAAAGATACGCCTTAAAATATATGGAGTAAATATCTCCAATTTCATACGCGCAAATATTATAAAATATTGATTTTAAATAACACGTAATAAATCCAACTAGATCCCTTTTGACCATATTATTTCAGATAGATTAATGACGATTTTGTTTCTTGTACAAAACCCAGTTTTTTTTTTATTGAAATTACCTTCACAAAAAACTTTTCAGATTGATCTCGTTTCCTTCTATCTTTTATATTTAGAGTTTTGATCAAAAATTTTAAAATTTAAGCCCAAAAAACACATGAAAATTCTAATGTAATAGTATGATTTTGACTACCATAATTTTTTAAGAAATGGACGGTTGAGATTATTATTTTTTTTATTTTTAATTAAAAATTATTTTTTAATTTATACATTTTTTTATTTCCAGAATTTTGAAAATATTAAAAAATAATTTCTAAAAGATAAAAATATATTTAAAATAATTAAAAAATTATTTTTAATTAAAATTACTAATTAAAAATAAATAAAAAAACAAATAATCTCAGCTGTCTATTTTAGAAAATTATAATAGTAAAAAATCATAAGACTACATTAGAATAAAATAAAAACAGAGAGAGTACATAACAACCATGCATTACCGCGGATGTAAATCATACAAATCACCAAACTAAAGATACCTAAGAATATGCACAATACCGACATAGTACAATAGAAATAGAAGAATCGATGAAACTCGCACGAAAGAAAACGGTGAAGACGGCACACAATGAATAATAATAGTAGTCAAAAGAAGAGGGACCCTTCGCAATTATAGAAGGGTTGTGTGAGGTGAGTATGTTCCCCATCTCCAATGCCGTGGCAACACTAGAAGATTACTCCCTCTGTCTCTTAATTTTTGCCCTAATTTCATTTTTAGGGTGTCCTTTTAATTTTACCTCATTTTATTTTTAGACATATGGATTAATATTTCTACTATTATAATCACCCCATTAACCCCACCATTTTTCTCTCTCATCACTTTTTTCCAACAAAAAACTTAATAAAGTAACATTACATTATGAGGCAAAATATAAGGGATGGAGGGAGTATATCTTAGTCGTCGTAAATGTAGTGAGTGATTACTAGTGTAGTAGTGTGTTGTCTGGAGTGTGTCATGTTTTCCTTTCAAACTGGACGCGGCGCAAACTGACTCTTACCCTACGCTTCACGTGAACATTTTACACGCGTCCTTTTCTTCTTGCGTGCATGTCAATTTCTTCAATTAGTCGTCTTATTCTTTATTTTATTTTTTAATTTTATTTTATGCTATTTTTGTAGTTTTGTTGGAGTCGTATAGTTTTATTACCTTGGACTTAGATCCACATAATGGGAATTGTTAGACAGCAGACACGCAAGGGCTTAAAATCGGGTGGAGCCCACTATGTAATAGAACCGGCCGCCACATCTTTATCTTCCTCACTCTGCCCCCATTTTCCATCCCACCTTTTCACACGTGCTCCCTTCTTTTTTGTCTCCATCCCCCCCCCCCTTTTTTTAGTCTAATTTTCAATATACAAGTATTTTGATTGTATTATCTTGGTGTAATCCTTTTGGTTGTTAGGTTAAATGGGCCTAAGTCGCGCTCATTATCAAATCATATGGTAATAGGAGAGTAACCCCATATGATAATAGGAGAGTAACTTCATATTCAAAGTGTTTAACTTATTTTTTTTATTAATATAGTACAATTACATGTATGGTTTGAGAAGTATAATTAAATTGTTATACTTTGTATTAAATGATACAATATGATGTAACATTTATTACGAGATAAAAGAATATGAGGCATAATTCTTTTTGTTTGAATGAGGGTTAGTTGACTAAAGGTGAAATGATCGGTAATAAATTGAACTGAAATGAGCTAAATTAATAAATTAAGCTGAGATAAATTAAATTGAATCAAATTGAACTAACCTGAATAGAACTAAACCAAATTAAATGAATTTAAACTACACCAACAACTAAACTAAATTGAATAGAATTAATAATAAATCAAATTGAATGGAATTAAACTATACCAAATTGAACTAAATCGAATAGAATGAAACCAAATTGAATGAATTTAAATAACTCTAAACTGAATAAAATTGAATTGGATAGTAATAGTAGAGAATTTATCAAATTTGAAAATAAGAGAAATTAAAAAAGAATTGAGAATTAAATGGTAAAGTATAAATAAATTGAATATATTATAATACGCAGATATTTAATTAAAGATGGTTAATGAATTGTTTGGACTAGATTTTTATTCGAATTTAATCTGATTTGGTCAAATAATTTTATATATATATATAGATAGAAAATTATAATTTTTCAAGTCAATTTAATTTAAGGACAATCACTCGATATTAGTGTTGGTCGATTGAATAGGGTCAAATCAAGTTCCATTAGAGATACCATTAGAGATAATAAATGAAGAAAAAATGTTTTAACTATTTCTGGTTAAGGTTAGTTGTTTCTTGTTAGTTCCCTAATTGAGTACGACAAACTTTGAAAATGAACTTCTAATTGAGCGGTGTTTATTAAATAAAAAAAATATAGACAGAATAAATATTTTTTTAAAATAAAAACAGAAAAACTGACATAATTCCTTTCTAAGCCGGTCATAATACGACCAGGTAATGGTGCACAGCACGACCCAATGAGACCACCGCAGGCATTCGCTATTAAGTTACCACCACCTTTTTAAATTCAAATAAAAATATTTTATTAAAAAAAAAAGAGAGAAAAAAAACAAGAGTTTTTTTTTTTTTTTTTTTTTTGAAGCAATAAAAAACAAGAGCTGAGTTTGAAAATGTTGATTAATTTGGACGGTGAAGAGAACATGTGACAACAAAGTGTAAATCTAGGCACTATACACACGTCACTGCTTCTATAAATGCCAATTTTGCGCCTCTCTCTTTTTATGTTTTCCTCATTTTTACCGTTTCACCCTTCACCTTTAACGCTCCTCTTCTTGCGTAAATTTGTAATGTATTGTCTATTTCATTTCATAATAATTACAACATTTTCTTTTATGTACTTCATCTGTTTCGTATTAATTGTAACATTTTCTTTTACACCCGTTTTATTATAATTACAACACTATATTTGGAAAGAACTCACCATTATTTTAAAAATTCTCTCTCCCATTAACCCCACTTTCGCAAATATTTTACTCCATATTTCTCTTTCCTACCAACCCTACTTACACTACATTTTCATTATTTCTCTCTCCTACTAACAATACTTCATATTATAAACTCTTTTGGGCCTCCCCTTATAAATTTTCTTAACTTTTGTAAACACCCTAGTGTTGCGATTAATACAAAATGGCGGGAGTATGTTTTATAATAATTGCAACACTTCCTTATTTGGTAAGGATCCATTATTATTTTATTAATTATCACTCATACTAACCCCACTTTCACAAATTTTTTATTATTTCTCTCTCCAACTAACTCCACTTAGGCCCTGTTCATTTTACTTTTAAAAAATAATATTCAGTAAAAATAATTTCATTTTAGTAAAAATCAGTAAATGTAAAGAAGAAATATAATAAAGGGAAAACTATTCAATGGCTACAATAAATATGTAGTCATTGTAATTGTTTTCAATCTCAACCGTTAAAATTTTAAAGATAAATCTTGTTCATTTATTTGTTTGATTATATAAAATTGTAAGCAAGAAAAAAAAGGTTAATTGTTTTATTTTAAAAACAACTGTTTTTTTTTTTCTAAAAAAATAAATAATAAAAAAAAACCTTGTTTTTGTCGCCAAAACAAGCAGTTTCTCACTTTATCTGATCTACCCAACAAATCTCTCAATCACCATTGATTGTACAGCAGAAAATCAACAAGGTAGTATTTTCATCAAGAATAGGAATAGAAGATATTTTATCCTCCACAATTAACTACTCTATATCATCTTTCCCGCAAAGCAAAATATCACCCAACACCAATGGTAAACGATATACATCATACTAAAGTCGAAATTCGAAATCAAACGTATCAATGGAAAAAAGGATTGGGCAAAATACTTTTAGTTTTTTCTATAAAGCATCGATCAATCATTATTACTAATTTTATTTTATTTTTTTTAAAAAAAACCTACAATAATTTTTATTTATTGTATATAAAAAAAAATTTAAAAATTATTTAGTCAACTCTATGAATGGTTAATATTTAATACCAAAATTTAAAGGTTAAAATTGAAAGATTATAATGGCTACAATGTTATTGTAGCCATTGCAAATTGTCCTATAATAGAGATTCAGTAAAAATAATTTTAGTTCAGCAAAAATAATTTCAGTTCAGTAAAATTAATTTCAGTTTAGTAAAATAATTTAAATTCAGTAAAAATAATTTCAGTTCAGCAAAAATAAGGTGAAGTGAACGGAGCCTTACACTACAATTTTTTTATTATTATTATTTCTCTTTCATACCAATCCCACTTATTTGTTGAAGCCTACAAGCCTACTCTATATTTTTTAAAAACTATGTGCACTCCCTACCGTTGCGATTATTACGAAGCGAAAGGAGTATATATTATGCGTAACCTTCAAATGGTTGCTAACTTGCTACACATTATGTACAACAAGAACTTTGTTTCGTTTTTATAATGTCGTTTCTCTCTAACTATCCATCCACTCATCAGTCATCACATGCATTATTATTTTTCTTTCTCCATTCAACACTCAAAAACATACTTTGCCTAAGAGTATTTACAAGCGCATTTGTTGCACATAATATAAAGCAGATGTAGTAATTGAAATGTAACTACACTCATAATGGCCCAATTATTTTATATTCCATCATCATCTTTTTAATGATCACTTTATTTTCACTTATTTTATAAAATTTATTTTAGATAAATTCTAATAAGACAAGTTCAAATAAAGAAGTCGTAATGGTAAGTTCTGATAAAGGTTGATAATAAGCTCAATTTATCGTTTTTTTTTTTGAAAAAGTAAAAAAAAATATATTATAACTCAAAAAGCAAGTACACCAAGAAAACGCTGCAAAATGGCAGGCAACACCAGGACATTACCCCTCAGGAAACAGCACCCCTACCCACCTGAGACCCTACTTCCAACATAGCCTGTTAAACCAGTTGAAATTACTTCTACTGGTTTTAACAGGCATTACAAAACTAACTCTTTGAAAAATCACAAAGCATAAATTTCAAATTACAATTTCAGGCCTTGTAACACTACTCTCCCAAACCACTCTATTCCTTTGTTGCCAAATGTAGTATATCAATCCAGCAAAGAAACTTTGCATCACTCTTTTTTTAAACCTTCCTCTGATCTGCAGCAATTTGTCATTACAATCTTCAATATTTGCAGGATCCAACTGAATCTGCATGATCTTCTGCATCTGATCATAGCATTTCCTACTATACTGACAACTAAAGAATAAATGATCAATAGTTTCAGGCTCTAGATTACACATAGGGCAAAGATCATCACTAAGCACCCCCAATCTAGCAAGGTGTGACTTAACTTTGATCCTTCTCCACATAACCAGCCAACAAATAACTCTGTGCTTTGCAATGTTGAATCTGTTTCAGACCCATTCACTCCATGCTACACTCTGAGAACTTTGAGTAAGCCATTTATAGCCACTTGCTACTGTATAACCAGCAAGATTATGAGCTCATTGATTTCCTCTATAACCAGTCTTAAGCTTATCTTTCACTCACCAAATCTGTCTCCAATTCCAGCTACAATTAGCAGGACACTTGTATCTTTTCCAGCTTTTATTCTTCAAATACAGGATGTTAACCCATTTTAACCAAAGACTGTCCTTTTTTTTAGCTATATTCCACACTAACTTCCCAATGACAGCTATATTCCAGGCCTGAACATCGTGAATTCCCATACTACCCTGCTTCTTGCTCTTGCAAACATACTCCCAAGCAATAGAAGGAGCTTTTGAATAAGTTGCTTTCCCATCCCACAAGTAATTTCGACAAATAGCAACCACACCATTAATCACTAACTTAGGTAAAATAAAAATCGAGGCCTAATACACATGTAAAGACATCATAATAGAGTTTACCAGAATAGCCCTACCAGCATAAGACAGCTTCTTGCAACCCCAATTTCTGATTCTCCCAGTGATCTTGTCTATTAAGTACTAGCAGTCATCTTTTGACAACTTTTTGGAGCTAACTTAACCCCTAAGTATCTAAAAGGTAACTGACCTTCTACAAAGCCAGAACTTCTGATAATATCTTCCTTATCCTCATTGCTAACATTACAAAAGTACATGTTAGACTTACCCTCATTAGCCACCAGAAGCAAAAGTAGCCAAACTTCTCAAGATCAGATTTACAGAGCTTTTATCACGTTTACTAAAGATGATAAGATCATCTGCAAAAACAAGATGATTAAGCTTCAAGGCTTTGCATTTATGATGAAACTTAACTCAGGAAGCTACCTAATCTGTCCTAAAAATTTTGAGAGATATTCCATGCAGAGCACAAAGAGAAGAGGAGAAGACATGGAATCACCTTGTCTCAATCATCTCTTCCCTTGAAAAAAACCAGATAATGACCCATTAATACTAATTGTATAAGAAGGGGTAGTAACACAAGCCATGATCAGCTGAATAAACTTTGCAGGGAAGTTCAAGGCTGTCAACATCTCCAATAGAAAATCCCATTTTACAGAATCATATGCCTTTCTAATGTCAACCTTCAATAGGCAACCCTTAGGAGCATTCTTTCTTCCATAATTTGAGACCAAGTCCTGCACTATACTTATATTCTGCACAATTTGCCTTCCCTCCACAAAACCAGCCTGATTTTGGGAAACCAAGTCAGGGAGAACTAATTTCAGTCTTGAGCAAAGTATTTTAGTAATATACTTGTAAATGACATTGCAACAAGCTATAGGCCTAAACTTTGTCACTAAAGTAGGGTGATCCACTTTTGGAACCAAAGTTAAGGTGGTGTTATTAATTTCTCTCAGAAGTTGTCCATTCTCCACGAATTGCAGCACTGCATTTCACTTCTTCAACTATTATTCCCCAAGCACTCTTGAAAAAAGTACTATTATAACCATCAGGTCCTAGTGCTTGATCAACTGGGATGGAAAACATAGCTTTTTTCACATCTTCCCTTGAAAAGGAGCACAAAGCATCTGATCTTGCTCATCACTTAGCACAAAACCTTGCCTCACAATCTCTTGCTGAGCTGGCACTCTATCACCCAAATCTACACCAAGCAACTTCTTATAATAGTTCACAAAAGCATCAGAGATTTGGTTTGGAGTATCACACCAAACCCCATCACAATCCTTAATAGCAATCACAGATTTCTTAAACTTCCTCATCTGTAGTGATCTATGAAAGTAAGCTGAATTCTCATCACCAATTTGCAGCCATTTTATCTTAGCTTTCTGACTAAGAAAAGAAAAATAGCTCTCGTTAACCTTCTGAAACTCTTTCAAAGTGTTTGATTCAAGCTCTCTCAAACTGTCATCATTATAATTCTGGTGAACCTTAAGCTGAATCTCATTCAAATCCCTCTTTAGGTTCATGAATTGAGCTTCAATATCAATAAAGTCAGCTATATGCAAAGCTTTTAGCTCAGTCTTTAACAACTTCAGCTTCTTCACAACTTTATACATCTTCACACCATACAGGTTAGTGCACCACACCTGATTTATCACCTGCTCAAAAAGAGGGTGTTTAACCCACATGTTAAGGAACTTAAAAGACCCTTTCCCATTCTGCTTACTTCTGTCCAAGTGAATCATATCAGGACTGTGATCAAACTAGTTCTCAGGTAAGTAATGAACAAACAAATTAGGAAATATCAGAGCCCATTCTTCATTCACCAAAGCTCTGTCAATCGTAGAGTACACTCTACTAATGCCCTGCTGCTTATTGTTCCAAGTATATCTAAATCCAGTCTGAACCAGATCACTCACATTGTAAACTTGAGTACACTTCCTAAAAGGGTCAATCTTATTAAAGCTGACCTACCTACCTATTTTGTCATCAAAATTCAAGGGACATTTAAAGTCTCTAGCTATTAACCAAGCATCATTAATGCCATTACCAATTTTGACCAAACCAGCCCACAACTCTTCTCTACCAGCACTATCATTTACCCCATAAACAAAAGTGTAGAAAAAACTTTTATTCTGACCAACATTTTTCACATTCAGATGAATAAACTGAGGTTTGATTTCTAACACTTGAACCTGAAAGAAATAAGAAAGCTAAGCAACCAAAATTCTTCCCCCTTCCACCTGCACAAAATTTGTACTCATACACCAGCCCCGAAACAAATTATTCTAACAATAGAAAAATTTGCTCGTCTTATTTTAGTCTCTACTAAACAAGCCAAACCTATTTTCTGCTCTAAAAGGAAATTCTTAATTTCCTTCTGTTTTGTGAGGCTATTAAGACCCCTCACATTCCAGCAAAGAACACTATCCATTGGATAGTATAGCTTGTCCCACACCCAGGATACCCATATTTATCCCTTCCCCAAACTCCAACCCATCTGCATTTTACAACCCATCAAAAGCATTCCCAGTTCACACTCCTGACACAACATCTCTCACAGCTCCATCTTTACCACCATCAACCTTCTTCTTCTTTCTACTACAAGCCACTTCCTACCCCTTTTCATGACCCATGTTATCCCGCTCAGTCTGAATAGGCTGAACAGTATGATCTTATTTTGAATTTCTTTTGGTCTCCATTCTTTCCTCACATTCTTGCAATCTTCAGCCAAATGACCCACCTGTTTCCACAAATTGCATTTAACAGGTTTCCATTCAAATACCACTTTCTGCCTAACCAACCCACCAGTCTCAGAAATGAATTCAATCATCTCAGTGAAATCTCCATCTATTTTAACTTCAACTAAGAACCTTGCATATAACACCTTCTCTTTCAATTGTGTTGCTGAATCAGGTCTAATTGGTGTACCAATCAGAGAAAAAAAAAATGTCAAGACAAGCTTTCCCCCAATACTTCAATGGCAGCTCAGGCAATTGAACCCACACAGGAATCTTAGTGAATTCAGTTGTACTTAGTTTCATTCCATCCTCCCATTGTTTCAAAAACACAGGTCTATTATCAAACAAAATATGAGATGCATGCAGAGCTTTTTCTTTAGAATCAACATTCAAGAACCTAATTAGAAACACCCCTTTCCTAAACGCAATGATTTTATCAATGTTTTTCTCCCCCCAAATCCGTTTACAGTACCTAGAAAAAGTACCCTGAAATGGATTAGCACCAATAACAAAAGCTATAACACCCAGATTCCAATATGCAATTTCATCTTAAACATCCTCATTAAACAATTGCAAAAGAGGCTTATCCAAAACCCTAATTGATTTATGAGAACATACCTCATCTCGCAATCCCCTATTTTCAGCGTCCTCTGTTTTCGGGTTCATCGCAGCAACACCCTCTTTGAATTTCAGCGCATTTAGCCATTCTGACAACTTAGATTTTGTTCGAGACCCATGAATCAGTTCTTGGATCGATTGCTCCGAAGTAAGAATCAAATCATCCAAATTATCCAGAATCCCAAAATCACCCCATCATCAATTTCGCACTAGAAACCTGAACTTCCTTCATCCCATCATCAATTCGAGCTTTCAAATTACGTCCCTCCCCTCTAATCGGCTCCTTCCTAGCTTTCTTCTTTGCCATGGTAGAGGAAGAAAATTTTAGAGAGAGAGAATAATTTTTTTTTTGAAACACAATTTATCGTTAAATTAAGTTCTAAATAAGTTCAAATAAAATTAGAGAAATTCAAGTAAGTAAAAGCTTGGTGAATTGAACACACCTAAATCATGTTTTCACCCCCATTTTTGTTCATAGTAGTACAAAATTTTTAAAATAATTTCAAATACATGTTAATGGTTCATATATTCAATAATTTCAGGTAATATAAGTTCATTAGGCCCATATTTCTAATAGACCCGTAAAATAAAGGGCTGCCACCAATAAGACCTAGACATCAAGACAAGAGAAAGGAGAATCAAACCAATGGCTTGATTGGTACAAATAAGGCAACGAAATCAATCAACAAACCAATAAGGCAATCACACCAAAAATACAAGGCAGCAAGAAGGAAAGAAGAATCAACTATGAAGACCTTCCCCTTTCGAATATATTCTGTAAATATATGTAAACCCTAGCAACCCCTAGGTATAAATAGCTAAGAACATATGTACAGCAACATTCATACTCTAATACTCGAATATATTAGTAAGTCACTTAATAACACTCAGGTCTTTTCTGATCAAGGAAGCTATCCTTACTCAGTATTGTCATTCTTACTCTTATTTCTTTATTGAAAGGTTAGCTCTTATTCGTATTATTGTTCTTTGTTATTTTGATTGTTATTGCAGGATCTATTATGTAATACCCCTCATGATTGCTTTAAAATGATTTAATATACCACTCATACCAACAACGTGCATCTTCCTTTTAGGGAGCTCATATGCTAAGATACTTCTCAATTAAGCGTGCTTGGCTGGGAGTAGTCTTAGGATGGGTGACCTCCTGGGAAGTTTTCCCGGGGTGCGCATGAGTGAGGACAAAATGCGCCGGAAGGACTTGTGTTGGTCAGTGGGGACAATTGTTGGCCCTTGATGCGCATTTCGTGACTATAGGCCCCTCCCTAATTTGTTTGGGGTCGAGGTGTTACAGATTATTAATACCCCTAAAACCTTAAGCAAATTCCTAGAAACCACCCCTCTAAGATTTGTCCTAAACAATTTGGTGCCCACCGTGGGGCTGATAATCAGTTAACCTGCCAAAAACTCTCGAAAAATACCACAAAGAGAATCTCACAATCATGACTAGACACCTAGTACCCTTCATCATAGCTGAGATAAGTGAAGGAATGAATGAATTCCGCCAAACCTTAGATCAACAGAAAAGCCAAATCGAAACCTTGTTGGCCCAAAAAGTCCAAACTGAGGCCAAACTTACTAGTTTAACCAAACAAAATGAAGCCCTTCATAGCTAAATACATTTGGTTTCATCCAAAACAGCCAATACCAGAAAAAACACCAATGGCATAGCCATGCAACTTGACCTATCAGGAGCTTTCCATACCCCAGGCAACGGGGAAAAAGGTTCTAACCATAGGGAGATTTCCCTGGATGAAGATTTTATTGATGTAGGTACTTTTCAGAAAAGTAAGCAAGCAGGTTCTGAGGAGAGAGATAGAAAAAGTGGTCGAGGAATACCTCAAGGCTTTCGAGGCAAAGATCGCGAAAATTCCTGGAGTGCCAAAGCCAATGGAGGAAGAGGTTGTCGATGGCTACATAGAGTCGCCCTTCTCAGAAGAGCGTTATGGTTGAAGTGCCAAAGAGGTTTACTACACCTTACATGGCCATGTACGACGGCACAACAGACCTTGATGAGCACGTGTCCCTCTACAAACAAAAAATGATGACCAGTTCCATCCCTAGAGACATCAGAGAAGCAATTATGCGCAAAGGCTTTGGAGCCATACTGTCAAGTCCAGCCCTAACTTGGTTTATTAATTTGGATAATGGGACTATTCGATCTTTTATAGGAATGGTCAACCTATTCAAGATCTAGTTTACTAGCAGCAGAAAGATCGAGAAGCAATCTTCAGATCTGTACAGAGTAGTGCAAAGGCATGGTGAATTCTTGAGAGACTACCTAAACAACTTTAATAGGGAGAAGATCGAAATACACAAATGCGATGCTCCCACAACCATTGAAGCTTTCAGAAGAGGACAACTGGACCACAGTTAACTCTATAAGGAGTTGATCAAGTATCACTGCACAACCTTTGAAGATGTTCAAGCTAAAGCAATGGCTCAAGTCAGATTTGAAGAGGAAGTTTATGCACGAAAGACTCCAGAACCAGATCGTTCATCAAGAAGGAGTAACAACTTCGCGAGAAGGAATCATAGATTCAAGCCTTATCAGCAGTCCCGCTTTGAGGAAGGAACAATCAACGTTGTTGAAGGAGAATTCACAGATTAGAGGGAAGATCTTGAACTCCCTCCTAAATTGCATAAATATTGTTTCAATGTTAACCCTGCAGGTGTGGTTAGGACCCTGAATAAAATAGGAGACACTATGCAATGGCCCAGTAAGAGTGACAGGCCAGAAGAAAAGAAAGATCCATCGAGGTGGTGTGATTTCCATTCAAATATAAGTTACACTACTGATGAATGCGTGGCGCTCAGAAAGGAGGTCGCTTACCTACAGAAGAAAGATACCTTAAGGAACTCATGATGGACAAGTCCAAAGCTTTAGGTAGAGAAAAATAATCCAATCAAGGAGGACCACCTCCAATCATCAAAACCATCAATTTCATCTCCGGAGGATCAGAAGTGTGCGGTTTGACAAACTCAGTAGCAAAGCGTCACGCCAAAGAAAGTAACATGATCAAGCCAACCAAGAGGGTACAAGCAAAGCTAGATGTCCCGATAGTGTTTGAATAAAGTGATGCAATGGAAGAGCACCATGATGGCCTAGTAATATCACTCCCAGTTGGATATTATCTTATCAAGAGGATCCTAGTTGACAATGGAAGTTCTGCCAACATCATCGTGCTCGATATAGTGAAACATATGAACATTGAAGAGAAAGACATCATCAACAAGTCAACAATGCTGGTCGGATTCAGTGGAGAAACTAAGAAAACCATTGGGGAGATTAAACTGCCCACCTATGTAAAAGGGATCAATTTGCAGGTGAAATTCTTAGTGATCGATACTCTATCGTCCTACAACATTATTATAGGAAGACCTTGGATACATGAAATGAAAGCCATTCCGTCTACATATCATCAAATCATCAAATTTTCCACCAAATGGGGAATCCAAGAAATCAAGGGGGACCCAAAAGAAGCCAAAGAATGCTACAAGATAGCCTTGAAAGCAACATTTGCAGAGAAGGAGTCAGCATAGCAATCAAAGATTCAGTTGGGCCAAGAAAAGATCAATATAGTAGAAGAGTAAGAATCAATTGGGGTTCAGCTGAATCTAGATCACCCTAATCAGAAAGTAAGAATAGGAGCAGAGTTGAGCAAAGGTCTAAGTAAACAAGTCCTAGAATTCTTGGAGGCTGAGAAAGATGCATTCGCATGGACACATGAAGACATGAAAGGAATCCTTCATGGATGCACACAACGGGTATAATCAGATCCTCATGCATAAGGACGACCAAGAAAAGACAGCATTCATAACCAGTCAAGGAATCTACTGCTACAAGGTAATGCCATTCGGATCGAAGAACGCTGGAGCAACATACCAAAGATTGGTCAATAAGATGTTCGAAAAGAAAATTGGGAATACAATGGAAGTATACATAGACGACATGGTGGTGAAATCCAAGAAAGCCGCAGATCACGTCAAAGATCTCAAAGAGGCCTTTTTCATCTTGAAGCAGTACGACATGAAGTTGAATCCTACAAAGTGTACATTCGAAGTCCATTTAGGAAAGCTCTTAGGTTACATGGTAACACAGCGAGGAATAGAAGCTAGCCAGAACAAGTAAAAGCCATACTCGACTTAGAACGACCAAAATCTAAGAAGGACATACAAAGCCTTACTGGAAGAATAGCAGCACTGAACAAGTTCATCTCCAAGTCATCAGATAAGAACAAGGTGTTCAATGACGTGCTGAAGAAGAACAAGGAGTTCTAATGGGAACAAGAACACGAAGATGCATTCCAGAAGCTAAAGGAATATCTAGCAAATCCGTTGGTGCTTTCCAAGCCTAAAGAAGGAGAGTCCCTTCAACTATACTTAGAAGAATCAGAAGGGACAATCAGTGCCGTCCTCACCAGAGAAGAAGATAAGGAGCAATTTCCAATCTATTACGTAAGTAAAACCTTACTCAGTGCGGAAACCAAGTACACTTCTTTAGAAAAAATCATTTTAGCCTTTGTTACTGCTTCAATTAAGTTACGCCCATACTTTAAAGTCATGTTAAATGTGTGCATACTAATTACCCCATAAAGGCTATTATGAGAAAATCAGAAATTTCAAGAAGGATGGAAAAATGGATGATCCATCTTAGTAAGTATGACATTCAGTACGAACACAAAACTGCAATCAAATCCCAAGCCTTGGCAGATTTTTTGGCGAATTTCAATCTAGCCCTCGAACAAGAAGCACAAAAAGAAGTGCTATCCCTGCAAGAGCCTAAAGCTGCACAAAAATAGAGGCTCCACATAGATGGTGCAACAAACATTCAAGGAGTAGGTATGGGAATAGTGCTAACATCCCCCCTAGGAGACAAAATTGCTCAAGCAGTAAGATGCAAATTTAAGGCTACCAATAATGAGGCAGAATACGAAGCACCAATCACAGGGCTGACCGTTGCCAAGGACATGAAGATAAAAAACCTAGAGGTAATATCTGATTCTCTGCTCATTGTCAATCAAATTAACGGGTGAGTATGCGACAAAAGATACCAAGATGATTGTATATATAGAGGTAGTGAGAAACCTCATAAAAGAGTTTGAAGAATTCAAGATTGCACAAGTACCCAGGAATGTGAACACCGAGGCAGACGCACTAGCCAACCTCGGATCCAACATCAATCCTGATAAGTTCGGAGTAATACCATTGGTACATATCATGTCCCCAGCAATAGAGAAAGAGTCAGCCATCTACGAAATTCAAGCAAACCCTATTGACGAAGAAGACAGTTGGACCAAGCCCTTCAAGGATTTCTTTACTAACAAAGTAACACCAAAAGGAAAAGTGGTTGCACACGCTTTCACTATGAAAGCATCCAAGTACTTCCTTATCAGCAACGTACTCTTCAAATAATCAACAGTTGGTCCATACCTAAGGTGCCTAGAAAAGCAAGAAGTGCAACGGGTCCTACAATCTCTACACAGCGGGGAATGCGGAAATCATTCAGGATGGAGAAACTTAGCCAATAGAGCGCTCAGAATGGAATATTTCTGGCCCAGTATGAGGAAGGATGCAGCAGAATTCACCAGGGTGTCCGGCATGTTAGAAACATGCACCATTGACTCACCAACCATCCGAGGAACTGGATCCAACACTAACACCATGGCCATTCATGAAGTGGGGAATGAACATAGTCAAGTTGCCACCTTCATCAGGGTAGAGAGTATACTTCTTGGCAATGACGGATTACTTCTCAAAATGGATAGAAACCGAAGCATACAAAGACATTAAAGACAAACACGTCATCTCATTTATCAAGAGAAACCTACTGTGCAGGTTCAGTGTACCCTCAGAAATCATTACTGATAATGGATCCCAATTCATCAGCAAAAAGACAATAAAATTTTGCGAAGAATGGAACATATCACTTATCACATCCACACCAAGGTACCCTCAAGTAAACGGACAAGCAAAGTCAAGCAACAAAGTTCTCATCAACAATATGAATAAAAGGTTAGAAGGTGCCAAGGGGAAATGGGCTTACGAGCTACCATCCATACTGTGGGTAGATAGAACAACACCAAAAGGCGCTACAGGACACACCCCCTTTTCACTAGTATACGACTGTGAAGCAGTGATCCTTACTGAAGTCGAAGTCCCAACTGTAAGGTATGGCCTGATGACTGAAGACAGAAACCAATCCAAGATGACATACAACCTAGACACTGTTAAAGAGATAAGAGATGATGCCAAGATGAGAATGACAGCCTATCAACAAGAAGTTGCAAGAAGTTTCAACAAAAACAAGAAGGTCAAAGTCTTCTGGTAGGCGTGTCGCGTACCTATCAAAAATAACCTAACAGACCAATACTAATGTAGACTGGCAAGTAAGGGTCGGATCCCAAGAGACTAAGGTTCAGAAACAATTAATTAGACTCAAATCTTTACTAAGCAAAAATCAAGTATAATCGATAACTAAGGGTCTAAAATATAGGAAAAATTCAAAAATAAACTAATTAAGATGATTAAATCAATTCGAAAATAAACTAATTAAGATGATTAAATCAAGCAATTAAAAAATCCAAGATCTAGCTTCACCACAACTATTATTGATGCAATTGTAATTCTACCCTTAACATACGATTTCAATTGAACGGGGAAAAGTAAACCCTAATAATTACCAAGGATCTCTCTCGAGTATCAATGGCTTCCCTAACATACAATCAATCCTATTCTCATGGTATCATGCATATTAAAGACATTAAACACATTACTCTCACTTCCCAATTATCAAACCCAACTACTCTCGTGTTGAGAATCAAACCCTAAATTGATTTACTCAAATCCGTTTATACCCAACTCTCGCTGTGATAAAAACAATGGAATAATCGCAATACTATAGTTACGTATAACCTAGCATTGGCATAATCACAATCAATTTAGCAATTCAATTGTTAAGGTTGTTAAAGAATTTAAAGATTTAATTCATGCATCAATAATATTTGGGCTACACTAGATCTTGAATTAAGGAATCTACTCACACATGATTAAAGAAACAAAAGCAAAAATAAATAATGAAAACATAATTAAATAACAAAGGATGAAAAATAAATACCAAATCTTGAATAAAATTGAAAGTAGAAACCTTGAATCTTGAATCTTGAATTACAAAACTTAGAAAAGTAGATGAAGAACTAGTTCTTAATGAGAGAATAAAAATAATATAAGGCTTAATGAATAATCAAGAAAAACAAGGCTAAAAAGTATTTATATGAGCCTAAAAAGATAAGAAAAACGGCTAAGCCTTGGCGCACAAGAATCCCAAGAGGCACGGACGTGCCTCTTTACATAGCAAAATTGCTGCAGTTTCTGTCTTCCAGGCACGGACGTGCCTGATGCTGGGCACGGACGTGCCTCTTCTGCTAGGCACGGACGTGCCTAGGGTCTTCCTTTGGCGCAGCTTCTGGCGCAGAGGCACGGACGTGCCTAATGGGGAGGCACGACCGTGCCTACCTCTAAAATGCCATTTTCTTGACTTTTCTTCAATCTCCAAACTCCATGGGCTTTGACTTACTTCGTGGATCTATAATTCATCCAAATTAGCTCCATTATTCCTGAAAATCATCAAAAACAACAAAACTACCCATAAAAGCATCGGATTATCCAAAGTAGAGCAAAATACGCCAAAACGGACTCAAATACTCAACTAAACTAAAAAAACTAACTAAAAACCAACCAAATAATATACACAAAATACGACTTATCATCTTCAAAATAGGAGATTGGGTGCTCTGGAAAGTATACGAAAACACCAAAGAAGTAAATGTGGGAACGCTGGCACCAAACTGGGAAGGGCCATATGAGATCACAAAGGTAGTAGGCAACAGGGCATACATACTAAGGAATATGGAAGGGAAGGATGTAATACCTTGGAAATTTCCTTCATTTAAAAACACTCCTTTTACTCAAAAATAAAACCCTTTTTAGGAAATAACCAAAATATTACCGCCACCGTGATAACAGCTAAGGCAAATTTTCAAAGTCACACAGCGGAAGTCTAAAAAACAAAAACCAACTTTTAAAAATAAAACTTGAGTTCACAACCTCAAAACAAATGTAGAATAAAACATTCACAAGTTGGAACCAATTCAAACATGACCCTTCTTAAAAACCAATTAAAACAAACATAATATTGTTAGTCCATAAATAATAACCAATAATTCAAAATAATAAACTAAGGAACATAACAAGTAACTCTCTGCACTCTATCCCATCATGCTCTTCATGCCTCAAGTACCTGTTACTTCCCCTTTATTCAACCCTCTACTCACCATATAAATGGGTCATAGTAGGCCAATCCAAAGGAAAGCCAAATACAAACACAAAAGTACGAATCAGCAAAGCTGAGTACATATGCACCACACTAATATGAATACCTAGCATCAAAATAAAATATTTAAAACATGCTCGTCATACAATCACAAGTCAACTTATCTTTGACTCATAACTAGCATATATTATTATTAATAATAATTTTGGATTACGCATCGAACGGGTTTCCTTCCTTGAAAATAGCTCATTTATATATTGAGCTTCCAATCAGGGAGCTACCCCAATTGGCACCTACTATGTCACACTTGTAACGGAATTCCAGCGCATTAATAATAAAAGAAAGCACAGCGTCCTGTACCCCTGTAGAAGCTATGGTTAAATATAAAACCCCATAACTCCCCCCATATGTTCATACTCAAGGTATATATGTTCCAAGAGTTTTGGTGCGTATCCTCTTACACTTTACGTGATTTACCAATTTAACATGTGATGACTCAAACCAATCAATCAAGAATAAACACAACAACATTAAACTTCCAATTCATTCTTGAATTAATTAGTGAGCACATACTATTTATTTTAATTAAGGTCCTTGCCTAGTTTTGTGCACAAAATTGCACGATTACTTTCTTGGTGCATAAGATGCACTACTAAGCTTCCTTGACTCAAACTCAACTTACATGAGTGAGAAAATAAATAAACTAACTTCTTGACTCAACACCAATAAGAAATGGGTGAGAAATAAATTCATGAATCATGCTCAATAATTCTAACTTTAGCTCTTTAATTCATATATAAGCCTTGCTTATTAAATACATGTTTTCTTGATACTTGAAAATAAAACATACTTCCATTATTCATACATATTTGTGTATGTGTAGTATCCTACGCACACACAAATATTCTTGTGCACATACGTACCTTGAAAAACGCCTAAACTCGGCCACACTCGCTAGAAATCACCTAGCTCAAAGCTTCCTACAAATAAAAATACATAACTATAATTAATCTACTATTCTCACCAAATTCCAACAACTATAATACACTTTAAACCTTACTAATCAACCTAATTTAATGACATAAAAGCCATGAAACCTTTTCTTTAAGTGGGTACTTCAAATCCTTTCAAAAAGACTTAGTTTTTATGACTTAAATAAAATTCCAGCATACTTATTTAATGTAAAACATCACTAATAGACTAGGAAATCATATTTAAATCATTAAAACCTTTTTTTCCTTTTATGGGTAATCAAACCCTAACTCAATAATTAAAAAGTAGTGTGCATAAATAAATTCCAGCATTAATTTGAGGGCTTTAAACTCATTAAAAATATGTTTAAACCATTAATTAAACAACAACAACAACATAGGATCAAACCCTAACCATAAACAGCAAGTTCCCAAATTCTAGGGTTTGTAAATTAGGGTTTTTGATTGAATAAAAATCTGAAAATTATATAAATAATTTAACAACATCAAATACCCAAAATCAATACCAAAACATTATCAAAACCATGCTTTAAATTAATCATACCGAACTGCAAAAAAGGAAAGAGAAGGAGGGTGGCCGGAGGTGGTCGCTGGCTGCTGTTATTGGCCGCCGGTGGCTGCCGGCGTGCGTGAGGGGGAAGAGGAGAGAGAGGCATGGGAGAAGAGAGAAAAAGAAGAGGAAAAAGAGAGGAAAAATAAGGAGAAAAAGGAGAATGAAAATAAAGAGAAAATTTTTGGAATTTTTGTGAAATCTGACTATAATGATTTTATAATGAAAAATCTTGAGGTTTTGAAGTATTTATACTCCCTTTTTAAAACAAAAACTCATAATTACAAAACTACCATTACTAAATCCTACTTCCCCTTGACTTCTTCCTTTGGGACCAACTTGTTGGACTCTTAAGTGCCCTTAATTTCTCAACAAGTTGATCTAACTATTTAAATGAAGATGACCCAACTCAAAACACTTTTATTGCCTCAACTAATGACTCATTTTATTTTATGCACACTTACATAGTATTTAAATAATTAATTTCTTTTTAAAATGAAAAAAAATCTATTTAATTTATAAAAATAAATAATTTATATATATAAAAAAATATTATAAAAATACAGAGTATTACAAAGGAAGTCCAACGAAGCTGGAACGCAGCACACCTACTATCATTTCTAAGGTACGCAAAAGGCTAAACAAAGACAGCCACAACGCGACAAAGGTATGACCTCTATCCAACTATGTTTATCCTTTGAAGAAAACACATTTCAGGAAAAAAAAAAATGCCTTCCGAGAAACAATTCTATCTATAATATACACAAGGTCAACATAAGAAAGGTACTTTCCCTTCTCTAAAACTTAGTGAATTTTGGTTATTTGAACTACGAATACTGACTTAAACATCGGAGGGCCGTTAGGGAAACCCACGGCCACCCCTAACCTTTCCCTGTTTTGCAAGGATACATAAGCAGTACAGGCGTAACAACGTAACAACAGTACGGAAAGACGCAACAATCAAATCCCTACACCAAAGACATGTAAGCAGAACTACATCCCAACTGTAATACAAATGTAATACAACTGGGATACATTGCAAACAACAAGGACACACAGGATAGTTAACATAAAGCATAAATACCTAGTTGCACAAGGCAACAAAAACCAAAGCATCCAGTTGCACAAGGCAACTAAAACAAAAGAAAAACATCCAGCTGCATAAAGGTAGCAATATTACAATACTTAAAAATAAAAGTAAAGTGTTCAAAAACAGTACTACAAACTAATTTTCTCCGATCTTGTCAGCAGGGACTTTCACGTCATCAGGGACAACATTAACATCGGCTTCTACAACAGTCACAGTAGAGTTCACTTCCTCATCAACATAACTCAGCAAAAGTGAACCAGGAACAGAAGCGTTCTCAAGAAAGGACTTCTCAAAATTAGCCTTCTCAACATCTTAGTCCCAAGCCTCATGCTTGCCTTGCTGGTACTCCTCCATGATCTCCAACCGAGCCTTGCCAAGGTAATAACTAACCATATCGAGAGGCTCATTCGTAGCAGCCTTTAAAGTTCCCTGCACCTACTCCAACTCAGAACGACACTCCTTGTGTTAAACACGTTCCCCCTTCAAAGCATCAGAAGTAGCTTTGAGCCTGTTAGACAAGGAATCACGTTCTTTCTTCATGGCCTCAAAGGCCTTAATGTAGTTTGACACCTTTCCTAGCACCCCTAAGCAAGATTTAAAGCACTACGAACACAGCAAAGCTGAGCTAATAAGCGTTGCACAAAACCCTTTTAAAGAAAAAATTTTGTGAGTATAAACATACATGGAAAGAAGTCACAACAACCTCCTGAGAAAGGTCAGCAAAGGTCTGCGAGGATTGACGTTCTTTGAAAGAAGGAAACAGCAATGTGTCCACATAAGGAGCAAGAGCGTCATAAGAGAAACTCTCAGCCTCGAGGTTAACAGGGACCTCTAGTTTCCTTTTGACCCCTGACGCGCGAGTAGGGGTAAAGCTAGGATTTTCAAGTCCTGGGGGCCAAACTTGTTAGATAACAGATTGATTGAAAAAAATTAAATGTACTAATAATGTTTTATTGGTAAACATTAAAATTAAAATTCGGACCTTTTCCCAAGTGATTCAGAAATGAACAACTTTTTCCACTTTTCACTTTTTTCTAATTGGTAAACCCATCATGGGTAAAACATCCGGTTGCTTTATTTGTAAAATGAAAGCATGGAAAACAAAGTGCAGCATCTTTTGATGGAGAAATTCTAACCAAGGAAATTGGTTAAACCATGCTGACTGAAATGAACGACAATGTTTTTCTGGCCTAGAATAGGGATAATCATCTTAAATGGGTTGAAACGCTTTTAGCCTGATCTAAGATACTCCCTTCTTATTTTCTTACGCTCATTGGGATGATAGTCACTAATTTGTTTGCGTAGACCGGGATCACGCTCAAGAGTATATGAGATATTTTTATCGTATGTTTCAACTCTTGGAACTTTTTGGGGGTTATCAGTTTCGGGAATCGAAGTAGTAGATCTTTTTTTCTCCTCAAAATTCGTGTTTGCTCATTATCATCACTCAAATTACTCTCGGGATTCAAATTTGCCTTTGAAGTGGAACCCTCTTGTTATTGATTATTAACTTTCTTATAAAAAAGATCTAGTGTTTTTGATTTCATGATTAACCTATATCAATACAAAAATAATAATAATCAGATTAAATAGCATATAACCCTAAAAGTTTGATATTTCATATTGAATCTAAGCAATTAGCCTAAAGGTCCATTCAATAAATTAAAAAATATATAGCTAGAATTAATAAAATTAACATATTAACCAAGTAAACAACTAATCACAATCATGTAAATTGCACAAAGAAATTTATTAATCGAATGAAATTACATAATTAAAAAAAAAACAAAAAAACAAATTAAGAGAAATACGGTGATTGCTAATGAACAAACTGGTAAAGGTAATCGATCAAGATATGATTGCTATTATTTTTAAGTTAATTGAGGCGTTATTTGGAGCTTTGGGCTTGATAAACCCCAAGCCCAAGTTGATAAGCAGTCTTATATGAAAAATATGTCAAGGTTAAGATTCGAACCTTGATCCCTTACAAAATTGCATACTTCCTCAACCAACCTGACAAACTTTGTTTAATGTTATTTATGTAACTATAATACTATATATAATAACTTTAGAGGGGCCATAGGAAATAAAACATGGGCTGCAAATCTAGGTCGGGGAGGCCGGGCCTCCACCTGCCCCCCCCCACCCCGATGCCTTCGCCCTTGCGCACGAGGAGGAGGAGGAAGCAGAGCTTTCTTCACACTGGGCTTTTCTTTTCTGAGAAATGTCCTCCCCAGCCTTCAAAGCTTTCTGTCTAATATGCTCTAAAATTGAAGAGGAGCTAAGAGTAGCACTGGACCTTAACGACTTAGTAGTGTCTACCAAAGCAAACAACAAAATATTCAACAAACACAACAGGCTAGCCAGAACACAACAAGGCATTTCATAATACAACAGGACAGTCAGAACACAACAGAGCATTCAGCACACAACCAAGAAGGTACACACAAACTAACTTCACACAGAAAATAGCAGAACACTATACAAAAACATACATGCCAACAAAAAACAAAAACCTTGAAAACATAGAGAAAGACAAAACGTACCTTGAGACATGGCAGGGGCAATCTCCTTGTCAGAATCTTCTTCCTCTAGGTCCTCAATATGGACAACCGCTTCAGGCTGCGTCAATTTGGTGAAAGATCTCTCCTCAATAGTTAACTCGTACAAGCGAGCAATGAAAGACTAAGACTCAACATGCTGCTTCAATTTGTTCACTGCAATTACAACACAAATAAGGCCAAATCAACAAAAAATAAACCCACACAAAATTCAAAAAATAAAATACCTTCAGCCTCAACAGTGTCAATTAGAAAAGAAGTATGTTCACCCAAAGAATCAACCCTCACAAAGAAAAACTTGTTATACCACTTCTTATCAAAAGCCTTCTCCAAATCAGTCAGCAGAGGGTCAACACCATCTTTCAATCAAAGAGTAACCCGACCCTTACCACTCGTCCTGATAGTGTAAGGATAGCAAGGATCCCTCACATCCAATGAAATACCTAACTTATCACTCAGCAAATCGAGAATTCGCAAAATTCTCCATGTCTGGGGCAACAATTGGCAAGGTGAAACCCTAACTTTAGAGAGAAATTGACGAACAAGGGGAGAAAAAGGGAAAGTATGCCCAATCATGAAGGGATATTCAAAGAAGCACACTCAACCAGGGGCAGTCCAGTCCGCCCTCTCCTTAGAAGATGGAATCTTGACTACAATCCCATCAGGAAAGTGCACAGCAGTAGCAATTCTCCTCACACCATCCTTCGTCAAGTGCGAAGGATAAACATCCTTAATAGGGAACACGTTCTGGGAAGTAAAGATATAGGCTTCTTTACGCCCTCCTCAGCACCAGCGAACACCACTTTCACCATATCCCCCATCGCAAAACAAGCAAAAAGAAGAAAAATCAAAACGGAGAAAACGGAGGAGGAGTGAGAATTACCTAAGTTTGAATTTCGAAAGGAAACTGAAAGAATCAAAGTGATTTGATTGAAGCCAGTAAGAGCAATAAATACCCCAGGCAAAAGCAAGCGTCAATTGAGATTACCAAAGCACTTGCCTTAAAACCACCCTCCACGTTTTATTTTTGTTAACTGTTGAGGACTTCCCAAATTTGAAAAGCAAATGATTTTTGGTAATTTCATCTTTAAGACTGAAAAAAAAATTAGGGGCAATTGTTAGGCCCATGTTTCTAATAGGCTCGTAAAATAAAGGGTTGCCACCAAGAAGACCTAGACATCTAGACAAGAGAAAGGAGAATCAAACCAACGGCTTGATTGGTACAAATAAGGCAACGAAATCAATCAACAAACCAATAAGGCAATCACACCAAAAAATATGAGGCAGCAAGAAGGAAAGAAGAATCAACTATGAAGACCTCCCCCCTTTGAATATATTCTGTAAATATATGTAAACCCTAGCAACCCCTAGGTATAAATAGCTAAGAACATATGTACAGCCACATTCATACTCTAATACTCGAATATATTAGCAAGTTACTTAATAACAATCGGGTTTTTTCTAATCAAAGATGTTATCCTTACTCGGTATTGTCATTCTTACTCTTATTTTTTTATTGAAAGTTTAGCTCTTATTTATATTATTGTTCTTTGTTATTTTGATTGTTATTGCAGGATTGATTATTAATACCCCTAAAACCTTAATCAAATTCCTAGAAACCATCCCTCTAAGATTTGTCCTAAACATTCATACTTTGTGTAAGGTTTTAAACTGAACAATAAGGGTTATTCAAATTCGTACTAAGTCAAAGTAGATTATGTGAATAGTGCAAAAAGTCAAAACACTACACTTAAAAAACACAAATTCGTATAGTGGCTAGTCATGATGGCCATTACGGGGGCTATTCCGTTAATGCTATAAGAGTTACTCAATTAATGTTACAGGGGTTACTTCGTCAGTATTATAGGGATTACTCGATCAATGTTATAGGGGTTACTCGTTCAGTATTACAGGGGTTACTCGGTTAATGCTATAAAAGTTACTTTTTTTTTTTTTGACAATGAGTACTAATAAAGAAATACAGAACATAAAGACAACCAACAAACTACACTACACAAACCCAAAAAGACAATTGCGAGCAAATTTTATTCAAGCTAAGTTGGAGTACTTGAAGTTCACACTAGGATCACGACAACGCTTTGCACCCACACGAACCACTTGGCATCATGCAGACGATCTAGGTTGATCCACCAAAGGACTCATTTTCCTAAACCGAGGATGATAAATAGACTGTTGATGACGAAGTGGTTGGCCCGCCCGAAATGCAAAGAGGAGAATTGAAAACCTGGAACACAAACTTTTCCCACAAACTCCTGCGAATTCATCTCTCCCATATGACTGTTAAAGTCAGAAAGGGTAGTTATGCACTCCGAATTGTTGTGTGTCACTGAAGCACCTAAGGATTGCTGCAAAATGGGAACTGGCTAAGACTCTGGAATAGGCACCGTCTACCGTTTTCCATCACATGATACCTTTTGTGAAGTAACTGTAGGGACATCGGTACACTTGACTTCACATCGTGGGAGACCTCTGTCATAGTAGAGGTGATCACCTTCTCCAGATAAGACTGCAAAACCGAAGCATTCGTGGACTGCAAAATGGGAGCTGATAGGACTCTAAAGTGCATACCACCTGTTGCTCCAATCCACCAGGGGACTTAACTTAAGTGGAAATAGAGGTCTCTACTTCCCTAGAAGTTAGATCTTGGGGGACCTCTATCTGGATAGAAGTTTTACTAGGACGAACCCAAACTGACATTAAAGACATAGACTTAAAATGGTAGAATTGAATGGCCTTGCCTTGCATAACCTGCTGTAAATTTGAAGAAGAAAGCCGAAGGACTGAACTCGAGCCATGTCGAGTAACAAACTTGTGCATACGAGGGACTTCAGCTTCTTGAGGAGAAGGAGGGAAAGACTTACAATCCTTGTCATTACCAACTGAATCTGATGGGGAATCACATACCATATCAACACTCTCTGAAACCGGTGGTGGGAAATTACATTTTTTTATCACCACTAAACAAACCAGGTGATATTATTGGCTCGGAAACAGCTCAACTTAAACCACTACATTGAAAAACGGCAATTGGAGCAGCCTCTTCCACAAAACAACAATCCTCTTTTACCCGACAACTAGTGACACAGTCATCGGGAACTTGGGATGTCGACTCAACCTGGGTAACTAACTGGACATCTTACCCCTTTGTTTTTGATCGACTAACGACACATCTTGTAAAAAACCTTCAACACAATGCAATTTTGTTAACACCTTTGGATTAGTAGGATCACTTTTAGTAGCCTTAACCAAATCCTTTCTAGCGGAATGAAGCTTGCCCAATTCTTGATACGCAGAAGCCCTCCTATAAAGAGCCTTAAATGACAGGAATCAAACTCTAACACGAAGGAACAAAGCTTAACAACAACAAAATAATCAAGGAGCTTCAAAGCACAAGCCACAGGATTAAGATGTAAAGCAAAAGCTAATGATCGAAATGAAGAAAAAGCTTCCATGGAACACGGCATAGTAAAACACAACAATTTACTAGCCAACTCATACTTGGAAAAGGGAAGTTTAAACTTTCCAACCTTGAACAAGGAGTTCCCTTGCTCCTTGAACTCCGAGGAATGAACTACAACATCATTGGGTTTATCTATAGAGGAAAGACAGTGGATGATACTTTCATCATCAAAATCATCCGGAAGATGAAAAGAAATGAAGGCAGGAAATAACTCCATAATCAGAACTAGAAACAAACTAAGAGCGGGGCACCTGAACAAGAACAATTAACAACTAAAAAAAAAGAAATTTCACCAATATAACATCTCAACAGTTTACAAAGCAAAAGCTTAAAGAACTAACCTAGAAAACAACTAACTCCAAAACTCAAACAATCCCAAAAAAACCAAGGTAAAAAAACCAGGAGAAAACACCTTAAAAGGTAGAAGAAGACCCAAAGAAAAAACAGAAGTGCAAACTAGAGCATGCATGACTTAACCCAAAGGAAAAAGCAAGCAAACAAGGAAATTAAAAAGCATAAAATTGACATAGAAATATAAACCAAAAGAAACAAAATTAAAAAGAGAACGAAATGAATTGAGCAGTAAACAACGGGAAAGGGACCAATACACCTAGATACAGAGTGGACAACGCTGCTTTAGAATGATCTTCCTCGTCATCCGTACTTTGAAGAGGCGAAGAGAAACAACGAATCAAAGAAACTATAGAGGACAGGTTACCAGCCTCGCCGATGACGGCTAGGAGAAGAAGCGCCAGTCGCCAGCGAGCAAACAGAGAAAGGGAGGAAGACGGTGGACGAAGCGGTGGTGAGGCGGTGAGGGTTTTATATAAGGGTTACTTTGTTCTATTATCAACGACCACATAGTGTAGCCAGCCGCATATATACGGTATTTAAAAAAATATGGAGAGAGTATGGTTAAAAAATAAATAACAAAATAAAACAAAAAAAGCTCTTGTTGAACTTTTTACAGTATACTAGAGAACTTTTTACAGTATTCCTATTCTCATTGCATTTCAAGTCAATTAAGCATAAGGGAGCTAACACAAGTTCATCTCTCAATCCTTCGTTGAGAAAGCTTGGATAAATAGTTCTAGCAATGGCCATATACAAGAACTAAACAATGAAACCACTTAAGCTCAACTAATTAACACCCAATATTTACCAAATTAGCACATGCAACAAATTCTTTGTGACTACATTGAGGGTTTTACCCAAACCCTAGAAAATAGACTACTCACAATCCATGGAAAATAAAGCAATTAAAGGGTTTAAGCAATTCATGAACAAATTCAAACTAAGAATTAAACTAATTAACAATCTAAGCATGCAAGAATTAAACAAGTAATTAACAACTAAGATGAGAGAAGATATAAGAGTAAGGAAAGAGAAGGTTTCTAGAAGCTTCAAATTTGAACAATAATGGTGGAATCTTGTCTTCTACAATGGTTGAAATTGACTTTTCCAAGCTAATAATTAAAATCTAACTAATGATTTGAGAGTTTTAATGTTCTAGGATTACAAACTAAGATAAAGTTCTAAAAACTTCAATACCCGTACAAGGGGAGCCAAGGGGGTAAATATATCACCCTCAAAACAAAAAGGACGGAGAAAACGAGAAAGAGCCTGGAAACAGGCTTGCACGAACGTGCCAAATTTAACACGGACGTGCAGAAGGGTGAAAAAGTGGGCAATAGTTACTGCCAAGAATCGATCAGGTATGCATGGACGTGCAAATTTTGGCACGGGCGTGTAGCCTTGCACGGCGTGCCAAATTGTTGCACGGACGTGCAGAATTCCCTGCCTAGACAGCTTAACTTTGGGAGGCTGTAACTTCTTCGTTTCTTTTCAGAAATGGACTTGTGACCAGTCGTTGGAAATCTTTTGAGACAAACTTTAATCTCCAATTTGAATTACTTTAAAAGGTTGTGTAGATAAAAAGTTATGGTCAGTTGAAATTGACGCTTACGTAAACAACCCTTCAAGGCTCTTAAAAAGCTTTTTATTTCTCTTTGTAGCACTCCTCCTTCTTCCTCCATGGCTCTATCAACTAAGATTTCCCTTATCCTTTCTCACTCATGCTTGATCACATCCATGGTGCTAAATATAGCTACATTACATCAAAAACACAAACAACCCGTGAAGCATGGATGGTACCAAATTTGCATAAAAATAGGATAAAAAATGAACTTTGATGCCGAGTAATAATGAAAACAAGGTTCAAAAGTACCCTAAAATCATACCAAATAACAAGTTATCAAATCCCCCCAAGCTAGGCTTTTGCTCGTCCTCGAGAAAAACAATAGTATCAAACCAAAGAAGGGAAATAACTTGCTAGAATTAAAACAAGGAGGGGCAACAAGGAGAATGCACATACACACTAATCCGCATGGTAGCAACCACAATCACTTATAGTGCAAGTGAGAAGAAATTTAAATCTCTAAGTCGCCCTAGAGGACGAGTTTTTATCTCGTGAGGGTTTCCAATGAGCTTACCCCACAACTCACACAATCCACAACACATCGTCAAAAATCACACAATTTCAATTTTTCGTCCAAGTCAACTCATCGGGATATGAGACACAATCAAGACAAGTAAACAAATTTCAAGAATTTCCAATCATACCAATGTACACATGAGTTAGGGGTAGAGAAGAGAACTAAGCAAGGTTGCACTAGGATACTTCCTTAGACCTTAGACTAGTTCATTAGAGCACACCTAGATATTCTAAAGTTGTAACAAGCCCTCTTTCGGTTATAAAATCACAAAATATGATAGTCCACCTCCCAAAATGCACACCCAAGGCCCCTTAACTACACTCTAACTCGGGAATTTCATAAGAAACAACAATGCAAATAAGGTGTGGGAGGCATCCACGAGTTGACCGCTATTGAAGATAATTTTTTTTTTTTGGAGAAGTTTTAGGGGAGTTTTTGTTCTCCCCTTTTTCTATGCTCTTCGTCCTTTTTTTTCCAATGCCCTCGCCTCTTTTAACTGTGAGCGGCTCTTTCTTTATCGAGAACATGTGGCTTATTATGACACTTATTACACATGATACAAGAAGAACCAATTCCCTAATAGAGTTTCATTTCGGGGAGGAAAGGGGGCACATCAAGGGCACAAGGGGCGGAAAATTAATTCAAACATATCCTACTTGAGCAAATTAGACAATATCCTATACTAGGCATGCAATTGAGCATTCATTGGATTTCATTTTATATTCACTAGTGCAATCAAGATTAATAAGCCTCTAAATGACCCCAGCTCTTGCATACACCCTTCTAAAAGAACTAGTACTCATCGCTCAAGAGTCAAGCAGGAAAAACATATATAAGCATTGTCATTTGAGTCTCATCCTTGGGCATTTTATCAAATTAAATATTATTAATTATTATTTTTTTTGACAAGTTACACAACTAAGCTAAGTTAAGGATAAGAGGAAAAACAAAAGTACACAGCTAACTAAAGAGAAAGGAAAAGTATTCACATGATAAAGGATTTGGATTAAGGGTATTGGATTTCAAGGGAGAAAATTTGGATTCAAGGGTTTTGGATGTTAAGGAAAAGGGACGAACCACATGCACACACAAAAATCAACCAACATGTCAAGAAGGCATGTAAATGACTCCCCCCCAAGCTATTATGAACATTGTCCCCAATGTTAGACTCTTGAAGCACATAAAGGGGGAGGAGAAAGCTTACTCAATTGTTTGGGCCACCTTGGGAGCTTGATCCTCCCGGATGCAAATGTTGATACATGCCTCGAAACTCACCCAACTCTGTTCGGAGTCCTTCAAAACCCGTCCTCATGGTGTCAAAGGCTTTTGTCATGTCCTCGTTGGACTTTCAAACGGTCTCAAATTGGGTATGTAGCTGCTCAAATCCGAGTTGTAGGTTGCCCATTTGTTGCTCATGACTAAGAAAGCCTTCCGGCATTTGGTATTGCTAGCCTTCTTGTTGTTGAGATTGTTGTTGAAAAGGGTGTTGGAATGGTGGTGGTTGTTGTTGTTGAAATTGTTTTTGTTGTTGCTCTTGTTCCTCACCTCCTTGGGCTTGGTCATCTTCTCCACCCGAAATCCACTCAAAATTCAGCTAAAAGATCTAATTCTCGGGGTTGTAAAGAACCGTGGCTTTCAGGTTGGGCAAGGTTGCATAGGGGCACGTACTTACAAACCATGTGTAGGTCTTAGCCCCTTCTTCTTCCTCCAACCAATGCATAGCATTGAGGGAGCGGAAGTCTAGTCTCGTTGGTCCGGCAACGATCTCCAAATCTGCAAAATTAAGATCAAGAAAAGCAGCAATAATAGTGATCATCCCCCCAATTGTTATCACTCCACTCCCCGTGGTTACGTCATCTAGGTGGTCTACAAGCCAAGCCCCTAGATTCAACCTTTCGTCACCCTCACTCAAGTGCCAAAGAAAAAGCAACTCACGGTTAGAAACTACACCCAAACTATCTCCCCTAGCAAAAATAGTGTTAGCTATTAGGCGTTGGGATAGTCTAAAGGCGGGGTATACTATGACCGTGGCCTTGTCGGTCCTAGGATCTCTAGTAAATAGGCCGGTGATTTTTCTCCAAAAAGATTACGGGTTATGCTTTCGGGAAGGCTTATCCTTAGGTCTGAATTTGCCATCCGTTGGCCATCCAAATGCTTGGTTTACTTGTTCTATGGTCATCTTGTGATGGGTGTTCATCAATTGAAAGGTCATATATCGAGGGTTGTTGAGGTTATTTTGGTGGACAAATAGTGAGGAGAGAAATTCTAAGGTAAGCCGTTTGTAGGTGTTAGCATGCATTTCTAACCAATTTGGAACACCGGTTTGAAAGAATAGTTGTCTAACATCATGCTACCTCATGGTTGTAAAATTTAGTTGGCCGGATTCGTCTCCTACTAATTCTTAGGTAGTTGTTCATGAAATCAGAATTATTAAAGACAATACCTAAGGAATCTACTTGTGGTGGTTCAACGGTGGGTGGAGGTGGAGGGTTCCTAAGTCTAGCAGAAGAGGTGTTTCTTGGTTGGTTCCTCCTAGAAATGATCGGTACTTTTATAAGGCAATCAAACACACCACTAGAAAGCAATCACCACACCAAACGCACAAAAGACCCTAAGTCCACTAAGACAACAATTCAAGGCTCAAACAACACCAACAAGCACCACACAAAACACACTAGGGCTCTGAGTCCACCACCTAGAATCAGGTCGAAGCAAATCACAAAAACAACCAAGGCTTACTTCACCACTTCAATTCACAACAATTCAACATCAATCTTTAGAAAATTCATGCACTTTTGTTAAACAAATCAACACAACAATCTACTTAAGCAAGCATAATGCTCTTCATTCATAAAAATCAACTCCTTAATTTCACACTTACAAAAATCCAATTCTCACAACCTTCACAAAACACTCTCAAATTCAACAATGCTTAACATTTATCAACAATCATTCACTCATTATCAATAAAAACAACTTTATTTTCAAGCAATTTCATACACAAACATTCATGAATTTAAGCTAGCAAGTAGTAAAGGGGAGGAACGATTATACCGAGTCTGTCGTGGGTGTAAAACCCGCAAATGAACCTTTCTAACCTTCCTTATGCTTGCTTGAATGCTCTCCTTCAACCAATTGCCTTAATTTTTTAGTCCACAAGAAAACCCCCAATTTGATTTTTTTGGTTAGGGTTTAGGAAATTTGGGTGGTTTTTTGGGTTTAAAGATGGAGAAGGAGTAGTAGTTTGAGAATTTGTTGAAAAGGAGTGAAGATTTTAGTATAAAATGTTGAATTTGGGTGGGATTTGTGAGGATTTAAGTGAGAAGTGAAGGAGGGAGAGAAGTTTAGAGAAAGAGAGGAGAGGAGAGGAGTGAGTTTTTTTTTTCCTGTTATGGTCGTTCTACTGCTCTTTTTTTTTTTTGCAGGGGTTGACACGGACGTGCAGCTTCAAGCAGAATCGCGGTTTGGTTCTGCCTGCAAGTGCATGGACGTGCAGGCAACTGCACGGACGCGCTGATTTTGGCACGTCCGTGCCAAATCTCTATTTCTGTCCTTGAAGTTCTGATTGCCTCTGCACGCAGAGTTTCACGGACGTGCTGATTTTGGCACGTCTGTGCCAAATCTCTATTTTGATCCTTGAAGTTCTGATTGCCTCTGCACGCAGCTGCACAGACGTGCGATGTTCTGCACATCTGTGCAGACCTGATGATGCACGATTTCAAGTATTTTTTTTTCTTACTTCACTTTTCAACAAATACCTACAAAAGATATTTAAAAAAAAAGGTTAGTAATAATAAAAATAATACAATTGAAATAATAGTTTATGAGAGAGAGTGAGGAACTCGAGTTGCCTCCCGTAAGTGCTTCTTTAACATCATTAGCTTGACGACATTGCGGTATCAACGTTAGTGAGGAACATCAAACTCATCAAGATGAACAACCTTGGCCTCTTCATTCACAAAACCGTCAAAGTATGCCTTTAGCCTTTGGCCATTCACTTTGAACGGTTCACCATTGTCATTGGAGATTTCAATTGCACCATATGGAAACACCTTCTTGACCGTAAAAGGTCCACTCCATCTTGATTTTAGCTTACCCGAAAATAACTTCAATCGAGAATTGAATAATAAGACCTTGTCACCTTCCTTGAACTCTCTTTTGTTGATATGCTTGTCATGCCAAGCCTTGGTCTTTTCCTTATAGATCCGTGCACTCTCATATGCATCCAATCTTATCTCTTCCAAGGCATGGAGGTCAAGAAACCTCTTTTCAACGGCACTTTGAAGTTCAAACTTAAACGTTTTAATGGTCCAATGAGCACGATGCTCAAGTTCTACCGGCAAATGGCATGATTTCCCATATACAAGCTTGTAAGGTATGGTGCTAATGGGAGTCTTGAATGCGGTGCGATAGGCCCATAGTGCATCATCTAGTTTCGTAGACCTATCCACCGTCTTCTCTAAGATCATTTTTATCTCCCGGTTTGAAATCTCAGCTTGACCACTTTTTTGTGGGTGGTAAGCCAATGACACCTTATGCCTCACACCGTACTTTTCAAGGAGAGTTTGGAAGGACCGCTTAGCAAAATGCGAACCTCCATCACTAATGACGGCTCGTGGCACCCCAAACCTTGGAAAAATGGCCTTCTTTAATAGCTTGACCACCATCTTAGCATCATTAGTAGGAGATGAAACCGCTTCTACCCACTTTGACACGTAATCGACGGCAATAAGAATGAATTTATTCCCAAAAGAAGTCGGGAAAGGCCCCATAAAATCTATGCCCCATACATCGAATATCTCCAACTCAAGAATGTTGTTCAAGGGCATTTCACTTCTTCTTGAAATATTGCCGGTTCTTTGACACTGATCACAAGCTTTCACTACACCCCACACATCTTTGAAAATTATAGGCCAATAGAAACCATATTGCAAGATTTTCGCCAAGGTTTTGTTAGCACTCATATGCCCCCCCACAAGGTGAGGAGTGACACATTGTGATAACATCTTCAATCTCATCATCTGGGACACACCTTCTAAAAAGGGCCATCAACACCTTATTTAAAGAGCAAGGGGTCGTCCCAAAAGTATTGGCGAATATCATGAAGAAACTTCCTTTTTTGTTGATATGTGATGTTGGGAGAAAGGATAGAGCAAGACAAGTAGTTTGCAATGTCCGCAAACCATGGTGCTGGTGCTTGAAGGATAGCAAATAGTTGATCATCTGGAAATGAATCATCAATTGGCAAGTTATCAAGATCACCTACAAAGATAGGCACCCATGAAAGATGATCGGCCACAACATTTTCAGCACCCTTTTTGTCTCTAATCTCAATATCATAATCTTGCAAGAGCAAGACCCGCCGTATCAATCTTGGCTTAGGTTCCTTCTTAGACAAAAGTTACTTCAAGGCCGAATGGTCGGTGAAGACTATGACCTTAGAGCCCAACAAGTAGGACCTAAACTTCTCAATTGCATGAACAATGACTAGAAATTCCTTTTCCGTGGTTGTGTAATTTCTTTATGCCTCATCCAATGTTTTGCTAGTATAATAGATAGCATGGAGCTTCTTGTCCTTCCTTTGTCCAAGAATAGACCCAACGGCAAAATCCGAAGCATCACACATGAGCTCAAAAGGAAGCTCCCAATTAAGGTTATGAATGATAGGGGCCGAAATCAAGGCCTCCTTCAATCTATAAAATACTAGCAAACAATCATTAGTAAACACAAAAATGGCATCCTTTACCAATAATTGAGTGAGCGGCTTTACGATTTTTGAAAAATCCTTTATGAACCGGCGGTAAAAACCTACATGTCCAAGAAAGCTCCTTATCCCCTTCACATTTGTAGGGGGTGGGAGGCGCTCAATTACCTCAATCTTGGTACGATCTACTTCAATGCCCCTACTAGAAATCACATGACCAAGAACAATGCCCTCCTCTACCATGAAATGAAAATATCAATAATTCAAAACTAAGTTCACCTCTTGACATCTTTTTAACACTTTAATCAAATTCGAAAGACAAGTGTCAAAAGATGAACCAAAAATAGAAAATTCATCCATGATTCTCGATTGATGATTCAAGCATGTCGGAAAAGATAGACATCATACGCCTTTGAAATGTGGAAGATGCATTACAAAGTCCAAATGGCATCCTTCGATATGCAAAGGTGCCAAATGGACATGTGAATGTAGTCTTTTCTTGGTCCTCGGGTTGGATTGAGATTTGGAAGAATCCCGAGTATCCATCCAAGAAGCAATAATGACTAATTGATGCTAGTCTTTCCAATATTTGATCTATGAAGGGGAGTGGGAAGTGGTCATTTCGGGTGGATTTATTCAATTTTTGATAATCAATGAACATCCTCCACCCGGTGACCGACCTCGTAGAAATGGTCTCACCCTTATCAATTTTTATGATGGTCATGCCTCCCTTTTTAAGCACAATTTGAACCGGGCTAACCCACTTACTATCGAAGATAGGGTAGATTATGCCCGCTTTACGAAGTTTCACAACTTCTTTTTCACCACTTCCTTCATGTTTGAATTGAGCGTTCTTTGGTGCTCAATCGAGGAAGCATGATCATCATCAAGTAGAATTTTATGCATGCATATGGTGGGATTTATCCCCTTAATGTCATCAATTTTGCACCCAATGACATCTCTATACTCCCTTAAAAAAACTAGGAGCTTTTCAAGAGAGGTGTCATCGAGCTTAGAATTGACAATAACGAGATAACTTTCACTATCATCAAGAAAAGCGTATTTAAGTAGAGGGGGAAGGGTATAAGTTCAACCTTAGGAGGAGGCGTAGTCCTCTCCTCTTTTTCTTCCACGTTAAGAACTTTAAATTTCATCACATCGTGGATCAAAGGTTGGTTGAGCAATAGACCATACCCCTTTGCTTCTTCACCCTCCTCAACTAAGCCTCTTGTTAGGGTAGCTTGTAAAGGATCTCTTTCATACAATCTTTCTCGGAACTCTTCTAAGTCCCTCTCCGATGTGTCAATTCTATGAACCTCATCGATCAATGGCTTTTTCAAAGTTTGTGAGAATGAAAATGAAATTTTCTCATCTCCCACATTCAAAGTCAATCTTCCTTTCTTCATATCAATCACCACTCTCGCGGTGTTCAAAAATGGTCTCCCCAAAATGAGAGGTACTCTTGTAACTTCTTCCATCTCTATTACTACAAAATCACATGGCACTAATACTCTTCCAACTTGAACTGGCACATCTTCAAGAATTCCCAAAGGTAGCCTAACCGTGCGGTCGGCTAGTTGTAAGGACATTATAGTTGGTTTCAAGTCTCCAACATTCAAGCTTCTTGCAATAGAATAGGGAATCAAGCTCACACTTGCCCCAAGATCACACAAAGCATCCATGGCTTCCAAATCTCCAATCTTCACAATATTTCATAGATATCGGGGTCACCAAGCTTTTGGGGAAGCTTGTTTTGAATGATTGCACTCACTTCCTTAGGAAGGGAGATGGTTGCACTCTCTTAAAGCCTACTCTTGTTGGATAGAAGATCCTTCAAGAATTTTCCATAGGTAGGCATTTGTGACATAGCATGAAGAAAGGGAATGTTCATTTGAAGTCCTCTCATGACTTCAAGAAATTTTGAGAACTTTTCATTCAACTTCTTCTCTACAACTACATGAGGAAATGGAATGGGGGGCTTTTCTATTCTTTCTTCATCTTCCTCATCTTTCTTTGTGGCTCCCTCATCACTCTTTTTTTGCTCTTTTCTCTCAAGTTCAACAAGTTCATTCTCAATATCATCCTCACTTCTCACCACAACTCCCTCATCTCTCTTTTGTGGCTCCTCTTCACTCATAACCGGACCCTCATAACCTCTTCCCGATCTCAAAGTAATAGCCTTAGCTTGCTCCTTTGGGTTCACTACTGTTGAGCTTGGAAAGTGACCACTAGGATTGGAGGATGAACTTCCAACTTGTTGTGAAATTTGAGCAAATTGGCTCTTAATTATCTTATTGTGCGCTTGAAGTTGTTGGATGTTTGCATTTATATCCGCATTGTTCCTTACTTGTTGTGTCATGAAAGTTTCAAGAACGGATTCAAGGCTATTCTTTTGAGGAGGTGGAGGAGGAGGAGGAGGAGTGGGTTGGTTATATTGTGGTCTTTGTTGGTTTTGATCCCTTTGGTTAGGATGGCGATATGGAGCTTGTTGGTTTTGAGATTGGGGTTGGTTATAGTGGTTTTGAGGTTGGTTTTGATTTTGGTTGTAGTTGTTTTTTGGGGGTCCTTAGTTGTGTAGCTTCCATCCCTTGTTTTGTTGGGGTTTCCAACTTTGGTTGTAGGATTGGGAGTATTGCTCTTTTCTTTTCCTAAGTGTCGCCGCTTGCTCTTGATTTGTTGAGTTGCAATAAGAGGACAAGTGATCGTTTCCTCCACAAGTCTCACAAGACATGACTTGTGAAGAGGAGCTTGAGGGTGTGAGGGTGGCTTGATCTAGCTTGTGAGCTAGCATGTCGAACTTTGATGCAATAAGATCGATTGCACTAAGATCATGGATTCCGCCTTTCTTTGTTTGAGGTTGCCTTTGATCACCTCCATATGCATACTGCTCCACTTCCTCAATCATCTTATATGCATCATCCACCAATAGCTTTTTGAGGCTACCACCGGCCTAGGAATCAAGGTTGGCCCTTGAAATAGGAGTAAGACCGTCATAGAAGCTTTGTACAATGATCCATGATGTAAAACCATGGTGGGGGAATTTCCTTGTGTAATCTTTGAAACGCTCACAAGCTTCACTCAATGTTTCATCAATGTCTTGATTGAGATTGTTGATCCTTCTTCTTAATTCGGCGGTCTTTTCCGGAGGACAATACTTTCCAAGAAAGGCTCTAGTGACTTCGTCCCATGTACTCAATGATCCCTCTTCAACCGTTCTCAACCAATGCTTTGATTTATCACGGAGGGAGAATTGAAACATGTGCATACGGATGAACTCTTCCGAAATGTTGTTTTGCTTGATGGTTGTACACAACTCAAGAAAGTTGTCCAAATAAGCGAAAGGACACTCATGAGAACTACCTCCAAATTAATCTCTTTGAATCATGCGAATGTGTTGAGGTGAAAGCTCAAAGTTGTTTGCATTCGTGGTGGGGAGACGTATGCCACTCCGAAGTTGGAATGCGTTGGGGTGGTCATAGTCTTGTAGCAAAGGTGGAGGAGGATTCTCTCCCATGTTATCTTCTTCGTTGGTTCCAAAAACCTTTTCTGGACCAAAATCCGAATATACAATGGAGAACTCGGGTGTGCCTTGCAAAAGTCTCCTCACGTTTCTCAAAGTCCTATTTAGCTCTGGATCAACAGGAATAAGCGGTGATTGCTTATACTCTTTCGTGTCATGCAAAGTCAAACAAAGCTAAGAAAAACGTTAGCAATGACAATCACAAGTTAAACACACATAAAAAAAATTAAGGTAAGAAAACTATTATACATATACACATGTTTAGTCTCATTCAACAATAATACATTTAATGTGGCTTTGCCTACCCAGCAACGGCGCCAAAATTTTGATAGGCTGTCGTCGAGCCTAGATAAATCTTATCTTGATCTCACTAACTAATAGCAAGGGTAAGAAAGGGTCGAACCCAAGAGAGGCGTTGAATCAACCACCGAGATACTACCGTTTAAGTAAGCTAAATGAAGTCGATATTGGTTTGGTTTTAAGTAACTTCTACTAGTTCAAAACAACTAAAAGCTAAGGGGAGATTAACAATATTAAGAGGAATCTAGGGCTCGGGTTATACCACTCAACTTCATCACAAATCACAATTAGCATGCAACAATCAAGGTGAATTAAGGGGATAAAATAGGGGAAGTCATCTAAGGCACTCAACTACTCTCTCAAGCTAGAGGGATTACTTGAATCATGAATACAACCTATTCTCGTGGTTAAAAAGCATTAAACAAGTGTTAAAGAATAATCTCGATGACATAAACAATCCCTTGACTGAAAATTCCTATTCTCATGGCATTGCAAGTCAATTAAGCATAAGGGAGCTAACACAAGTTCATCTCTCGATCCTTCGTTGAAAAAGCTTGGATAAATAGTTCTAGCAATGGCCATATACAAGAACTAAACAATGAAACCACTTAAGCTCAACTAATTAACACCTAATAGTTACCAAATTAGCACATGCAATAAATTCTTTGTGACTGCATTGAGGGTTTTACCCAAACCCTAGAAAATAGACTACTCACAATCCATGGAAAATAAAGCAATTAAAGGGTTTAAGCAATTCATGAACAAATTCAAACTAAGAATTAAACTAATTAACAATCTAAGCATGCAAGAATTAAACAAGTAATTAACAACTAAGATGAGAGAAGATAGGAGAGTAAGAAAAGAGAATGTTACTAGAAGCTTCAAATTTGAACAACAATGGTGGAATCTTGTCTTCTACAATGGTTGAAATTGAGTTTTCCAAGCTAATAATTAAAATCTAACTACTGATTTGAGAGTTTTAATGTTCTTGGATTACAAACTAAGAGAAATCTCTAAAAAATTCAATACCCGTCCAAGGGGAGCCAAGGGGGTAAATATATCACCCTCAAAACAAAAAGGACGGAGAAAACGAGGAAAGAGCCTGGAAACAGGCTTGCACGGACATGCCAAATTTGGCACGGACGTGCAAAAGGGTGAAAAAGTGGGCAGTAGCTACTGCCATGAATCGAGCAAGTCTGCACGGACGTGTAGATTTTGGCACGGGCGTGTAGCCTTGCACGGCGTGCCAAATTGTTGCACGGACGTGCAGAATTCCCTGCCTAGACAGCTTAACTTTGGAAAGCCGTAACTTCTTTGTTTTTTCTTAAAATGGACTTGTGATCAATCGTTGGAAAGGTCTTGAGACGAACTTTATTCTCCAATTCGAATCACTTTAAAAGGTTGAGTAGATCAAAAGTTACGGTCAGTTGAAGTTGACACTTACGCAAACAACCCTTCAAGGCTCTCAAAAAGCTTTTCATTTCTCTTTAAGACACTCCTCCTTCTTTCTCCATGGCTCTATCAACCAAGATTGCACTTATCCTTTCTCACTCGTGCTTGATCACATCAATAGTGCTAAAAATAGCTACATTACATTAAAAACACAAACAACCCGTGAAGCATGTATGGTACAAAATTTGCATAAAAATAGGATAAAAAATGAACTTTGATGCCGAGTAATAACGAAAACAAGGTTCAAAAGTACCCTAAAATCATACCAAATAATAGGTTATCATAATCCGATCTATAATCGATTTGAATTTTTGGATATCCGATTCGAGTTTTCATTTCGGATCGGATATCCGATCCGAAAAAACGGATATCGGATGCAGATTTAGATGTTGATTTTCAAATTTCAGATATCCGATATCCAAAATATAAAAGTTGAAATAGTGAATATATATAAATTGTTTAAAATAGTTCATATAAAACTGACCTGTATTATTAACTTATTAAAATATTCTTAATATAATTGATGATATTTTTTATTGCAAAAAAACTACTATTTTGTTAAAATATGTTGTACAACTTAATGATAAAAAAGCGGTAAAATTAGTGAAATTTATAAAGTAATCATAATCAATTTAACTTAAAATTGGATAATGGATATTCGAAGCATTCGATCCGAAAATTGTGCCATTTAGAATAATTGATGCTATCCATTCATTCATGTTCAAAATTATGTGAGATTTTAAATGCAACAGAAGTTTATAATTTAACAATAACATATTTATGTGAGATTTTACTGGAATGTACTCCCTCCGTCTCATAGTATATATGTGTATATGAGGTTAGAGAGAGATAGAGAAAGAAAAAGTAGTTGGGAATAATTGAAGAGATAGAGAGAGAAAGTGTTGGAAATTGGTGTTAAAAGTACAAAAAAGAAAAGAAAAAACAATGACAACTCATTAAAAAGAGGGTAATAATGTTAAAAAGTAAAACTTTTAAATAGAAAGAGGCATTGCATTTTAGTTTACCCTAAAAGGAAAAGAGACATTGTATTATGAGACGGGGGGAGTATCAATTTTCGTTTTAAAAATTAAAAAAAAAATAGTTTTTCTTTTTTTTTTTTTTTTAATACTCATATATACCAAAAAAAATAATGTTATCATAATATTGTATAAGAAATGTGAAGAAAAAAAGAGGTAAATATTCCTACTTATTGTTGATGTATTTTATGTTTGGGACCGACCACATTCAAAATATCTTTAGAACTACACTGTAATTTAGAGTAAAGAGCATAATTATTCCCTAAATTTAGTCAAAAGTTGCAGTTAGCTCACTGAACTTTTAAAAGTTGCAAGTTACTCACTATAACCTCTTGTGACCTTCATTTACAGGTTAATTGGTAGAGCTCCCTAAACTTTCTGACATAATTATCTGGAACTCCCTAAACTTTTTGACATAAAAGTTAGTGCACACCCTAAACTTTCTAAACTTCCTCACATGATATTTAATTAACTAGCCATTACAAAAATGCTAATAATAATAATAATTAAAAATCGATTATTACATAAAAAAAACATTCTAACAGCAATATATATACACTACAATGCATTTTCGATACTTTGTTATTATTTTGTAAAATAGTGAAGAAAGCTCCCACAAAAAAAAAAGAAGAATTATTCTGTAGAAATGAAAAAAAATGGCTATTATAGCAAAGTCTTTTTTATTTTTTGAATAAATAGCTAATTCTAGTTTTTCTTCCTTTAATAATTATTTTCAATCTGTTTTAGCTCTTGCCAAAAAAAAATTAAAAAAAAAAAAAAAAACCTTAATATATAATACATAGTAGTGACAAAACATTAAAACAACGAATCTTTTACCAAAATGGCTAATTTATTAAAAATATTTACGAAAACGGCTATTTATATAATTTAATTTCAAAACTAGCTAAAATATTGATTTGGAAGCAAGTTATTTATTTATTTATCTCCTTTGAATTGGTTTAGTTCAATTTTTTTTGGTTTTTTTTAATTTTTTTTTTGTTTTTGGGCTTTTTAGTTAGAAAATGTTATAGCCACGTACTAATATTATGCAACCCTAATTTCAACATCACAAAAAATTCTAAAATTTTTTCTAAATCATCGTATCACAAAAAATTAGAATTCTAAGTAGTTTTTTTTTTTTTTTTTTTTTTTTTATCAATGCACGCAACTGCAAATTCATACGACGATGAGGGATTTTTTTTTTATATATAAGGATACAATAAGGGATTTTTAGCACTATGTTCTTTGCTAAAGTCTGCTAATTATAAAAGTTTAATGTGTATAATAAATCAAACATTCAAACTAATTACTATGTGATATATAATGACACACAATGTTTATGCTCATCTTGTTAATTCGAAGAACAATCTTAATTATGATTGTTTGATTTGGTAAGTCATTCTTTCAACTCTGATGTTAATGGATATGGATCATCTAATTAATAAATAAATAAATAAAAACGAACCAAACTAGTGCAAAGGAAAAAATAAATAAATAATTTCCTTCCAAGTCAAAAATTTAGTTAGTTTTTTAAGAGTTCCCATTGTCTTACATGATTAGATTGTTAAATTAAAAAATATAGAAAAAAATACCAAAGTTGAGGGAGTTTACCTATTAGTACAATAGTTTAGGCAAAGTTTAGGGTGTTAACCTGCTATATCAGGTTACTACCTGAAAAATGACCTCCGGCCATCTGAGTAGTGAGTAACTTGCAACTTTTAAGAGTTTAGAGAGTAAAGTGCAACTTTTGGCTAAGTTTAGGGAGTAGTTGTAGGGTTGTTTAGAGTGCGGTTCGCACCAAAACGCAATTTTGCGATTTGGTGCGGTTTGCGATTAGATTTGCAATTTGGTGCGGTTTGCGATTAGAAAATTACGGTGCGGTTTTTGAAAATGACCAAATCACGGTTTACGGTTTGGTGCGGTTTCTAAAATAATTTAAACCAAACCGCACTTTGATGTGGTTTGCGGTTTTTATACTACTTTTTTTTAAAAAAATTATAAAATAACTAAAATATAGGAGCTAATCTTTGACTATTAGCTAATTAAAGGTTAAAAAAAAAGTTTAATATTTGAAGTATAAATTAATAATTTCAAAATAAAATAAAAGTTTTGTTTTTAAAAAATAAGTACAATTTTAAAAAATTATGGTTAAATCTCCGCACCAAATCGTATTTTGCGGTGCGGTTTGGTTAAAAGTGCGGTTTAATGCGGTTTGAAAAAAAATACAAATCGCAATTTTGCACTTTGGTGCGCTTTGGGATCAAAACCTCACTGCGAACACCCCTAAGTAGTTGTATGCTTTACTCCTGTAATTTAATTAACTCTTGTTAAGTTTTTAAAAAGCTTTTTTGCAAAAATTTTACCTTAAAGGTTAAATGGTCGTACTTCATCATGATTCAAGACCGTCAATCACTACTGTGAGTCTGTGACTGTTTGGGTACTGTTTTGACTACTCCATGTAATTTAAAGGTCAAAGAAATTTAATTTATCATTTAATTTTTAACTTTTTTTTTTTTTGAAACAATTTAATTTTTTAAATTTCATTGGTCATTTTATTTTTCTAATAATTCATCAGTTCATTCATTACAAACCAAAAAGTTAAAAAAATTTGTTTCAAAAAAAAAAAGTTAAAAAAATTTAGCAATAGTCCATTTTACAAAGATAATCAGATGCATTAAACCAAATACCCAAATGTGATTCAAGTTTTGTTCTGTTCATCTTACCTCTTGTAGAAAATTAAAATTAATATAAGGCCAGTAAAGATAAATTTATTAAAAATAAAATCAAACTAGTTTAAACAACTACTCTGTAAATAAAGCTTATCCGATCTAAGTTTAATGTGCAACTAAATTAAATTTAGATTAAGTTGTAATAAATTTAAAACAATGAAAATTAAGTTAGATTCAATTAAAGAAAATAAAATTGATGACAAGTAATATCTCAATATAATACTACCTCTGGTTTTTTAAGTTGACACCATTTTATTATTACGCTTGCCAACGCATGTTTTTAACGTTTAATATCTCTAATTATCAACATTGTAAAATTATAAAAAGTGGATATTAATACAATATATATCGAGAAGATTCAAACAAGATCCCACGTAACTATATTTTATCATATCTATTAATCACAAAATCGAGTCAAAATGTAGTTTGTGAATAGTTTTAAAGTCAAATGGTGTTAACTAAAAAAACAGAGGTAGTATTTGACTACCCATTTTATCAATTAAATTCTCAATATATTGTACTGAAGTATATTTAACTACCAAACTTATCACTTAATTTATTAATTTATTCAAGTAACGTGCCAATTGATTAATTAACAAACCTTATTTATAATTCTTCAACCAACAAGATCCTTATATGCTTGTTTAGAGAATATTTATAATAATATTAAATGCTAATAACTATAATAAAAATAGATTAATAATTTACTAATTAAATAAAAAGGATGTTTGTTACTACTTGTATTTACAAAAACTCTGACAAGATAAGAGCTCGCCTTTATCTTCAAAATACAAAATTAAGGCTCGCAATTCAACTCTCTCCTCCCTAATTCTTCCTGTCTTCTATTCATTTTCTTTTTCCCTTTTTTTTTCATCATAATCTTAAGATAAACCACCAAATTAAAATTTAATATAAAAAAAAAAGACTAATTTAAAGTGGGGCCCATTTCAAAGAACTACAATGAGATAATCATCATTCATACAACTTCTCGAGGTGGGGCCAAATTAAGATCAAGATCAAAAACCATCCTCTGCCGTCCATCACCAGAAACAACGGCTGATATTTCACTTTGATTCTGCGTTCCATCATTGCTACCCAACACGCGCCCACACCTGAACGCTTCTCGTATGTCACTCACTCTCTTTGCTAACATTCCGTACATCACATAAGGACCACCACTGTCGGCGCCGGAGAGAGAAATTCCGAGATGCGGCGGATGCGCGTCGACGCACGCGCCTCCAGATTCGACGGTGGTGAGACTGTTATTATCACCATTGGCGCTGAGACACTGCTGATCAAAGTAAGTGAAATTAGTCCTAGCCTTAGCACCGCGGAACTCTCGGGCGGCGTTGTCGTAAGCACGCGCCGCTTCTTCCGCGGTGTTAAAGGTGCCCAACCACACGCGCGTCTTCTTCAAGGGGTCACGGATCTCGGCGGCATATCGGCCCCACGGCCGCTTCCTAACCCCTCGATATTTAATCTCAGTTTGTGGTGTTACGACTACCGCGGAATAGGCGGCGGAGGAGGGAGTAGGATTATGAGGAGCATTGTTATTGCTATTGATTTGTTTAGGAGCCATATTTTTAGAGAGAGGAAGTGGGGAGTTTTAGAGAGAGAAAGAGGGAGTTGTGGGATAAAAGAGAGACAAAGGAAATAAGGGATATAAATAGCGAAGAAGTGGGGGTGTGTGGTTTTGTCTGGCGGAATGAATACTTGACGCTCCAAAGAGTGAGCGTGAGGGTGCGTGGATGTTTGGATTGAGTTGTCTAGTCAAATCTATTTGGACGGCCATTTAATGGTACAACCCAAGTTTTCATTGGAATATCAATGAATGAATGAATATCTTTATCCTTTCATTTTTTTTTGAAGGGTTCATTCTAAATGCTTAGGTAATGTAATGTGATTAAGTGATTTGAACCCTCTTTTTTTTTTTTTTTTTACTATTATTAGAAGAATAGAAGGTAATGTGTTGACTTCAATTCCTTTTTTAATTAAAAAGCTTATAGTTTGGTATATATATTATGCTAGTCTCTGTCAGTTATCGCTCTTTAGAGTTTTTCATGGACAATGTCGCTCATAATTTAGTGGTTGTTATAGCAGTTAAAAGCGTTTCTTTAGTTTATTTTATTTCTTTTTGATAACTGCCACATTAATTGCTGATACTGTTATGCATTTTGCCCTGCTGCTCTGACTAACGTGTTATGTGGTAATTCGACAACTGATTAGGCTGCTTACGTCGAACATTATGTTAGTTGTGTTGTGTATTGTTGATGTATAGTAAATGCTTCTGATATGTACTCTTTTCGAACCTGAAAGAGTGTTACGTTTGCCCTATTTGGCATTCCCCTCTTTAATGGTTACGTTTTTATTTATTTATTTATTTATTTTTTTACACATTTCCCTTATACATACATAATCTCCACACAACTATTCCTATTTATCAAAATATTTACATATTCTCAATGCAACTATTCTTATTTACTAAAATATTCACATACTCCCAATGCAAATATTCATTTTTTCCAAAGTTTATTTAATGTCTTAATACTTGATATAGGTGATATCTAATCATTGTTTTTTACGGAGTACTATCTTATTATCCTTATTAACCGTGTAAACCCACCAAACATAAACTTTTTTTGGGAATAGAGGGAATGGCCTGGTTAGATTCATCATTGTGCTTTGCCACAAACGTACTGCTCTTTGAATTCCTTCTTGGAATGATAAATTGATAATATGCTAGTAGTTATTGAAGTTAAATTGTTTTTAGATTTTTTTTAGATATCAATCACCTTGGTCATCAGTTATATTAATTACTCCTTCCGTTTCATGATGTTAGTCCCACATACTATTTTGGGCGTTTCAAAAAGATCTACCCATATTGAATATGTTCCATTTTTAACTTAATTTTGTTGGAATTAATTGGTTGTGGATTGATGACATGACTCTAAGTAAGGAAATCTCGACCTTAAATTATGCATTATGACTTATGCTTTCCCAAAAAAGAAAAAAAAAAGAAAAAAACTTAAATAAGGTAAACTAATTATTTAATTATTATGTACTTTAATGTTTGATTCCAAATATTCTTCTTTTCTTATTTTATGTGATTGATTACATACGAGACTAACATTATGAAATGGAGGGGGTACCTTTTACTCCAATCAAATTGTTATAAATATAACCATGTTATGTTAACCTAGCAAATGAATAGGTTGCTAACCATTAGCATCTTATTAGTAATGTAGTGTCAATAAAGTTACTAATTATGGGCATTTAACTAGTCATGTAATGTCCATAGATATTGCTTCTATCTTTGGTTTTGGTCATCTCTATTATATAAGATTATAAGGGAAGGAGAGGTTGTGGTATCCACTTAAAAGTTAAAACACCCCTCTTCCTTTAAAACTAAAACATCAATCAATCAACAAATAATACATAAATAAAAATAACAATCAATTACTTAAATTACGTCAAATTATAAACAAATTACATATTTTAATTTATGTCCATCTATACAATTAATTAACTAATACGCAAATTACACTTTACAAATATTACGATCAATCAAACTCATTCTATCTATGCTCTTCGTTTGACATTAAAAAAATTAATTGAAATCGCAATCACTCGCTACGCTACCTTTGTTAGTGGAGGTACCAAGCTCTACTACTTAATGTACTTATCTTCACACTTTTAGATTCGTAAATTAATATATTGATGTGTTCCTAAAATTTGTACATGTAATAGAATTATATTAGACAGTTAAAATACACAAGCAATGCGTGCATAAAGTGCTTAGAGGCTATTCAAGATGGAGAGCACCTAGGGGGTGAATGCGTGCACATTCTCAGTAGTTGTCGTTCTTTAATACATTCTTTTGGTTGTAATTTTGACTTTGTGTTTTGTTTAGGGAGGTTAATAAGGTGGCAGACTTCTTTTACTGTTGTTTATTTCGATACTCCTCCGATTGAAATAAAGAACGTACTTTGGGAGGATGTTATGGGAGTTACTACTTCCCGTTTAGTTGTGTAATTTTTTGTTTTCAGGCTTGGCCCTTGTATGCACAAAAAAAAATTAAAAAAATAAAGTGCTAGTTTAACTAGTAAATGTAATGTCCATAGATATTGCTTCTAAATTTGGTTATAAGAATGACAAGAGGGTATAACTTTGCGGATTCCACATCGCATCCATCTCCAATTAGAACGAGTATGGGTTTGACTTAGGTGAGTAATGGGCAGGTGTGGATATCAAAATCATATCTGCCATGGGTAGTGAGCAGAGTTGGGCATCGTGCCATGCCGGGCCGTCGCGGGCCGTGCCGAGCCACCAAATGGCACACCCCAGCCCACGGCACGGCCCACGTGCCTGGCGGGCTGGGCCGTGGGCCAACCCATTATTTTATTATTAATTAATTTTATTATTTTTATTTATATTATTTTTATTTCTTTATATTATTATGGTTCTTTTTATTATTTTTATTTTTACAAAATTTATTTTTATTTTTATTATTTATAGTTTTATTTAATTATTTTTATTATTATGGGTCATGCTGGCAGGCTGTGCCGCGGGCCGTGCTGGCGGGCCAAAAGTTCGTGCCGTCCGCGGGCTCGTGCCGGTTTCGTGTCGAAATTTTATTTTTTTTGTTCACGGCACGACCCACCCCTTATTCCTCATGTCGTGCCGTGCCGCTAGCTGGCTCGTGCCGTGTCGGGCCGCTACTGTACCGTGCCCATGATGCCCGCGAGCCGGCCCGCCTATGCCCAACTCTAGTAGTGAGTTTTTTAAAATCATATCTGCCATTGTACAACATTAGTCAAAGTGAAATATGCAAAAAGTCAAAACGTTTCGCTTAAAAAATATACAGAGGAAGTATAAATTGAAACTCATTATTGATGATGTGTATTTAATTTGTCTAATAACAAGTGTAGTGTCAATATTATTCTTGTCAACACAATTTCAAGGCGCCAAAATTTCTTCGGCACAACATTTGAATATCAAGTCTAATTTTAGGTACAAGGGCCAGTTACCACACTCAAGGCTGATTTCTGCAGAGGTAAAAACTTGAATCTTTCAAAATGCAGTCACTTGAAAATCATATGAAGAATTCATAGGACTCAGGCGTCGGGAGAAAATCACAATCATAAATAGTTCGTTAGCTACAAAGTAACACTTGTAACATAACAAAAAATTGATATTGAGCTACAACATTACATTAAGTGATTCTGAGAGGTCATATAACTCGAGTACTAATTACAATTGAAAGGAAGACTAAACAGTAGTTGGTGCTGGGGCAGGTGTGTACCATCCGTGGTGGATCTCCACAACCTTCTTGTTCCTAGCCAGCCGAGATTTGCGGCGTGCAGCAGTGTTCCGATGTAGGGTACCTTTTACCACTGCCTTGTCAATGGCAGAATAAGCTTCAGCGATCAGGTTGTCTATTGGTACAAGATCTTCAGGTGCTGCACCGGTCTTCTTCCTCAGTGCATCTAATGCTTCAAAAACCTGAAGTTAACAAACAGGCAACATACATAAGCTTGTATGATATTAATAATAGACCAATATCAAGAAGTTGAATAAACATAAAACTCAGAAGTTACAGAACATTGGTTATTCACTAAATTTCAGGAAAACTGTACACTTACATATATAACTTTGACGAAGAGAACAGCGAGATAAAATAGCTGCTAAAAGATGATTATAAGGCTTCATCTTAGTTTATTTCAAGGTCACATTTATAGTCACAACCGGCAACAAACTCGAGCGAACAAAGCATAAACTGAAATCATAGGAAAAGCCCTGTAACAGCTAGCCAGTACTTCCACAGACCACAGCCCATAGAGTAGGTTGTCTTTTCTTCCTGACATTTTCATACTATACAAAGAAAGGTGACAATGAGATGTACAGCTGTGAGACAACCCCTACTAACTTTTAGTAACAGCAATCTTATTATTGAAAAAAAGGTAACTTGATTAGTCTTTTATTTTGTTAATTAAGTGAATAACAGGACATAGAGATGGTTAGACATATTAATTGTATCTGGAAAGAGGAATAAGGAGAGGCCACATGAGATGTCTAGTGGTTGCTGATAACACTCTCATGGATGATTTTTGGTTCATAATGTGCTTAGGTAGAGTGTCGATCTACACCAGTGGAGAAAAAATCACAATGATTTGACGAGCCAAATCAAAATGCTAATTGAACTGTTGACAGCTTCCTGTTTACAGTGAAAAAGCATGGATTCTCAGTTTGTTTTTTAAAGAGTTCAAGATAGGCGAATTTGACTCTTCCATTCAAGGGAAAAAAATTCAATGAACACAAAAGCAGGGTAAAATCTGCACTGACATACCTAATTTACTATCATAAAGAAGAAGCATGGTCATTGCATTACCGGATCAGTGGTCTAGTGAAAACAACCTCAACATGATTACAGGCCTAAGACTACATCCACGCAACTGACTTGGGGAAATGTAGATGTTGATGTCATGCAATAGCAGTGTGAATATTTTAATTACTTCTTCACATTTTAGTCCATTAGGGATTGGAATGAGGGAGACAGTATTCTATTCCATGTCCCTACCAATCTCATCTCCCCTCAAATCACACTCTCCTGTGACATGATCAAGTAAAAGCAATATGATCGCTTACGAATAGGGTATTCAAGCAAAAGTCACTCGGTGATCAAGATTATTGGACAAACAGAGAACTATATCTAGAACGTAAGGCCCTAGTCTTCTGATAAAGCAACAGACTTCTAAGACTGAACGATTCCTTAGAATCTACATCCACATGTCTAAGCTAACAGCCTATTAGAATCTACCTTAAGAAAGTACACCATGGTTGCTCAATACACTTCTCATATGAATGATTAAATGGGACATATAATATTGTTACAGAAAGGAATAGGAATTATTTCATGCTTGCCATTCAACAAGCCCATAGAGCCACAGAGGTGATATTCTTTTTATGCACAAAATCATGGTAAACCAGAAACTGCCAAATGTTAAGAAAATCAAACTCAAGTACTTAACAGCCAAAATTACTACTGCAGTACTGCTCTATCTTTAAGGTAACACAACAATTGCTAAAGAGAACACAATTCACAACACCAATTGCAGACCACAGTAAACCAAAGGTTCTGAAAATAGATTCAGAGCAATATTAAACTTAATATTAGGTTCATGCCCTAAATCAAAACACTAAGCAACAAGACAATTACCTTCCGCATCCGAGTCTTAACCTCAGATTTGCGAGCTTTGTTCCTGAGGCGTCGAGTCTCTGCTTGGCGTGTTCTTTTAGCTGCAGAATCAGCCTTCTTTTCGGTGGCAGCCTCACAGACTACTGAGAAGCCACGTCTCTGGAATGAGCCAAGAGAAGAGCATCCTAGAATACAAAAGCCATAGAAAACCACATAAATTACTCAAATTTAATCATTGAGAGACTTATATCAGGTATATCTCATGTTGAAACACAAAGGCGAGCCCAATTCATAGCTACCAGCTACATTACAGAGGCTATGCTACAAGACCTAAAAGCATCTCACTCATTGTAATTGGGTAGAAAATCATTCTGCTCAAATTCAAAGAATTGTTACTACTTCAAACAAAACAGAAACAAGTAATACTAATATTCAAAAAGCTAAAATTACAATAAAATTAAACCCACAAAACCAAACACCCAAAAATAAAAGCAAGTAATTTGTAACTATAATACCAGAAAATGAAAGAAACATTAAAAAAAGTAGGAATGGAGTAAAATCTTACCCTGAGAAAAAAGGGTGCGAGACGAATTAGCGGAGAAAGAGAGAGATTTGAGGGATGAATTGGGCAATTGGGTTGAAGAAAGAGAGAGATTATGGAGTTTGGAAGAAAGGGATAAGCATTGTGAAGAAACACAAGCCATGCTTATGGCAGCCATTATCTCTTATTTTTTTAACTATCTGTTTTTGGGATTTCAATTGACACAGTTTGAGTTTTGAGTAGGAGGAGATGGGAGGTTTTCTTATCCGCAACAGATTTCAGTTCCTGTTTTGCCCTTGTATGCCCACTTCACTGCAAAGTACTCGAATAATGTTCTTTTCAGAAATTTCACTTACCTACCTTTTTTTTTTCCTCTCTTTTCTTTTAGGAAAAACGTTAGGACGGGAATTTTATTAATGTAAATTGGCCTCCGCCAAAGCAACTACGCTTTGCGGAAATAAATCCATACACAAATGTTTTAAATTACCCTGAGTATTCCACCTCGCCACTAGGTAAGCTACGGAATTCCTCACCCTTTTAACATGAGATATGCTAAAGTTGTCAAAACTTGTAGCAAGCTTGAAGATATCATCATACACAAGACACAAAGGAGCAAAGCCAGTCATTCGGTTTCTCACTCTATTGCAAGCATTCCAAGAGTCAGTCTCCATCCAGATGCTACGATGGCCAAGACGCCAAGCCACTTGAAGACCCGTACCTAATAGCAACAGCTTCAGCCTGTCCAACACCCCATATGAATTTTGAAGTTAAATCTAATGTGAACTTTAAAAAAAAAAATCTAATGTGAACTTATTTGATCATAATCCGTATTAATTAGCTTTTATAATAATTTGAAAATGCTATACATAACCCTTAGGGCTACATTTAAGCATTAAATACACATTAAGAAATCATATAAAGTTAGAAATCTAAAAATATAAACACTAATTACACTGATTTACGCGTGTTTTCATCATGAATAATTTTATACAATTTTTAAGAGTGTATTTAATGCTATATATAGCCCTAGCATTACCCAATAATTTTTACTATTAAAATTTAAGTGGCAATCTTGTATGTTGACACTTCATACTAAATAAGTCATCAACACAAGTACTTCGTACAGAGAGGAAACTATTTCCTGTGAACGATATTGACCGACCCCGTGGCTAATTGATCACATTATAGCAGACATCAAGATCCTACCTTGCAAATTCTCCTATTGAGAAATTTGACATGTTTACAGAGAAGCGAATAAAGCAACAGATTAGATTACGAATGTTGGACATCTTATCACCAACAAATTGAATATTTCTATTTGTTTCTTTTTAACTTTATACCCTATTCTCTCCTTAGATGCTTTAAAATCGCCTCTCGTGAGGAGAGGGTTATGATCCATTCCTTTTTTCTTTCCCTCAAAAAAAAAAAAAAAAAAAAAAAAGAAGTACTTCGTACAGAAAATAAAAGCAATATAAAAAAAATTGTTAGTATGAAAATGATTTTAGATTTATCTTAATGTATACAAGATTAATTAATTGTTAAACTTATACATTGACAATTATGTCAATCAATCAGTCACATTTAACCTAATATGTCAATCAATCATAATTAACCCAATATGCGTGGAGTAATCAAATGTTAGGATTTTTTTTTATTGAAAATTATAAATAAATACTCAAATATTTTTTAGGTAATTAAAATATCAACTCATGTTTTATTTACCTTATTTTTAATTTTTCACCAAAAAAGCTCATTAAATAAAGTCACTTTAAGAAAAATTCAAATAAGGGTAATAAGCTCTACGCATGTTTTTAATTTACCACTATAACAAGGGTGCATTCTGCTAAGTGCTAACATGATTTTCACTTTTGACGTGGTAGGTGGAAATGTTGATACAGTTGCGTTTTTATTTTTTATAGGAGTCAGCATCTCACTTTGCATATTACTCCATTTATTTTTTTCTTGATTAGCATAACAATTAAATTACTGAAATTAACTTTAAAGTATTATGGCATTTTCTTTTACCAAAAAAAAAAAAAAAAAAGTTATATGGAAAATAGTAAGAAATTTATTAAGAAAATCTATCTAATTGTTAAAATGGATTTTTCATCAAAACCCCTGATTTATTTTTTTATCCACCATATATCCAAAAAAAAAAATTTCAAATTCACCATATACACTTGAGTTCTACAAAAATGTTACCATGTGACCTTAATGACTAACGACAGTTAATTCCGTTTGTCCGCAAATTCTTCTTATGGACCCTGGTCCATCTAGAAATAGATGCACCACGCTTATACTTTTGAACATTTAGTAAAAAGATTTGAACAATTGCAAATTTTGAACATTTAGTAAAAAAATTCGATCATCGCAAATTTTGAACATTTAGTAAAATTATTTGAACAATCGCAATGTACCACGCCTATACTTTTGAACATTTAGTAAAAAAATCCGAACAATCGCAAATTTTGAACATGTAGTATATTAAATACAACACTTTATAATAAACATCAATTTTTTTGAAAGAAATTTGTCTGACTCGTAATAATTCAATAGTTTTGTAATATAAACTGAACATTTACTGCATAAAAAATGAACATATAAAATTGGATGTTTATGTTCATCTTTTGTGATGCATTCATATTTTTTTTATTAAATGTTTATTTTTTGTAAAGTGTTCAAATTTTTTATTAAGCGTTCAAATTTAATTTACCTTTCTGCACTATTTTTTTGTTTTTCTTCCATGTCGGTTCCTCAATTTGCAGAGGAGAGAGAATGTGTAGTTCAACAATTGAAAGAGGAAATGAAAAAATGAAATTTTTCGTTAGTGTTTTTTTTTTTGTTTTTTTTTTTTGTTTTTAAAAAAAGACATATGTCTGTTGGGAGCGAAATTAAGAAAGAAAGAAAGTGGGAATGTTTGGGCCTAGGTTTTAAGCGAGAAATGAAGTTTGTAGTGTAAATGGGCCTATGGTCCAGCTATTCTAGATGGACCAGGGTGCACAATAGACTTATTGTCGTTTGTCATTAGGGTTAATTATGCCACGTGGCATCATCTTATTGGATTTTAAATTAATTAATTAATTATTTTTTTTAAAAAAACTTTATAAAAAAAATAAATCAAAACACCACCTTTAACCCCCACCATTGCAGCCACCTTGGCCCAGCCACCTCCTCACAGCCGCCACCCAACCCAGCCTCCTCACCGTCGGCGCACCTCCCCAACTTGCCGACGCCACCCCTCCCTTGAACCCGCGCAGGTGCCCCCGCCCAATCCTCTGAACCACCATGCCCCCACCCTCTTCTTGAACTGTTAAAACCCCTCCATGTCTTTCCACCTTAGTTGAAAATCAGGCAACCACCCCGAAACCACTTCGCCGGCAGCCCAGATCCCCTCCCCCACGTCACCGCGCCCACCATAGCTAGAAACCACCACCTTGACACCCGAAAACCCCAAAATAAACCCTAGATTTTGATTTAGGGTTTTTTAATTTGGGGTTTTCGCGTGGTTGTTCAGGCAGGGGGAAGGCAGTTAGGGTTCACTAGCGCGGGGAGGGATTCTTAGACGCTAGCGGTGGAGAGGGGAGGGGGTTTCGATTTTGGGGTTTAGGGTGATGGTGGGGTGTCGAGGTCAAGGTTAGGGGCGCCGGCCGGTTGGATGTCAAGGTCAAGGTGGCGCCGGTGCGAGGTTCTAGCCGATTTGGCACCAGACCGCTACTCGGGGGTTTGGCGGGGTCACGATGGCGGCTAGGGTTAGGAAACTCATGGGTGGGTCTTTTATTTTTATTTTTTTATTTTTTGATTATTAATTAAATAAATATTTTTAAATTTATTTAATTTAAATGACAACCAATCATAGATTACCAAGTGGCAAATTAAGGCTTAATGACTAATGGAGTTAACATCTGTTAGTCATTTATGCATTTAGTGACTTTTTTGTGGAACTCATGGGTACATGGTGAATTTGTTTTTTTTTTTGAGTATTTGGTGAATAAAAAAATAAATCAGGTCTATATGGTGAAAAATCTGTTGATAAAATCTACACTTTTAAAAAAAAGTGCTTGCATTAACCATAAAACTAGATTATTGAGTAAAGGAATGTAAAATACATGAACTGTACTCCTTGCCCAACCAACTAATTATCACGGTTTATTTTGCCAAGTCGGTCATCATGCGGGCTAATGCCCAACAGCCTAGGTCAAAACCGGCCGAAACCCTTGCTGGATGTTATTATCTTGCAAGTTATGGAGGAAGAAGTATTTTACAATCTAAGGCCTTGTTTAGTTCAACTTATTTTTACTTATTTCAGAAAAAATAAGATCAGATCAGAAAAAATAAGTTCAGATCAGAACATCGTTTTATATACGGTTTTTTATCGCTAAATATTCTTAATGTCGCAATGAAAAAAATTGTGAAAATTACATATTAAAAAACTACACATTATTACGAATCTAACAAGATCCCACTTGATATATTTTTTCCTTATAGATTATCGTACACTTAAGGTCAAAGTTTGGTCAAATTAGACAATCAGATCAGATCAGACCAATAAAAATAAGGTGAACCAAACAAGGCCTAATGTTCGAAAAGGTAAGGAATTTAATATGAGTGGGAAACAATCCCTGCAACATCAAAATTTCTAAACAGCTTCTCCACAACAAAGGGAATAAACAGCATAACAGCACATACCTACCTATCTACGAATATAGAGCAAAATTTCACAATTTTCGAAAATATTATTTTGCTATTTTTATTACAAACCCTCTCCTAAGACTTCATTTTGTTGTTGCATAAATGAAGTCATAACAAGCACCTTCAATGTGGTGACAGAAATCTAAAATCTTTGATCAGTAGTAACAGTTGGTTGTGCATAACGGTTCTTTTCTGCCAGGAAAGGACCCCGTTTAACAGCCTCCTGCAACTGAAAAATAAAATAAAATACAGGAGTATGCAGGTATGAGTTAATTAGTCCAGGCATTACCCATTTTCATGGAAAAAAAAAAAAAAAAAAACTTTGTATCTGTTTAATTTTATTTACTACCTAAAGCACCGTTACATTTTCATGCAACTTTTTCCTCAACTAAATAACCCAGCCACCCTAATACTCTGTTCTAAGAGAATGTCCAACACATGTACGAAGTATTAGTTTGGTGTTGATAGCGCTAAGCCAACTTCATAGATTGGCAAATATAAGAGCTACGGATTGGCAAATATAAGAGCTACGGAAAGGAATTGGGAAAGAAGAAAGGTGTTAGTCCTGTTAGGTTGTCCTAATACCTAGTGTTAGGAAACAATAAATTTGGAAAAGAAATAGTTTCATCTAGTTGCATATTACTCTGTACATGATGATGCAATATAATTGAAACAATTTATTGATGAGGGTGTCTATGCAAGTGGGAAGATAAAAGATCCTTGAGACACAGAGGGAAGTTCGATTGGAAAGATATGGACACCTTAAAGTGGAGGGTGGAAATCAGTACATGCATACAAATTAACAAGGTGTCAAATATAATACCTTCCCAGATATCGCAGCAAGTGCAGAATCACTCTTAGGGTTTGTATTAGCAAGAGCCTTCTGAATTGCGAAGCAGCAGTTATATTTAGCCTCCATGCCTGCAAAAAAAAGAGAATAATATGATGTCTAGATGATGACGGTAATAGTAATGACGATAAAGAAGGTGATAATATTGATGGTGAGCTGAATGACGACAATCCCATGGCTGTTAAGCAACAAAGAATCATAAAGCTATGTGGTGAACACAAATGAAGACCTTAAACTGTACTGCAAAAGCTTGATGTACTAAGATGCTTCTGAAGAACATTTCTTGACAATTAATCAGGCAAGGCAAAGGCACAATGCACTAATCACTCCACAATACAAAGAGCTTGGATGCATATAATTTCTGGCTTAATGGAACATAGGGGGCATTTGATTTACTCAATTCTGCAATCAGGTATGGGTTAGTAATCAATATATAACACCCTAAAATGCATATCCCAACCCTCCTTAATTCTGTCCTGCTCCCACTCATATTCAAACCACATACCTCAAACCTGGGGGAGGTCGGTTTGAGCAAAGCCTTAGTAATCAATATATAACATCCTAAAATGCATACCCCAACCCTCCTTAATTCTGTCCTGCTCCCACTCAGAATTCAAACCACATACCTCAAACCTAGGGAAGGTCGGTTTGAGCAAAGCCTTGCCTATAGAACCAAGATTTACAATTCACATGCACAGGCCACAACTCTCATCGCCTCCTCTAACCACCACAACTACACTTACCACCACCACCACCACCAGGTTCATCACCCCTTGAATCAGATACGACTGCAGTGAACATGTATGACTTTTCATATCAACCAAATAACTCGAATCAGGTATTGGCATCCCATAAACTTGATACCCAACTTCAATCCCAGATACCGGGGATTAGCCAAACTGGGCTTTAGAGACTTTCGTATACAAATTTACAACTTCCCATCAAATGATCGCAGTGATTAGGGGCTACTCTAAAGAATATACATTAGCTACTTGGAGGCTAACCACCTTGTTAAGTGAAGCATTCCTTTAAAATCACAGGTTCTACTAATGTGTATTGTTAAGCACCATCATGTCAATGTAGGCACAACCGAGGAAATTACGAAATAAATAATCGTCCAACCATAAAGATAAGGAAAACCATGATAACAGCCCGTGAAGTTGAATTAAGAGCTAGGATGACAAGGGGGATATTACATGAGAGCTGTTTCAGGATAATAGAGATTTGAGACCCAATTAAACTACAATTAGAGCCAGATCGAATAAGACCTGATGCTTATCTTATTGCAGATCTTTTAGGAGCACAAAAGATGAAAACGTTTAAAAATAGAGAGAGAGAGAGAAAAAAAAAAAAAAAAAAAAAACAAAAAAAAACAAAAAAAAGGAAAAGGCTGAATATACTATGAGCTGAACAAACCTATTTTAGTGGTTTCCATGTAAGCATCAGTAACTATACTTATGATCTCTTGCCTTGAGCAGACTTCCATCAAGCACCATTGACGACCCACCAAACTGGATATCAACCTATAACCCTGAAAAACAGGCAAAACAATCAAATCAAGGGGTAACAGAATCAAAGCAAAATAGGAGCATATTACCACGATATGCAGAAGTTGAGCAAATACTACGTTACTCGGACTCGGGTACCCATGTCCGACACGGGTATGTGTCCAAGTGTCCGACTCGGCTATTTTGTGAAAAAAATTCTATGATTTTGAACTAAAATGAAGTGTCCAAGTGTCATACCCACGTCCGAGTGTTGAGGGTCCGACACGGGTACTTGAGGTAAAATAAAGAGTCCGAGTAACATAGAGCAGATTGCAGATAAACCATGAAAGTAATTATATTGGTCTCCTACCAAAGTGATTCCCTTGTAAACTTGAATTCCCCCTTTCCCATTTTAATATTCAGCCTTCCTTCAGCACTAGTTATAAGGTCTTTGTCTTTTTAAATAAAAGTGTGCAAAGAAAAAGAGAATGAACGAACTGATTTCCAATAAAATAGTATATTATTTATTTCCTGTTGTAACTAAGTAAGAAAAACAGCAACTTCAAACTATTGTACATCAGGAAGGTGTGGCCTTTTGTTGTTGCTTTAAATTTAAAAGTCATTCATTCATCTATCAAATAGTACATATTCTCTACAAGTAAAAGTGCAAATGAATCCCCTTTAACAGGCCTGGTTATTCACAATTTTTTTCCTGGTTCTCAACAAGTGGATTCAGTTCCAGCTTTAATTCTAAAATGCAAACGATAAACCATCTTCAATGACTAAACAAAACAGGATAAATATAGGTAAATCAGAATTTAGTGGTAACTAAAATACAAGTGTAGCTGAGGTATTGCATGTGTAGGTTTAGAAGGAATATAATTGTAAAGAACCTAAAAGAAGGTTTTTCCACTTACCGCCAAACGCATTTCTGAATCTTGCTGGAGAACTGACAAGAACAGCCCCTGCAAGGAGCAAGGTAAGTAAATCCTTCAATTAGACAACCATTTGAGAACAAGGACACAACTGAATATGAGCATAAAATATTTAGTGCAGAATCGAAATATTTTCCCATACAACTTTGTTTCGTTACCAGCATGGAAGCACCTAGCAGAATATTCTTTTATATAGAAAAGCTCAAGAGATAACTTACTGATGGTGTTAATTTTGAAGTCTTGGACGCGATTTCATAAATCAAGCGACGAAGGATCTCTTCAGCTTCCCCTTTTAGCAATATTCTGTTTTCAGATCTGCTAGCACCAACAATGTCCCCAAAAGCATGAAGTGCAGCCTGTGTTGGACAATATAAAACTATAACCAATAACTCTTACAAAAAGAACTGAAAGATCACTCAACAATAAGAGTCTCAAAGCTGAGAGCATCCAAGAAGAAATTAATTCAATGATGAACAATGGTCCAGCCATTAAGCAAGTAGTGGAATATATTTAGTTTATATCTTTTGACGTATGCTGAGGAGTGATACTTTGACAAGTCAAGCAAGCACTACCCCGTATTAATGACAAGAGTCATGAAACTACAGTAAGTAAATAAAGTTTACATTTTTTTATTGGAACTCGTTGACCAAAAAAAGAACATCTCTTATGCTTTTCCATTTTCCTAAACCCACTTTCCTAAATCTCTCTAACAAAATTTTACTTGCCGCACAAATGTAGATTTAAGCATAAAACAACAGAAACAGATTCCACTTCAATTTAATCTCTGATGAACTATCCAAAATGAAGAAAAAAAAAAAAAAAAACTTCCAGTAACAACACAAAACTTTTGAGGTTGGGAAGTGCTCACCAGCTGCTTACCACCTTTATGCCTGTCAAAAGCAGCTTCACCAAGAAATCTTGCAGCTTCAAGAGATCTTAAGAGTAAAAACTCCGCTCCTGATTTAGCTGAAAACATAAAAAAATGAGAGATAAGATAAAGTTAATATCTTAATTTGGTGTAGGGGCCATATCAAACCTTCCAGTTGTGTCATATGAACAGAATACGTGTGTGTGTGAAGGTTTTAGTAATGGGGATCCTTCAAGCTCGGATGGTCACCACAGAAAGAACAATAATCAATCATAATATTTTTTTCGCAGTTTGCTAATCCAGATAATATATTTCAATGCAATAATTTCAGAGATTATTATTGATAGCAGAGACTATTACGTTCAACACAGATCCCGCAATTCCACATAATGGATGTGGCTATTTATACCAGTTGGTTTGTCACTGATACGCTCTACAATGGCCTAATCTCAATATGTACGTAAACCCAAGCTCAGCTCAACAATCCTATTTATTTTGATTAACAATTTTCAGAGCTGTTCATCAAATACAAATTACAAAGTCAGCATGGAAAGGAAAATTTAAAGCATGGTATAAAACAGGCCAGGCAATGATTAATTGATTAGTCTGTTTCAAATAGGCCTACAAGTCAATCGCGAGCAGCAGAAATATTTATCTGAATGTCTTATCATTCTTTCGAAACCAAAGCACAGTTAAATCCAAATAACTGCTGAATTGCCAAGAATGTGAGCCACATAAAATTGACAAGCTACTTTACATGAGCTGATTAGACCAATTGTTTCAATCGCTGATTCACATTCATTGTCATCTATGGTTTCAGGTAAAGTGAGCCTCCCGATAATATCTGACAAAATTGCAAGAACACCTGAACAAGCAAAAACAAAATCAGTAAGAAGAAGATGCTTGAAGAAAACCAGCCTGCATCTCTCTCCCATCCTCTTTTTACTTCTGGTAGTTATGAATCACGATGCTGGAATTTGAATCACATGGGTTATGTCCTACCAACATATGCCTGAAAGAGTTCTAGACATGTACACAACATGTTGCACTTCTCAACATGCATAGAAAGTAGTCACCATTTAAATAAGCATCACAATTCACAACTGAATAAAAACACATGAAGGAACAGGAAGAAGCCTCACTGGTTTCATCAATGAACGTAAATATGTTTTCTCTGGAAAGCATTCTTCCACTGATCACCATTGCTCTTGATCTTAACATTGACTCCAAAGAAGCATTTCTGTAAAATTAAAAAAGAAAAAAATATATAAAATAAAATTAATACAACTTTATAAAATAATTATATAAAAAAAAGAAAAAGCTCTCTCACTGATTACCTTATAATACTGCCAAGAAGTTGAAGAAGACTGGTTTTGGGCAAGAATTCTGATGCATGTTCACTTTCTGCCATCTTCAAACATCAAATTCAAAAAGAACAAATCAATAAAAGAGGGAACCTTTTGCTAAAAACTTAATATAAGTGACAAATGAGAGAGGAAAATTAGAAGCTCCAAGCAGTAATTTACAGGGAAGAAAAGCTGAAGCTTCAAGTGAAGATGTAAAAATCATTACTTGACCTTAACTACCAGCGGCAAGTTAATTACAGCATTATATGACAAATGATACAAAAATATGATTAAGGGAGTGCTTTTACATCATTAAGATGCCACAATACCGTCGCACATATACAAAATGAGGGAAGGACCTTAAGCTACCATGAAGCAATTTATCTACAAAATCAAGGAACGACGGGTGTTTCTCAGTGACTTAAAATTCTCAAGCTATACAAAATTCTCAAAATCAAGGGGAAGCATCTCCGTTAGTTTCTTTCTCTCCAGAAGCACCACCGAATTGCCAATGGAGCACATCTTCCACACCTCAACAAGATAAATCTTTCTTCATTCTTTTTCCCAAGCTACTAGAACATCTTTGACAGTACAAGACTGAACCCAACTCACCAAAACAAGGCTATAGATGAGAGCCAAAGAGAAAGGACACAAGGACCAAAGAGAGAGGACCCTATGGTTTGCAATGTAAAACTTCCATCTTAAAGAACAGATTTAGCTGGGATCTTCTCTTTGACTGCCATCCATTGAAAAATAATGAGTTATTGCCTTCCATGGAAGGGAAGAGTACCATGGACAGATTTCTTTCAAGGAATCTACAGAACCTTTTAATAGAAAAGGATACTCTCAAATAGCATTGTATTGGAAAAATTCATGGGTAGATATGCGGACTTGAACAGTTGAACAATCTTAAATGCAAAGGATTGATGCTTTCTATGATGTATTTCACATATTAGGGACAGAAACGTGCCAAACACAATTGCAATATGAGAATCTGAAAGGATAAACAGTTTTTATATTTAAGTCAATCGCATAGCCCCTTCCTAAGTATAAATACAATATGTAAAACAAATGCCTCTATTGAATACCAAATTAAAGCTGCATTTCCCACTAAAGGTTTCTACTTAATAATATCTAATAATAACAGCAGAAACAACCTATGAATCTCTGATAAGGGATGGTTTAAAGACATACACAATTAAACGTCAGAGTTAATAAGAAACCAATAAATTATGTTGCTACATTAGAAAAACAATGCCATGTTCTAGGGCAGCATATGCTTAAACTACGCATCCTGTATCAATTGGGGCTACAATCTAATATTAAGATAAAACTTTTCCATGCAAAAGGTCCTGATCCTGTTGGCATGTAGAGAAGAAAAAAAGAAAAAAAAAAAACAGGTTCATAACCCTTTTAGGTGTCAAGTGTAAGCAGAAGTTACTACACATAAGTTTGTAATCTTCTCAACCAGTTGTTGTGGCTGCATAAGCACATATGTGACATGTATTCTGTAAATCAAGCATATCATGCATACCAACAAATAAACATAAAAGAGTGGGGTAAAATCAGATCATATAAGCACCTCAAATAAGAGCTCCAGAGCATTTAGTGTTGCAAGTGTGTCTTCAGTTTTCCTCACTTCCGCCTCTATTAAACCAAGTAAATTCAAGCTAGCAATTACTTCTGCGACAGCGCGAGAGACTGAGAACAGCTTCACTATTAAAGAAAGAATTCGTACACGCCCCTGGCACATGAATAGTGTATAAATTGATGGAAACAATTCAAAATATTACAGCTCTCTGATTAAGTAGCATAAAAAATAAATAATAAAATGGACATGGAAATGGAAATGGAAATGGGAACAGATAAGTGTCAATTCTCAATTATTAGGATGCAAGGAAACATCGATTAAAAATTAACAAAATTTATATACATTTTCCCTTAGAGAATTTACAGATAAAATTTATCAACAAATAAATAAATACACTTTGAGATTTATCCTAGGCTAATGTCTTAGTTTTGGACAAAATCAGGAAAAGGAAGGAATAAATTTGCAAATGAGTGCAAATTTTGCAAAGCTGAAAGATTATTTTGGCATATGATACCAACATATAAAGGTTTGTTTCAAATGTAGGCATAAAGTTTATACTAGTGATATCTGGAATAAAAAGTCTGTAATTAACTTCAAAATTTACTAATTAGCACATTAAGAAAAAGTTGCTTGAACCTAATGTATTTTTAAAATCTAATAATTACTGAACACCACCAAATAGTAGATAGAACAGCTTACTTGCTAGGATCCAGCTTGCTTTTTTCATAATATTGACACTTTACTAAACCCCTTCTATACACTCCAAAAATATTCAAAACACAGCTACTACTTTCAGTCACTGCTTCTGATGTTATTCAATTTAAGGGTTCTTTAAACCTGTCCTTCACTTGAACAAAGCAAAATTTCCAGAGTTCACTCTCCAATTCAACACATATCCAACTTCATTTCAGTGAGATATTTCAATAACAACTGACTCAAGAGCATTAGCTTATGTCATAATATAGTTTTAGTTATTTTTTGTAAGCTTATATATCATCTTAGCATTAGGCCATTAGCTTAATTTGACAAGTTGGCATGATCATGGATGTTAACACACTCACTCGTAAACAAGTCCCCATGGATAGATACATGATTATGTAGTATAACAGACTCATGCTGCAACAATAGATATGAAAAAAACAATTCATTTTGGGAAAAAACTTTCCAAAAATAGAAGGCAAAATTGGCCACAACAACACTAAATATAGCCAAGGTGCCACCAGTAGCACAACCTAATAAGGATGCACCCAACAGCACTATCTACATAAATGACACTGGAGAATTAAGATTCCACCAGAGTACGTGAGTCTTTAATACTAGATGCCTTCCAAATCCCACCATTAACGATTTTAAGGTTGAATTGAACTTAAATTTACACCATCAGCTAATAAATTAAAACCTATTGATTAAGAACATTACAGAAACTTTTATTGAAATTGTAACTAAAAAAATTGGTAAAAATTGTTTAAAATGAAGAATAGGTTAAGTGAATGAGTTGATAAATATAACATTTTGAAGAAAATATTGATCTTTTCATGCGCAAAATGTTTACTTGACAGAGTTTGTTAATGGTAAAGGTTTGGTTGGGTCGTTGACTTTTTGTCATACCTTTGATGGTTGCTCAAAATTCTTTGAGAACAGATAGATAATATATGGATTCTTGTCACATATGTGTTTCAATCTTCAAATATTAAAGGGGCTTTTGGGTTGCTTTATTTTGTTAGCTGAAAGTGGTGTTTGTGGTTGTCTTCCATGGAGGCTGAATAGAAGATGAACTTAAAGAGACAGAATGATAACCTTTTATTTTAGAAGTCCCAAATCTTATGCAGGGAAATGTTTATGAGTTGCAAATTACATTAAGTTTAGCTAATTATCATAATCAACAAGATTGAGAAAAAACATGTGAAAAGCAATTTTTTTACAAAAAGAAAAATAATTATCATAATCAACAAGATTGGAGGTCTAGAGGAGTTGAGACAATGGAAAAGTGTTTTTTTAAAAAAAAGAAAAATAATTAAATACTTACCTCCGTTTTTTTAGTTGACACGTATTCTTTTTTAGGAAGTTTATTTTTCATTGACACGTTTCCATTTTAGGTAAGTTTTATACCTTGCATTTATTAGTGTACCACTTGCTTTATCATTCTATCTCCTCTTCTTAATATGTGTGCCTAAATTGAACGTGTCAACTAAATAGAAACGAAGGAAGTATTAAAGATTCACTAAATTCCAACGAACCATTGTTCTTCAACGTCATGTATTTCACTCCTTTCGCCCTTGTCCACAGGTTGCGGCTGCTGGTGCACCCGCATTAGGTTGTGCTGTTGCACTCAGCCATAATTAGTGTCGTTGCGGCAAATTTTGTGAATGTAAAGTTCAAAGACTCTTACATTATTTGTTGTACATCAGAATATCTTCTGAAATGAATCGTGGAAGGAATCCACTATGAAGAAGTTTAAGGAGTTACAAAGAAAACTTTGAGCTCATATTGGTCATGGGTTGAGATATAAAATAGAACCCTGTGAGATATATTTCCTTCTTGTTCTTGAATCTTAAAGGTTCGTTTCTCATATTAAACTTATGATCCATATGAGCTCAAAACTTTACAGATAGGAATATATCAATGCCTCTTTCAGCAAAGAAATTCAGGATGACTCTTTTACGTAATTTGCATTAGATAATATTTATATTTAAATCAGTAGGACAAATGGTGTATTTGGAATTGGATATAAGAGTTCTCATCAAGTTAGTGGTACTAATAATTAGTGGGGTCATCTTTTTTCAAGTGATAGAATCAAGATCTTGTTTGAAGCCTTAATTTTAATGCAGATTTTTCACGAGATAGAGCATAGAATCCCCAAGAGTTGAACCATCTAACTCTGATTTTTGGCTACTTTTATTTATTTATTCCTTTCTCATATATAAATTTATATTTAGCGTATAATAATCAAACCCCAAATTACCAGTGACGTCGTCTTGATAAGTGTACCTTAATGGTTTTAAATGAAATTTTCAAGATATTGGAGTAGAACTCCTTGACAGGAACCACACAGCTTTCTCATATATACACTCTAAGAAAGCTTTTAGCATATACGATAATAAAGCACCATATTTTAGCATGATCCTTAGAAGTATGAAATTCCCAATATCTCTACCCATGGTGTCCTCAATATGCATAGTTTAGCTATGCATAGTTCTTTGATTTATGTCTAGGCCATAAATTGAATTCTTTATATTATTTTTTTCAATCATCAATAGAGCCACTCTTGGTGCCATTGTCTATATATGAGAAGGTTAGATCCTGCCAATTATAAGGAAGATAATTACTCAATGTGGCAAGTAAGACTGACTGAGGTACTCACCCACAAAGTTGCCTTCTGATAAAACTCCCTTCACCCCACAACAAAACTTCTCATTTCTCTATAAATAATTTTCCCACAAAATACTTCCCATTTCTCTTGACTTGGGTGTACATAATATAATGATATGTTACTTTTCCTCTATTTCTTTACATTCATCTTCTCTCTACTTCTTTAAAGCATTACAGCCTCCACTTTCTCTCACTACAACTGAATTAAATAGAAAATTCCCTTTTTTTTTTTTTTTTGGTTCACTTATATTTAACAAAAGCCCACCATAAACACTCCCCTAAAACTATGTGCCCAAGAGAATGGAAAGTCTTTTTGTTGGATAAGTAATTTACACGATACAATTTTTTCTATATATATATATATATACTAACAATAAACAAAGAGTAATAAGGTGGAAAGCATTTGGTTTTACTAAAGGAAAACATTATAATATACACTCTGTCGAATGATCAAAGAGTAAAAAAGTAAAATAATAGCTTTATTACCAGTGAAGAACATTTGGCAGCCAGATGCTTAAGGTCTGTTGCTTCACTGCTCTCAGCTGGAAATATAGTGGCCTATATGGTACTTCTTGGTTAATACAACAGTTCATATGATAAATGATAAAACACAATACAATACCCATACATTATAGTTATTATAAGCTAAAATGAACTTATAGTCAATTTCTTACAATTCCTTCTGAAGAAGAAGCAATACTCTTAATAGCATCCATCGAAGCAGCTGCCACACGTTCATCACTGAAGATCACAAAAGAGAAAGTATGTTGAATGAAACAGTGCAATGTCTTTATATCTGTAAGAGTTTAGTTTCTAAAAAAAGGTAGGGTTTGAGAGAGCTCTCTCACTTCAGATTATCATAACATAGTGGTCTTACAAAGGACTAATCCTTAATTTTTCTTATAAAATATTACCTTTGTTTTGGAAATGTAACACTATTTCCTTTTGGCTAGGGATGGAAATTAAGTCCGGATCCAACCCTAGTCTAATTGAAGAAAAAAACCCGAGCCGAATCCGAGAAATAATTATCCGACTCCAACTTGTAATGTACTTATATATTTTTTATTATTCATCTTATGGATTTATAGGTCTTTGACCTTGATTGAATATACATTTGGATGCTATTGAATTGGGTCAAAATAAAATTGAAAGTCGGAGTCGGATGGTGGGATTTTTAGTCAGATTTTGCATTATCTGATCCGAATCCAACGACCCGTTGTCATTCCTACTTTTGGCACAAGAGAGGGAAATTAAAAAGCATGTAAAATGGTGCAACTATTATGATTTTGTAAAGCACATGGGTGATAGGGTACTTTAATGTTTTGGGCGGAATAAATAAGGTAATTTTAGACATGTCAACCAAAAAAAGGTTAACCAAATAAAGAGATGGTGCAATTACTATGATAAGTACTTGTATATGTTTTAAGGATGGGGTTCGAACTATTAAAATAGTCTTGTTTTAGGGAAATGATGCATCTATTATAATAGTTTTGTTTTAGGGAAATGATGAAATTATTCCGAAACAGAGGAAGTACAAGTTAGGAATTAAAATTCATTGATGCTTTCAATCAAAGAATGAGTAAAAGGAGAAGTGAAAAAGGTGAATAGAATATAGAATATGAGGCCATCTAACAACAAGCGAAAAGCAAAAGAAGTACTCCTCCTAAATTGCCCATCATTATGGGAGATAGTTTTGAATAAAGAACAAAAAAATATTAGCAAGCTGTAATAAAGAGCCTCTACTACAGCAATATAGTAGGCTTAGCAGCATCCATTAACAACAACTATATTGTGAAGCATAAAGCACTCAAAATTATTAACATGGCGTCATGAGTCTCATGGCAGCTCCAGAACCTATTCATCTTCTCCCACATCAAAATATATCAGGTACAAACTCAGACATAGGCCTCGAAATTACAGGTTAGCTACACCAAGCAATATCATTCAAGCAAACAACAAAAAGAACAATCTCAACACAATCATGCTTCTCACCAGATCATTAAGTTAAAAATTTAGATTTAAGGTCACTAAGTTTTATTGATATTATTTGTTTTTACAAAAACTATAAGGCAAGATTCAAATTTAACAAACACATAACAATAGAATTAAATAAAATAAATTGAATCAATAGAACTTCTGATTTGCAAAGCTACTATCAATGCAAGTTGAGCATTCTCCATCCCCTATTTCATATCACTTAGTTTAACAGACTTCTTCGGTATATCGTTTTGTTATAGCAGTGGTTTCATATTATTGTATTCTAAGGATTAACTTCTTTTTCGATCTCACATAAATCTTTACCAAAGAAACAATTTGCTTTATACAAAACTAAAATAACAAAAAATTTAATAAATTAAAGGAAAATGGTCATAAATAGCAAAAAATTTCGAAGAAATTTGAATATTTCCGGCTAATGGAGCCTAATTTTCATAAACCTTATAAAGAAAAAAGAGAGGAAAGGGCTCTAAAACCCTGATTTAAGTGTTAATTAAAAGAGATTTATCATAAAGAAAATTTGTGTGTGCTACGTCATTTTGTGACAAAAAAATTGACAATAATATTAGGGTGAGATATATGAAACAACCTTGTAAACCTTAAGACACCCAAAATGGAACGATTTTGTAATCCTCATGCACCCAAAGTGGAATTGTCAAAACCTCTGTTTATGGTTTTTATTCTTTTTTTGTTTTTTGTTCCACTCACTCTTTGTTTATAGTTGTATGTTTCTTTTTATTTTTATTCTACTTTCTTTACTTTATTCCATTTTTGGCACATTATTTTACCAATATACCCCTCTTCCACAATATTTACACATTTCCACACTATATCTCTTACTTAATCTTATGCTCACCTATCTTTTTGAACTCTCTACTTCACTTTATCTTAAACCCACACACATTTCTACATACCCTCTCTTACTTTTTCTTACACCCACCCATCTTTTTCAAAGCTTTCTGAAACAACACATCCACAGTAAGTGGTCAAAGAAAAAAAAACTTTTGTTTGTTTCATGTTGAAATTTCAACTCAAAGAGAGAATAAACTTAATCTTGAAATTCTTGTATTTAATGAATATAAGCAAAAACATATTGATGTGGAATTTTGTTTAGTTTGTCTCACTGTGTAGTTTCAAAATAGAAACTGTTTATAATTTTTATAATACTGATGATCAAATGTGTACACTAAAAAAAAAAAGGTCAAACAAAAAGGATTTTCTTATGTTAATTGAATAATTAAAGAGTATTGAAAATTTAAAAAGAGTATGCACTAGTGGTACAAGTAGCTACAAATATCATATGGTACTTGAAAGACATAACTATTAGAGATAAAAAAAAAAAAAAAATTAGTATTAGAATTGATTGGAGCTTAATAAAATGTCTAATACTTACTCCATTTCTAATTAGATGACACATTTAATTTAGACACACATATTTAGAGAAGTGAGATAAACGTGTGAAAGACAATAATACCCCTACTTAACCTCCCCTTTCCTTCCTCCATCTACTGACCAGCCTTGTGAGCCACCATCAGCGCGTCCCACCTATATCAATGAATTCTACTCCACCACCACCACCTTGATGTACTTTTTCGGCACCACCCTCACATTCGTCACCATCTTCATCACATAAAGCCCACAAAATTACTCAACCTTAATAAATAAATAAAGATCCAAAAGCATTCACAACCCCAAGTCCCAACCATCAATTCGTCACTGCTACTACCTTAAAATCTCAAATAGAAAAAGTAGACAACGACAAAGGATGAAAAAATTGATGTTGCAATCAATGTTTCGGTAATTTAATTTTTAAAAAAAAAGGAAAAAAAAAATCTATATCTATACTTTGTCATGCCGGAATGAAATTACTAGTCCTACCAACTAGTGGTGATGGTGGTGATGACAAGGGTTCTACTGTGGTGATGGTGGTGATGACAAGGGTTCTATAGTGTTGAGGCAAAAGAGGAGGTTATATCCAGCGGTGATGGTTTGGTATGATGCAGTGGAGGGAGGTGAGAGAAAGAGGTGACAACTAACGAGTAGTGGTGGTGGTGGTGGTGAGGAATGAGGTGCTATGTGGGTGGTCTGTTTATGGGTCAGGTGTGAGAGAGGAGAGAGATTAGTCTAATATGAGGGAGGAGAGAGACTAAGAATAAGGGTACAATTGACCATTCACAATAGAAAATATGCCTAAAATAGAAACATGTCAGCTAAAAAAAAAAACTTCCCAAAACGGAATATGTCAACTAAAAAATAGTATTTAATATAATAATATTCCATATTAATATATAGGAACTTGATTAAAAATTGTTAGACCAAATTAAAACTTACTGGACTGAATTAAACTAATTGGAATTTAAATGACTTGATAGGAACTTCTCAAAACTTATAAAACTTATTAGACCCGAAACTTTTTTTTAAGCTAAGAAAAAAGCACCCTTAATAATACTTGATATTATTTGAGGAGAATATAAAACCGTATTATTGTAAACAATAACGAGAAGCTAGAGTCTTCCATGTCTAGGGATTTAAGTTATAGCCACTGGTGCAATGATACCAAGGTAACCAAAAAAAGGTATAGCCACATAGCTCAATAATTACAACAAAAGTTCAGTGACAACAAATAATACCAAGTAATTCCCTTAGTGTCCTTAAATTCCCTGCTTAAAGCTGGAGATGATTTCCGATTCATAGACATGAGGGAGTCATATCAGAAAAATAGCTACTTGGTTACCCACTATCAACTATATTAAGATGCACAAAATATTTTCAAAACCAGGATTAGCAATCTCCAGTTTAAGCAAACTACTACTAAGCTCAGTGTAAATGAAGAAGGTACCATAATAACATTAAGGAAACACTAATCTCTATGACAAAACATGATAAGATAAGATGGGAACAACTATGCCAAGTGGACTAGCAATTCAGAAAATAACACTTTCCCAGTGAGCATAGGTTTCTAGGTTACCCCTTTTAACTCCATGATTAAACATGTTTTCTTTCAAATTAAACGAGTTAGAGTTACTCAGTTACTCAGTCACACCTCACGAGTCTATGGATTCCTAACTTTGGAAATTAACCAAGCCTTTTCTGCGCATGCAAATAACTTTGCACATATAGCTAGAGCATAAAACTAATATCATCCATATCATTTTGGCTACATCTAATCTAATCTATAAGTATATTTTTCACACATCTCAGCATAAATGAGAAAATTTCCAACATAGAAATACAGGTGGCAATAACAATTGCGATAACCATATATAGATAGCTTACCCATTAACAAGGCAATGAAGTAGCAGGGGATATATATTGTATGTAATTATCAACTGAGATGGGTGGACAGATTTGTCACTTAAATCCTCAAAAAGAAAAGAGACCTGCATCAAAATCGAGGAGCGACATTCATTGATAGAAAAAGTATACTTGAAATAAAAACAATTCCTAAGAAAATATAGACACCACCACAGAGATAAAGATTATAAATAAAAGATTATATATTAGTGCCAAAGTTATTCCAATTTTTTCAAAATTTTATCCTGCAAACACAGAAAACACAAGCTAGTTCCAAAATTTTGTTTTCCACATATACTAACAGTCACAGACAGCACCCAAACAGAAAAAAAGTCTGCTTTAGAATTGAATAAAAAATAGAAGGGAGGGGGGAGGGGAAGTGGAGGTTTACATACTATTTTGCAAGTCAAACATCTAACTGCTTCAGAATCTGCTTGTAGACCGACTTGCAAGAAAGACTGCAGTAAAAGGAGCCATATTAAGTTTAAATAAGGATGCCTAAAGAGATATTAAGTACAAAAAATACCAAGCAATGAATCAAATATAACAAAAACAGCTTGAGCTTATCACATGATCAAGTTCTAAGATCAATGATGAAGAAAAGAGTCATGGATAATTCACACTAATTTTGTAGTTCCAAACAAGTAACAGGTAACAAAATTAAGGAAGAACTTTGTGTCTAGAAAAGCCACGGGTTTTTCTTTGAATGCCTAGTTCACATAGTAATTTTCCAAGGGGGGATTTGTATCTATCCCGGTATCACCTCAATTTACCATAATTTCTTCAGATATATAAGCGGATTTTTGTAAAGACGGGTAGGGAGCCCCCCTTCCCCCCTTTAAGCCTTCATCTCAACTGTATAGTCCTAGTGATGTTAACAGGCCTGAGTTAAAAAAAAGTGGGCTGGTCCCACCAAGGTTTGGTAAGAAGAATGCTCCCCAAAAAAAAAATTCCAAAAAAAATTGCACTAATACTTGCCAGTTGCCACAAGAGATAAACTTGAATTACTCAAGCCTACACTTAGTTAAAAGAACTTAATCTCTCCTTAGGAGGAATATCCAAGTGAATTAAAAACAGTTAAAATGAAACCAAAGCCTGAAAAATGGAAGAAAATGCACAATGCCACTTTTCCAAGGCTTCGATTTACTTTTTGAAGTGCCAAGTACCCAAATTCTTGTTGCTTCTTTCTCTGCATTACCAAAATATCTTGTTGGTCCATTTTTGCTTTATATAAGGAGTGTGGCTATTCCTGCTAGCGAGGCCTGAAGCCCTAGCAGATCCTCTCAAGGGTTGGCAACAAGAATCAAGTCTAAATTTCTATATTTAACTTGTAATTGTAAAAAATTCCCTACAAAGTTGGGAAGTCCTGTTGCATGCACATGATAATTTTTAATGCACACATACCATATATTGCGGGATGAGAGAGGAGCCATATTTTGTTCTAAATATTCTTTCTAGACAATTAACCAAGACATTTTCCAATCCAGGCACCTCTGCTTTAGTCTGCAAGGCACTGCATTGAGACGGAAATAATATTAATGAGCCTTCATGGAAAAGCTATTGCCCCCATCAGAAGAATAGGTCAATAAGATCATTATATAGAAACATAATATCGACTCCAGTTCATCTAAAGGATCAAGTGTCTTTCATCACCACCATTTTGACAAGTAAAAAATGTACGGTTGCTTAAACAATTCAATTTGGACACCTTAGGTCAAATTTAATATTCAACCTATACAGAAACACATACATACATACACACTCATATACCCTACAGCATATACTAATCTTAATCACAAGTTCCACCCTTCATTCAAATCACCTACATCCTCTCGATGGCTTTAAGAATTTATATATGACTAATTCAATATTACTTTCCTTATACCCCCTCAGTCCTCACCTTAAGCTCCAAAATCATACCAAATATTGTAGTGATAAAATTCGTCAAAGCAACTTTCAATAATCAGCTCAACATGCTATTCTTCTCACAACTCTAAAAGGAAAAAAAAGAGGGGAAAACTTAAAAAATCAGCTGTTACCAGGCCAACATCAATTAAGAGTTATCCCTCCATAACTCCATTCAAAGTTAAGCTTATATGATCTATTGACACGAGCATCAATATTTACACCATCATTCTCTCAAATCGTTAGCATTCAACAAAACCAAAAAAATGAACACTTACATAAAAAAAGTAAAGTACTTTTTCAAAACAAACCTAACAATGGTATTTTTCATCACATTGTAAAACATAATAATATTCATTAACAAATTTATTGATCCAAAGAGCCAATACATAAACTAAAACTAAAAAATCCAAAGAGCCAATACATAATTCTACCCTCTTCTGATTTTTAATTTTTTAAAGCATAATTGATTGATTGCCAAGAATTTTCAATAAACTTATCACAAATAAGTAAATAAGCAAATTTCATATCACTAATTATTAATTATACTCCAAACACATGTATATAACCAAAGAATTAAGAATTAAAAAAGAAAAAAAATCACCCAAAAATCGATAAATTAAGAAAAGGAAAAAGGAATTTAGTTATTAATTCTTACTTAATGATGAATGGAAGAGAAAAACGATCAAGAAATTCCTTCACTGAAGCTTCATTGAGTATACCTGCATTCAAATTTCGAAATTTTTAATTAGACGCAAAAAATAAACAAAATAATTTAGGAGCAAAATCATAGAAAGCAGAAATTACCAGGATAAAAGGCGAAATCAGTAGCTGCTTCAAGAAGTTGGTTTGTTTCTGCTGCTGAAAGTTCCTTCATTGTTGCACAAGTTAGAGGAGAGAAAAACTGGGGTTCGAAAGAAAGTTTTAGAAAAAAAACGTTGGGTTGCGGTGGAAGAAAAGGTTAAGGCTGGAGTGACAACCCTGACACGTGACACTTAGTTAGGAGTGACTTGACACGTGCTATAGGGAGATGGCTTTGGCCTTCTTTGTATGGTTTGAGAGTTAGTCACTTCGGTTTAAGTTAAAGTTAATAAGGTAACTCCAGTTTTTCGTAAGCGTCGAGTTACGGAAGCGACAAATAAATATTATTATGACACATATAATGTTAAGTAAGCAAATTTTAGATAGATTTTTGTAAGAAAAAAATGTTGTATAATGTTTTATTATCGATATATTTCATATATATATATATATAATTAACTTTTGATAAATATCTTATAACTCAGTATTATTTCTATCGTAAAATTCGTTTTAAAAAGTTCTATAAAATGAGATTCATTAATATTTAAAAAAATAAAAAAATCATGAAAAATAAGTTTTAATCAAAAAAATAACTTTAGTTTAATAAAAATACTTTCAAAAAAATTTAAGTTAGTAATAACAAAGATATCTATTTACAAATAAAATTACAAAAAGTACACTATTATATAAATAAGTTACTCTCTCCGTTTTTAAATACTTGCTCATTTTCTCTATGCGCGGAGTTTTAGGAGAAATTGGAGAAAATAATAAAATATTGAGGTAATGGGATAGGTGAAAGAATAAGAAATTATAAAAAGCAAAAGTAGTTGAGAGAATTGAAAAAGAGCTAGAGAATATGAAATTAATAAAATATGATTTATGTTGGGTTCACTAGTTGTGATAAATGAATTAAATCTTGTAAAAGCTTTCTAAATAAGGAAATGGAGCAAGTATTTAAAAACGGCCGGGAATGGAAAGTGGAGCATTTATTTAAAAACGAAGGTAGCATTTTATTTACATTATCAAAAGGGATTATATGATCGTATTTAACATTCAAGCCAAAAAGTTTAGGACAATCCGGGCATCGCCCGGTGGGCACAAAACTAGTCACTAATAAAAAAAGACGGTTCCAGCATACATGTCACGAGACAGCGACACTTGGCATTCCAGTTTTTTTTTTTTTTTTTTTGCCAAGTGTCGAGTCACGTAGGCGACAAATAGATATTATTGTGACACAAATGATGCTAAGTAAGGGAATTTTGGATAAATTTTTTGAAGATAAAAATGTTGTATAGTGTTTTATTATCGATATACTTTAAATATTTCATATATAATAAAAAAATTAATCATAAGTTTTAATAAATATCCTATAACTCGGTAGTACTATTTCCATCATAAAATTCGTTTTAAAAAGTCCTTTAAAATAAGATCCATTTATAATATATTTTTTAAGAAAATAATAAAAATCACTAAAAATAATTTTTAACCAGAAAAGAATAATTTTAGTTTGGTAAAAATACTTTCAGTTCATTAGAAATAATTTAAGTGCAATACAAAAATTTCAAGTTAATAATAACATCGATATCTATTTACAAATAAAACTACAAAAGGTATACTATTACATAAATAAGCAATATGATATCGTATGTTTAAATATTTTGCAATATCAAAAGGGAATGTGAGATTGTATTTAACATTTAAGCAAAAAGTTTATACTAAAATTTTATCAACAATCCGGATATTGCCCGGACACAAAACTAGATATTATTCTTTATATTATTGTGATACAAATGATGCTAAGTAAGCGAATTTTGGATATATTTATTAAGACAAAAATGTTGTATAGAGTTTTATTATCGATATACTTCTAATATTTCATATATACAAAATTAATCATAATTTTTAATAAATGTCCTACAACTCGGTTCTATTTTCATCATAAAATTCATTTTAAATAGTTCTTTAAAATAAGATCCATTTACAATATATTTAATTTATTTAAAATATAATAGGGCGAGAATCAGTATAAATAAGTTTTAATCAGTAAAAATAATTTTATTTTGGTTAAAAGACTTTCAGTTTAGTAAAAATAATTTAAGTTCAATAATAATAACATAGATTTTTATTTACAAACAAAATTACAAAAAATACACTACTATATAAATAAGTGATATGATATCATATGTCCGTATTTTACATTCAAGCCAAAAATTTAATCGTAAAATTTTATCAACAACCTGGGCACGGAAACAAAACTTGTAACTAATATATAAAGTCGTACAATTAGCCAAGGCATGAGACAACGACAATTGACATTTCAATTTTCGTTGTCACGCCACATAGACAACAATTAATTATTAGTATGACACATAGGATTTATTTGAATACTAGTTTTGTGCCCCGTGCGATGCTCAACTTGTTTATTGAATTCTAAGAAATTTTTAATTTATACTTCGTCAAATTTTTAAAATATATCATTGATCCAAAATTAGTTAGGAATTGATGTGCTTTTGTAACGTTTTAAACTATGTAGTAGGCATATAATGACTAATAATAATGTTGGTGAAAGTAGTCGATTAAATGCATAAAAAAAATAAATAAATAAAAAATAACAAAGTAAGCATGAAATATTAGAAATTTCTAAAAATTAGAAAAATAAATTAAATAAAAAATTGTTCAAATCCCGATGTGGAGAAGTAATTGTGTATCTATTCTTTTACTAAAAATAATCATTATGGTTTTATCTACGGCCGATGGTAGTATGTATTACCAAGATTTAGTCTACAATTATATCTTAAATGTTCCAATAACAAGTTTTCAAAGGCAATAATGAGTGTCCAGAAATATCAGGAGGCAACCTGTTAATCAACCCCATATGATGATGATAAAGAAGAATAGATCAATATATATAGTTACCTCATATTGTTGGTTCACTTGAAGATGAAACTTCACCTACGGGGCTTAATTTGACAAGAAAACCGGTTTCATTCTAAGTGACAATAATTTGCAAAAATTGGTTCGTCAATAACTATTTTTGCTGTCTTGCATAGCTTATACAGTAAATGAATTTTTTTTCTAGCATATTAAATTAGGCATCTCATATACAAGAATGAGACTAAGTTGCTTCAGCATTTTGTGTGGTTCTATAAATTGTCACCTTGTGTATGAAGTTTGGCATGTTTATAACACTTGCAACAACCAGCCTAAGTATATCAGTGGGAAAGATAATCTGCTTGTCTTAGAATGTTGTTATTAGTTAGTGAGAACTTCTCAGCCGCAAGCTACTAGAGCCAAGGAAAGCTCTAGTAAGGTTAAAGTTGTAATTAGCTAATATATTACAACATAACATGCATCATCCATTTGGTAAGGGCAGTAAAGTAATTTTATGCATAAGGCTTGTTTCAGAAGCTTTATGTTGTTAAGGGCATGTGATTCCTTTTCAAATTTCAAGGTGACTTTTCAAGATGCAATTTGACTTTTCAAATTTCATTTTTCTAGCATTCCACATACACACTCTCTCTCTAAGGGTTTAGTCAGTTCCTTAAAGTGAGGAGTGGTTGGTAGTTCGTCGTCGTGGTGAGCGGAATTTGCTGTTGTTAACAGCGATTTAGCGAAATTTGTGGGTGGTGTTGCAAAGATTGTCGTGTGTTTGGTCGAAGCAGAACCAGGTATGATTTTTGGATAGTTTGTTATAATTTTGTGTTATAAGATTTGGTTTGGTACTTGTTGATTTCTTGAATTACGGTGGTGGTTAATCAAGTTGAAAACCCAGAAATTTTTGCATGAAATGATGATTGAAAACGTTTGATACCTTAGAATTTGTGGATAATCTTATTCAAAACCCTAGAATTTGTTGCTACATGTTCATTAAAAGGGTTTGATTTCCTATAATTTAAAAATTGTTGAGTTTTGGCGGTTAATGGTGCTTAATTTTGTTTAATTTTGTTCTGAAGCCTAGAATTTGTGGGTACATGTTGATTAAAAGGGGTTGTTACTCCAGAATTTGAAAATTGTTGAGTTTTGGTGGTTAGTGTTGGTTTAGTTCGTTCAAAACCCTAGAATATGTTGGTACATGATGATTATAACGGTTTGATTCTGGAGTAGGGATTTTTTTTTTTGTTTTGAAATTTTTTAGTATCTGTTTTGAAAATGTGAGACTATGTAAAGTAAATTATTTCCATTGTAAAATGTCATAGTAAGTAAGAACGAAAAAGGAATTGTGAAATGTGGTTAGTTATTGTTAATACATATGTTTTATGATCATATATAAGTTGGGATAAATTGTATTGTAGTTGGTATATATGATAATGAAAGTGGTTGGTATTCATGGTAGATTGTTTGTGTTCAAATATGTGTTAAGGTTGTGTATATTTTAGTTGCTTCATTATGATAATTTAGTAATGTTTTAAAATGTGGTTGGAAATTTACTGGAAGTAGGTAATTCCTGTGAGTAATGTATTTAGGAAAATCTATGTTTGTTTGTAAGTCAAAGATTAGTTTGAGAGAGTTGGTTTATCATGTACGAATTAAAGGGGTTGTTGTCTAACTATAGAGTTACTGACATGGTTCGTAAATGGAACGGCCTTGCAGTCGGAAGTAGGGCAAAACTTGGGGTGAGTTGTTGTATTATTTTCAATTTTAAGCAATAATCTTATTTTTGTGATGTAATGTTATGTTCCATTTATAGTTTTGAGGGCGACTAATTTGATTTTTCTGTCGTTGGTAAAGTAAAAACAGCTGACTATGAATGAAGTAGTGAAGGGGCCACCTGGGGTTGCAGTGAAATCGAAACCCGACGTGGTTGGAGAAAGTAGTCGTGTGTGTAAAAGAATACCAAAAAGAAATCGAAATGGTCAACCAGTTGTGAATCGTCAACTCAGTTACATGGAGTAATTGATTGCTGAAGGATTTGGGGGACCTGTTGAATCAGATGAGCATGACGAATCAGAAAATGATGGTTCTAGGCAAAAGGGGATAGAGGATGATGCATTAGAAACTGGAGCAAGTTACCGAGTAGAGGATGAAGATGTTGATGTTGATGATGCAGAAGATGAGTTTGTAACCCTATAAAGAGTAAAAGAGCAAAGGGTAAAGGTGTAGGTGAGAGCAGTAGGCATTTGACAATGGATAAGCTCGCAAAACTAAGGGAAGTTGTGTTGGGGAGAATGATTGATCCACAACAGCAACAACAACTGATAAGTGCTTTTAGTAGAATAGTCGTTGAGTTTTCATTTGACAATGTTTTGTTGGTAATAATTATTTTTGTTATATGTAGGGACCTGATAATCGACCTTTGGGAGTGACTGTGAAGGAGAAGGAGAGGGTTGAGAAACCTAAGTATTCAATTGCGTGAGGAGCGTATGTGTACTATTAATGTTACTTAATTATTTACATTGTGATGGGTTGTGTATGGTGTAATTGACTATTATTTACACATGTTGATGGTGTGTTTGTTTTTACAACACAACCTGCAAATGTGGTATGTCGTGTGGATGCATTTTAGAAGTTGATATCTGAATTGATGGATCAAGGTTTAAGGTGGTGCAGGAGATGGGCTTTGGTGCACTACTAAATCTTAAAATTAATCGATTGGATCGGAAGTTTTGTTATTGGTTGCTGACAAGGGTCGATCTAAATAGCTGTTTAATGGTATTTGGAGATGGAAAGGAGCTGCCTTTATGTCCTCTACAGTGGAATTTAGTGCTTAGCATTCCTTACGGGCGTAAGACAGTGCCATTGGTATGTGATGGGGTTGATGAAAGTACGCAAGGAAGAATTAGAGCTATAGGAGGTTGGTTTAGGATGGTAGATGCTAGTGGTAGGACACATCTACCAGTAGGAGAAGTTGAGAAGGTGTTTGTCTCAAAGTTGGATAAAACGAAAGGAAAGTTAAGAACGGAGGAAGATGTTGTGCACTTTAAGTCAGCCTACCTTGTTGTTTTAGGGCAGCTGCTATGCCCCACCACTAATGGGGGGAATCTGTCAATTTCTTTGCTTTTGGCAGTTTCAGTTGCTGCGAAAGCGGAGAATTATAATTGGTGTTCTTTTGCCTTTGATTGGTTGATGTCATATGTGTCGAAGTTTAAGGGCAAGTTTGATAAGTACAATTTTGTGTCCGGCTGTGGTGGATGTACAATATTTCTAATGGTAAGTGACTAGTTTACATGTTTGTAAAAAGAAGTTGTGTTATAATAATTAGTTGTTATTCTGTTTTATATGTAACTGTTTTATTTTTGTGTATGCAGATGTTTTACATTGATCATTTGAGTCTGACTCCATACTATTGGAATGAGACTCCCCGGATCAATGTTTGGACACAATCGGATGTGATGGGTGTTATTGAAGCAGATAGGAAGGCCTCTAGGATTATGGGAAGCTGAAGGTGTGAATTGTTAATTTAATTGTGGATTTAAATGTTTAAGTTTTTGTTAATGAAGATGTTGATGTATGATGTATGTTATGATTTACAGTCCATCAATGTCGTTTCACGGAGAGATGCATCCTCGTCTAGCGAGGGACAGAAGGATTCCACCCGAACTCATGGGAAATTCAAGTGAGGATGTCATAGTTCGGAAGGTACGTACCAACCAAAAGTTTCATTTCCATGTTTTTATGAGTTGTTTAAAGGTAGGACTTATTTATAGTGATTGGTGGATGTAGGTGTTGAAAGTGTTGGATCCTCGATTTGAGAAGATTGAAAATATGTTGGAGGCATTGATAAGGAAGCGGGGTCGGGTGTCCGGGCCTCGTGAGAGGGTAGTGAAAGAAGTTCAAAGTCCTGCACAAGTTGCCCCAAATGGCCAAGATTTGGTACTTGGGAAGATGGGCTCCCTCTGGTAGACGCTTTATGAAGAATAGCTGATGAAGTTATTCTTTGTGAAGAGAATGGTGGTCCAGAAGGAAAAAATGATGGGAATGTTATTAGTAATTCTAAGAAAGCTGCTGACAATGGCAGAAAGAATGAAAATGACAGTGGTTTAAATACAAAAGTGGAAAAGAAGGGGTCTGTTGGGGATGATAATGGAAAAGTTCCTGGGGAAGGTCATGGAGTAGATGTTTATAAAGTTGCTGCAACTGCTAATTAACCTGAGAGTGGTGGCAAAGGTGGTGCGGATGTTTTTGGTGGTGCATAGGGAAATGGAGGTATGATTAATCCCACAGTTGATGAGAATGCAGCTCCAACTGCGAATATACTTGAGGGTGGTGGTGGACACAAACCTTAAGGAGGGAATGGTAAGAAAAAGGGGAAGCCACCATCAGAAAGAAGTGCAAGCAAACGAGTACGCGGTAAAGTTCAATTTGCTGAAAAATCAAGGTTGTTGGGAGTGGTGGAGAGGAAGATCTTCACAATGGTTAGGAATTGGTCTTCTAGGACTGAAAAGAACCGATAAGTAGGACTTTTAGAAAGGTGCTTACATGCTTTGTAAAAGTATATTGCTGATTATTGTTTGTTTTTTCCAGGGGTATATCAATATTGAGTGTGATGGTATGGATGCCACGACTGCGGTCTGTCATGGAGTTCTGCACATGCGAGAAAGGGTAACCACCCAGTATGTGAGGATGGCTGCGAAGCTGTATACCAATGAGTGGTTCAAACAATATAAGGGAAATAGCAGGAGAATCATGCTTGCCATTACGTTCTCGGTAAAAATAAATTTAAAATTTTTGGTTTATGTTTTCTTGGTTTTGATAGAGCTTATATTGTATTTCTGCAAATCTTATCAGATTATTACAAGAGTAGTTATTTTTTGTGTTAATTACAATATTTTAATTTGAAGTTATTATGTTTCATCAACTACCCCTTGGTAGCTTCGTGTGAATGCTGATGAGGAAACACCTGAGGAAGCAGCAACAAAATATGGAGAGGAATTGGAAGGGTTAAGTAACAAAGATATTGCAGTGGTAAGTGGTTTTTGGTTTGAATATTTGTTGGGTATTTAATGATGTGGTTTAATGTAAGCAGTACATAACTATGAATACAGGTGTTTGTTTCGATTCTTCAAGATTATCAATGGTGGTGTGTTGTGTTTGACCTGAAAGACAAAAACATTTGGGTCATTGACTCCATGTACACTGATGGTGCAGCAACTCATAGGGATGTCATATAGAAGTCGGTAACAAAGGGTTTTGTGTAATTTTCATTTAAACAAATAATTTAGAAAGTTGAGTTGCTCATCATATTTCCCTTCACTGTGAAGGCATAAGCAGTGGACGTGTTGTTAAAGACCTATGACAGTTCATGGGCGTTGAACACTGTAATCGGGTGCCTCAATAAGAATGTGCAACAAATCGTGCCAAGTGGCACGTAAGTTCTTTAGTGTAATTTTCATTAAGTTAAATTAGTTAATGTCCTATATTTATATTTGATGATTACGAATAATGGTATTTCATTGTTGTTTGTTGCCCTTTTTGATGCAGTTTTAGTTGCGGCATTATGATGCTGCTATGCATTAAAGAGTGCGCGTATCGTTTCATGAATTGTTTCGTAGTGGTATTTGTTTAGCATCAATTTTTGTCTTGTGTTTGCCGTTTATGAATTCTAGATTAGTTTAATGACTTCTATGAATATCACATCTAGGAAACATGAAAGATGCAAAGGAGTGTCTGCTTTTTGATGATATGATAAGTTGTTCTAATCATTTGAAGCCAACATTTGAAGACTTGGTTGCTGATTCTAGTTAGTGGAGTGCATGCGATGTGAAAACTGGAAGTGGTTGTTTTTTGGGTGTTTAAATTACTGAATATTGGTATTTTGTAATTATAAAGTGAACTTGGTTGTGACATGATGTTTGGGTCATTATTGTGAACTAAGGTTGGTGGGGTATAGTAGGGATGGGGATTTTTGTCTAACCTATGGTTGTTTAGTTATATATCTAATATCTAACATGTTGGTTTTTGGTATGGACATATGTTGGTACGTATGTCTAATATGTTGGTACTTTATATGCATCAGCACTTGTTTGTGTGTATGTGACATATGTTGGTACTTTATATGCACTAGTACTTGATTGTTGGTATGGATGTGTAATATGTTAGTACTCTATATGCACCTGTTAGTAAATGATTTATATATTTAGGTAAAACAAGAAAAAACAATAACACTTTGACACAAAATGTCAAATTAAAATAGAACCACTTGGTTAATAAGGAAACGTTCGTACAATAACTACGAACTACTCATAAATATAAATGTAAACTCTGCTAAACTACTACAACAATTAGGATATAAATATAAACTCCGCTACTACAATTACTAGGAACTAAACAAAAACATAAACTCCGCTACTACAATAACTAGGAAGTAAACATAAACATAAACTCGGCGGCTACAATAACTAGGAACTAAACATAAACTCCGCTAATACAATAACTAGGAACTTAACATAAACATAAACTCGACTATTACAATAACTAGGAACTAAACATAAACTCCGCTAATACAATAACTAGGAACTTAAAATAAACATAAAATCGGCTACTACAATAACTAGGAACTAAACATAAACTTTGCTAATACAATAACTAGGAACTAAACATAAACATAAACTCCGCTAATACAATAACTAGGAACTAAACATAAATATAAACTCTAGTACTATAATAACTAGGAACTAAACATAAAACTTCGATCACTCAAAAACATCCTCATCTGATGAGGTATCGAACACCGACTTCCCATAAATTGAACGAGCTCCCCTCTTTTGAGTCAATTTGATCATTGCAGTGTTTAGTTTTGTGCTAAACTCTTCTGATAAGTCAAAAATACTTGGCGCCTCCGTCAAAAGCAAATCCATGCTACCCTTGGCATCAATTCTGTTGTGGTGTAACATTTTGTTCTTGATATGAAGAAAGCCTCCTCGTTTTGCCTAAGTTCACGACACATATCCACAGAAGAACAGTGGATCCACTCCAAAGTGATGTCAACTTTTTTTTTTATGATTGAGAACTTTCTTCCAAGGACTAACAAACCCCATGGGGCAGATTGATGGTGGTGCAACTTGTTCATAACCTCATCGTACCAAGTAGGGGTGAGCAAAGACCCAGGGTACCCGGTACCGGACCCGGAACCGCTTAGGATCCGCCGGGTCCGGACCCGGAACTGGTCCCACCGGTTCCGGGACCGGGTCCAAAATGTCGGACCCGGTTGTAACCGGTTCCGGGACCGGGTCCTAAAATTTCGGACCCGGTACCCACTGGGTACCCGGTTTAAACCAATTCCAGTTCCGGGTACCCGGTCCCGGATCCAGACAATCCGGGTACCCGGAACCGGTACTGATTTAGTTATAAAAAATTATTTTTTGTTTAAAAAACCCAACAATCCACAGTCCAATACAACATTAGGCCCATTTCATCCAATTCTTTTCTGCTAGGGTTTCTGTCAGCCACTAACCCTCCTCATTTCATTGAATTCATTTTTGCTAGGGTTTTGTTCTTCTCTGTTCATTCTCAATCTTCTCTGTTCTCCTCTGAAAATCTCATCTTGTCTTCTTTCGTTCTCATCAATTCACTGATTCTCGGTCTTCTTTCGTAAGTATTTTTCTCTTGGTACTCAAAATCTCATCCTCTCTTTCGTTCTCATCAACCCACCGAACGACTGTCTCTTTCGTAAGTATTTTTCTCACTTTGTTTGCTTTTTGTTTCATCTTGCATATGTAGATCTCTGGTACTGTTTATTGCTGCTTGCATTTTCTTTGGAGATAGTTAGAGTGTTTATGTTAATTTTAATTTTTATTTTCTTCAATTTCTGAGGGTGTTACGAGTGTTTAATATGCTGAAATCAATGAATTGGTACAAATTGACTGCACTTATAGTCTTTTTCTGCAATTTCTGGGTGTTTGAATAGATTCTTATTGAGTATTAATTGGTGGGTACCATTTTTAGTTGCTGTACATGTTTAGTTCAGTCATTGCTTTTATAGAAGTTGTTGTTTGGCTGTTAACATTGTGGTGTTGATCTCAGTACATGAGGTGGGTACACTGGGGTTTCGTTTTAATGATGTTATGTTTGCTGCTTGCATTCTCCCTGATAGAGTTAAAAACATTGGAAGAAACAGAGTCAATAACTCAATGTTCTATCTTTTGGCTTTTACCACTTGCGATGGATTAGTGGAAAAATTGCTTTAGAGGAGATATTTCCCAAAGTTCAAAAATTTTTTGTTGAATTTTTTTCCTGACTGAATGATTAAATAAAAAAATCATACTACACTACACTACAATCCCATCTTCTGATCACATTCACCTTGCATCTTTGCAATAGTGTTTTTTTTTTTTTTTTTTTTAATCTAGTTATCATGATATTGGTTTACCTTGTTTTTTCAGATTTTCAGATCTATTTCTTGTTTTATTGAGCTGGTCTTTTCTGAAATTTGTAGTTGTGGAGAAAGATGTAGATGGTGATGCATGTGCAGGAACTACAGTTGGATTTCTATGTAGAATTCTGCTTGTTTAAAAGGTTTTTATAGAGGAGAAAGTGTTTCAACAACTAAAGGAACCTTCTTTTCATAAGATTAATTACCATTTTTTCTTTATTAAGTTCCAATTCCTTTTTGTATTCTTCATGAAGATGATGTACTAGGATCTGTGCATATTGTCTCTCCTTTCTTTCTTTGTGTTTATGTGAGTGAGACAATATCAGTTCTGACTGTTGTATGTATTTGTGTAATGCATATAATCACTCTCACTTTGTGTAATGTTTATGTCTTATTAAAGTTTAATTTGTTCCTATTTCAGAACTATGAGCAATACCGACAATTCGTCAGTCCCTATGGATGATGAAAGTGAGGTTGGAAACGAGAATGCAACAACCAAATCAACCAAGGTTGGTGACAAGAGGAAGTCTGAATACTGGAACCATTTTTGGGATTTTAGAGATCCAGTAACCAAAAAAATTGTTCAAGTCAAATGCAAATATTGTGAGAAAATGCTAACAGGTAATACTAATAATGGAACTTCTTCATTAAAGAAACACCTTGGTGCATGTTCAAAATACCCTCCAAATGTAGACAAAAAGCAAAAACTCATTTCTGTTTACAAGTCTCCTGAATCTGATGCTACTATAGTCTCTAATTGGAAATTTGATGAAACTGCTTGTAGACTTGGTTTGGCAAGAATGGTTATTGTTGATGAACAACCATTATGATGCTATTATTGCTTCTTCCTCTTCCAAGAATAATCGTAATATTAATGTTGCCAATGTGGATAATGGTTCTGAAAACTTGAGCTCTTCAAATAGTGAGCAAATGAAAAAGTTTTATGATGATTTTGATGAGGAAGAAAGTGATTTTATTGTTGAAAAAAGTGAATTGGATTATTATCTTGAAGAAGCTCGGGAGAGAAGGGTTGAAGGGGAAATGTTTGATATTTTGGGTTGGTGGAAAGAAAAAAGTGACAAATACAAAGTATTGTCAACATTGGCTAAGGACATTTTGGCTATACCAATTTCTACGGTTTCTAGTGAATCCGCATTTAGTACATCGGGTCGCATACTTGATCAATTTCGTAGTAGTTTGGGGCCAAATATGGTGGAAGCTTTAGTTTGTACTCAAGATTGGTTAAGGGCGTCAAATGTATGCATTGATATTGAGCGCTTCCTTGAGGATGTTCAAAAATATGAAGAAGGTAATACACTAATACTTCTATTATTTTGTATATTTATCTATTTTATTTCTCTAAGTTTATTACTTATATTGTTTACTGTTTTTTTTTAGAATTGGATGGTAGTGACACTGGCATCACACAAGTTAATGAATTTGTTGGAAATAATTGATGTGACAAAGGTTTGTATAATTGTATTCTTAATTATATTGTATGAAAAGATATCAAATGACAAATATTCTAAGGACATTTTGGCTTTTGTTTATAGGGAATTTGTGCTTCCTTGTTGGCTGCTGCCTCTTTGCTTTGTTGTCTGCTGTATGCTGTCTTTCTCCGTTGCTTAGATGGTTGCTGACTTGCTGCTGGTCTTGTTGCTGGCTGATGGTGTGCTCAGCTGCTGCCTGCTGATGGTGTGCTCAGCTGCTGCCTGTTGCTGCCCTTCCTTTTCTTCCCTTTTTTTTTTCTGAACTTTTATTTAAGTAGTTGTTTTGGTTATGTTTGGATGTTTGGACTTTGCAGCATTGTTGAAGTTTGTTGTACTGATATTTTAGGTTGTTGAATTGGTACTTTTTGGCTTATTAGTTTGTAATATTTGTATTTTGAAATATTTGTATTTTGCTAGCCTCCAAAACTAATTTAGGGATATTATTATGTTAATATAACTAGCCTGCAAAATTCCATTATATATAATAATATATTATATAACAATTATAAAGAAAAAAAACAGTATTTTACTACGTTGAATAATACCGGGTACCCGGTTTTGGAACCGGTTCCTACCGGGTCCGGGACCAGTTCCAAAAAATTTGGATCCGGTATTAACCGGTTCCGGGACCAGTTCCAATTCTTGGGACCCGGTTATAACCGGTTCCGGATCCGGGTATTACAAATATGACCGGGTACCCGGTCTTGCTCACCCCTAGTACCAAGCAGTCAAAGGCATGAACAACGTTAAAAAACGAATCAAGTGACGGTAAAACACCAGTTTAGAAATGCACTTAGTAATGGTCTTCCTTAACTTCTTCAAGTTAAAACTAAAGGCCATCTTAAAAATATCAAGTAAGTAGAATAAGAAGCAATATGCTTCTTTCCTAAATTTCCTTGCCTTTCGGAGACCTAATGGAGTTAGATAGGGTTTTGAGGGGTCAAATTGAGTACCTGAAACTCCCCTCCAATACACTACGAGCAAAAGCTGTTAGGAGATGACTCACCATCAAGAGTGCTGATCTTTCCTCCACGGCTAAGGCACCAATTGTGTCCTTAACGTCTCTCTCTGTTAGGTGCTTTAAGAAGTCCATAACGGTGGGAGCATAGTTGTTCTCTTCGTCATTATCTTCTTCCTCGAGTATAGTTTTACCCTTGTCCTCATTGTTTTCTTCCTGAAGTGTAGCCTTGCCCTTTTCCTCGTAACTAAGCCTACGTCTAACCGCTAGGGAACGAGTAGGCAAGACCTTGTTGTTGTCGTGAAAAGAATGGTTGGGTGGAGTGGAATCCATTTGAGGTTTTTGATTGTTGGTTTTAACTGGAGAAAGGTTGACACCAAGGTTAATGTTCTTTCATACTAAGGTTGACACAAAAGGGCTTCCTAAATACACCCTCAACTCAACTGAGACTTCATTTAATTTTTACAACCACCTATGTCAAACATCAAACTTTGTTTAGGTAGCAAAGTACTATCGAATTGCGAGATGTGTTAAAGTATCTGAAGTTTAAACACAAAATTAATTAAGGATAGTGGTTGGTTGAAAGTGAATACAAATATTTGTGTTAAATATATTTTGATCATTACTCATTTGTTAGTTAAATCAATTTATTGCAACTCACTGCACTTCTCAAGTGTAGGTCTTCTGTTGACTTCTACATATACAAACTAAATGACTTTTAACACCAACTTTTAAAATGTATGTATCAACTTGGTTAAAATACATACCAAATGACGTAAAGTTAAAAAAGACGCGTACAAGTAAATGCCAAAATCTATTATTGGGTGTTGGGTATAAAGGAGACATATTAGATAATTCAAGGATGACAGTGGTAGTTAATGTAGTGTACTTCATGTAGGACTTTTAGGTACTATAAGCGGAATTTCATGAATCATATTCATACGTACCTAAATCGAGATCACATGCATAACACACAAGAATCAAATAATTATACCTTTTAAGGGTGAATTCCACGTAGCTATTCGATCAACAAATCAGGGAGAGAATAAAGCCCCAAGCGTGACTCCTCTACTTGGTCCACGGGATTCGAACAAGCGTCCACCAATACTAGATTGGCCGAGTGAAGGGGAAAACCACGATCACCACCTTTAACGGACAACCGACCACCACGAAACACCACCACCACGAGCACACACAACTAGCGCCGAGAGAGGAGGGGGGAGCCGTGAGAGAGAGAGAGAGTTTGAGAGGGGTTGGTTTCATGTTTGCTAATTAGGGTTTCAACTTAACAGTCAAACTGTTCTCTCTAAAAACCTAGGCACCTAGTCTATTTATAATCCTATTATAATTAGACTAGGTTAGGAAGCCCATAAACCCTCCAAACCATCCCTATGGCTAGCCAACTAGAGTGATGAGGCCCATCATGAGCCTCGTCCTCTTATGCTTGATCTAGGCCCTTCGCGTGACCTTATAGGAACCATCCAATTGGGCTTTGGCTTATTATACTAGCCCAAAGATCATTAGTACCTTGAGCTATGATATAACGACGACCCAAATGGACGAACTTAATTATCTCCATAATTTGATCCATTATATATCTTGTAATTGCACTTGACAAAGACATAACTCCTTTAATCGCCTACTTTTCAGAGACAAGTGTGCAATACTCAAATTCCTTAAGTCAAAATGCGTCGATTTGATAATATGATTGCATCCCATGTCGAGATCATATTAATTTACAAATCATTTCTTGAAATCTGAGTTAGAATTACAAAACCAAATGATTACTGAGTAATGCATTTGAACACGACCACATATTTTCTGTATTCTCCCTCTTCAAGCGACTAACACATTCCCTAATTAAATAGGTAGACTCAATCCAATCTTGTGGAAACCAAAGCTCCCACTCAACTTTTGAAGTAACCAGGAAACACCCTTTATAGCCCCCTTTTACGGCATGACGTTTGAGTGTATTACAACTAAATCAATCATTGAATGAAATCAATGTTCCATTCATGCCAAAGGAATCCACTAACATATCCAGAAGCTCTATATTTGAACTTCAAAGTAGGTCAATAATTCGATCATGCATCATTCATGCATATCCTTGTGATTGACGACCGAGCTTCTCTATGCCCCTATAGCCCATGAAACTGCACTATCGAATCTATCTTACATGTCAGTCCATTTATTGAAATCATTTATGTCCAATTTAATGATTTCAACCAGGAACTTTAATAATATATGAATTTTGTTCACCTGTGGGGTTTCATTCACCAAGTCATCAACTTGACGAACCCATCAATTCATAATTATTTTGGACATATTTAATTTCGAAAACCATAATTAAATAAGAGAAATGAAATTTTTTGATTAAACAGAATTCTGCAAGTTGATGTATTACTTATGTAATATGTTTTCTCAAAACATATACAACTTAAATTACATAACTTGCTTCAATCCAAGAGCCTTAGTATGACTCTCATACTTTGGTCTATGGAAGGGGTTTAGTAAGTGAATAAGTGATATTCTCACTCATATGAAACTTTGCAAATCTTGACATCCAGCTAGCCAATGATCTCTTAATGAGGTGATACTTTATCTTATCATGTTTGGATTTGTACCGTGACCCTGACTCCTTTGATTGGGCAAAGGGGTAATTTTGTCACAAAATAACTTGATTTGAACTTCCTCCTTAACTACTTCTATTGCAGCTAAACATTCATATTCTAACATTGAGTATGCAATAATGCTCTGCTTTAAACTCTTCAAGCTCACTGTTTCTCCATTCGGACATAAAATGTGTAACACCCTAGAAGTTTTTTTCCTTTAAAATACTTGTTTTGCCCTTTTTAAAGTACGAAATAGGAAATTCTAAGACATTACCGCCACCGTGAAAACGGCTAAGACAATTATCAAAGACACACAGTGGAAGACTCTCTTTAAAACCATTCAAAACAAGTCAACTTAAAAAGTCAAACCAAATGAAAGTAAAGTCAACCTATAACTCGGAACCAACATGTGCCCTTAATAAAAACTGAGGTAAAACATTTGAAAACCTTTGCGTTAGTCTCACAAGCAAATATATAATAATTAAAACAATAAACCACATCATATTCTTATGAAAACTAAACATGATTTTCTCTTCACTCATGCCTATCATGAATATGCTTCCACACCTGAAAAGCTCCTCTTTACTTCGTCCCCACTACTCGCCATTAGAAATGGGTTGTCGTAGGGCCAAGATAAAGAAAAGGCCAAACAAACATACAAACACACAATCAGCAATGTTGAGTACATAAGCGTAAATAGTACACACTAACATGCTTTAATCCTATCAACACACAACTTACCTTGTTGCACCTGTTTTCAAGCACACAACACAACCAACAAGTACATAGACCACTAAATTGCTTAATAAATTTGATTACGCATCGAATGGGTTTCCCACCAAATCCCTGCCCTAAATAAATTGAGGTAAACTACGTCGGGAGCTAACCGGGTAGGCAAATGCTATATGAAGTGACTAGATGTCCTGTGCATGAGATAAAAAAGGAAAATACAGCGTCCTGTACTCTCAGTAGAAGTCATGGTTAACTATAAAACCCCATAACTCCCCTCATATGTTCATACTCAAGGTATATACGTTCCAAGAGTTTTGGTGCGTAATCTCTTTCACTTCACGTTGTTTACATATTGTTAGACTTGGTGACGACTCTTAAACCATAACATAATCAATCATAATAAATCATTCAAGCAATCAAACATACCAATTTAATTCTTAAATAATTAATGACCACATAATTTAATGTTGAATCCTTTTTAAACTATCTCGATGTTAAATAACACCTTAAGTGCATAAGGCACCGCAAATCACTACTAGAAAACAGGCCATTTCCGACGGAAAAAATTTCGTCGAAATCACCCTGAATTCCGTCGGAAAACCAATTCCGACAGAACCGGTTGTCGGAAAACCTTTTGTAGAAAAAACGACCTTTTCTGACGGAATTAAACACTTTTTCGAGGGAAATTCCGTCGGAAGAGGAATTCCAGCACCGGAAAAGTCCGTTGGAAATTTCCGACGGACACAAATCCGCCGGAAAATTTCGACGGGAATTCTGTCGGAAGCTGATTTAATGAAATTAAAAAAAAATACGACGCGCCACCACCGGCACGGCGTATCGCCACCACCAACCCCTAACTAACCCTAACCCCAACATCAGACCACCACCGCCACTACCCCCCACATCAGCCACCACCAATCCACCACCCCCTAACTAACCCTAACCCTAAGCCTAGACCAGCCCAGACCACCCAGCGCCACCCACCACCACTGAACCATAAAGTAGTCCCACCTACAAACCCTTACCGAACCCTAACCAAAACCCCACCAAACCCATACCCAGATCCACCCACCTAAAACACCCTAACCCAAACCCCACCAAACGTCCAAACCCATACCCAGATCCACCCACCCACCTAAAACACCCAAACCCTAACCGCATCAGACGCCCAGAACCCACCTAAACCAGATTCCAGACCACCACCACACCCACCCAGACCACCCCCACCCAAAATAAAAAAAATCGAAAAATATTCATAAAAAAAAAAGATGAGATGATGAGAGAAAATTGAACAAATCTAATATACAAAATACAAAAAAATTGAATATACAAATAAAAAAACAGATCTAATACACAAATTGAACAAAAACAGATCTACTATACAAATTGAATAATACAAAATAAGAAAAATCAAAATATGAAAAAAAACCGAAAAAATAGAAACTAGATCTACAAATCTAAAATCAAAATCAGGAAAAAAAAATTGAAAAAATTTCCAAAAAAATGTTTTTCAAATTCCAGTTGCTCGGTTTTGGATCTCGATTTCTCAAAAATTCCGGTGAAGCTCTGCCAACATGTCGGTGGAGAACAGTTGTTGGTGGTTGTTGTTGATGTCAGTGGAGATAGTTTTCGCCGGTATTGGTTAGAAGATGAAAGAGAAGAAGAAAAAGAGAAGGAGAAGAGAGAAAGAAAGGGAAGAGAGAAAGAAAGAGAAGATGAAAAAGAACGAGAAGCAAAGAGAAGAGGAAAGAGAAGGAGAAAGAGAGGAAAGGAGAGGAGAGCGAAGATGAAAGACAGAGAAGAAGAGGAAAGAGAAGAAAAGAGGAGAGGAGAGAGAAAGAGAAGGAGAAAGGGGAAAGAAGAGGCGAAATGAATGAAGTGAGGGGAGGGGGTTTAGCTGATTTAGGGTTTGGTTTGTTTTTCTTTTCTGTTCTTTTTTTTTAAAATTAGATTTCGATAAAAATTCCGTCGGAAATTTATTGTTCCGATGGATAAATCCATCGGAAAAATCAGAAATTCCAACTGGTTTTTATTCCGTCGGAATTTCTGATTTTTCCGACGAAAATACGTGTCCGTCGGAAATCGGCCTATTTCTAGTAGTGAATCCTATCCCTCGGTGTTTAGAACACCTTAAGTGCACATAGACACCACAATATAATTTATCCCTGTGTACTAAGACACTTAATAGCTCAATCCTCATGCTTAAAGCACCAATAAAAATTATATGAACTACAATAAAATTCCCTTTCATTATTCCAAACCAAATTAAACATTTAGTTTAATAAAACATGCTCTCAATCATGCCAATAATAAAAGTGTAGTTCATATTCAACATGCCAATATAATTAATTCCAATCATCAATTCACCATAAATAATTCATACTTCAAAAATCAATCACCAACATCAATCCAATCAACAATTCCAACCAACACCTATCATGATACTACCTTGGAATTAATTAAACAAAGCCTAGCATGCTTCTATACACTTAAATAATTACCAAGTATGCGAATGTACCTTGAATATGATCTCAAAATCGCCACGACTATACAAAATCACTCACTTGAAAATCTCCTACAACCCAAAATTCCAAAGAGACATTAATACCTGTTCAATATAAATTTCCAGCAATATATACACTCTTTAAATCACTTATAATCCCTCTAAAACAAGCTGAAAATTAATTTAAAACCCTTACTTTTATTCCCAATTAATGGGTAATTAAAAATCCTTTCAAGAAATATAATTATAACCTTTATATAAAAATTCCAGCTTTATAAAAACACACTTCCTCCGTTTTTTTTAGTTGACACCATTTGACTTTTACACTATTCACTGACTACACTTTGACTAGCTTTTGTGATTTATAGCTATGATAAAACATATTTAAGTGGAATCTTGTTTGAATCGTCTCAATGTATATTTTATTAAAATCCACTTCTTATAATTTTACAATGTTGTGATTTAGAGTTATTAAGCGTTAAAATAGTGCATTGGCAAGTGTGAAAAGAGAAAGGTGTCAACTAAAAAAAACGGAGGTAGTATAAAATTGTTGTAATTATGTTTAAAAACATCTAATTTAATAGTTTCAATCACCTACAATCAATTCCCATCAATATACATTAATTTAGAAACCTAAGGTTTTCAATTTGGGGCTTTTTAATTCAAAAACCAAATCTGAAAATTATATACATAATAATTATAATTAAACATCATAAAAATCATCATACAACCCAAAAATAATAATTGAATCAAATCTAGAATAATTTAAAAACAAAAGAAAAAAAAACACACGCATACAAGGGGGAAGGGAGGGTGGTTGGCGCCACCTCCCACGGCTGCTGCTGCTGCCGGCTGTGGTGGTGGTGGCAGCCGGCCACCGTGGTGGTGTGTGTGTAGTGGTATGTGAAAATTAAAAAGGGGAGGGGGAAAATTAAAGGAGAGAGAAAATAAGAGGAGAGAGACAGAGAGTTTACCTTTAGGTATTCTCCACCTTAGGCAAGATCTAACTTGCTCATAAGATGGGTATTTATACCCTCTCTCTAAAACCCTCCTAAGCTTAAATTTCCTTTCTACCCTTAATGATCCATTCTTTTATTCAAACTAGTCCTTTGACTTTCCTTAAATACCATTGACTTTAATTTCCTTTTATAAAATAATATGCCCTAAAGTTTCTAAGTAATAAAATAAAATATTTCCAAAACAACTAAATAAATAAAAATGGACCTTTAATCAAAATAATTATTTTTAAATTAATAAAATACCATAAATAATTCATTTCAAATTATTTAAATGCTTCATAAAATAATGATTTGAATTAAAATACATATAAAAATACGGGGTATTACAAAATGTGTCTAGATCCAAAATTAAAATCATCTTTGACTATTTGGAAACTTGCATCCGTATAAACTTTTTACAACTAGTTCACTTTTTCCACCATAAACTAGAAACATTCCTTCAGTCCTTTTCAAGTACTCAAGGATTTGTTCTTAGCAGCTTTCAGTATGCTTATCCTGAATGTGCTTGAAACCGCTACACTTGCTCAAGGCATTTGTAACATCCAACTTTGTACATATCATGGCACATATAATGGACCCTTTTGTAAAAGCATGAGGTACATTATCCATACGACTCAACTCTTCTGGCTTTTGAAGGCACTGAGTTTTACTGAGCGTAATACCATGAGACATGGGAGTGAAATCCTCTCTTAGAGAGTCTTGCATCTTGAACCTGTCAAGAATCTCATCAACATAAGTCTCTTGATTCAGTTCAATATCCTTCGAGACCTTTCTCGATGAATCTTAATTCCCAATATGTACTTGGCATCTCACAAGTCTTTCATATAGAAACAACTTTTGACCATTACTTGACTGACTCAAGCATTGATATGTCGTTCCCTATGAGCAGTATGTCATCTACATACAAGACTAAGAAAATCATATTGCTTCCACTAAACTTCTTGTATACACAAGATTCTTTTCCTCTTTAAGGAAATCAGATTGTTTGATTGCCTCATCGAAACAAATGTTCCAACTCCTTGATGCTTACTTCAATCCATAAATGGATTTTTGAAGTGCACAAACCTTTCTAGGATTTTCCTGGATTTATAAAACCCTTAGGTTGTGTAATATACACATCCTCCATCAAGAACATTTTAAGAAGACGGTTTTGACGTCCAACTGACAAATTTCGTAATAAAAAAATTAGCAATCGCTAGAAGAATCCGAATAGACTTGAGCAACTAATGGGTTTGACCCCATTTGCAAGTCTATCAGGACTAACACATCATCTATATGACATGGAGTCCATTTTGGATTTTATAGTCTCAAGCCATTTCCTGAGTTGGTGCTTGCCCAAAGCTTACTTGTAGGCTGTGGGTTCCATACATTCGATTAGGAAATTTTGGAATCCTCAATTATTAGAATTTCAACAAACTGTTTGTTTTGATTCAGAAATATCTACGACTGGTATGAGAAACAATAGAAATTATACCCTTCAACTTTTTGAAGTTTTTCATTCTAGTGGGACGATAGGAGCTTCGCTAGTTAAATTAGCTTGCTTCGACACATGTTTTGTCAAATTAGCTGACTTACTTCATGCGCCCTCGTCTCTTATGTGGATTTATCCATATCCATTTGTTGCTCGTCTCTAATCTTTTCGAGAGCCTTTTACTCCCACTTGGCTTTGTAGAAAGAAATTTCCTTTCTATAAAGACACCATCGCGAGCAACAAACACTTTGTTATCTACGCAATTGTAGAAGTAATACCCTTTCTGTTTCTCTGGGATAACCCATAAAGAAACATTTATCTGATTTTAGGGCCTAATGCATCACCTTGTAAACATTTTACATGGATTTCACAACCCCAGATTTTGAGAAAAGACAACTTTGGAACATTTCCACTCCATAACTTTTATGGCTTCTTCTCAACTACTTTGGACGAGTTTCTTGTTTAGTATATTTGCAATTGTTTTCTAATGCATATCCTCAAAACGATGTGTGTAAATCATAAAAGCTAATCTTGGATCGAACCATGGCAAGCAAGGTTTGGTTCCTATTTTCTAACACATTTTTAATTGTTGTGTTCTTTTGATTATGAAATAATTCCACAACTTCTAGATGATCATTATAGTTTTGAGTTAATATTTATCACAATGATCACATCGTAGTGCTTTAATTGTTTATCTCAAACTAATTTTGTATTTCATTATGGAATTCCTTGAACTTTTCAATCATTCCAACTTTCGCTTCATTAATTAAATATATCCATATTTACTTAAATTGTCAGTAAAAGCAATGAAATAGTTAAATCTATATCTTACTTTTGAACTTATTGGTCCACACACATCCATATGTATGAGTTCCAAAATATCATTAGCTACTTCACTCTTTCAACTAAAAGGTGACTTGGTCATCTAACCTTATCAGGCATGACTTGTAATTCTCAAGTGATTCATAATCAAATGAGGATAAGATCAGAGTCGCCATCCAATTGTAATCTCTGGATGCGCAATTGGTTAATGTGACCTAACCTTACTATGTAGGTTTATTTTGAATCATCTATTTTTCTTTTGTGATCTACATAAAACAAAATTAACTCATAGCTAACAAAAATGAAAGCAATTTATTACCTTGGTCATGGATCAACACTTGTCCATGCCAAGTAAAACCAAATCAGTATTTCAACAAAAAAAAACTGAAAAATTATCTCATCAAAATCGAAAATAGTCTAAATCATCATAAATAATCAGAAATAAAACTATGAAGCTTTTCCTGGCCACTTTAACACTTCTTGTGCACCTTAAGCTCCATTTCCATGCTTGCCTCACTTCTTTGTAGTTTCTGCACAACATGAATAATGTTAGCACTGCAACTTGGTATCACATACCTAAGTGAAAGTTAAAATGTTTGTAACAAGAATATTAGGTAACTCTTACCTCACACTTCATCGTAGTGGGGACATCCTTGTTTAAGCATTGGCTCATTCTCCTTTCATGTAATTCTCTGCATGATTTTTGAGTAAATCAATCAACTTGATTGCTGAATCATCATCATCATGTAATAGTTTTTTCAAGGTCAAAACCATCATGTAGTAAAAGCAGAATTAGATCATGAACCTCATGATCCTTAAATGGTTTCCCTACTCATGTAGTTAAATAGTTGAACCATCATATCCACATGAATTTGTACTGACTGTCCTGGCATGAGCTTTTTGGTAATTATTTCGCCAGTAGTCTTGAAAGTTTCATGCCTAATGTTTCCAGTCTAGGAGTCATCATTTCTGGGAATCATGTTAATGATTTCCTCGACGTTTCCATCCATTTTCCCATCATAATGGGATTTTGCTATTCCATTGCAAACATTACGCAAGCAATTGAATAAGAGATAAGGTTCATAGTCCATAAATCTTCTAGCCCAATCTTCCGGAATAGAAGATAATATAGCATACATGAATCTCTTAGATACTGAAACATTTCTCAAATATTTCTCTAGAGTCATGCCTGGACTAAATCTGCCCTCGATTGGTAAATCTAAACAAAATTCAAGACTTTTGTTCCTTAGAACATTTCTAAGTTTGCATTCCCAATCATTGAAGTTGAGAAAATTGAGCCTCGTTTTCAAAGTTGGTGGTAAAGTACTGTTGTCATTGTTGTTACGGCTGCCAATCTATGATAGAATAAGGCAAAGTTTAATGATTATGTTTAATAAAATTAAAGTACCATAAATGAATTAAATATGTTACTTTAAAGCACTTTATTCAATATTAAATGATCCCAATTGAATTAAGTGATTCCAAGATCCTTTATTTATGTAATAGTTGACTGGACTGAGGCCCTACCGTCAAGCATTACATTTTCAAGGTGAGTAAACTCTTTACTGATTACAACTCTTGTAACTCTTGGTTGAATAATTAACCATCACATTTTTAATTATTACCCTTTGCTTCAAGGTTCTAAATGCTTTAGGTAAGCTTGTTGAGCATAACCAACTAAATGTGTAGAACGTGATCTACCCCAAATTACCTAAGATAACAAGTGACACCCTGCGGAGGTAGACCCATCACTCACGATCGAAGGGTTGTTGGGTATCTAATTGGAAAAGCAATCTTAATATTACCGGGACCTAGATTTATTATGTTGTGATTATTTAGTGAACTCTAGCACATCATCACAAATATCAATAATATCTAACATGCATGATCTACTAATGCATAAATAAAACATGACATAGTATAACCCCTTAGTCCTAAATGAAATAGAATTGAAAAAATCCCACTTGAACCTTCATAGATCTCTATCCACCTTGCTCCTTTGGACCATCACTTCATGGCTTCTTTGGACTAAACTGTTTAAATAACTAATATATTTACTTTAAATGAAAGTTACAAAAATACTTAACGGTGTGCAGACCGTACTTAGATTACAAAAATACGTCACGATGCGCAGATCGTATTTAGAATCAATAGGCCATACTAATCTATATATAGCAACATAATATTATATAAAAGTGCCATATAATAAATTCACTCAACATGCTTGTCTAAACTACAACATCGAATGTTCATAATTAAGGCAACGCATTTGCTAAAATATCTCATATTTTTAATCATAGTTAGATAATATAATATATTATTCATTGCCATCTATAATATATCATATATTTTAAATGTGGCATGAGATAGAATCAAATTCTTCGAGTTGATCAAGTCGTTACAGGCGTGGGACAACGATGCTAATCAGCAACTCCAAGGTAACGTCTAACAATCCAGGAAGTGGGGTCTTTTGGTTTTAGAGAGGAAGTTCTCTGGAACAATAGCGCAAAACATAACAGTGACGTGTGATTGGATGAATTTCTCACATGATATGTTTTACTTGCTTCCAAAGGATGAAGAAAAGTACCTTGTGTTAAAAAATTACATGATTGAGGAGAATGGGTTTGACGTAATGGAACAAATGGATCTCCTACAAGCTAATCCCTACAACCGAGACGAGCTTCCAAATGAGTACAATGAGCGTATGAATGACGCTTTACAGAGGTGGAGTCTCTTTACCAATGAAGAGTTCTCTCCTTCTGATGAAGACACTTGAGTGTTGGAAAGGGTTGAAGGGTTCATATATGTTAAGTGTTAGTTGGTTTATATCGTAAGTTATGGTTGGTATATTATTGATATATGCCGGTATCTAGTGTCTGCCAAATAAAGTTAGGTCATGGTCGTAGTCGTAGTAAATTGTTATTGTGTAGCTATGTTTAAGGAGTAGTAAGTTGTTAATCTGCACCAATGTTAAAGGAGTAGTAAATTGACCTTGTGTAGCAATGTTTAAGCAGTAGTAAATTAGTAAATTTTTACTGTGTGGTAATGTTTCTTTTAATGTGTCATGTATTCGAGTATTCATATTGGGTAATCCGATAATTCTACCAACTTTTGCGTACTTAATACCAAATCGACGTTAGAGTGAACGATATACCAACCTACATAAAGTTCATACAAACTTTTATATTTGCCCAGCATGTACTAATTCCGTCAAAATTATACCAGAAAACTTGATTTAAATCATAATATACTGAAAGTCGAATAAAGATAGAGAATCGATTAAACATCCACAATCCATTGAAAGATGAAATAACTAGCAACAACACAATATAAATATATTAAATGATATATTAATTGATTTACATTCCAAGTGTAACAAGCCAAATGTAGAAGGTAGTACTACTTTAATATATTAACCATATCCGTCATGGATAAGATCCCGAAGGTGTGGCAAAATTAGGGATCAGGTTAGTAATTACTTACATCCTAAAAAGAAGACAAACAACAAGAAGTCCCAAAGCAATTGTAAAACGCTTAATTGATTTACCAATACCACGAATATCAAAGACGTAATTGGCGACTTCCCCCAATCCAACTTTAACTAGGCTTTTAGGAATCATTATGTTTGCCCAAATAAGGTTGTTATCTTCAACCCACTTGAATGAGTTGCATCTTCGATACTTATAATAAGGTATACCTGGGTTTGATGAGAAATCGGAGAACCTGATGTCAGCAATAACCAACACACAACAGGGGCATCAGTATGCTCCCACCCACAAAATCTTCATTTCGCCTTCCGATCCGTTAAATCCGGGCCGCCAAGCAACCATCATGTTCATGGTGATGGTGTTCTTGAGGGGAAAGAGAGAGAGGCGTTGATTTTACTTTTTTAATTTTTTTGGGTTTAACGGAATGTTGCATTGGTTGGTTAGTAATGTTGCCACGTTTTTCATAACTTATATATATAAACAATTAATTATAACCAAAATTTGTAATTACAATTAAACACATTTAAATAAGAGTTGAATTTTGGAGGCATTCCAAAACTTGAAATTCGAATAAAAATCTGGTTTTGGGGGGAAATTTCCCACTCAACTTTGACCGAGTACTTCACCTCGGAAATTGCACAAATAAAATACATTAGTGTCAGCCTTTTCTTTTTGGAAGTACGGAACTTATAAAACACCAACATGCATGTTAAAATACAAACAACACCTTTTGAAGTACTAACAGGTATTTTCTTGCGTAAAAGTATACAATCATAGATGATTCAGATACCAACAAACATATTTCTAGATTACTCTTGTCGAGTTTGTCAAAAACTTCTCAAATTCCCAATACATGTTTCAAATGTGTAAAGGGACGTTTTCAATATGTACAACTTGTGTTTGGTGAAAAGAGTTATTCCCAACAACAGATCATATTATACCATCTCTAGGTGGATAAATATTATAATGGTCTGCTTAGGGTACCAAAAAAAATCAGAAATATATTAACCATTGTAGTTGTATGTAATAGTAGTCCTTATGATAGAGGTATAAATATAACAAGACATTTTAAAACCTTCTTCCCTACCACTAACCATTTTCACTCTGTTAAGATGGTGAGAACATTTTGTAAGCCAAAGATATTTTCAATTACAAACCGTATTTATCAAAGGGAAATTAAAAGATTATCTAATGTTGAACCCAAATTACATCCCAAAAATTGTATGTATTTCGATCCAATAAAGCCAAACAACCCAAAAATAGATTACACGGGTTGCAAATAATACATCGACGAGTTTGCATTTTTAGTCGGACACACGATTCCGGATGAGATTATCTAACAAGAAATGCTTGCATTTATAAAAAAGAAGGTCAAACTTTTAGGGAACAAACATGAGCTTATGAAGACGGTGGATGGTAAGATTGCACCATCACACTTACCTCACATGGAAGACCTAGGTGACTACACAAGGAAGTTAATTGCGTTTTTTTAATTGGTGTTTTCAACGACTGGAGGTTGGTGAACTTGTCCCCAAATATTTATTACCAATTTTTGATCCGGAGTCGGTGGCGAGACCGGAGCTAACACCGTGTTTCCGGCTACCCACATCCCCAAATTATTTGTTTATAGGAACCTTCACAGACACCTTGCACATAATGGTGGTACACACCAAGGTTTTTGATTTCAAAATGAAGGTCAACTTTCTTAAATTGTCGAAGACAAGGAGAAGGTATCACGCTTTTGAGGTTAGTTCGAGCAGCTTATTTGCCAACAATAGAGACCCCATTATAATTGAAGAATATATTGTAGTTTGGAATGCTAGGGGTATGACTCGACAATCGTTCATAGAAAATTTCAAAAAGATTGACGAGATACTAAGCACGGTAGCTATTTTAATCACTGAGAGTCGTACACCGACAGCCATGATCGATCGGCTGAGCAAAGATTTACCAATTACCTACTGCTTTCATGCTTTTGGACAAGATGAAGGGCCTGGGGTAATTGTCCTAGGATGGAATGCTACCTACCTGAAGCTACGCTACTTGCACAGGAAAACTGGCATTGACTTTGGTTTTCTCCTGAGGTGGAATTCAAGGCAATTCATTTATTATCAATTTTTCACATTTTGATTTATTAAATACATGAAATTAATTATGGAGCATCGTAGACATTTCGGACGGATGGCACAGAGAAATATGAGACATACGAGGTGGAGGAAGAGGAAGACAATGACGCCATGGAAATAGTATGTGAATTAGACGAAGAGGAAGGGTTTGACGTGATGAATGTGTTTAACAATGACTACATACACTAGTTTGTTTGATGAAGAAAATGATCCATTCGAACATGACTTGTGATTTTTCTTTGATTATGTTATGTTTGTAATTTCTACTACTCGAAAACATGTATGTTGGTATCCGGAAGTCATTATTTAGTATCTAAAACAAGAATGCAGCTAAAAGGTATATTATTGATAATTGTTAGGATACGCTAATAACCCAGTAGCAGCAATACACATTCTACCAAGCCTAAACCATAAGGACGTCATATTATTTATTAGTCGTTCAACCCCACGGTTGTAATACAAAATCTACAATGCCTACTTACTAGAGTGTTGTTGTTGCACTTCACAACCATCCAATCCCTCTCCCAAGAATCCGTTTCGGTGTTGTAGTGTTTTAAAATGAAGAACTTATTTGGCATGAGACTTTCCCATACCATCCCAAGGGATGCCTTCACTTGCCTCCCTGAAGTTAAGGTTTGAACACCATTTCCATCCACACAATCGGATGTATCAAAAACATCAGTCACCTCATTCACTATGACAAATGCAACGTTGTAACTTGTGGCGATTTGTTTCATCTTCTTTACGGCCGCAACTAACGTCTTTTTTTGCTCAATGAAACCTTTACTACTGTTGTCATGGTCACGTCTAAACAAATACACAATTGAATCAAGAGCTACAAACCTTGTGTGCCTACAACCTTCATGTGAATTTATGATCATTGCCTCAACTTGATTCAAAACCAAACTTATTTCTTCTGGCCTCTTAATCTTCTTAACTTGTACCATACTAAGTGGATCTTCCCCGACAAATTCCTCACTATTACACAACGATAAGCTGAGCCGGTACAACCTTTCAGCCGGGAATATGGGACAAGCTTGAATATAAATAGATGACCTGTAAAGCTCGTCGTCCCGTGGTTTAAACAAGCACGTAAGGAGTAACTGTAAGCATATTTGAGTCTTCCCGACACCGCTTTCACCATACAACTCTGTCACTTTCCCCGTTGCTATACCCCCATTCAACATCAAATCCACTCTTCCACATTTTGTTCGACATTTTTGACTCATTTTTTGTTGAAATGAATAGGGTCTACAGTAATATTCTTTAAATATATCAGTTGGACGAGGTTAATAGGATAAGATGCGACCACCTTTTTAAATTACTCTTATCCACTTCGAATCAAGGGTACGTTGGTATTGATTAAGTGGATGTTGGTTTATAAAAATGCAAGTTGGTATTCATTAGGTGGATGTTGGTATCCACTTTAGCAGTTTGTATCAAATCTATAAATGATGGTGTAACAAATTATACTACGTATGAATTACCTAAAAGTTGGTACCACATTTTCAATTTGGTATTAAATACGTCAAAGTTGGAATCAAATTTTTTTTCCAAATAATCAATAACATTACAATACACCATGACCAGCCCAAGTTTATACAAGGCTCGACGTTGAAAGTTGTTGGTGAAATACTGCAGCGTAGCTGTGTTCGATAACTGGATTCCACCCACGGAAGAGTAATTTATTGCGTTACTACTAACCAGTTGTTCACAATACTAGCCTGCCACCAATTGAAAACCAAAATATCTTCTAACAATCAAATTGGAATACTAATAACTACTAATATCTGTAAATAATGTGCCACGTTAACTTACCGACTGATTACACTCTCCCACCTCTTGTTCTGTCCCATGATCAAAATTTACACTAGCACCGAAAGCGCAAGGAACCAGCATTCGTATTGGTATGCTATTAGGGCCAACAAAGAACGACTGACTATAAAAACCTGATCCCATATAACCACCAAAAAGTGCTAGAGGATAAGGTTGTGTCCCTCCATCATGGGGGCACTGCATACATGGTTCCAGCTGCTTTATCAACCCATACAACAAAAATCAATATAACAACAGCCACAAAAAAATATCAAACCAGACCATACATACATACATACAATACTAATTGAAATCATTTACTACTTTTCAAACAAGCCATTTTCAATGTGAGAAACAAGTAATAACTTATTAATGCAGTGCTTGAGCCTTTACTAATTCGAGCTTGTTTTGTAACAATCTCCTCTTCACCCTCACTTGAAGATTCGTCACTTGTTATGGCTGCCCTCTTTTTGCCCTTCCTTTTTCGGGTACTTTTTCTCTTCTTTTTAATAACAATCTCTTCTTTACTATCACTTAACGATTCATCAGTTGATGTTTCTACGACCTTTTTCCCCTTCCCTTTGCCAATACTTTTTCTCTTCTTTTTAGGACCCAGTTTTTTTTTCTACTTCTATGGTGATTTCTTCCTTGACTGGCTTACCAGATCTTTCACACTATCATTTCGGGTGCCATTAGGTGTGGGATTGGTGAAGGAGATTGATATGGGGTAGTGGGTCTACAATTCGGGCCACCCATAGGAGTGGGGGGATTACCAGTACATGGAACACCACCATTAACACCCTTGTTAACAGAGGATGGAGTACCTGGGAATTGGTTGTTGTGTGGTTGGTTTTCATCACAATTACTCTTATTATTACCTACCATGATGCAACCCCTACAGGTTTCCCCTCCTTCTCCTCCAAACGCAAACTCATTACTCCAATTTGCTTTATCAATAATGCATTATAATCATCTGAAACCATTACCCGAAGTACAGCAGGTTCAAAGGCCAACATAGCCCTGTCATATCGTTGTACTTCTTCAGTTTTTAAAGGATCGTGGTATGCTACCTTCACCATAGTATGATTACGATGAGTTTCTTTCCACCACCTATCAAGGACATACTTCTCGGGAACCGCACCATCCAACTGTATATCCAACACTTTTACAATATGACTACAAAGTATTCCATGGCATTGAAAGTGTTTGCAAACACACTCCACATCAGACATTTCCATGTCGAAGGCCACAACAACATTCCGCTTCTCATTCTTAAAGGGAATTTCTTTCTTCAAAAACATTGACCATATCCATATTCGGTCCTATAACATGCTCCACCACGGTATCTGATACGTTCCTTCTACTAAGGACTGTCAAATACATCACTCTCATACATAGAAGCTGAACCTCCTCAAACTTTGCATCCGTGTAAACTTTCTGGTAAGTACGCTCCAAAGCAACCTCCGTCAAGAAGGACGCAGAATACGGCTTCTATTTGCATCAGCTTCTAGCTCATCCTTCGCCCTACTCTCCATAGCCTTGCAATATCTTGGAGCAAATTGAAACAAACGCGTACTCTTTCGTAGATAGCCATCAAAGAAGCTATTCATACTTTCCACTCTCGGGGTTGTTTGTATTCCAACCAAAAAAACATGTTTTAAGTACGTCGGTATCCACATATCTCACTCCTGAAAGAAACCTGCAAACAAAAACTACAAATATTTACCAAAAACAACATGCCTACGATAAAGAAAAACAACATTAATTACACAAACACCAAACACACCTTCCAACCAATTGTTGCATTCTTTTCCCTTCAATTTATATTTCTCCATCACACCCATCCATGATTCTACAAACTCCTCCCCTGTCAAACTATTATAAATTACATGCTTTAGGACCTCCTTGATTTCTTTGTATTTCGACAACGAACCAAGCGTCTATGCAAACTTTTGCATAATGTGCCACATGCACTAACGGTGGAAGGTACACGGCCTTGGAAATACTTTTGCAATAGCCTTCCTCATGGCTTGATCCTGGTCAGTCATGATGGAAGACAGGGCTTTCCCACCATACAAGCAAGCCACATTTTAAATAACCACACAAACGTCTTTGCATCCTTGTGAGACAACAAAGCACATCACAAAAGAACACTTTGCCCATGATGATTTACTCTTACAAAATTAGAAAAAGGCATGTGATACTTATTTGTCATATAAGTTAAATTAAAATATACCACATCCCCGAAATTCTCATACGCAACCCTACTACGAGCATCAACCCCCATTACATCCTTTAACCTCCTAGCTCCATCTACTCTATGCATATGGAAATTTTTTTGATTATCTACAGTCATCTTATGGAAATAATCTAGCATTGCCATAGCATCTCCATACTTTAACTTCAGCCTTGTCTTTCTATTTACAATGTTATACATATCTTTTTTAGAAAGTCCCATATTCTCATACCCATTTTTTAGTGAGCTAAATTATTATAAATTTGAGGTATGGAAGAGCTGGCCCCATAATCATTGTCAATTCTTGCCTCAACCGTCTTTGTAATTTTTTCGTTTTTAAACATGACAATATGATTAGAGTGACTGGGTTTCGAAGTGTACTCCTGGTGCTCATTAACAACCTTGATCACTACCCATTCCCCTAGTTCATGCATCGTTGCATACAAAACAACAAGGCAGTTGCACTTTTTAGATTTCTTTTTCACCAAAGGGTCTACATTCACAAATACCCTTTTCCCATTCACAACTCTCCTATATTGTTCCAACCCATAACACTTACATTTCCACACGTAATTGCGTACAGTTTTGGCTTCCTCAGTTTTCAATGGCTTTCGACCACCTACACATACAACACCAAAACCTTGTTGTTTGCCATAGCTCCTGTAGTAATGATTAACTTCATCCCAGGAAGAAAACACCATTCCCACAGAAGGTCCATCAACTAACTTCACTCCACCATTATTTTCTCCTGCTACTTCCCCACCAACATTCTCCCCTACCCCACCTGGGACATTCACATCATCATGTCCCTATGCCACATTCTCCCTTCCTTTAAATTCTGTAACCACACACTCATCACCCTCATTCTCATCTATATCCTCAATATTCTCAAACACATCATTCTCATCAATAACAACCTCATCATCCTCATCTATACAAATATCAGTATCCACATCTAAATTAACCCCAACATCATTGTTCTGCATACAATCCATTTCATTGTATCAATTACTCACCTTACAAAACATTCGTTAACTCAATACGAATGTAAAATCAGATAAAAAGCAACAAAACATCATCGACACATATAATACAAACTATCACTACTTTGATACCAACTACATTATCAACAAAAAAAAGTGCCAACAAACATAAAAATTACACCAACACAACAACACAATTCAATTTCACATGGTTTAAAATCAAATTAACAACCAAGTACAACGTACGACACAACCTTGTCCTCACCTTCTTCTTCAACACAATCTTAATCGAGGAAATTTGAAATCATATTTCGCCAACACAGTTCTCCCTTTATAGATTCTTTTGCATTTCCAAATTTCGCATCAACAACAACATAATTTTAATAACGCCAACAATTGAACAACAACAACCACACATAATACCAATTCAAGAACAACAATCACAAAAAAATTCAGCTACATTTCGTTTTTGAGATTAATATTCATAACAATGAACAACATTGAACAAACAAAATTCACCAACGACTTCCCAACCCAACAACATTCACTAATTACATTCAAAATTTGATCCTCACAACAGATCTATTATATAGCCATAGTAGTACCCAAATTCACATAAATGAATAAATTGTTCGATACTCTATAACTTACAAGATTTAGTGCACGCTTAACGCCGGTCTCTGCATCCTCCATTATATTCCACCCAGGTTACCCAAATTGGGGATGCATTCGCCGCACTGGAACACCACTTTATCTCTCTAGTTTTTGGCGCTTCAAACCCAAAAAATGGCTTACATTCATTCACGTGACTCCTGAATCTATTTCTTCATTTCTTTATTCCATTGACTTATTTCAGATTCCATTATTACCCTTACTAGCATATGCATGTATGTTATGTCCTCACATAATGCGTAATGACTATTCCGCCCTTACTAGAGCTTTCATTGTCTCTAGTAGCTAGAGGCTGAGAAGTTTCCATTAGTTGGTTAGATCTGATGGATGTTTTTGAGTTAGTTTAAGTGAAGATGGTAACACTATTCATAATATGACTATAATATGATTTATTTTTTAGGGAGGAGTTGGAAAAACAGAGATAGCTCATGAAAGATACATGAAGCTGCAAGCTAAGAACAAGAGAAAACTGAGAAAGTAGAGAAAGACAAGGTAAGTTTTGGAATTATATTTTCTACTTTGCTTTCAAGTACTTGTATGGATTGTATGCTCTGTCTGCACTTCTTATAGAAGCAGTAAACTGATAATTTTTTAATCTTGATGAATTGATGACATCCTTTGCCCTTTTATTGAATTACCTTTTTTTTTTGCTGTAAATAGGGATATTAGATGGTCATATAATAAAATAAGTTGGGTAAATAGCAATATCTTGAGGGAGTAGTTTCTAGAAATGACAATGATGAAGGGACAAGAGAGAGAGATAGAGAGATAGAGAGAAAGAGAGAGAGAGAGGGGGGGGGGGTAGTTCTTTTCTAGGATTATTGCCTTAGTATCCTAAACTAAATTATTGGACTTTAGTTGTAGTCTTGTACAACATTAACAACAACATAACGATAGATGAGGTGTGGAAGGCAAGTATTAATTGACATTTTAAATAAAAAAACATTTTATTTTAAATTCTTCCCTTGTACCGTGTTGCTATTCTAATTTCTTCGTATCATGGTATAATTTTTATTTTTTTTGCGTGTAATGGCATTCTGTTGGGAACCATTAGGCAATGAAGAGTGCAAGAGGCAATGGCACATCACGGTAGAGGTGGTTCGACATAAGTACTTGATTGTGTCGGTTTATTTACCAGATTTTTCAAACCTTAATTGTATTATTGATTTTATTAATGTAGTATATACAATTGATACAATCAAGTACTTATAAAGTTTAACGTTTTCCCTATAAAAAAAAACACTTATAAAGTTAAGTATGATATTTAATTTATAATAAAAAAAAATTATCAATTGGTACAATCAAGATGATACTAACTAAATCATATCTTGAAGATGGATACAATAAAAAATAAAAATAAATAAAATAAAAATAAAAAATAAAAAAATCTCATTTGTTAACTTATATAAGAGAATATATCTCAAAAAACGTTATTGTAGTATGAGTAATTGCCATTTTTTCATTCAAAATTTCAAAGCATGATATTTGTATTTGAGTCAACTGTAATATTACATGCTATGATATATCAAACGATATTTTTAGTTGCCATAATTAAGTGTGAATATATTTAGGGGTCGTTTGGTTCGCACAAGGTAATCAGAATGGAATGCAGAAAGGGAATGGAGGAGAATGGAATGAAATCCTTAGAATTTAGGGTGTTGTTTGGTGTGAATGGAGGAGAATGGAATGAAACCACCATAGAACCACCGCAGCACAACCATTGCACCCCTTCCTTCATTAGTTTCCACCTTCTCCAGCCACCATACCGCCCAACCAACACCACACCGGAACCGACCGTCCTTCCTCTGACCTTCGCCGCCCCTCCCTATACCTGGTGAGGTCCATCGAATAGCAATCCACACTGGAACCCTTCTTGTCCTCGACCTCAGCAATCCTGACCGAATCCCGACCAAAACGCACTTATCGAACTTCCCCAGCAACACCGAGGGTTGGGCCGTAATTCCGACGGTTGTTCGCCGCCCCTCCTCCAACCTGGTGAGGTGCGACCGATTGTTCCGGTGGAGGGGAGGGTTTTTAAGGGTTACACGAGGGTCGAGAGAAGGGTTTTCGGGTGGGAGGAGAGGCAGCGAAAGGCGGCAAGGGTCGGAGGAAGGTCAGCGAGCATCCGGCGAGGTGAAGCGAGTTTCGGCGAGGTATAGCAAGTTCCGGCGAGGTGCATCCAGTTGATGAGGTATGGTGGTGGTTGGGGAAAGAGAATAGGAAGGGTACGGGGGATGGGGAATGGGATTAGGAGGATTTTGGGTAAACCCAAAAATAAAAAGGGGGAATGGGAATGATAAAAAAGGGAAAACAAACACCAACAAAGGTAATCATTCCCATTCCCTTTCCCCATTATAGCGAACCAAACGACCCCTTAAGTTAATTACTTCATGGTGTGTCTTTTTAAAAAAAATATATATGGGATCTTCTAGAATACAAAATAATTAAGTGTATTAATAGGAAAATTACAATTTTAAAAAAATCCCTAGCCTCCTCTCTCTCTTCTCTCTCCTAAACTCTAGCCTCCATTGTCAATTTTGAAGGGGCTTCCATCGGATTTCACCGGTGGAAAGCCCCAATATTTATTTTCTTTTAAGCTTTTTGTTTCTTATTGTATAATAATGTCTCTCTTGAAAGAAAGGGTTTATCTCCTTCGAAAGACAAGGTTTTTTCGATCTCTTTCAAAAGACAAGGTTTTTCAAACTCCTTCGAAAGACAAGGTTTTATTTGTGTTTAATTTGGTCTCCGTTTGTGCGGGGCTACGATTGATTATGGCTCGGATTCGGGTTACAGAATCAACACAATAATTTACTTTCTCACAAAATTGAGAAACGACGACGGATCCACTCAAAAAGTTGTATGAGACAATGATTCGAGAATGTGCCGAATTGTTATATTTATGTATTTGGATTCTTAGCCCTTTCCCGATTAATTCTTGTTTGATTATGTTGAATTCGTTTTCATTATCCTTAATTGCCAATTGTAGATGTCGTATGGCTTTAATTAATGAAATTTAGTGTCATTTAGGACATCTTTCATTTCCTTCTAAATAATAATAATAAAAAAAAAAGTAAGTGTGCTGCTATATTTATATATTTGCGTTTTTTTAGAAGGAAATATCAATATATACATGTTTGCTTTTTTGGAAAAATATATAAAATCTTCTAGAATATCGAGTAAGTATATTGTTATTCTTACAAGGCTAAAATCAACGTAGTCAGTTTGTACTTTTACTCTGTACCCTCCTCTCTCTCCTCCATTGAAGAGTTCTTCATTGAAGCCCCGCTTCTGAGCTTTCTCTCCTCCATTGAAACAGCTTCTGAGGTAAGAATTTTTATTTATTTTTTAATCATTGAATTTCAAATTCATAATCTAGGGTTTAGTTGCACACTATCGTCAATTTAATATAGGTTAGAAGGTGCTATTCTTTCCATTAAGCCAATACAAAATTGGTATTGAACCTAGTTTGATTGCAAATTGAAAATTGTTTTATATATATACTAGTTTTGTGCCCCGTACGATGCCCGGGTTGTTTATTAAAGTTTAAAATAACTTTTTATCTAAAATATATATGTTTTTTGAATTTTTTTACTCAGGGATTAATAACCGCTTGACAATTATATTTGTAAAATAAAAAATGTAGTACTAACGCTCATAAAGATATAGATATGGGTGGTTAAGTGACGCAAGTAGCATGGTTAGAGCAAATAGGAGAAATTAGTTTGGAGTTACACCTATTTTCATATTGTTGGATGAAATTCCTAGTTAGGAGTTACACCTATTTTCATAAAGACTAGTTATATCGGTTATACTTGTATGTAATAACAAGTCTATTAGATTTTTCATAGGGGAGGAGAATGGGGGTACAATTGTACCTCTCTATATCCCTAATCCACCACTTATAATATAAAATATCGATATTTTATTGAAAATAGAATTCTAAACCAAAAGTTTTATCTTAAAATTCTATCCAATTTTATTGAAAATAAAATTGTAAAATGATTTTTTTATCCTACAAAATCTATCCAACTTTTCTATCCTACAAAATCTATCTAAATCTATCCAACTTTTTATCCTATTCTAAAAAAAAAAAAAAATATTAATCCTACACATCATACTAATCATTAATTGTGCCTACATGGCGCGACAATGGATGAAAAGTTAAAAAGCCAAGTGTCGCTGTCTTGTGACTTGGCTCAAAATTAAGCTTTATATATTAGTTATATGATAATCCAAAGTTGGTATTATTTTGAGCGAACCAACGAAAGTCGGGATTATTTTTACCAAATTAACCCCTATAAAACTAACTGAGTAACCCTTGTAATACTAACTGAGCAACCTCTAACACTGACTAAGTAACCCCTATCTATAACACTGATTGAGAAACCACTATAACACTCACCAAGTAACCCCTATAGCACTAACGAAGTAACTCTGATCTTGTAATAGTTGGTGACACGGTTTAGCCAGCTACGTATAAAAGTTTGTGATTAAATATATTATAAATGGATCTTATTTTAAAGAAATTTTTAAACCGAATTTGATGATAGAAATAGAATTGAGTTATAAGATTATTATAAAAGGTTATGATTAATTTTCAATATATGAAATATTAGAATTCTATCAATAATAAAACTCTATACAACAATTTTATCTTACAAAATTTAACCAAAAATCGGTTACTTAGCATCATACGTGTCACAATAATACCTATTTATTACCTACGTGGCGCGACACTTGGCGAAAAATTGGAATGCTTAGTGTCGCTGTCTTATGACCTGACTGTGAGATCGGCTTTATATATACATATATAATTGATTAAAAAGAAAAAAAAAACTCTGGTCAATGCTGCGGACATAGTTGTTGTGAATTATGCAAAATAGGGATGCTTAAATTGAGTTGTATGAAATATTTGGAAAAAAAAATACAATAACGCCTTAGTTTGGCAAAATTTAACCCTTACAATAACTGCAACATAACTAGTCAATCTTGGATGATCCTTCCACATTTTCTCGCTGTTATTTACTTCCTTAGCACGTTTATAACATATGAAATAAATAACATCAGGAATTGCCTTAAAACATATCCTCTTTGTAAATTCAAAAATAGATCTGCGAAGGCCTATAGAGGGTGATAGCTCTGGAGAGGTTTATATTATCCCTACGCAGTCGTTTCTAAACGCCCCAATCAAGCTAGCATTTCTCAAAGTTTGGAGCATCTTCAACATTGAATACTTCGTGTTTTTGAGCATTAATTACAAATAATTTTCTAATTATATAATTTTAGTCATGGGCATTTTAGTACTTTCGTATGTTTGAAAATCTAAATTAGGCAAAACGTGCGCGCAATTTATTTAAATATTTCGGATAAACTAATTGTTTTAATTAATTTGAAAATAAAAAAAATTATAAATTATACAAATTATTTATTTTTTTTGGTAAATTGCATAAGTATTGGCTATGTTATTTTATTTATGATAGCCGAAAATTTCAGATTTTATTATTTTTTTGGTTTTATTAAAAGAAATAATTGAATACTTCCTCTGTTTCTTTTTACTTGCAACACTTCTCATTTCACGTTTGTCAATGTATTATTTTAATCACTACTCCTTCTATTTCGTAATAATCGCAACATTTTCCTTTTACATCCGTTTCATAGTAGTTGCAACACTTCCTTTTTTTAGTAAGGACCCACTACTCTTTTAATATTTCTCTCTCCAACTTACCCCACTTGCATAAATATTTAATTATTTTTCTCTCTTAGAAACCCCACTAACTATACTTAATATCATACTACTTTATTTTATTACTAGTTTAAGTCCCGTGCAATGCAAGATTGTTATTAAATTTTATTAATATTTATTGTATTGAATTTTATAAAAACTTATACTCATAATATTAATTAAAAAATTAATATAAATTTAATTTTATACGTAGCTATACCAATGTCAAGATTAGTACCACTTAGACTTGATTTTTTTTTTTTTAAAAAAAAAAGGGTTTATGAGGTTTTATTTTTAAAAATAAAATTCTAAGAATAGTACCCGCGCGTGCGGCATTATTATTGGTATGAATTTTAAAAGTGGAAAATAAAGTGTATATATATGTGTTAACAAAATGATTTTATTTTTATTTGAATAGACATTATTGCAAAAGTAAAAAAAAAAAGTTAATAGTATTATCGAAAACTAAGATAATCTAGAGCAATATTGTTTGATAATATTTACCTAATATACGTTCATTTTTTTTTTAAAAAAAAAACCTAATATAAAATACAACATATATGTAAAAATATATTAGTTGAGTTTATATGGAGAATTATTATTATTAAGAATTTTAATTGGATGAAAGATGTTTTGGATTATTATAAAATAATTTCCTTAAAGAATCTGCGTAAAAACGGAAAGTAAAATGGGTGAAATTTTTTTTAACCAGGAGATGTCATTTGTCATACCTGGTTTTGCTTTTAGTATATAGTTATTGATTATCGATAGAATCTTATGATTGATAATATTATGTATACAATAGAATCAATTACACTTAGAAATAAGCAACACATTAAACACTAACCAAAATATTGCGTCAATCCTTTCTAAAAAAAAAATTGCGTCAATGTTATGTAATAGAATCACACAGATATAAAATATACTTAAATATTAGTTAATTTGTTAATTAAAGTAAAATTTATCTATTTATTTTCTATACTTATATTTATATGAATAATAATTTAATAAAGAAATGATGAAAGTGGCGGAAAAAATTTAATGACATCGTGACAAGTATCTTTTTAGATTTGCTTTTAGTATAGATTATTTGATTTCTCTCTCCTACTAACAATAAAATATATTTTCACTAACTATACTTTATATTATAAAATTCACCCTATGATCCATACCCTATAAATTTCCTAAAACTTTGTACAAGGGCCTACTGTTGCGATTATTATGAAACGAAGGGAGTAATATCTTTAATTATCAGAAATTAAAAATTATAAAAATTTGATATTATGAAAGTATAAATTGAGGCGAATCTATTAAGATCTCATATGACTATATTTTTTTCTTAAGTATATGTCATCAAAGCTAATTAAAGTAGAGTATGTGAATAGTGCATAAGTCGAAATGTTGTAAGTAAAAAGAAACGGAGGAAGTATTATTCGACGTAATCCAAAACTTAATTACTCCCTCTATCCCAAATTACTAACATCTTTTTGACTTTTTGCAATATTCACACATCTCACTTTGATCATCTTTTTTGGCTATTGTAAGAAAGCCAATATAATCATGTAAGATATTATTGGGTTTATTTTAATGTATAGTTTCTTAATATAAACTTTTTATAGCTTTTATAACTACATAATAAAACATAACAACGGTCAAACATGTGCATTGGCAAGCGTATTCAGTCAAAATGTTACAAGTAATCTAGGACAGAGGGAGTAGTATTTTTGTAAAATTCCTAAAAAAAAAAAAAAAGATTTTTTGTAAAATAAAATCCAAATCTCCTAAATTACTTATTTAGTATTTTAGTAATTTCAAGTGTTTAAAGATCTAAATGAGGCAGAGAGTGCTTTAATTTTAGGCACCCCTTATTTAAATATTTCGAATAAATTAATTTTTGTAAAATTATTTTTAAAATAATAAATAATTAAGAAATTATACTTGTACAAATTATATTATGAATATCTTTTGGTAAATTCTAGAAGTATTGGCTAAATTATTTTTATTTACGCTAGTTGAAAATCTTAGATTTTAATTATTATATTTTATCTTATTATTTATCCGGATTTATTAAAAAAAAATTGGATATAATTTTAGGAAATCTAAAACTTATTTAGTATTTTTGTGAAAATAAAATCCTAAGTTATTTAGAAGAATTTTAAGATTAGAAGAAGAGAGCACCAAGAAATAAAGGGACAAAAGATGTATGACTTGCCTTTATCAAATTAGCGTGAACCTTCTAAGCATGGAATTACCAATACCTGGTTTGATATGTGTTTTCCTTTTCTACCCTTACATATAACGACTCTAACTTACCAAAACACAACCTTAGTTCATCCCTCACAGCGGAAGATATTGATTCATCATGGTTATCTCCATCTAAAGAATTTGCTTTTGGGTTCCAGGAGATTGAACCTGCAAGAAATTTCCTCTTAGCAATTTGGTTTAATCAAATCCCCGAAAAGACCATAACATGGTCCGCCAATAGAGATATGTTGGAAATGGTAATGTAATCGAATATGGATTGCTAAGCTATAATGACCCTAATTCTTTCACAATATAACTATCAGATTCACCCTTGAAAGAAAGGGCTCTCTCTTTGAAATCATTCGATAGTTTGCTCCGGTCTCCGGTGCGCTAATTGAATTTCGTTTATTTGCTAATGGAAGACAATATTGCTGATCTGTGTTCTCATATCCGCATTGCGGAGGAGGAGAAAACGACGATAGACCTTGGTGCAATTGATTGCGAGGAGGATAAAAATAACGTAGCCCTTATGCTTTTGGGCAAATTATTGACAGAACGTTCGTATAACGTCGAAGCCTTCAAGAAGACAATTACTGGAATATGGGCACCTGCCCATGGCCTTGCAATTAGGTTACTTAAACCTAATTTATTCGCTTTTCAATTCTTCCATTGGAAGGATATGGAGAAGGTGTTGAAGGGTCGTCCATGGTTGTAATACCTGTATTTTTATGTATTTTATCAATTATGTAATTTATTTATAAAATATATTTTGGGTCAAATTATTTTAATTATTGGATTATTAATAAAACAAGACACTACTAGAAATAGGGTGATTTCCAACGGAATCTTTCCGAAGAGCCCAAAATTCCGTAGAAAATTTGGATTTTTCGAAGCATTTTGATTCGTCAGATTATTTCGTCGGAAAATCCCTATCCCGACGGAAAATTCCCTCGATACTCTGTCGGAAGTAATACGTTCCGACGGAATATTCCCTCGGAATGTTTCCGACGGAAATTAATTCTGTCGGAATTATAAGCTTCCGACGGAATATTCCCTCGGAAAATATCTTCCGACGGAATTAATTTTCGTCGGAACATCATAGGATTCCTTTGTAGCCTTAAACCAGAAACTTGTTTTAGAGGAGAGAGAAATTTGAACCGTTGTAAGGGAAAGAGAAAAAGAAAGAGAAAGAGAAAGAGAAAGAGAAAGAGGAAGAGGAAGAGGAAGAGGAAGAGGAAGAGAAAGAGAAAGATCCGGTCGACGCCACCACCGTCTTCCACGCACCACCTTTGGCCGGCGTTCGGTAAGTGGATTTTGTTTTGTTTTGTGGTTTTTTTTTTCCAGTACCCTAACCCTCACCACCTCCGTTTCCACAGCCACCACCACCGTTGCTGCCACCAGAGGTCACAGCTGCCGTCGTTGACGCCGTCGGTGGTTAGTGTTCTTGTTCGTGGTTTTTATTTATTTATTTTTTTTACAAAAACCTGAAACCCTAGCTTTAACACTAATGTAGAACGCAGCCACCACCGAAGCCACATCCACCACCGCCAGCTCCACCGACAGGACCTCCAGCCGTTTCCCCTCCGTCGCCGCGACTAAAACCACCACAAAATTCCGATGGTAAGTCCTCCTAACTCCCCCTTTTTTTTGTTTTTTTTTTTATTTTTTTATTTTCAATAATATAAATGAATCATTAGTAAACTCTTTTATGTTTTTTTTTTAGTTTTAAATTTTGTGTAGGATTTGTACGATGCATGTTAGTTTAGTTTAGTGTATTTTAATATAATGTATTTTAATTTAGTTTAGTTTTATGTAATGAATGTTAGTTTTGTTTAATATTATGATATGTTAATTTGGTTTGGTTTAATTTAATATGATGTATGTGAGATTACTTTATATAATGTAGTTTAATTTTATTTAGTTTAATATAATGTAGCTTAGTTTACTTTAGTTTTATATAATGTATGTTATATTGGTTTAACATTATGATATTTTACTTTTGTTTGATTTGGTTTATTTGAATATTATGATGTTATGATATGTTAGTGTTGTTAATATAATGTATGTTAGTTTAGTGTATATATTTTTAAATGAATCATTTGCATAATCATATGCCTAGATACCCGTTCAAGGCATACACATTAGGAGTATGTCTTGAATAGTCCCCGGTTGGGACTGTCCTTGTACGCTTATTCTCACTTAGGTGGTGAATGTATGCCTTATTATTGATTCTAGGGAATATCCTGCCCTCTCATTTCTCTACAATGTTCTCTGGGTACATATGTAGGTGTGTTCAATCGCCTACATTGTGTACTTGGAGAACTGTAGGGAAATGCTGGCGGATTTTCCATAGAAATTGAAAACCTGGCTTATATTCACTAGTGAGATTAAACGTACAAGGATGGGTTAGGTTGGAGTGATAAGGACCCTTTGGAAGCATTTCAAATCTCATTTTCATTTCCATAACACTTTGATGGATAATGACTAGGAAATACGCTTTATGACTAATGTGATTATACATATGTGTGAGTTGCGTAGAAGTTGTAATCATGAAACGAACAGAACGTAGCTGGATGTATGAAAGGAAGGTTGGGCAAAGTGTTAATCCAGAGTTCGTGAAAGGGGTTGATGAATTCATTCAATACGTCAAAGGGGTTAATGAATTCATTCAATACGTCAAAGATAATCCCAAGAGTAGTAACCCGAATGAAGTTAGGTGTCCATGTGCTAAATGTAAGAACAAACGACTTTGGGATCTAGAAACGGTTAAAATTCATCTGCTTCACACGGGGTTTATACCTAATTACTATGAGTGAATGTGTCACGAGGAAGGGTTTCCGATAGTTCCTGAACGGCGGTCCAATGAATATCATGAAATGGATTTTGATGCTTTTTGTCATAGTCAGGATCAAGGGCATTCCGAGCAGGCTAGTGTTTCATCAAATGAGGAGCCTAATGCACAAGCTAAGCATTTTCTAGATTTGTTGAAGGCTTCTGAAAGGCCATTATACGAAGGGAGTTCGTTGTCTGTGTTAGGGATGGCCGCTAGAATCACTAGTTTAAAGTGCGAGTATAATCTACCCCACAGATGTGTTAATGGATTTGATTCTTTGCTCAGTGAAGCAATTCCTAACAACAACCATATGGCCGACACATTCTATGAGGTGAAGAAGATTGTGAAGGGCTTGGAACTGCCGCATGAAAGGATTCACACTTGCCCGAAAGGATGTATGCTGTTTTGGAAGGATGATGCTCAGCTGTCTACATGTAGGGCATGTGGCAGCGACTGATACAAGCAAACTTCCAAGGGTAGCTATTGCATTATGCAAAAACAAAGTTGAAAAGGGTGCACCTCCACACATTATGTCAAGAGAGGAGATGTGGGAATGTGTGAAAGACCTTTCGAAGGCTACAAATGGGCCCGAGTCACTTCAACGCCTCAAAAAAGAAAAGAAGGGGTGGTTCAAGCAAAGCATACTGTGGGAGCTTCCACATTGGAAGCATCTGCTTATTCGTCACAACTTAGATGTCATGCATATTGAAAAGAACTTCTTTGATCAGTTAATTCACACTGTAATGGATGTGAAAAAGCATATGTGTGACACGCCATCCGCTCGAAATGACATTGCCAAATATTGTAAACGTCCGCAGCTTCATCTTAAGGAGGATGATAGAGGAAAAGAGTTCATGCCAAGGGCTCCATTCGCTCTTGACAAGGCTCAGAGAAAAGTTTTGTGTGAGTGGGTTAAACAACTGCGATTTCCCGATGGTTACGCCTCCAATTTGAGCAGATGCGTAGATATGCAAGCATGTAAGCTACACGGAATGAAAAGCCATGACTGTCACGTGTTCATGGAGAGGTTGTTGCCTAATGCTCTAAGGGAATTGCTCCCTTTCCATATTTGGAATGCAATAACAGAGATCAGCCAATTCTTTTGCGATTTGTGTTGCTATACAACATCAGTTAGTGACATGCAGCGATTGGAGAAAAACATAGTTGAGATCCTGTGCAAGCTTGAAAAGGTCTTCCCCCCCTACATTCTTTAACTCCATGGAGCATTTACCTATTCATTTGTCATATAAGGGGAAGTTATGTGGTCCCGTTCAATATAGATGGATGTATCCGTTGGAAAGGTAAATCAAAGACCCATGTACATCCTATTTCTTACATCAGATTCAATGTCATGTCGTGTTTATACATTTACATAGCTATAATTGCAGGTTCCTCAATCATTTGAAACGAAAAATTGGAAAAAAAGGCTCGAGTTGAAGGATCCATTTGCAATGCTTATCTCACCGAATAGATAGCAAACTTCTGCAGTAACTACTTTCAGGCGACGATTGACACTAAAACACGAGATCTTGGTCGAAACATGAATGCCGACGCGGAATCCACAGTGGACGACGCTGAAATTCTAGAGTTGTTCACAGAGGATAGCGGTCGTATGTCAAATGAGGGCAAACCTTGGTTTTTAGAAGAAAAAGAACTAGAGTGCGCTCATTTGTTCGTGTTACGAAACACCGACATTCTTGGTGAATACGAAAGGTATAATATGTTTAGGAATGAAGTGTGTTCAAAGCTATGAACAACTAAAATTATTACAATGTTGATTTACATTATTTTTGGCCTCGTAGGAAGTTCGAGGACTACATTCTTAGTACTCGACCTTATCTGCGTAGAGAAGAAGTAATGGAGAAATACGAAGCTGAATTCTCTAATTGGTTTCATCGCAAGGTGATAAAATTGTCTAAACGTGACTTAATTATGATATAATATTCCTTGCTATTCAATTTACTCAATTAGGGAAGTGTGACGGTTATATTCCAAACGTTGATAGGTTGTTGAGGAGGAACCAAATTCGGATGTGCTGCGAGCGTTGTGCATGTGCCCTTTCCAGCGTGTTCGAACTTGCAAGAAGATTTTTGTCGGTGGCTTTAATTTCCATACACATGCCCATGGCAAGCACAAATCTACGATGAATTATGGCATGTGTGTATCAAGTGAGGATGGTGGAGAGTACTTCGGCATTTTAGTCGACATTATTGAACTGGTCTACACTGGTCCCGAAAAAGAGTACAAGATTATTTTGTTTAAGTGTAGTTGGATGGATTGTGGTAGGGGAATGAACATACATGAACAATACAAGCTTAGGGAGTTGGTTAAACTACCTATAATAGACATGTTATGAGAAAGAAATGGTTCATTTGGTAAGAAATATAGAAAATAGGCAAAGAATAGGTCATATAGGCCTCAATTGGTTCTATTTTGGTCCGAATTGTTCCCAAAACTTAGGGAGTTATTTTTTTTGTGATTTCAAGGATGTACATCTAAAACTACCTATAATAGACATGTTATGAGAAAGAAATGGTTCATTTGGTAAGAAATGTAGAAAATAGGCAAAGAATAGGTCATATAGGCCTCAGTTGGTTCTATTTTGTTCAGAAAGCTGATTTTAACTTACATCTGTGTGCACCTTTTCATATGTGTATCTTGTAGGAGGCCTACCAGAAGAAAATTGAAGAAGCAAGCACCCAAGGGATTCGAAAGAGTCCAAATGAGTTGTACTAGGAAACTGTAGGTGGTTGGAACAAGAAGGGTCGTGTGAAGGGACTTGGCCAAGGTGCAGAGCTGTATTATGGCAACAGGAAGGGTTCAGGTTCCAAGTCTTCCAAGAAGTACACGCCTTCCTTTCTTTCCCAGATGCAGGATCAGGTGGAACAGAGGGTGGAGCAGAGGGTGGAGGAAAGGGTGCAAGCTATGCGGAGTGAAATGGAAGTCAAGATGGAGGCTCGATTGGCCGAAATAGAAAGGAGAAACTAAGAAAGGTATGAAGAGATGATGCGTCGATTCTCCGACCACGACCCATGTTCCAACATTCCAAATCAGCGTCTAGACCCCACGAACGACTCGGGTAGCGGCGGTGCAGGGCAGGGTACTCTGGCTATAGCTTAGAATTTGTGTATATAGTATGTACATGTATTTAGATTTAGATTATTTTGTATAGTTTCACACAATGTATACATTATTACGAATAAATATATAAAAATATTTTCGTAATTAAATCATAAATTCAAATTTATCTTAAATTAGGTGCAGGATATATAGGTGACGAAATCCAAATTAAATCTTTTAATTTGCTAAATAAACAGGGCTAATTCCGACGGAAAAATCCGTCGAAAGCTCTTACTTTCCAACAGAATTATTCATCGGAATCTTCTCCTTTTCCGACGGAATTATTCGTCGGAATCTTCCTTTCCGTCGGAACATGTCCTTATCCGACGGAATTATTCGTCGGAATCTTCCCTCTTCCGTCGGAATTTTTCGTCGGAAGAGGACATGTTCCGACGGAATTTTCCGTCACAAGAAGGAAGATTTCGATGAATAATTCCATCGGAACATGTCCTTTTTCAAAGGAAACATATTCGTCGGAAAATTGCGACGGACTCCTGTTTAAAGTCAAAACCAGCGGCAACAGAATGGATTCCGTCGGAAAAGTGGCTTCTGACGGAATTTCCCTCGGAAAACGTCCAATTTCCTACGAAGGGTATTGCGACGAACGGATTCCGATGGAATTCCGTCGAAAGGCCGTTTTCCGAAGGATTTTTCGATGTTTCTGACGGAAAAATTCCATCGAAATCCAGCTGTTTTCTTGTAGTGAGATTTAATTTTTGGGTCAATAGATATTCTATTCGAATGCAGCCCATTTTAAGAATAAACCCAATAATCCTATTTTTAATTTGGGCTAACTATTTCATCATTCAAGTGCATAATTTTTATGAAGTCCAAACCTACTCTAACCTACTCTACTCTATAAATACTCCTTCAATCCCCAAAATTTTCCCCACACAAAAGTCAACAAGTCAAGAAGGGTTAGTTTTCTCCCAATTTTCCTTTTCTTTTTCCTTTTTCTTCTTCCTTTTATTTTTCTCTTTTTCATTCTTATTTTCCCTTTTTCTTTTTTTGGTTTTTACGTGAAGTGCAAGGAGGGAATTCATGGAGCCTTACTCATTGTCAATTACTTGACTTAAACTTGATTCAACATGTATGGATGTATGAGGTGAATGATATGTGTGTGAGAAGAGAGAATGTGGAAAGTGTTATAAGAAGAAAGGTGTGAGGTATGTAATGTATAGAAAGTGATGTGAAAGAATGTGGAAAGATATGGAAATTTCCGGAATAGGACGGACCCTTAACTCAAATGACGGAAAGGACGACTCATGCATGGACCTAAGACATGGTCATGGTGTGAAAAAAGTACGTACGAAGTGTATTCTAAGACTTGTGAGTGAAATTGATATGTTTAAGACTCGTGTAATGACCATGTGACAAGAAATGTGATTAGACTTGTACAAAGACTAAGTTAAGACTTCATCTATATACACTAAACAGGACAGACTGTAGTATTTCTGTCATAACTTTTAATCTGTGACTCCGAATTGTATGAAACCAACTCCAAATGAAAGATAAAATCTGGGGCTACAGATCCCACTACAAGCAAACAGCTGAATTCCGATGGAATTTTTCCATCGGAAACAGGGTAAAATTCGTCAGAAAACGGCCTTCGGACGGAATTTTGTCGAAAACTGTCTCTCGGAACAGCCCTTGTCGAAAATTCGACGTTTTCCGAGGGAAATTCCGTCGGAAGTCACTTTTCCGACAGAGTTTCCGAAGGAATACATTCTGTCGAAGCTGGTTTTGACTTTAACCGAAATTCCGTCGCAAAGTTCCGACGGAATTTTTTGTCGGAGCTAAAGTGGATTCCGAAGGAATATTCCGACGGATTTTATTTCGTCGGAAAGTTTTTGTTTCGACAGAATAATCCGTCGGAACGTTCCGACGGATTTTAATTCCGCCGGAAAATTAATAGACCGACGGAAAATTCCGTCGGAAAACGCATATATTCCAACGGATTTTAATTTTGTAGGAAATCCGTCGGAAATATCCGACGGATTCATATTCCGTCGGAAATTCCGACGGATTTTCTCGTCCGTCAGAAGAAGTCCGTCGGAAATAAGCCTATTTCTTGTAGTGTCCATAGGTTGCATGACACGTAACTCTTCCTCGAACCCCAGCTATGACCAAAACAAGTTGACGCTTGTGTAGGATACGGGAGTAAAAATCCGGGTTGACTCAAAGTAAAAAGGAACTATGACTCGATTTTAGACATATTTATAAGTTCAAATTAATTAATCAATTAATTGAGCAAAGTCCTTTTTAGTCATTGGTTAGTTTATTTAGACTTTATTTATGAACACAAGTCAACACAATCGTATATACCTCAAATATGGACATATGGGGGGAGTTATGGGGTTTTATTTTTAACCATAACTTCTAATGGGAGTACAAGATGCTGTATTTTTCTTTTATTACTTTTATGTGCAGGACGTCCATCACTTTCATGTGACGTCTATGCCTACTCGGTAAGCTCTCGGAGTAGTTTACCCCAATTCTTTGGGGCAGGGATTTGGTGAGAAACTCATTCGATGTGTAATCAAAATAAGTAATGAGTCTATGTTGTGTCTATTGTTTGTAGGTTCAACTATGAGGAAAGGTAAGCTTTGTTGTTATTGCTAGGATGTTGTCATTTTACTTTGTTTCCTTCTACGCTTATGTACTAAGCATTGCTGATTGTTGTGTTTTGTATTTATGGTTGCCTTGTCTTTATCTTAGCCCTACGACGACCCATTTCTTATGGTGAGTAATAGGGACAGTTGAAGAGAAGCTTATCAGGTGATGCGGCATATTCATATTGGGGTTTGAGCGAAAAGCAAATCTTGTTTTAGTTTTTAATTCGAATATGTGATTATTATTGTTTATTGGTTTATTATTATTGATTGATGATACTAACGCGCTAGTTTTAATACCTTTGGTTTTGAAAAGGGCTTACAATGGTTCCAAGTTGTTGGTTTGATTTTGTTTGAATTTTATTTGTATTTACTTTTGTTTGGTTGGACTGTTGGACTTTGACTTTGTTTTGAAAGGTTTTGAAAAGAGTCTTCCATTGTGTGTCTTTGATAGATGCCTTAGCCATTATCACGGTGGCGATAATGCCTTAGATTTTTCCTATTTAGTAGGGCAAAGCAGATATTTTAAAGGAAGAAAATTCTAGGGTATTACAAAGTGGTATCTGGGAGCTTTGGTTAACTTTTTAATTACCTCTAAAGCCAAAAACATGTTTTAAGGTACCTATGTTTTAACTTGGCAGAGTGCTTGTTTTAATTGATCAATGTGATTAAGTTTTAAATATTGTAAGAGTTGAAATCATTTTTATTTATTTTGGTTTGAAAATAATTTAATTTAATTAATTTTCAATTTTATTTAATATCAATTTGATTTAATATTATGTTTGATTGAATTGGGGTTTGAATTATTTTTAATTTTGGGCTGAAATCATTTTTGAGAATTTTGGAAAATTTTCGAACTCTATTTAAATAAATGAGGAATTTTGAAATTTTTTAGTGTGTTATTTGTGCAGGTATGCGAAGGACTAAGGTATGTAATTATGTGTTAAATGCTTTTAAGAGCATGTGGTGAGATTGGGTAGGAAAAGAATGGGCATATAGGTTAGAATTTAATTTCTTCCCTATGTGCATATTGATTCGTTGTGGTGTTCAAGCATGTTTAATTATATGACTATGTGAATTATATGAAAGCATGTATTATATGTGGATTAAATATATTATGTGTAATTGCAAAATTGTATGATAGAACACTGAACTTAAATTCTAGCAATAACTGTATTCTATGGTTATGGGAAGGTGTAGGGAATATTTTAAACATCAACTTTGAGCCCCACTTTGATCATGCTTTAAAAGGTGGCGTCCAAAGGGAAAGAAGTTAGAGCAAAAGAGTTGCCAACAAGTTTTACGAACTTGTAAACCGTCCACAGGTGTGAAGGTTACACCTCATTCACGATCACAGATATCGCTAACTCCATAGTGGTATTGAACCATGACTGGATATTCGGGGATGATGGTACGAATCTAACCTAAAAGAGATTGAGCCCGCCCTAAATAGGGCTCTACTTTATTCTTATCATATTCATGTGCGCTTTCCGATCAACATATAATCAATAAATTAATCTAAAGCATATTTAATCTACGTTAGTTGATTATTAATGCACAAATAAATCTATTATTGGCGATCACCTGAATTAAAATCATATTAGCCTAAATAAAATTATTCATCATCTTATTAGGCGTGATTTCAAGTACAAATTCCTTTTAAACCTGCAAGAAAGGGCGTGATTAAGCAATAACAATGAATAATGAATAATCAAGCAATGTAACAATCATCATCATTGTACGTAATCATCATAATTATAATCTCATCAAAACATGATTAATAGCAAGATCCTAGACATGATACTAAACGGATTAATGTCAAACCCTAGCATGTCACTAAACAATAAAGATCAAAGCTTTAATTCTAAACATGATACTTGAAAGCAACATGATATTAGGAATTGATATTAATTAACACCCTAACATGATACTAGAAATCATTAGAGAATCCTAACATGATACTAAGAATTAAAATAATATTCTAAGCGTGATTTCTATATCAAAAGAATAAATATTAGGGAGATCAAATTACTCACTTTGATGCCTCGTACCTCTTTCTATCAAATAATACACACGTTAGTAACTTCAAGAAAGATTAAATCAAACAATCAAAATAATATTAATTGAAATATATATTTGGGACCAAACCCTCGAAACTATCTACCTTTCACGACGAGGTTGAAGGCAACTTCAAGCTTGGCTAGGTGTATCAGAGTCTCGCAAAGGACATATGGTGTGTGTTTAAGAAAAGGTTTAGGAAATCAAGATAAATAAGGAAAGAGTAAGCTTTAGCTTAGAGAGAGAGAGAGAGAGATGATGATTGTTGGTGATTAAAAACGGAGGAAATTGACCCCTATTTATAGCGAAAAACGACCGAAAAGATCAGAAAACGAGTTAGAATTTGACTCAGAATAAAACAAGTTTCATCGCGTCGCGATACGTCCATCGCTGTGCAATGGATCCGTAGTTGCAAGATGATTTTCGAAAGATAAGATTCGTATGGAATCCTACTTCCAATCAAATTAGGTTAGTCGAATATCCGTACTTATCCTTATTAAATCAGAATTAAATCTATTAAAAACACTTGTTTTATTCGAAATAAAATTCTTAATCATTATCTTTTCAAAAATAGGATAAATTAGAACCTTCTAGAACAAATTACGTAAAACTTATTCGTCAATTAACAAATTACGTAAAACTTATTCGTGAATTAACAAATTATGTAAAACTTATTTATATATATTGAAATATATATAAGAGCTTAAGATAAATCCTAATGGCTTTAGAAATATAATTCACATTAATGGACCCTCCACATGATCATTGGGTCCGCATATAAAGTTCGGTTAGGCCCAGTTTAGTATTGGCCATAACTTCCTCGTTATAACTCGAAATTGAGCTAATAATATATCGTTGAAAAGATCTTTTCAATACCCATCCAAATACACAAGTATTGGACCCATATTATGGACCAAACTAAACTGTATTGGAAGTTTTTCATAAATAGGACACGAAATGAATGATTTTGGAAATACGAAATGAATTATTTTGAATTAAAACATTTTAGAAAAGTGAAATTCACGAGACTCTTCAATATTTCACCTTACTCGTTAATCAATGACGTGAAAGACACTCATCACTGGATTTGATATATGGGGAGACACAATCAGGTGTCTACAGAAGCCACCACTTTGACTAAGTTTGGAGAAACTAAAGCTTCGAACACAAAAGTCAAAGTAGTCGATAGGGACGCATAATGATTCAGAACGTTCTGCGATCCCAAATCATTCTTTCAAATGCCGATACCTGCAAACTAGCGTTAGTTAAATAAATAAGGGAGTTAGAAACATGTATCTTGCACCGGCGGGTACACGCCTTTGGGTAACATCTTTTGTTGCTGAATCCAATTTGCTTTGCTTGAAACCTTCCACAATACTTTGTGAACGCCGTCGAAGGTAACAATGCTTCGTTATCTCCATTTGTAGTGACAACCTTCCACACCCTAGGGAACATCGTCGAAGGTGACAGTGCCTCGCCGCTGTTGATGTTGTGACCGTGATTTGCCGTTGATGTCCACTCGTCTCTGAACAAAAGAGCTTTTGAGGAATGTTCATTCGTCTCTGAACAAAAGAGCTTTGGTAAGGATGCCCACATGTCTCCGAGTAAAAGAGCTTTGAATGGATGTCCACGCTTCTCTGAACAAAAGAGCTTTGAATGAATGTCCACGCGTCTCTAAACAAAAGAGATTTAATAGGATGCCCACGCGTCTCTGAACAAAAGAGCTTTAATAGGATGCCCACGCGTCTCTGAGCAAAAGAGCTTGAAAGGAATGCCCACACGTCTCTGAGCAAAAGAGCTTTGAAAGAATGTCCACGCATCTCTGAACAAAAGAGCTTTAAAGGAATGCCCACACGTCTCTAAGAAAAAGAGCTTTGAATAAAATGTCCACGCGTCTCTAAACAAACACTAATAGAAAAACATAAATGAGCACCGCAAAATGCGCACTAGTTTTTAAAAACCGGTGCGAAAAAAATAGGCGGGATTGAGGGGAAGCGTAATCGCACTGTTCAAACCAAACCGGTGCGAAAATGAGTTAATCGCACCGGTTCAAACCAAACCGGTGCAAATGTTAATGTTAAAAAAAATCGGCCTTTTATCTTCTTTCTCTCTCTTTCCTCGATCTCTCCTCCTCTCTCATCTGCCTCTGTCTCGTCTACAACAATGGAGGCTTTTTCCTCAAACTCGCAGTCACATGCATCAAAACCACCGCCGGCCGGATCTTGAAGCCACCGCAGGCCAGATCCCTCAGCCATCGCCGCTTTCCCTTTCCTTTTCTTTCTCCACGTCGGAAGTCGGCGTCATTAGAACTAAGCACAACCACCATCGCCGCTGCTGTCAATTTGAACAAAAATACAACAACAACAACAACAAACTTGAATCAATTATCGATTAAAAAATCACATATTCGAGGTTAGGGTTTCTGGGTTCTTTAGCTTTGCATTTTGGTCCAATTATTCATGTTATATGCCTTGATTTTTTTTGGATTTAATTTATGAATTGTTTGAAATTGCTGCTGGACTTGGAGGTTTATGCGGTTAGGTGTTGACATTGTGTGTTGCGGCAGGTTGTAGTGAAGGCAGGAATCTGGGTGTTGTGTCTCGTAGTGCCTTAGTGTGTGTTGGGTGCTGCGTGTTGCTGATTTTGCTGCTTGTTGCTGCATTTTATTGTGGGTAAAGTGTTCCTGCTACTACTTATGTTTCTTTTTTGTGTGGTGGTGGTTTCGTGGTTGCTCGGTTGTTTCGGTGTTGCTGTGTGGTAGGGGTGGGTGGTTTTGGTGGTGTAGGGTGGTACTAGTGGTGGTGGGTAGGGGTGGGTGGTTTCGGTGCTGTGGGGTGGTGCTCGTAGTTCAATTGTGAGGTTCACTCTCCCTTTCCTCTTGCCTCTCTTTATTATCTCTGGAGTTAGATTGTTGTTAGGTCACGAAAGGTCCTGAAAAAAGCTCCAACTAAGTCTCCCTGTTCGAAATGAACTTGCTTGCTAACATTTGTTGGTAGATTTCTGAAACCCTAACCTCTTTGTTATTTAAGTTTTCTAAATTTATTTTAATTTTATACTTAGAAGCATGTTTAAGTGGCGGGTGAACGATTCATGTTGTATACCAGCATACGTTGCTGGCGGGCTGGATTATTGTTGCTGGATTATTGCATGCAAGGGGACTATTATTGTTATGAATGATGAGCATGTGTACTATTAATGTGCCCAATGAACCTCTTTGAGCAGACATGTTGTGTGCTATGTATATCATAATGCGTTGAGTCCCTTGGCCGTAAATAGTTACACTAGGATAATCCATATGATGAAGGGACTCACTTTCATCGTACAGCTTCTCACTGTGATTTGCTCCGGTTTTTCAGTTGAGGTAACACAGTTTGAGAAGTTTTTGGATGGAAAAAAAACCCTGATGGATTCATGAATTATTTGCTTTATTTTGAGGAAATTTGCGGTTTTTGTTGATGAATGTTAATGAAATTTACGTTTTCTGTTGATGAATGTTGATGAATGAAGTGAGGTTTTTGTTGATAAATTTCGGTTTTTTTTTTAGGAATGATGATGAATTTTGTGAATTAACTTTACTTATAAGATATACGGAGTAGTACATGTCATGCATATAAATTGATAAAATCACAAGTTTTAACCTTTTTTTATGAATTAGTTTCGGGTTTGGCTTTTTTTGATGAATTTATTTCGGTTTTGGCCTTAATTATGGATTATTTTTCTGATTTTGATCCTAGTGGTTGATGAATTGTCCCTTTAAATGCATACATTCTTTGAATTTTAAAGATGTGTGTCCCATCCTAATTGTAGATAACTCTAACTTGAATGCTTCATGGATGAAGTAGAAATTAGGGTGCTCCTTTGATAAGGTAACTTGATTGCCCTTTTATATGTCGTCCCTTGAATCTATTGGATTATGTCCCTTGATATTGTAGATGAAATTTTTGATTTATTGTTGACAAAGATGGAGGATTGTGTGTTGCTTGTTGATAAATGGTTGCCAGCAACTGTGATCTGATGCTGGTCATGGGATGTATGATTGTGATATGTTGTTGTTGCTATTGATGTTGGTGTGTTTGTGATATGTGCATGAGTTTCTTGGATTATGTCCCTTTTTAATGTTCCTTGGTTAATGTTATTTGGAATATGTCCCTTAATTATGTCCATTGTTTAATGTTGCTTGGCATATGTTCCTTGATTATGTCCCTTGATTAATGTTGCTTGGAATATACTCCTTGACTATGTCCCTTTTTAACTAACCCCAATATAACAAACCAATGCTTGTCCCTGTTTCACCCCAATGTCTGTCCATATGTTTGTCCCTGTTTTACCCCATTGACTATCGTTATGTCTGTCCCTGTTGTCAATGATGAAACCTTTGCTTGAGAGAGCCCAACTTCTAGTGAAGTGATGAATAATATTTGCCATTGACCTCCCATGAACCATTTGTGTTCTAGGATTGTAGTCTTTAGGCAGAATTGGTAGTCATGGAAGAAGGTGGGTTGCCAGTGATAGTTATGGGGGAACTAAGACTCTTAAATGGCCTCCCCTTTTTTTTTTCTCAATCCATATGTCTATGATGAAAGTTCAATATATGAGAAAGTACACCCAAATGATAATCATCACATATTTGCCATTAGATTCCAATCAATACATTTTATGTTTGATTTGTTAAGACTTTTAGGCAGATTTGTGAACTGATTTATGGGTTAATTATTAATGATGCATAGGGACATTTGAGACCTTTAAATGTTCACATTGTTCTCATACATAATTTCTTGCATTAGTTAGTAAAATTCTGGCAAGTTATTATCAATGATGCATAGGGACATCGATGTAAGTTTCAGTGTTGTTGCAATCCATGCTAGCGTTCATCTCCCTTATGATCATCGTTTACTTGTTCAGAACCTTACTACACATGTTTTTTAAACCTCTTTAATTTTCAGATTGATTTTTATGTCATCTGAGTTTGGAAGCATTATTTGTTACCCTAGGTTATGGTGATCTGGTAGATTGTCCTTTATGATATCATGTAGGAGCTAGCTTGTTAAGCTTGTAAAAATTTGGTGCATGATTCAAGTTGTGATGAAGTTTTTTCAATTTAACTTCTTTGTCATGCTAATGCCTGTTGTTTTGTTTTTATAACTATATTTAAAACTTTGTACAATCTATTGGCTGCATCACTGTAGACCACCTATGACTTCATTTTGTCTATTTGTTTTTTCTCCTTGCTGATATATTATTTTTCTATTGTGTGTTGGGAAAGAGGAATGGACATGTAGCCCGAGTTGCATATATCCAACTACCTAGGCTTAGGATGTGATTTTTTTGGGTAAAAAAAAATTGTTACTTGAACTGTTCTGGTTTTTGTTTAATATAGTTTTGAGAATGGGCTCGGTAAGTATGTTCATTCCAGTGAAGTTTGCAAAGGTTGGCTAACTGATGTAAATTAACTGTCAGGCTGCCTTACCAAGGATGTTGCTACTGCAGTTCTTGTTTAATTTTCTTCATCTGACTTTGCTTTGGTTTGTTCAGGTGGGATGAATGTGAACGTCAAGGCCGGCGGAGATGAATCATCTCCTTATGCTGCATGCTACTATGCCCCTGCTGCATGCTCTGCTATGCTCCAACTACATGCTCTGCTATGCTCTCGCTACTGTTCAGCTATGCTCCTGCTGCTGTTCTACTCTAGTTACTACTGATCTGCTCTACACTACTGTTTACAATATTAAACTATGTTCTGTAAATTTGTTTTTTTTCAATTTTATTTTATTTGTGTGTGACCTTGTATTTAATTTTATTTTACTTTTTTGGACAAAAATTGTAATATTACAACCTTTTTTAATGAAAATATGTAACTATATATATATATATATATATAATATATATATATATTATATATATATATATATATATAATATATATATATATACATATATATATATATATATACATATATATATATATATATATGTTAGTGTTTCTATATCAATTTAAGTGAAAAAAATGCAAAAAAAAATATTATTTTTTTGGGGCATTAAGGGCACCGGTTTTGTACCGAACCGGTGCCAATTGTTTTTTTTTTTTTTTTTTTTGGGGCATTAAGGCCACCGGTTTTGAACCGAACCGGTTCTGAAAGTTTTATTTTATTTTTTGGGCCATTATTCGCACCGGTTTTTAACAGAACCGGTGCCAAAAGTTTTTTTTTTTGGGCCATTATTCACACTGGTTTTGAACAGAACCGGTGCCAAAATTTTTTTTTTTTGGGCCACTATTCGAACCGGTGCTAAAGTTTTTTTTTTTGGCATCCCTCAAATGTACACCGGTTAAAAACCGGTGCGATAGTGGGGTTTTGAATTGGTGCACATTTATGCTATTCTACTAGTGAAAAGAGCTTGAAATGAAAGTGTTCGATTGGCTGTGAACAGAAGCTTCAACGCTTGTCGAATGGTGAAGGCGTTCGATTGGCTGCGAACAGGAGCTTCGATGTATGTTGAGATTGCTCGATTGTCTCCGCACAGAAGCTTCGATGAACATGTGTATCCTGTAAAATCAAAGATTGCCAAAGGACTTTTACTGGTGGTTTTCTAGGGGTTGACCCAAGACTTGGTATTTGACTCATTGTGGTTTGTTGACTTGAGGTTGACTCAAGGCTTGGTGTTACTCGACTCATTGTGCGACTCAATGTGTTTAAATCAACTCGACTCAATGTGCTTAAAACAACTCGACTCGATGTGTTTAAAACAACTCGACTCAATGTGTTTAAAACAACTCGACTTAATGTGTTTTGACACGTGTGTGCAGACTCAACTCAGTGTGATGATTGTGTTGTGATTGTGCTCGTGCAACTCGAAAATGCAGAAAAACAAAAAAATTCCGTCATTTTTGTGGAGGGTACCGACTTTCTCCCGAAAAAGAAAGACGTGAAAAAAGGGTGAAGTGTAAAGTAAAAAAGGAAGTTTTTTTAACTTCCCCAAAAAGGAAAAGAATGAATCAAGCGAGAGTGCACATTGAATGAGCTTAATCAAGTGTATGCGTTAATGTTGTATCTCATGGTGCAAGGATTGCAGCATCCTAGGCTATCTCAATTGATGACTTGAAATGAAAGTATTTGGGTAACTCAGACACGGAGGCTAAGTACTTCATACTTTGTGATGCAATGATGATTATGAGTGATGAATGATCTAAGATGACAAGGCATGCTTCAAAGTTGTGTCAAGATTTCATGACAAAGGGTTCCTAAGGGAAGGATTACTTGGCTATGTATTTGTGATGTGTGTGAAAGTGACACTAAGGTTAGGCCGCAAAGGCTAAGGGTGTGGAGAAATATTTTTGGAAGAGTCAAATAATGGTAACTCTTAGGCTGGGTAGGCTAATGAAGTAGGGATCAAGCCCCCAAGTCTAGCTCTAAATGGATAGGGATGAACATTGGAGATCCCATGATATGATCATGCATGAATGTGAACGAATGAATGCATTTTTATTACGGTCGCACCCCCAATGTGAGGTTACCTACGTATCTGTTAGGAATCAGGCCAAACGTAGCTCTAGCCGAACCTCGCACAAGTATATGTATACCTCAAAGAGGTCTTTCAAGGGTTGTAACGGGGTTAGGCTAAAGGTTGAAGAAGAAAGTATAAAAGCTCAAGACCCAAAATAAGCCCCCAAGGTGTAAAACCTTACATTTGATCTTTGTATTTGTATGCTTGAGGTTTCTCACTTTTGAACTCTCTTTTTACTCTTGATTTATTTTTGCTTTTGTTTGGATGAGTGTGGGTAATCCCGATCATGCGGTCTATCACTCACTTGGCATTCATGTTTCTCAAGCGCGGTGCCGAGCACTTGATAAGAGACGCAATCTGAGACGTGTTCATATCAAAGACATTGGAACACTTGCCTTTTTGACACTTTTATTGCTATTTGTACTTTTTTTTTAAACTTTCAAAATTTCAATAAATGTCACTCAAGATTTTGTATTTTACTTTGATAATTGCGTAAGTTACACACCATCCCATTCCATAGTTAGGTAGATGTGGGTTGAAAAATGAAAGGTGTATCGTTAGACGAGGCTCAAAGTTATTTATCAAAAGAGGTTGTATATTTGAAAGGGTAAAGGGGATATGACGTGGCTACAAGGAGTGGCTCAAATCATTGGTATACCTTATGCTTAGTTCGGCGATTTTTTTTTTTTTTTTTTTTTTTAAATCATGTGCAAAGAAAGAAATGCTCATTTTATTAGAATGGAGAGGGTGAAAAAATCAAATTTATGAAATAACTCTAGCAAAAGATGGGGAATGCCTATGCTAGACTTATTGGAGGAAGGGAAATCAAAAATAAGAAAAGAAATCATGAAATCTTGTCATTGAAGCCCGCCTCGTGCTTTATCATCACTCGGTTTTCTTGCCAGCTGGAGGGAATGGAATCTTGTTTATATCGATGAGATCCTGAATGAGGTTTTAAAATTTGTGACATTCATTTGTGGTATGACCGTTGCCTCGATGGTACTTGCAATAGGAGTCAGGGTTCCATTCGGGTGTTCTCCTTTCAAGAGGAGGATCTTGCATAGGTTCAATTGGGGTGATGAATCCTTTAGCATGGAATCGATCAAAGACGATATTGTAGCTTATTCCAATTGGGGTGAACTTTCTTTCTGGTTCCTTGGTCTTTAAAACCTCTTTGTCAAGAGCCCAAATTTCATCGATGTAATTGCCGTTTTGATAGGAAGAAGTGGAAGAAAAATTTTCGTTCTTCCTGCTCTTGCCATTGTCGCCATTGTTATTAATCTTGGTCTTCTTGTTGCTCGGAGGAACATGAAGGCAATTTGAATCAATGAGGTCTTGAATGCGATCTTTAAGGGTAAAGCACTTTTCAGTGGTGTGACCATGGCCTCTATGATATTTGCAATAGGAGTTTGGATCCCAATTGGAAAGTCGTTTCTCAGGTATTGTCATGTTGTATCTATTTGAGGAAAGGTATGCTTTGTTGTTATTGCTAGGGTGTTGTCATGTTATTGTGTTTCCTTCTACGCTTATGTACACAGCATCTGATTGTTGTGTTTTGTGTTTATGTTGGCCTTGTCTTTATCTTGGCCCTACGACGACCCATTTCTTATGGTGAGTAGTAGGGAAAGTTGAAGAGAAGCTTTTCAAATAATGCGGCATATTTATATTGCACTACAAGAAATAGGTCGATTTCCGACATACTGTTTCCGACGAACACGTATTTCAGTCGGAAAAATCAGAAATTTCGACGGATTTTTATTCCGTCGGAATATATGGGATTTCCGACGGAATAATTTAATTATATTAAAAAAAAAAAACTAACCCTCCCCCTTAATCTCTGATCTTTTCTCTTCTCTTCCCCCTTCTCTCTCCTCCCTCCTTCTCTCTCCTCCACCTTCTCTTTCTCTCTCTTCTCCTTCTCCTTTCTTCATTTCTCTTCTCCTTCTCAGTTCTCCTCTCTCTTCCGCCCTCTCTTTCTTTCTCTTCTCCTTCTCAGTTTTCCTCTCTTCTCCTTCTCCTTCACACACCGACACCGCCACTGCGCAACCAACACCACCACCACCGCTGCGCAATCAACACCACCACCATGAGTTTTGTTTTGATTATTTTGAAGGTTTTTTTAGGCCAAATTCGACCATTAAAACCCTGGATCTAGACTTTTCATGGCCGAATTTGGCCTTGTCAAAACGTTTTCGTGGTAAAATTCGAAGCCCATTTCAATTCAAGGTATGTTTTATGTTTTAATTTTTGCTTTTCTGAGTTTTTTTTTCTTTGTTTTTTTTTAAAAAAATTGGGTTTTTAGTTGTTGTGTGTGCGTATGTGATATGTAAGCTGGTGGTGGGTGGCGATTTGTGAATTTTTGGGTGGTTTCGTGGTTTCTGGCGTGGGTTAGAGTTGGTTAGGGTTTTAGTGGTTTCATGGGTTTGGTGGCGTGGGTCTGGGTGGTGGTTGTGGGTGGCCGTTTGTTCTAGATCTGGGTGGTTTCGGGGTTTTTTGGGTGGCTTCGGGTATTTTTGGGTGGTTTCGGATTTTTGGGTGGTCTGGTTGGGTTTGGTGGCGTGAGTTAGGGTTAGTTAGGGTTTTGGTGGTTTCGTGGGTTTAGTGGCGTAGGTCTGGGTGGTGGTTGTGGGTGGCCATTTGTTCTAGATCTGAGTGGTTTCGGGTTATTTCTAGGAGGGTTAAGGTGGTGGGTTCAGGTTAGGTGGGTCTAGTGGATGGGTTCTGGTTAAGCTGGTGGTGTGGGCTTGTGGTGGGAGTGGTGGGAGGCGTTTTTTTTTTTTTGTTTTTTTTAATTCAGTTTCCGACGAAATTTCCGTTGGAACTTTCCGACGGACTTTTCGGTGCCGGAATTCCTTTTCCGACGAAAAAATTCCGTCGGAAATTCCGAGGGAAAAACTGTTCCGACAGAATTTTCATTGGAAAAGGTCGTTTTTCCTTCAAAGGGTTTTCCGACAACCGGTTCCAACGGAAATTCCGTCGAAAATAGGTTTTCCGACGGAGTTCAGGGTGATTATGACGGAATTTGACGGAAATGACCTATTTTCTAGTAGTGTTGGGGTTTGAGCGAAGAGCGAATCTTGTTTTAGTTTTTAATTCGAATATGTGATTATTATTGTTTATTGATTTATTATTATTATTGATTGATGATACTAACGCGCTAGTTTTAAATTTCTTTGGTTTTGAAAAGGGCCTACAATGGTTCCAAATTTTTGGTTTGACTTTGACTTGACTTTACTTTTGCTTGGTTGGACTATTGGACTTTGACTTTGTTTTGAAAGGTTTTGAAAAGAGTCCTTCGCTGTGTGCCTTTGATAGATGTCTTAGTCATTATCACGGTGGCGGTAATGCCTTAGATTTGTCTATTTCGTATTTTAAAAAGGGCAAAGCAGGTATTTTAAAGGAAGGAAATTCTAGGGTGTTACAATGGTGTTTTGACAACATGTTGGTTTTGTTGAAGTAGATCGAAGGAAGTGAACAGCCAGAAGAGGTGAAAATGATGGAATCCCCTTTTTGGGTGCAAATTAAAAATTTACCCTTTAATTGCCGATCAGATGCTCATGTGAGGGCTTTTTTTGATGATATGGGGGAAATCTTGGAAATAGAAGAAGATGAATTGGGGATTAGAAGATATCGCAGAGTTTGAGTAATTCTTGACACCACATAACCTCTTAGGCATTTTCAGATGATCAACGATCGAAAGGGCAGAGAGTTACAAGTAGATTTTGCTTACGAGAGACTCCCTTTTTTTGTTTTGTGTGCGGCACCATGGGTCATTCAGAGAGATCATGTCATAAGGTTTTGGACGAAGATAAACAAACAGCCTTACGGTGGAGCTCCCTTCTCAAAGCTACACCAAGGAAGGGGTGCACTAAGGAGGTTGAAGATCTGGCAAATTTAAACGCTGCTAAACGTTTATCCTTTGTGACGAAACACTCAGAAAAAGATCAGAGTGCAAATACAGAGACTATTTCTATAATGCCTGCAAGCCAACCCATTCACACGCATGACAATACTCCAACCTCTCCTAAACTTTCTAAGTTAGGGAAACCATCTAACACCCAAGAGCTTTTCTTTTTCAATGCAGGAACAGAGGGGACTACTTCTCCTGCTATAGGTGGTGATGATCAAAATATGGAAGATAAATAGGGAGTGGATGGAGAAGTGTTCCACGCAACACCTTTCATTCTGACAAAAACGAAACTTTTAACCCCTCTCATAAACGGCCTCTGGAAGGAAGTGACATGAACCATAACAATGAGGAGGTTTGGCCTAAGCAAAATAAGACTGATTCTCTTGCTATGGATACTATAACTCTGACGCTGGTTGGCTAAAACCAACCCCGCCTCCCTCAATGAATGTTTTGTATTGGAACTGTCAAGGATTAGGCAACTACCCGGAAGTTCGACAGCTTCGTAAATGGAGCAATAGCTTTGCCCTCGATATTGTCTTTGTATCGAAAACCATGATAATAATATTGAAGCAGTAAAATTAAAAGAGAGGTTGAACTTTTCTCATGCTTTTGGTATATCAAGCAAAGGGAAAGCGGGAGGTTTGTGTATCTTTTGGAAAGACAAGGTGGACTTTACCTTAGTATCGTATTACCAACACCACATATGTGGTGATATCACTAGCTCTTATGGTAAAAGGAGGTTTGCGGGTATCTATGGATGGCCGAAAGAGGAAGAGAAACATAGACTTGGGCTCTTATTAGACATCTCTATTAGGAGTCTCGATTCCAATTCTGCTAGGGGGCGATTTTAATGAGATTTTACATAGTTATGTGATCAAAGGAGGGGCTGCTAGAGTGAGAAGGGAAATTCCCAAGTTTCGCAAAGTTCTTGATGACATTAGAATTCGTGATTTGGGATTTGAGGGCTGTTGGTATACTTAGGAAAGGGGCAATTCGGTAGAAACTCGTGTTAGGGAGCGGCTTGATCGCTTTGTTGTTTCTCATTCTTGGTGTGATCTGTTCTCATATTTCTTTGTGTAGCATAGTCTAAGATACAAGTCAGACCATGTAGCAATAATCCTTAGGCACCATCAGGCCAACAAATGAAAAAAGCGAAGAAACAAGACTTTTAGGTTTGAGACAAATTAGCTACTTGATGAGTCATGTGAGAGAGTTGTGAAGCAAGCCTGGGATGATGCCTTTGGTGAATCTATCATGATGAGACATGCTTCGGTTCCCAAGGGATTAGGAAAGTGGAGTAAAGAAAAATTCAGTAAGCTTGACATTTAAATTTCAGATACTGAAATTGCTCTTCATGAAGCACAAAAAAGGAGAGTATTAAATAGGAGTGTTGATAAATGTAATAGACTTGAGAAAAAGCTTGATGATTTGAATGAAAAACTTGAGGCTTACTAGTACATACGAAGTAGAGTTGCGGAGGTTAGAGATGGGGACAAGAACACCAAATACTTCCATCACAAAGCTTCTCATCGAAAGAGGAGGAACTTCATTAGTGGTATTCTTGATGATGTTGAGAGGTGGTAGACGGATGAGGAAAAGATTGAAAATATTATCTCTCGCCATTTTGAGGATTTGTTTATGTCCTCTAACCCCCATGACACAACAATTGAGGAGGTTCTGCAGAATATTACCCGTGCATTTCTTCAAATGTCAATGCTGAGCTCACCAGATCTTTTAATAAGGATGAAATTCTTGCCGCCTTGAAGCAAATGCAACCCTGTAAAGCCCCAAGCCTTGATGCCATGCATGCTATTTTTTACCAACGATTTTGGCATATTGTCGGAAGCGAGGTAACTGCTTTTGTTAGTAGTATATTACATGGCTCTACTTCTCTAAGTCGTGTTAATAACACTAAAACTGTTTTAATCCCTAAAATCAAAGAACCCCGTAACACTTTTGAGTGTCGTCCTATTGCTTTGTGTAATATACTGTATAAACTTGTTTAAAACTGCATCATTCTTAGACTCAAATCTGTGCTCCCTGACATTGTTTCTGAAAATCAAAGTGCTTTTGTTCCGGGGCGTCTAATCACAGATAATTCCTTGATTGCTCTAGAAATTTTTCACACGATGAGGCATAAAAGTCAGGGAAAGAAAGGGATGATGTCTTTGAAGCTCGACATGAGTAAAGCCTACGACAGAGTAGAATGGGGTTTCCTCGATTTCTTACTCCTTTGTGATCAATGGAGGAGGGTGTGGGTCGGTGCTTCCTACCAAGGGGCTTTGGCAAGGGGATCCTCTCTCCTCGTACTTATTTATTCTTGTTGCAGATGTGTTCTCTAGAATGCTTTAGAATAAAGTGAGGACAAAACAGTTACATGGGGCTAAGGCTAGTTGCAATGGTCCTGAAATCTCATCTTTTATTTGCGGATGACAGCTTACTTTTTACTCGAGCCAACCAACAGGAATGTTTAGTTGTAGTTGATATTCTCAACCGGTATGAAAGAGCATCCGGCTAGAAAATTAATTATGAAAAATTGGAGGTCTCATTTAGTAAAGGAGTAAGTCGTGAGCAAAGAGAAGATTTGATGAGTGTTCTTAATATGCGATAGGTTGACAGGCATGAGAAGTACCTTGGCATTCCGAAAATTGTGGGAAGGTCAAAAAAAGCGATCTTTGAGGGGGTGGTCAGCGGGATTTGGAAGAAACTTCAAGGATGGAAGGAAAAGCTTCTATCTAGAGCCAGAAAGGAAATCCTTCTTAAATCGGTTATCTATTCTATCCTGACCTATTTGATGGGGGTCTACAAGTTTCCAAGAGAGATTATTCAACAGATACAAGCGGCTATGGCTAGGTTTTGGTGGGGGTCGAATGGTTTCAAAAGGAAGATCCATTAGAGAAGTTGGGATGCTTTGTGCACGTTGAAATGTCTAGGAGGTATGGGGTTCAGGGACCTTGGTGTATTTAATGATGCATTGCTAGGGCGCCAAGCGTGGAGACTAACCAAGGTACCAAATTTACTTCTAGTCCGGGTGTTTAAGGCCAAATATTACCCACATAGTGACTTTCTTAAGTCTTCACTTGGGTTTGCTTGCAGCTTCTCTTGGAGAAGTATTTGGTCCTCTAAAGCTCTCATCGAAGAAGGAATAATATGGGAAATCGGACATGGGAAATAAGTGAACTTGTGGAATGAGCCGTGGATAGCCGACGAAGGAGGTAGATTCTTGCAAAGTTTTGAGGTGCCCAACTTGAAGCTGGTGAGTGATATAATAGATGCCAAGAGAACGGAGTGGAATTTTGATCTAATTGAACAAAATTTCAGTGATAGAGATGCCCGTTCCATACTCGTTATCCACTCAGCGAGTATGATGCTGATGATGAACTTACATGGGCTTTCTCACATGGAGGGGAGTACTCGGTTAAAAAAAATTATCTTTTGGGAAAAGGATGTGATCTTGAAACCTTTCATCAAGCATGAATGCAGATATGGAAGGTTGATGTCTCTCCAAAGGTCAGATGCTTCTTTTGGAGGCTTTGCACGAGCACCCTCACAGTCCGGAGTCTCTTAAAGCATCGACATATGATTGAAGATGCGACATTCCCTTGGTGTCACACCTTTGAAGAGACCATTTTGCATGCTTTGGTGGAGTATATCCATGTGCAGGACCTATGGGATGCCTGCCATTGTACTGCTATGACTAAGTGGAGCGGATTTGAGTCTTTAGATACTAAAATGGTGCAAAAAGGAATGATACTTTCTTGGTGTTTATGGGGAGAGCGAAATTTGAAGATGTTAGAAAATAAATGCACGCCTAATAATATACTTGTTGATAGAGTTAACAGGTATGTTGCTGAGCAAGGGTCCTATGCTAAGCGCATATATGCTGCTATTGGGCTAAACTCATCTCAGATTCCTAACTGATGGGTTGCGCCCCTAGGTGGAGTGGTTAAAATCAACGCTGATGTCTGTCTCTCGGACGAGGGTTGGGCTGGGTTGGGTGATGTGGGACGTGATTCTACTAGAAATGTACTTTTTGCATCCACTAGACAAGTTCGTGCTTATTGGTCTCCTGAGATAGCAGAAGCCAAAGCCCTCATCCTTGCATTGAAGATGGGTACGAAGCTTAACTTGAAGGATATAATCCTTGAATCAGATTGCAAACTCATCATTGACAAACTGTCGAAGGCCGCCCTATTCTCGGCTGATGTTGACAAGGTCCTTAGTGATATTATTCTCATGTGCTCTAAGTTTAGAACTGTTTCGTGGTCTCATGTCAAGTGTGACGGCTATTGTGTTGCGCATTATCTAGCTAAGCTTGTTCCTTTTGGAACCGAGCAAATTTGGGTTAATCATTGTCCCCAAGAAATTGCTCCTTATGTACTCATGGACCGAATTTCTTCTAATTAATATATTTAAGCTTGGCTTGTTTTCAAAAAAAAAAAGCTATAATGACCCTCACTTGTGCTCTGTCGGGCAAGCTGCACCCGACCGGGCGGATTAATTTGCAAAATTTGAAGTGTTCTCGCGCCCGGCCAGGAAGGCTTTGCCCGACCAGGCGAACTAACTCTAAAATTGGGCTACTTTCGCGCGCGGCTTGGCGGTTGGTCGCCTGACCGAGAGGCGGTACATCAAGTTTTACGAGCTCGACCGGGTGAGGTTCACCTGGTAGAGCACTCCGGATTTCGTGTCGAGTGCATTGTTCTCACCCGATCAGGTGGTCGCTACTCGACCGAACGCGACTGCTTGCGTCTGGGAGATTACACTCGCAACCGGCCTGGCGGCTTGGCGCCTGGCCGAGCACGCCTTTTTCCAGGGGTCGGTATATGTGATTTTCTTCCTATTTTTGGAGCATATACAAATACAAGGGTCACCTTCTTCTTTTGAATTGTTCATTCATACAAAAATCAAACACATAAACTCAAACCTACCCTTTGAGGTCTGAATAATTCTTCAGCAATTCCAACCTACGAATTTGGGTATACAAATTACGGAGGTCATTTTGTAAAACTTGGGGGCGTGCGTCACTAGGATATATGTACCGGTGGTGATGTATTTCGCTTCTAAGGCAGTGGGTTCCAAACCACGGCACAACCAAAGGAGGACGAATCTTGATTAATTTGCTACGGTAACTCTTATTGTCTTTGATTTCAGCGGGTATTTTTCCAACAATTTAGAAGTGAAATGTTTATTATTAGATTTGTTGATATCACGGCTAGCAAGGATGCTCCTAAACCTACTGAACAAACCAATGCTATGATTGAAATTCCTACTACCCAGATTGCTTAGAGGAAATTTCTTGCAGGTTCAAGTTTCTTTTGAATGTATAAGGCAGGAGTTGAAAATCAGTTGGATCGAACAATAAAGAGAGTTCGATCTGATAGAGGAGGAGAGTATGGCTCCAGTTTCCTTAAGGGCTTATATGAGACTAGAGGAATTATTCATGAAGTTTCAGCTCCATACATGCCCCAGTAGAATGGAATCGTAGAAAGGAAAAAATAGGATTCTGAAAGAGATGATGAATGCAATGTTCTTGAGTTCAGGGTTGGCAGACAACATGTGGGGTGAAGCTGTGTTGACAGCAAACTTTGTTTAGAACAGAGTTTTGCACAAGAAGTTAGACAAGACTTCCTATGAGTTGTGGAAGGATTATGCCCCAAATCTGAGTTATATGAAAGTGTGGGGGTGGGATATCCTTTTTTTAAACGGTTGACAGTTGGTTCGAGGACGTTTGATATGGTATTCATTGGATACGCTGATAACAGTGCTACCTACAGGTTTATGAGTCTAGACAACAATTTAATCAGTGAATCCTGAGATGTAGTGTCCTTCAAACAGGTATTTCCTTTGAAGAAAATTAAAATTTCTAACAATGTTACTTCAGTTTCTTTGTTTACAGAGCCTGTTGTTACTTGTCCTAGGGTGGAGGAGTTACCTCAACCCAGGAGAAGTAAGAGCCAGAGAATAGAAACTACTTTTAGCCCTGATTTTCTCACAGCATTTCTAACTGAGATGGATAGTGAGGATGATCTGGATGAGGTCATGGTGTGTCTTCAGGTTGTAGATGAAGATCCAAAAACGTTTGAAGAAGCAATGAGGTCGGTTGATGTAAATTTTTGGAAGGAAGCGATTGATAGTGAACTTGATTCCATTATGAAGAATGACACTTGGGAACTAGTTGACCTGCCAAAGAGAACCTGACCTATAGGGAGCTAGTGGATTTTCAAGAAGAAAATGAGATATGCCATTGATTATTTCTACACTTATTCTCCAATGACTAAGATTGCTACTATTCGTACTTTATTTTCCTTATCTTCATCATTTAACTTGTTTGTGTATCAAATGGATGTCAAGACAGCTTTCTTAAATGGTGATTTTTGGAAGAGAAAATTTACATGGAGCAACCTCTGGGGTCTGTGGTTCCTGCCTTCTTGGAATGGATAATAAAGTGTGTAAGCTCAAGAAGTCATTATATGAACAAAGCAGTGGTATGAAAAAATTCATTATACTATTCTTAGTTTTGGTTTTGTTGTCAATGGTAGTGATGCGTGTGTTTACTCTAAAATGTTTGGTAATCATTGTGTGATCATATGTCTTTGTGTGGATGACATGTTGTTTAGTACTGATTTGGGTGCTATAACTGAAACTAAGGGATTATTTTCTTCTAAATTTGAGATGAAAGATTTGGGAAAGGAAGATGTGATTCTTAGTCTTGGCCTGTTAGATTATGTATAACATACAAGCTAAGTAGAGGTGTCAATTCAGGTGTATGGGTAAGATTCAGAGAGTTCAAGTGGGGTCGAGTCTATAGTAAATTTGAATCATGCTAAATTATTATGTCTATACAATTCAAAATCTGAATTTGATAATTTTTTTTTTTTGGGTCGATTTGGGGTCGGATCGGTTTTGACACCTCTACATACAAATTCATACATCGGAACATTTTCGATTGGATGGGGTTTTATATGACATTTTCTTGTCTGGTTGATGCATGATGGAATGACTTTAGGGTGGTCCAAGTCGTCCAACACAAAACAATGACAATATCACTAGCTCTGTAGGTCATGAAAGATGCAACCTGATGAACTTACTATTGAGACGAATAACAGCCAATGGCCCTAAATTCTTGGATCATTATTGCACTTTGCACCTCAAACATAGTACAACCAAAACCCTCAAACCTAGCTTTTGGAATTTTGGTTCATTTGCTTTCTACTTTCTTGCATAATTATTTTGTACATTTCATAATACACAAACACACAAAAAGTTTCTGCGCAAAACAAAAAGAAAATCCAAAAATGGAATTCTTGCAAGGAAATTGCTACATTTAATTTATTAATCCGGCCGTATGTAAGTAATTCGCCTAAATGATACAATGCTATACAAACTAAAAACAAATTATTTTTGAAACTTAGTTGAATTGCACTATTATTATAAATGGTACTACATTACTAATTCACTAATTGAAATCTGCTACAATACTAATAATTTTTCCTTCATATAAACCATATACGGAATACTTCATAATCATAAGTAAAACTATAATTATCGTACTCATGTATATGTTCACTTTATCTAAAATTAAATAATCTTAAAGTTATGTGTGTACTATATGGTGTTATTCATATATATGTTCACTTTATCTAAAATTAAATAGCTTTAAAGTTATGTGTAATTGTGTATGTATATGGCGTTACTACACGTTGTTTTATTCATCACTGCGAGAATGTTTATGTTATGAATTTCGTGCTCAAGTAATAAGGCTAATTTTATGATCTTCTAAATCACTTCCATTATAACTTTTTAAGCAAGAAAAAGAGAGAACACTAGGAGTTTAGACACTTCTCACGAAATACATTCATGATGCGACTTTCTCTTTTTGATCGATTATCACATGATTATTAGGAGTATTCCGTACCAAAGATGGAGAGCAAAATGAAAAAACTTATTGTAAACATATTTTCATGACTTTATGACAAATATAATCCATAAATATAATTGATCGAAGAGTCAAGATCTATAACAAGACTCTAAATCCTAGACGAAAAACATAAATCAATATCTAATTTTAGGTAGATTAAAATGACATATAGATAAAACAAAGAATTCAAAAAATTAACCTTACAAATATATATATAGTACATGTAACTGGATGGAAATTTCCTAAAATAAATAGATGCAGAGAGACGTAGCTAGTATCGTTAAAACTGAGATTGCAATGCTGAATTTCTCAGAGCACGCGGCTTATATTGTAACCTAATTTTAGCTAAGTTTTATTTATTTTTTTATTTTATATTTGGACCACCCTTTATTTCATGTACTATTAAGCTATCGTCATACTTAATCATTAAACTTCAAACCACTAGCTTTTTGTCCCTATTTATATTTTCTGATACGAATGGATTATTTGAGTCAATTATAGAAATTAACTTATAATGAGAATTTTAGGTTTCTTTCAATTTATTTACTTTTTTTGATGTATATTAAAGGGGACCAGCTTTTATAACAGTAGATGAAATAATAGTTGTGATGTTGGTTGAAAACCACATATTTTTTATGGTTAAGTAATCATTGGGTTAATATTTTCATCATTGTATGGAATTGCTGTTTTGGTATGTGGGGGTTGGAATGTTGGAGGCTCTAGTTGAGATAATTTGATCACGTATAAGTGTGGTAATATGATAGTTAGGGCTTAGGGGTGATAAAGAGTTAAACCTAATATGAGTTCGGCTTGGCTTGGCTTAGCTCGGTGTAGTGTTACGATAACAACCCTAACTCAAACTGTGTTCGAGCTTGTAGAGTTTGAAAATATCATGCTCGAAAAATGTTCGTTACAACTTAATTAGGGTCGAGCTTAGCTTGAAATCAAACTCAAACTAACCTAACTCAATGCTATGTTCATTTAGTAATTCACTAACTTTCTGATCATCTAATTTTCATTAGTTATAACTTAAACTTAGATTTTGAGGGAGCTAAGTACACCATTATAATTAATCTTAAATTAGAGATATGTAACTAATCGAATAAATTATTATATTGTACAGAGTAGTACAAGTACAACTTAGCTTTGTATTGCTCGAAATGTCATATTATTTCATATTTTTTTCCTTGAAATTCTCCATAATATAACAATTTGATTGTCATTAAACTAACTTAATACATAGTTCAACTTTTTTTGAATGCATTTTGGGATCTTCAAAGGCCACAACTTAAAGGTCCAAGTGCACAACATCACGCACGATTCTCTCACTCCTCCTTGGATAAAGATTTGATCTCAAGTCTAAATACTATATGGAAAGATCGAATAAAAGGTGAAAACGTCTACCACCACCACTAGGCTAGAATCACTACACACTTAATAAGACATAAAAGAAGAGCATTTATTACTCACATCTCAAACATTCATATGCTCTTAACTCAAGTTGTACACCAAGGAGGAATTTGCTAGAGGTAAATGAAGGTTGCACAGCAGCACACAAGTGAAAGGCAAAAAGGGAGAGAGAAAAGGTTGGATAAATAATAGCGTGATAGGTGAACCCTGGCCTTTATCCATCCCCAAAATTATGCTGACATTTTAAGAAATTTTACAAACTAAGGGCCACCAATTACATGTTGCATTTATTATACATGCTTTCACCTCCCTCAACTTACAACTTACATACAGAGAGAATGGAGACAGACCGACCTTTGTCTGTCTTCCAGTTCAATAGTCCTTTCAACACTTTAAGATAGCTCTTGTGCAACCATTTTGCTTACTGCGCCATTGTAGTTGTCAAGGCTCCAAGTGAAATTTACTCCCTCCGATCCAAAATATAATTTGTATTATGTATTAATTAGTTCACTTTTCTTTTGTTTAGACTTTTGAACATAATTCGTTCTACTATGTCATGTGATGTAATGCAAAACGATCCTTTGTTATAGAATAATTTTCCGTATATATTAACCGATCATTTTAAAATTATTATACTTTATGAAGCCAATATCACTTTAACAAAATCTAACTATGGATTAGTTTTTTGATGGCTAAAACATCTACTTGGTAATTGGTACTTTTAGTCACTTTTTTCTAAAGTACCCTACTCACTTTGATTTCAATTTCAATTAAATCTTCCAATTGATAATAATACAATGGAAATCCTATCCTCATTCAAATCATATCCGCATGAAAGCCTCGTGAAGTATCTAATTTATCGTAATTAATTTATTATAGCCCTTGTTAAGATTGCATATATACACTGATACACCTAGTTTTGAATGTATTATTTCAATTCCTAATTCATGTGTACATAAATTTATTAACCGTTGATTACTTTTGTATTGATTATATTCTACCCTGAAATTACCCTTTAATCTAGTTCATCTAATTAAAACAATATCAATCAATTACAGAAATCGAAGTACTAAAATAAAATTTCAACACCACACAATTAATCCATATATATAATGTAGACTTAAGAAAATAATAATCTATCAACACCAAGCACAAGATACTTAATTAATACCACAATCTAACACCACATAAATTTAATAATATAGTACAAAACAAAGATTCCACAAAGTACATAACACAATCATACAACAACAATAGCCACACTAGCTAGAGACAAGGTTTTTTCTTTTTTTACCCTAATTAAAAAGAAATACACACATAAACTTACAACAACAATAAATAAAAATAAAAACAAGTAGTAGAAACTAACTCATAGTACCAAACAACCTAGATAACATACCATACCATAACCCTACTCACATCAAACTCTGATTAACACACACATAGAATAGCTAGCTAAAGCTAAAGGCCCAAAAGTCAAACCCACTCAGACAAGCAATGCAAGAACGCCATGCAGACTGATTAGCCTTGTCATTATCAGTAACTCCACATGCAGTCAAGCTCACTCCCACCACCACCTATTCCCACCCTTCCACCACCAATGTAATGATCAAACCCGACACCGCCACCGCCATTGCCGCCACCCCAAGTTGTTGCATTAGTACCTCCCATCATCACATCTAATTCACATCCACCCGTGGTACTCCCGCTTTGGATCGGTGTTCCCCCACCGACCCACGGGAGGTGGAGGTTGTCCTGTAGGGACCTTAGGCTAGGGAAAACCGGTAACCCTACGCCGGATAAGGTGAATGAGTTACTACTACTACTACTCCTAGGAGGTGGAGTGCTCATCATTGGTGGTGGGGGTGCAAATGTGAGCTCAAAAGGGTTAAAGTTGCTAATATTATTAGTGCTAGTGTTTATATTTATGCTGTTGGTGTTGCTGGAGAAACAGGACACGTGCTCTTTCTTGATTGGATTGTTGTTGGTGTTGTTGGACTCGCTCCCATCGTTGTAGGAGCAAGCCTCATTCATGGCTCCACCGTAAGGGGAAGAGTCTAGGAGTGGTGGAAGCTGCTGAGAGATTGAGATTGAAGCTGAGGAAGGTGAGCTGCATACATCATTGATAGTACTATTGTAGTTGTAGAGGCCACTCATGATTCCGCTGCCTCGAGTTTTCTTTCCGCCTCCGGTGTTGGTGGTGCCGGTGCTTGTTGTACCGATTCCATTACCGATCTTTTGAAACACCCTTGAGATCACCCACTCATCCTATTAACAAAATTTCACACAATCTAAGTGTTAGTAAATGTGCCCTAGTACAAAATTAGTGACATACAAGTATGATCTAAAGACAAAAATTAGGTTGTTAAGTTTATCTCATGAATTAACTCAAAAAAAAAGGCACAAATTATTTACATTTATTTACTTGATTTCACTCCTTAAATTTAGCAACATATAAAATGTAGTCTCAAACTCATCATAACTTTGTGAAAACTACAAACTCAAAATACGAATATATTTTCACAAGTTATTTCATGATCTTCCTTAAATAAAGATATCATATCAAATGTCAATAATTACTACCTGATGAGAATACTCAAGTAGTGTTTGCTTATTTCACTGAAATTGATTGTACCATGAAAAATCCTTTCAACTTCTCTCATTTTTCTCATCAATTTATTCATACAATACAATCATAGTAGTACTTGCTAAACGCATGCAAAACAACACATCACATTAAAAAAAAAAATAAAAAAAAAAAACAATTTAACCATATTGACTAATTTTAACATACATAACCCTCAAGTCCCTCATCATTCTAAATGCACCAAAAGAACTTGTAACACATCAACATTTAGTGATTTAGACGTAATAAAATTTTAAACTAGTAACGTGACAACTAAATACGTACCTTAGAGCTGCGGGAGAGGTAGTGGTAAGAAAATTTGCCTTCGAGGCGGTACTCATGCATAACCCAGTTGCTTTTCTCACCCTTAGGAGCTCTTCCCCGGTAAAACACCAAAGTTTTCTTCATTCCAACCAATGCACTTGTTTTGGAACTGTAAATTTCCCGGTCTTTTCCGGTTGCCTTCCAATATCCAGCTTCGGTTGCCCGGTTAGTCCGTAACCCCGTTGGATATTTCCTGTCTCTTAAGCTGAAGAAGTACCACTCCTTCTCCCCCATTTTTGCCTTCTCTGCACTCATCACATAATATAAAGTTTGAATCAAATTTATTCTTGTACTATTCTTAGGAATATTAAATTTATGTTAACATAATGTTTACAAAAATTAACTAAAGTACATTTTCTTATAAAGTTTTATGTAACAATTTGAACATTATATTACTATCACAATGTGAACTATAATATGTTAATTAAATGATCATGGAATTGTATTTTATAATAAAACTACAAAAATTTCAGTCAAAACATACGTTAACTATGATAAAGCTAAGCAAGTTAGAAAAGTTGTTAGTAATACTATAATAACACAAATTATAACCATTACATGTTAAAAGCTGAAATTACACTATCAACGTGATACAGTAACAAATTCCGAACAATAAGAAACATAATAAGAAAAGAAAGAGAATTACCAGGAAGTTCCCAAGGCTCACACTTGTTAAGATCAACTTCAGCAATAGCTCTACCACTAAAATTACCATCAAGAACTTTCTTAAGCAGATAATAAGAAATAAGTTCTTCATCAGTAGGATGAAACCTAAACCCAGGTGGTAAATTCGACTCACTATTATCAAAATGAAGAAAAAAAGGTTGGTCCATCTTCAAACAACCCACAAACCAAAAATAAAAATAACCCAAAGTTTTTATAACATAAAATAAATAAAAGAGCTCAAAAATGAGAAAAATTGAAGTAAGAATTGAGAGAATTTGAAGGGGTGTTAAAAAGAAAGAGTTGTGGTATGGTAGGGGCCCGAAACCCAATATACTGTGGTTTTTTCTGTTCTGTCCTGTCCTGTTTTTTCTTTTCTTTTTTTATTTCTCTAATATTTTTATTTTAGAGTATTTGTTTATTTTGTTATTATTGTGAATTTTTATTTATTTAAATTTTATGTGTGCACATTTATGATTTCCGTTGGCTTTAGGTAATGATGTATGACATGAAGAGAGAGAAAGGGAGTATGCGTGCGTGTGTTAGGAAATTTGCAGAGGGTATTCCTATCTGTCAGTGAAGAAAAATATGAGCTCCTTTTTTATATTTTAATTTTTTGTATTTTTGTTAAATTTATTTATTTTCTTGAATTTATTTATTTAATTTCTTAATTTTTTAAGTTTTTGGATGAGGGGAAAATGAGAGAAAGAAAGGGAGGAGATTTTAGCAAAGATCGATAAAGCTGAAACAATATCTCAAAAATGTCAGCATAATACACTATGATTTTTTTATTTATTTTATATTTTTTATTAATTATTTTAATATATTTAAAAAATAAAGAAAACGAGTAAAAATTTGGTAAGAAGAGAAATCTTTTAGATGGGAGCAGAGGAAGGCAGGGCTAGTTTGTAAGGGGGGTAAATGGGTAAGGGATAGTCTGAGGTAATGTAACGTAACGTTAAATTATTAGATGGGTGAGGTAAACTTAAGGTAAAATATTTGTCTTTTGAGTGTATAAATTTGATGAGCTTGGTATTTTCAATTGATTTTTTTTACTACTCCAATATTTTATCAGTAGTTTGCATTTGAATTGGAAGTTTATTTTTGTCCTTTACATTGTTTATACATATTTACAACTATTTAAAAGTCGGTCCGAAATAAAAAATGAGTGAGATTAAACTTAAATCAAATTATATAAAGATATTCGATTTCACGATTTGGTCAATTTGGTTTATTTGAGTTTTGTGTCCCAACATATCTACTAGTATTCACGCCTTAAATCTGTTAGTATTCAGTTCATGTTTAGAACTATGAACCATAGTATTTGTGGCTTAATATGTGAGAATAATCTATTACATTTACATATAACTAAAGGCGAACCTAAGATGACACTTGGCAGCATTATATTGAGTACTTTCCCTCCAAAAGTATTTGCTTCTAAAAAAATAAAAAAAAAATTCTTACCATAATGAAGGATCATTGTATCTAAATAATGAGATTTGCTTTACATAAAATCTAAACTAAACTTTCTAAAATACGAGTATTAAATTGTTCATTACAACTATTATATATGGTTATTTGTATTTATATACTTCATACTTTCTAATAATTGGTGTTGAGTCCTTATATTTTTTTTTATGTCGTCTTGTAATTTTGTTGTATTATAATTACTCCGTATTAAACAACCGTGCATCTATTGCACGGGAATTAATATTGTACTTCATTATATAATTTAGTAAAATTTGTGCATTGCACGTAAATTTAACTAGTAACTTTATAACTTTATACTAAAAGCGAAATCAGGAATGACACATGTCATCTCCTGGTTAAAAATTTCCCTCCCATTTTACTTTCATTTTTTTTTCTCAGATTATTCAAGGAAATTATTTTATAATAATCCAAAATATTTTCTTTCCAATCAACATTCTTAACAATAATTTTCCATATACACTAAACTAATACAGAGTATATGTTAACATATATGTAGTATTTTATATTAGGTTTTTTGTAAAACAAAAATGAACATATAATATGTAAATATTATTCCGTATTAAACTATACTATTCTGTACAGTACAATAATACTATCAACTTTTTTCTTGCTTCCGATTTTGTTATTTTGGCAATAATGTATAATTCAATTTTTTTTTTAAAAAATTGCGTAGTATTTTGTTAACATGTATAAACTATGTATACTTTATTTTTCTACTTTTAAAAGTCGTATCAATAATAATGCACCACGCGAAAGTACTATCCTTAGATTTTTGTTTTTCAAAATAAAACTTCATGGACCTTTTTTTCCTTAATCAAGTCTAAGTGTCAATAATCTTGACATTAGTATAGGTATAAATAAAATTCAAGTTATATTTATTTTATAATAAGTATTACCAGTATAATTTTTATAAAATTCAATAACAACCCTTTATAAAATTTAAAAACAATCGTGCAATGCACGGGACTTAAACAAGTCTTGCTTTAAAAATGAAATATTGATAGAAAGAAAATATTAGCTATATAAATCATTATTCCAAATAATCTTCAATTTTTACTTTTATTCGTCTTACTTTAATTTATTTTACTATTACTTGAAATGATATAAAACTCCATTTGTTCACGTGCATATAAACACGGTGCTGAATGGGAGTAAAGGGATGCACTGGGTTAGTAGAAGTATCATTCAACTACCTAAGAGTATGGGAGGCTTGGGAATTAGAGGTTGTTCGGACCATAATGATGCTCTCCTCTTTAAACAAGCATCAAGGATACAGCTCAATCCCCAACTTCTACTGGCAAGGGTTCACAGGGGCTTTAGACAGGGTGGTGTTGGTTGCATGGCGAATTCACATACAAGAGGAGGGAACCGTTCTATGGGGAGGTCGAGTCTGCAAAAAGCTATACAGTTGTTCAAAGAAGGTTTTGCTTAGAAGGTCGGAAATGGCAATAATATTAGGGCCATAAGTATGCCATGGGTAAATGGAGAAATCCCGGTGGTTAATTCATGTCAAACATTGACAGCGGCTGCGAGGTGGAAAGTGAGTGATTTTATTGACAGGGAAACTAGAACCTGGAATGCAGGAAAGATAAGGGAATGTTTTGATTGGGAAAGTGCAAAAGCGATCCTATCAATGGAGCTTCCGTATTCGTCTGAGGAGGACTTCCTTTACTGGAAATATCACACGTCAGGGAGGTACACAGTTAAAACAGGATACTACTATCTTTCAAATACCAGGGGGTTAGAGAGACCCTCTTTCTTGGAAAGGGATCAGGAATTTGTTAAGTTGGTCTGGAGATTGGAGATTCAGCCAAGGTGGAAAGTTTTCCTTTGGAGGCTGTTTCATGACGGTATTTCCGTCAAGGTTAATCTGGCAAGAAGAGGAATGCAAATTCACGCACTCTGTGATCAATGTGGGGTGGACTTGGAGGACAGCCAACACCTCTTTCGGCTTTGTAATCCGGCAAAGGGAGTATGGGATCACACCCCATTAGCCATTTGCCCTGACTCATCTGAATTCAATTCCTTGCGAAGATGGATTCAGCACTATATCCTGCTCTACAATAGCGAGGATGGTAAGCATAGTATCTGTTGTGCGTTGTTCATAGCAACATTATGGGGGCTATGGAAGACTAGGAATGTACGACACTTTGAGGGAACTATGGGAACAATAGGTTCAGTAATGGAAGCTGTTAACCAGGCCATGCAAGACCATGAAATGTTTAAACTCCAGTCGAGCACTACAAATGAAGGGGACACCGTGGATAGAGATGACCAAGTCACCCCCCGGGTTTCAACCACGTTCACCTGGGGAAGGAAAAATGTAGCTACGATGACTTCACTGTGGAAGCTGATGGCTCATGGGATAAGACGTCGAGGAGAGCTGGAATTGGTTGGGCTGTTAAGATTAACCCCTTAGGCTACGCTCTTGAGGTAGGGGGCAAACACGGAGCAGCAGCCTTAGCCATTCAGTGCGAGGCTTGGGCTTGTCTTGAAGCAATGAAATGGGCTCGGGATAAGGGAAGGCAAGGAATCCTGATCTTTTCTGACTCCACCGGCCTTCTGGACAATTTACGGGTGAGCTCTGGCAAAGACATTTCTATTTCTTGGTTGCTAAAGGAATTAAGGGAAGTGGGGGCGTCCTTCCAAAGATGCACAGTTCTAAAGGTTGAGCGAAATCAAGTTTGGAGAGCGAATGACATTGCCAGGAACTGTCGGGTTAACATGTTTAATTATTTATAGTTTTGCTTTCTTCCTTTGCCTTTGTCAAAAAAAAAAAAAAAAAAAAGAGTCTCCACCATTCATGTTAACTACTTTTAATCACATAGTTTGATATCTATTTTATTTTATTTTTCCCACCCTATCGACCAACAATTCATCGATTAATATTTCATACATATAGATCTACAGCATCTACCTAATATCCCCTTGCTACATTATATGATGCGGATTTTAGTCCGAATTTGTGTAGAATACAACCACGATTGTGGTAGTGATGAAAAATATGGTTATTATGGATGAAATTAATTAGATAGTACTCTAATTCTCGCAAGAATAGAGGGTCTCTTCCTAGTCGCAACTAGAAGATGATTACGAGTCGCAACAAGTGATGTTTTTTTATTAACAATCAAACGAGCAACGCTCAAAGGATTAATTCCCAAAACAAATCTCTCTAAAATTTATTGATAATTATGTGCCCTATTTATAGGCCTTACAAGGAAAAGATAAAGTAGATATAATCCTAATCCTATTAGGTTTAGGAAAACTAATTCTACTCTAACTTGAATTCCAAGTAACCCATATTAAACTAACTACCTAACTAAAAATATCAGGGAATCTTAAGGTGCTTAAAACAAGAAAAACCCTTTCAAGTGAAAGGTAAAAACTTGTAAGCAAAAATTTATCTAAAGAAACATTAAAAACTATCAAGTACGAATCAAGAAAGGAAATCTTGGATGCTCCCGCATCATACTCCCCCTCTTGAAAATGAACTTGTCCTCAAGTTGCCTCAAAACAAGGAGCTAAGTCGCTAGCCGGAAATGACACGCAAATTCCTTTCGCAAGAAGCACTTGATATGTGTCGTAATTATCATGGTGCACTACCTCAAAAGGACCTTCTTCCATAGCTTCGGTTTTCCCTATCATGTTGTTGTAAATCTTTTGTGCACTTAGAGATAACCAAACATAGTCATCAACATCAAAAGCATGCTTCTTTCTAAGGTGAATTATAGCTTCACATTTGTTCTCGCTTGATTGCTTTCTTTCCCTTGTTCAATTCGTGTGAATTATAAGTAGAGATGTACAAGTTGCTTGGAGTGGCCGAATCTATCTTGGCATGTTCTTTAGCTTTAGAAGTCGAATTAATCACACTACCCTCACTTTCATGCATATACTTGGGAGGCAAAGGTTGAAGCCCTATTCGACTATTCCCAACGGCAATGGTACAAATATTTTGTTTGCATAGATGAGTAGCATCTCGATCCCACTGTCACGGTCTACCTAACAACAAAGAACAAGCATCCATGGGTAACACATCACACCATACCTCATCCTTGAAATCTCTAATCTCAAATTGAACTAGAACATGTTTCTTCACCAATAATCCACCATCATTGTTCACCCAATTAATCTTATAAGGTTTAGGATGATCTTATTGTTCCAACCATAATGTGTCAACCATCTTCTTAGAAGCAACGTTAGTGCATGATCCTCCATCAATTATAAGAGAACAACTCCTTCCTTTCACCATGCATCATGATTGGAATAAATTTTCCCTTTGTTCTTTATGCTTCTCTTGAGTTGGCGCATCATGTAAAACAGACCTAATCACCAATACATTGTCATTAGGTTCAACTTCATACAATGGACCCTCAAACTAAACTTCATAAGTAGAAAGTTGATTTGTTATTTTCTCCTCTTGGAATCTTGTGTGAAGGGCACGTTAAAGAGCGTGTTGTGCCTCAAGAGAACTTTGCAAATATATGAAGTTATTTGTTTGAGAAAAAAAAAACCATAGAAATTTTTTTGAACGGGAAGTATTAATATCATTAAATAATAGCCATACAACATCTACAATAATAAATATCTGTAAACCACATATTTAGAGAAAATATCATAACTTTTACAATCAAATTCATAACTAATTTTCATATTTGGCATAGCTCATACCCCATCGCTTCACACTTGACGCGCAATGATTTTCGATGTCTTTGCATCTCTCCAAGTAGAGACCTTCGCAATCTACGCTGATGTTTTGATCGAAAAGTTGATGACAAACCCTAGACCCATAGGATTCTAAATCACCTTCCCAATTATGGTAAGAACCCTAAAAATAAAATTCTCATTCATGGATGAGAATCAAAATCCAGATAATTGGGAAAAACCCAGAAAATTGAGATAGACTCTCATAGATGGAGAGAACAAAACAACTCAAAACAAACAAAAACGTAAATCAAAGCAAAAAACTAAATTGAATTACAGAAAAAGGGTCGAAAATAGGCCTAAACGGCCAAAAAAAACTAAAACCCTAGTAGAGAGCAGAGAAAAAAAAAGAGGATACCTAGGTTGAAACTAACCCATAGAATTTTATACATATAGCAGTTCTTAAAAGTGTATGAAATTGTTTAATTTAAAGTACCCTGATTAAGTCAAACTTTTTTGATTAGAAGTTTAATTTTCCATGATCCATCAAACATTAAAATTGCACTTTGAAAATAAAATAAAATACGTTTTATATGTTACAATACATGTTACATTTTTTTTTTACTGGTATGTAAGCGGGGCCCCACAGTCATTCCTATCAGAAGAGGAATCTGTGGGTGGGAATGCCCGGGCTGGGGTGTGCCTCAATCCCGGGTCTAAGCCACGGAAACGGGAGTGGCTCCACTGAGCTATCACTCCCATGCACATACTTGTTACATATTAAAACTTAAAAAGTGGTATTTAATTCATTTTTAATTATTCATTAAGTTCGTTGAAGCTTAGGCCTTGTTGTTTTGTGCTGCTCTGCTGTGTTGAAATCTTCCATGCTCTGCTCTGCTTTGCTGACTCAATTTACTCTACTCTGCTGTGCTGTGCAGAAATCTGTTCTGCTTGTCCAGAAGCTTAAAAGAGCATGGCCTTAATATATTTCAAACTCCATATTATTTTCAATTTTCATACTTCCTCCGTTTTTTTTATTGCATCATAGGGGTTTTGGAGGCAAAATTTGGTAGTGGGAAAAAGTAAGAGAGAGAAACGTAAAAATATAAAATTATCCATGTAATTAAGATAAAATAAAAAGTAAGTGTGAAAAAGGAAGGGTATGTTGAGTATTTGTAGTGTGAACATAGATATTTTTTATCCTAAAAAGGAAATGATGCAATAATAAGTAAACTTCCTAAAGTAGTAAGTGATGCGATAAAAAAAGAACAGAGGAAGTATATATATATATATATATATATATATATATATATATATAGAGAGAGAGAGAGAGAGAGAGAGAGAGAGAGAGAGAGAGAGAGAGAGAGAGAGAGAGAGAGAGAGAGAGAGAGAGAGAGAGAGAGAGAGAGAGAGAGAGAGAGAGAGAGAGAGAGAGAGAGAGAGAGAGAGAGAGAGAGAGATGAAATGAGTAATTATTTAGAAAAATAGACCTTTAAATAAGTGAGCATATTGGCCATATATGTCATGTGAAAAAGCCTTTCGTGCTATAGGCCCTTTGGCTAATAATGCTCGAAATTTAAAATATTCTTAAGGGAGATGAAGTATGAAATCCAGCTAAACGGCTAAACCAATTTGTTTGATATGTATAATAAGTCAACGGTTTATAGAATTTGATATATATAGGTTAAATTTATGAAATTTAGATTAGTCAACCGTGTCGGTTGATCTTCCTATTGATGGTTTGCCTCAATGTCATCTCGTTGATAGCAAATCGAGTTTCTTTCACTCACATCCATCATCCATCGATCTTAGAATTAAATTTTACTAGCAGCATAACTACAATGTTGGATTTTTGTAAAATTTGAATGTTATAAATTATAAACCTACAAATTAAGCCTTATAAAAATAAAATAAAAATTAAACGTTAATTTGCAATACAAAGTACTCTGTAGCTTTTATAAATAATAACTTATGTCATATGAGTTTTAGAGATAATAAATTAACCCATTATTTCCAATCAACTCTGTAAATTTTTATTCCATGTGTTCACTTTCAAAAGTTTAATTCATATCTAAGGTGTAATTCAATTTACCGACTATGTGAAATACGTAGCACATTTAATTTTCTCATTTTCAGGTTGATCCAACCCAAAATTGATCTGACTAAACTTAATTTGGGACTAGATTCATAATGAACTAACAATAAACTATAGTTTAAACTCTGGAGTATTGATTTGTTGCATGCATGAAGTATATGATGATGATAAAAGTGATTAATTAGTATCTATACACATGCAGCTTTTAGCTAGAGTAGGAAGCTAAGGTAAATCTAATAATATGCTGTTATATTTTCATAAAAGTTACCTGAAAACACTGCTAAACCTCCCAGCTGCTGCTATTCTGCTAATAATAATATCTCTCCCCCTTTTAACTCTGCTAATTCTATTTCTGCTTGATCTCACCTTTATTTGTTGTTTTCTTCTGATTATATAATCTGTTTTGGGCTTTGTTATTCATTTTACGGAGTATTTCTATTTTGTACCCACTCTTTTGTCCTTTACCTCTTATCACATACTACTTCATATATTTTGTATTTATTTTATTGCTCACGTTAGTTATTATATTATTGTTAGCATATATTAACATTAAATACATACATTATGCTTGAATAAATTAAGATCGATCAATAATATGAATTGCGAATAACATTGTTATTTGGTTTGTCTTTACTTGTATTATGCAAGGCTTATTCGCTGTGTGGTGAGAATATGCATAGCGTCAATGTTGTATGTGATCGGATTTGCACCAAAGTTTGCACTGCACAAAAGTTGCACCATGCAAGAAAGGCTTCGGTAAAAGTGAAGAATTGCCTCTATTCGGTTTAACAAAATAGATCATATTTTCTCAAACTAAAACCTCCTCAATGCTTTTTAAATGTAGCATTTTGACATGTCATGTTTAGTCGTTTATAACAATATATTACATGATGAATTGTGCAAAGACTTAACAAACTTGAAACGTTGTCAAGAAAATCTACAATTTGAGTTTTAATTAACTCTTTTGAGGAAGCTTCAATTATTTTTGGCCAACATTGGCAAATTTTCTAATTTTTTTTTTCCATTGAAAATATCTATATAATAAATTGATTTTTTTGAAGAAAAAAAAAATTTAAATTAAAAACGCTAATGAAACCATTAGCATAATACAAAATCTCTCTAGAGGAAAGAGTGATATTTAAGCAAAATGTTAAAAACTTACATGCACAAAAACTTGTGTTGAGTTAAAATTGTTGTCCTAATAAACTCCTAACATCTCCATCAAAATAGTGAAGATGGCTTAAGTTAAGGTGATATTGAGATTTGAGGCAGATATTTCTGGCAACAACTAAGCAAAGATGTAGTCGTACATGGCATTATCAAGTGAATTGTTTTACAGGAGACGTAACACTCGTGCTATCAATATCAATATCCGTAAGACCAACAGTAAATACACTGTGCATATCTCATCAAATTTTACCTTTTACCAACTCTATTATTTTCATATACTACTACGAGTAGTAATTATTATATGGTCCTCTCATCTCAAACTTCATTATCAATGATAAGGCGATGTAGATTGGACCAACTGTTGTACCATTATTATTATTATTATTATTATTATTATCTGGTGATCAGAGTATCAACATTTCATTACTGTTATTATTCTTTAAAGATCAGTGTTATTATTCATCATAAGACAACCTAAGCGTAATGTAATCAGAGATTTTGGTTACTTATTTTTATCGGCCTCGCAAATAATATCTATATATGTATTCAGATATAATGTATTTTGTGATATGATATTATGAGAATTATACTCATATTTTTTTTTCATGTTTTTTTTTTTGAAAGAATTTCGTGTTCTTTTTAATGGCAATGAATTGTTTTTGTAATTGCTATGGAGTATATGTAAGGATTGATCTGTTTGGCTAATTATTTTCTCTATCACTCGTCACAGGAGTTTCTCGCTTCGTCTTTTTATATATGCTTCATCTCCTATTTATATACATGGGGCCTATAGTACAGTGCATGGCCACATTACAAAAAGGGAACAAATGAAGTTTTGTCACTTCCACAACCACGTTAATTACAATTACATTCAAAAATAAAAATTCTATTTGTATATTTTATAAATAAGTATTTTTTAAAATTAATTGTTTAATGCTTTTCTTAAAACCTACGGAGTAATATTTTGTATGGAATAGCTAAAAAAAAAATTGTAACATATGGAAGGAGTACAAGATATTATTAAAAGAAAATACTAATTCGGACAAAGACAAATTTCTAAAAGATTTTGAACCAAATTGGATCGAAAACTGGAAAACTATACTCCGTATGTCGCGGTTGAACACTACTAAAGTCTAAAGAGCTGCTAAAAATACTTAATAATTTAAAATCTCTCGTAGAAAGTAATACGAATGATACTACAAGAACGAACTCTAATAGAGTAATAGCTTTTTTTTTTTTTTTTTTTTTTGAAGGAATAGAGTAATAGCTTAATACTAGTACAATTGTACAAAACAACACTGATTACATAGACAATGAATGAGGAATCCTTAAAAAAAGAAGGAAGAAAATGATCTGGGATTCATGCATGGATCAATTTCACAAATCCCATCCATCCATCCATCTGTCATTTACTACGTATATTTATTACTACATCAAAAACCACGTTTTATTGATCCTTCAAATTTAAGATTATAATTATAAAATGGAAATTAAGATTGAGGTGTAAGATTTTGATGCTTAATTATATTACTGTATTACTCGTAGTTTGCAAATAAAAATGTTTTTGATTTATTATTTTTAAAAATATGTAAAGAAGGATTTTGAGAATTTATGTAAGTACTGCTACAACTCACGTACATACAGTCATGCAGCTTTACATCAAATCATCTCATCCCTTCTTACCAATTTTCATTTTGCTCTTTTCCTCCGCTTGATTCTCTCCATTCTTCCCATTTTTGTTTTGTAAACCCTTGTTTGGTTGGATGTAGGGAGTAGAAATTCCCATGAAATCTCAATTCATATGAAATTGTAATTTATAAAAATTCCCAAATTTTTTTTGGTTAGATGTAGGAATTTTTACTTCCCATGGAAAGTTCCACTTAACTAAGGGGACTAGGTAAGTTAATTCCTCTATTTTGTGGAAAGTAGAACATCCTAGGAAGTCCAATTTCCCCGTTATTGTCAACCAACAAATATGCATATATTCATTTCCTAAGAAATCAAATCTTCCATGAATTTGTTTGTCAACCAAAAAAGGCTAAATTTATTTTTTTTTAATTTTTTTTTATTTGTACTTCTCGACTTATTGAAAAAAGTTTTGGAGAATTAAAATAAACTAAAGTAAAAATGAAAAAAAATAAGTTTAGAGTATTCATTTGATTATTTATTTTTCATAGGTTTTATTGCTTTAATGCATATCTTAAACATAACTTATATTATCCTTTATCTCCACGGCTCTACTATAAAATAATGGTAAAATTATACTCATTGACATTAACTTAAGTGCATGTTGCAAATATTGGCTCGAATTTGTGTCACTTGTTGAATTGATACCAACTTGCCCCAAAAAGAATAAATTTGACATTAAAGGCAATAAACATTCAATAATACTCTATATAGTCTTAATTTTCCAACGCATTAAGAACTTTTTGAAGCAATTGTTGAAAAGAAATTTTATACTTGTACAAAATTAGTTGCTCAGTATAGTGTCATTTACGTCAATTTTGTAATTATTGTAGCAAGTTGGAGTCAATTTAGCAAGTGATATAAGTTGGTGTCAATAATTGCAAAACTTCACAAAGTTTGTGTCAATGATTGTAATTTTGCCAATAATAAATATTCAAAATAATTTTGGTAACTCGTGATATTGTGATCAAGTCAATAACAAGATGCAAATTCAACTTACTACCTCCGTTCCATATTATGTGCAACCTTTAGGTATTATTTGTGAGATATAAAAAATTCAAAAATTGCACATAATATGTAACAGATGTAGTATTTTCTTTTCTTTCTTTGTGCATTTGTGTTGGAATAGGGGAGTAAAAAAAAATCAATTTGTTGAAAACGTTTTATATACTTCGACCTGATGGTCAATTAACTGTAGATTATTAAATTAGTTTTGATTAAATTTGTTTAAAAATATGTATTTTCATTACTTCAACTATAGTATGATAGTTTATTTTAATTTATACAAAAGGTCTATAATTAATTCAACTTATGTGATCAAATGATATGACGAATAAAGCATAATTTTATGAAGCATTTTTACAATTTTATTTATTAAATTGTTATGGAATACTTTGTACTTCCTCCGTTCTTTTATTATAGCACCATGAAAGATTTCACGCTTGCTAATGCATTAACTATTAATATCTTCAATTATACTTTTGTAAAAATTATAAAAAAAAAATTGATATTTGAAAACTAGATTTCGAGACGAATCTAACTAGATCCCACATGACTATATTTTCCCTAATGGATAAATCACAAATGATGGTCAAAGACGATTAAATAAATAGTGTAAAAGTTCATATGGTGTAATAAAAGAAAAACGGAGAAAGTATAATGTACAGTATAAAGTCCTATAGACTGGATATTGATTTGATTATTGTCATCTCAAAGAAGTTGACTTATTTTATTTTGCTTGTCTCATTTTTCTTCCACTCATTTTCATGCATTCCCTAATTTATTGTTACTGGGTATTATTTATTTATATTTCTCCATATTTAATTTAGTTGAGGATGGTTGAGGTTGAAGTGAAAACAAAAAAACACCAAAAACAAAATAAAGCACGGAGATCAAGAAATGTGAATCTGTATACATTCATATTGCTGTTGCACATATATCACTAGCTACAAAACTCAAGTAATCGGATTTGAATGATTATCAGTCACCACTGCCCACCATCTTATGTATTTCATGCTTGCTGTGTGGGTCGAGTGCGATGCTACCCATTTACCCTACTTATTAAACTTTGGATTACACATTTCACAATTATTTTATTAGTACTTCTCAAATCTTTAGTATTTAAGTAACTTGAGGTAATTATGAGAAACGTAAGATTGTTTTTATCCTTTGTCAAAAAAAAAAAAAAAAAAAAACATAAAAAAATTGAGATTGGGAAGCACATACTATAACGTGTTTGAAAAAAAAAAAATCTCAACATATACTAGGTATATAATGTTCATAAAAAAATTAATACTAGGTACGTACTTCTTACATACTTATATATATTATGTCTGTGTAGCTAGGATTTCAGGGTATTGGACTAATAACAAAGTTGTTAAGCTATATATGGACTATGGAATACAAGTTTAACAAAAATAAATTGAATAAACACCACATTATCATCATACGAAATCATTTAGCTATAATTTCCATAGCATGACAAAATTGTATACAACTCCGACTCATAACATCATAGCTTACCAATATACTCTTATTTGAAAAAGTGATTATATCTTATACCATCGTCCATTGAATATTATATGTCGAGAACATGAATAATGCAACACTTTATTATTTTTAATTATTTATTCATCTTAAAATTAGCTCCGTACATAAATAGTTTATTTATTCTTTTTAGGATGTTTGTAAAAAATAAAATTTCATGTTACTTGCTAATTTACATTATATACTCACAACGTGTGTGATGTGGACTCTTCTATTACTAACTTTCTTTCTATCACAATTTCACTTCATTGTACTAAATTTCTTAATATGCGTATTTAAACCTAACAAGAAGATTATTATATATGTAAGGAGTACCAATATGAGTAGAACTACGCGTATATAGAATCAGGAGAAGGTGGGAGAATTAGGTTAGTGAAAGTGTTAGCACAATGTTATGATTAGGGATTAATGGAAACATAAAAGGTGCATGGCATGTATGATCAGAAAAGGTGTAGTAAAAATTTCTCAAAATAAAAAAGAAAAAACAGTAGAATATGTGAGATCCTCATAGTAGTAAAGGTGCACTCGTACACAGCTAAAGTTTTAATTTTGAGAAGAAAGAGAAAGAGAGTGTGCGGGCGTCATTGAGTAGTCAACGTCAATCCGTTTCGTCCAATGTTGACAAGGGAAGCTGTATACCTTATTGTCTTCATTGCATGCAATCATCTCTCTTCTTTATTTCTTATTAAAGCTCTCTTTTGCATTTTTTTTCCTACTCTTTAATTTAATTATTAACAAAGGTTTACGGTAAATAAATCCTAATAGAAAAATTAAAGTTTTGTTTAGAAATTTCATGGCCAATTGACCAAATTGGTAATAAAAAAGACTCCTAGTGACAAGTTGGTAAATAAATTAGCTCCGGCAACAGATTGGTAAAAAAATCTAACTCAGATCCAAATGACAATTTGGTTAAAAAAAATCATCTCAGGCCACAATTAATCCAAAATATACAAAAAATTCCAACAAACTACTCGCAAATGCTTAATTTAGTTCATTTTTCGTGGTTTTCTTACCTAAATCTTCAATCCCTTTTTTGGAATTAACAATTTGAACAAAAAATTATTGTTTAAATATTAATTTTCACGTAATTTTCCTACCCCTCATTATTGATTTTTTTTTTTTTTTAAATGAGGTTGAAATAAAATTTGATATCAGGATATAGCAAAATAAAAGGAGATGACATATTAATTCAAATTTTAAAATGACAAAAATAATATATAAAAAAAATACAATAATGAATTGAATTAGGAAATTTGAAGACTTTGTCGGAAATTTTTTTGATATTTTGGTCTAAATGTCGTTTGAGATTAATTTTTTTTACCAAATTGTCTCTTTAAGTTAACTTTTTTTTACCATATTGTCGCCGAATTTATTTTTTTTACCAAATTGTCACTATGGGTCTTTTTTATTTGTCAATCTGGTCAATTGGTCGAAATTTCATACACGATTTCAATTATTTTAGATAATGTAAGAGATATTCAGATAAAATATAGATGATTTCATGGTAGTCATCCTTAAAATGACTACCATTATACTAATTTTTATTGGCTAATTTTGTTTTATTTTTTAATGTTAAGAATTAATATAAATCATTTATCTAATTTTTAAAATAATTTTCCTAATTAATTTAAAAAATTAAGATTTTATTATTGCCGAAATTAAAAAATAATTCATAATGAAAATATAAAAAAAAATATATAATTTTTAAAATAAGAAAAAAAAAATTTAATAATTAATTTTGACATAAAAGTTAAATAAAAAAATCATCCAAAAAAAATTTAGTATAATGGTAATCATTTTAAGGATGACTACCATAGAATTTTTATTTAGGAAGAGAATAGATAATTTAAATGGACAAATCATTAAAATAGTTTATTCGCATATAGAATAGTACTTAATCTTTTTGTATTCAACCGGTGTTAATTTATTGATAAAGTCAATAGTTTACTTAAATTTATCTAATCACACTAGTTAAAGTTCCGTGCAATGCAAGGTTTTACTAAATTATTTAGCGAAGTACAACATTAAATTAACAATTTTATACTAAAAAGGAACTATACTATCCTTATATACTTCTTTTTACGCTCATTTTTATAACAAAATTACTTAATGAAAAATATATGCATATGCATATAAAAATATTTCATTTGAGTGCGTATGTGTGGAAAAAATATAATCATCAAAATGAACGGTAAATATTATAGGCCATAAATATTTTTCATAAAGGATTGACCCAAAAAAAACCCCCCAAAAAAAAAAATAGTTAAAGTAGAGGGAAATATTATATGGATGACATGTGTCATCACCGGTTTCGATTTTATTATTAAGTTACTAATTTAACAAAGTGTATGCCTTAGAATAAGTTTTGAAAGAATATTAAAGGTTCAATATATAAGTTAGATGATATAATCGATCAAATTGAGTTTCAGAGTGATAATAATCTTATTAATTTCAAAAATACACCATGCATAGTACTATATTGTAAGTTAGATTGAAATTTGTAAAAAATTTAAAACATTAGTTTCTTGTACAATGTGTGATTACAACTCTAATAGTTTTACCCCTTAATATAGGAGTAAAAAATTAAAGATAAATTGGATTCGTCGTATAAATACTCTCATTTTCATTACTCATGTGAGGAAAAAGGCAAGATTGGGGATTTTCAAAACGAAGATATAAATATGCTTTCTGATCAACTCATTTATATGAAATACTCATATTAATCAAGTTACTGTATTTGCTCATCTAAACTTTATCGAAATAAGTCGAACATAATATAGCCTTAATGCAATATATAATACATACTCCAAAAAACAAATATGCATGAAAAATCTTGTAAAATTTATGTGACCCTAAAATGGAAGCTTAGTTCCTATGTTTTCATATTTCAGTTTGGATTTTTCTATTCTAGTTTCAGATATATTTCGTTCTATGGATTACTATATTTCATACCCATACCTAAAACACAAGCATTATTAGAGACAAATAAAAAGAGTTAAAAGTACAAAAATACTTTATGAATTTTCTAAAATGCAGAACTAGAAAAGGAAAGCTAGTTAGCTAGACTACTTGAGGAATTGTATAAAATTAATGGTAGTCCTGATTATTGCAAAGATGTTACACCAATTTGGCACGATGCACTAGTGTTACATTTAGCAGCTAGTGCACCTATTTTATGAACATGTTAATTTATCTCAATCATTGAATTATTGACTATTACTGCTGCCCTCTAGCTATGATTTAGCTTCATTATTAGACTTGTGCTACGATTATAGACTTTATTTGAATAAAAAAAATTTAACTAAATTTCTCTAAGAAAAGGAATTGTATAGGAAATAGCAGAATTCCCAGAAGATGTGGGTAATTTCACTTATTTGAGCCAGAGTAACTGAATTTTTCAAGTAACTACCTTAGAGTTTGGAGGGTAAAGAGAAAGGGGGGATTGGGTTGGAATTTTACCACAAGATTTCATGTAGATATATTTTACGAATTATATATTGATTGGGATGAGAAATGGTCCATTGCCCAACTCGGGAGTAAAGGATGACCACCAAAAGTGAAATTGATGATAAGGAACAAATGCTATTGACCTCACTTTAAATTCAAAAACTTGGCCAACTATGTCAAACTCCTTTCCCCGTTGTGGATCGTTATCATAGCAAACTAATCGATCATTTTTTTAGAACCTATTACTTAAATTCATCAGGTAGTTTTAGACAAGTAAAATGTATATTCTAGATAATATAATTGATAGTTGAAAACTTGAAATTAATCACGAATTTGGATGATGTGAATCTAAACGGACTTCAAATTTACTCGACTCAAAAGAACTTGATCAATATCAAATGTGTATTATATTTGAATTTGATTTGTTTTCGATAATAAGTCGATTTTCAATATACCCAAATTCGAACCACGTCCAAATCGAATGCCTTTCATCTAACTATGACTAGTACGTATCTGGAGAGACTTGATATGAACAAAATTGAATGGAAGGAAACCACCTATTTTTCACCTCTATAAGTCCTCTTTAATTTGTTGGGTTAATGAGGGTGTTCTGGATCATCCTTATCCCCTACCTAATCGAGTAAATCCTATTACCTTAAAAATACAATAATTTTTTTTTTCCTCTTATCCTTTTATACCTTTCCTCATGCCTTTAACAAACTAACACAATAAGTCTTTAAGGGTATAAGGGAAATTTTTAATTTGTAATGAGTTTGATTGTATTTTAAAGTGTATTACTAATGGATACATGTTACAAAAGCTAATATGAATGTTCTAATACATTATAAGTTTTTGTAAGGGTAAAATTAATGTTAAACAAATGATTACTTTTATAGTATGTAAGGGTAACTTCTTATACCTTTAGATTAACTTTATCCGTCCTACAATAAGTTACGGAGTAATGAAAATCTGCCATATTTAAGAATTTGTTTAATGCGCCACAGTTAGAGACTCATTGGCTGCGTTACAAATTTGGGTTGGCTGCTAATAAACCTCATTTGATTTCTTGATGGGTCTGCTTGGATAAAGCCCAATAATATGATATGTCCTCCCGTATAACGTGTTGGGCCCTTACCCATCAATAACTATGGTGTTTAGCGAAAAAAACATTTTTTTTTTCTTTTCTTTTTTTTTGAATACAAGCCCATAAAACATATCCTGTCTAGTAAGGTCGTGTGAAAAAAAATAATTGTTGATACAGAACAATATGATTTTAGAATATAATTAGATAATGCCCGAGCCATGCTCAGTTTTTAAAATTAATACGGAAAAGTAATTAAAATATAGAAGTTTCTATATAAATGTAAGTCAATAGTGAACTCATAAATAAATAAATAATAAAGTTTGTTGATTAATTAATTTGAAGTGTGTAGAAAAATGTGCATAACAATAAGTAATTAGATAATAATGCTTCTAGGAAAATTAATAATAATGTATAAAATTTTAAAAATATAAATAATCCTCCTGAGGCAGTTATGGATTCCAGGAGGGTACCGTTGGGTCGAAGTGTCCGTATAGAGGTTCTAATCAAGTGGCACGGCCTGCCAGAATTCGAGGCAACCTGGGAAGATAGCAAGATGATACTGGATCGGTTTCCGGCGTTCCACCTTGAGGACAAGGTGAATCTCGAGGGGGCGGGTATTGTTATGGATCCAAGTACGGGTCAACGGATTCAAGTGTACACTCGGCGTCCAAGGCAACAAACCATGGACCAGCAACAAAGCAGAGGGCAGCAACAACCTTTTAGCAGTAGTGCAGGCAGCAACATCACAAGATATTAAGCAACAACATTCAAGGAACAGAGCTACTTTTTTGGAAGAACCCATTTTGAGCAAGACAACAAAGGAAGGAGTTATTTCACTAATTTGGAAAGAAGACCTTGGGCTCTCCTTTTATTACTTTTGTTTTATTTCTTTTGGGAAGGTATGAGAAATTGAAGGGTAGTACTTAATCTTAAGCTAGGGGGGCAGGGGAGGATATCCAGAAAATTGTAAGGAAACACAGAGAGTGGTGGCCTAAAGCTACTCAGAGACTCATGGCCTCAAGTCATGTTTTGTAATCTATCCTCAGTACCATTCGCACTGATTAATCAAGCCCGGTTCAGCACAACTTTACAACATAATCAATCTCAATTACTTAGCTAATTAGCTGAAGTTTTCTTCATTACATTGTCATTGATACCTACAGGGGAAGAAGGCAACGTAGAAGTCGCTGAGCTTGGTCAGTAGGGTCAGTCCCTGCCAATTGGTATCAGAGCCGGTTCGAACCGTGAGCGACCATGGTGAGCACCAATACACAGAGAATTGAAGAGCTGGAGGAAAAGCGTGCGGAGGTGGAGTCAAGGCTGACCGCCATAGAAACGATCCTAGCCAGGCAAGAGGAGAACCAACGCAATCTAGTGGAACAAATGGCTGCAAATCAAAGAGCACTGACCGAGCAGTTAGCCACCCTTGACGCACGGGGGTTGCGTGTAAATCCGAATCAGCCAAACGGACGGGATTTCGTTCCCATAATCCCCAATACCGCCACCGCAGGTCGGGGGGGACCCCACCATCAAACTCGGAACGATGGAGAAACGAGTCAGATGGCAGAAGGATTCGGAGATCGCACACCGGATGGCCGGAGGTTTAATAGAGCAGCGTGGGGTGAAATGCAGGGTGGAGACGGAGGATGGAGACCGCGGAGAATGGAGATGCCCATTTTCGAAGGCAAGGATCCGGACAGTTGGGTGATGCGAATCCGGAGATATTTCGACTTCTACGACGTCACTGAAATCGAGAGGCTGGCGACGGTGGAGATGGCGTTGGACGGCGCCGCGCTCCAGTGGTTCTACTTTGAAGCAGATCGGCGGCCCTTCCTATCTTGGGAGGATCTCCGAGATCGTCTCTTAGCGGAGTTCCGGCAGACGCAAGGTGGGGAATTAGAGGAACAATGGCTAGCTCTAAGGCAAACCACCACAGTTGAGGAGTACCGGCGCATGTTTATTGAACTTGTTTTTCCGTTGAAGGAAATTCCGGCGAAGGTAATTAAGAGCTCATTCATCAATGGGTTGAAGGAGGAGATCAAGAGAGAACTGCGGATGTGGGAGCCTGAGAGTCTAGGGAGGGCTATGCAGTTAGCAGCGAAAATTGAGGAAAAAAATCGAGGAGGAGGAAGAAGAGAGGGAGGTGCGTGGAAAGCAAGCAGTAGCAGCCCAGAGTTGACTACAGGGGGAGGAGGAAGCAGACCCGTGGGGGTTTAATTTCCACTTATGGGCTCCCTCCCCACTCGGGCCCAAACCGTAATTGGAACAGGGCCAGTGAGTCTCAAGGATCCTTTAGTGAAAGCAAGTCCACAATCAATCAACCTTCACGAACTCTCAACGAAACCCGGAAATTGACGGAGGCCGAGTTGCAAGACAAAAGGGCCAAAGGCTTGTGTTTCCGATGTGATGAACGTTGGGGAGTTGGGCATCGTTGTAAGAAGAAGGAACTGAGTTATTAATGGTGGCGGATTCGCTTGAAGGCGAGGATGAAGAACCGGAAGGAGAGGGCGATGAGGAGGAGGCAGTTGAGGTGTCACTTTGCTCGGTAGTGGGGTTGACTAACCCAAAGACCATGAAGTTAAAGGGGGTAGTTCTTGGAAGAAAGGTGATAGTCATGATTGACCCGGGTGCCACTCACAATTTCATCTCTTTGAAGTTAGTAAATGAGGGGGGATTGAATATCGAAGGGAAGGGGGAATTCGCGGTATCCCTTGGTAATGGCGAGACCGTGCATGGAAGTGGGGTGTGTAGGAGAGTAGAAGTGAAAATAGAAGGAGGAGTGACTATTGAAGAGGATTTCTTACCCTTGATGTTGGGAAATGCCGATGTGATATTGGGAGTGCAATGGCTTGAGAAGCTTGGATCGGTCACTACCAATTGGAAAACTCATGAAATGCATTTTTTCATAGCCGGGTCACCGGTTAAATTGGTGGGAGATCCCACTTTGGAAAAAACACGAGTGTCTTTGAAGGCCATGATTCGAACCCTTTGCAAGAATAAAGGGGGAATGTTAGTAGAGATTAACCGGATGGAAATCAAGGAGGAGCCGAAGATGAGGGAAATTCCGGCCTTCTTGAAGGAGATAGTAGATGAGTTCCAAGAAGTGTTTGACATGCCTCAAGGAATGCCACCATCCCGAGAGCATGAGCATGCCATAGTGCTTAAAGAGGGAAGCAACCCGGTGAGTGTGCGATCATACCGGTACCCTCAAGTTCAAAAGGATGAGATTGAGAAACTAATAGCGGAAATGTTGGAGGCCGGGGTCATAAGGCCCTCCATAAGCCCGTTTAGTAGTCCGGTTTTACTTGTCAAGAAGAAAGATGGATCATGGAGGTTTTGTGTGGACTATCGGGCCTTGAATAAAGAGACGGTTCCCGATAAATATCCCATACCGGTGATCGATGAATTGCTAGATGAGTTGCATGGAGCTACCATGTTCTCGAAACTTTACTTGAAATCGAGCTACCATCAAATTCGGGTCAAACCCGAAGACACTTACAAGACCGCCTTTCAAACTCATGAGGGACACTATGAGTTCTTAGTGATGCCATTTGGGTTAACTAATGCCCCAGCCACCTTCCAATCACTCATGAATGATCTATTTCGACCATTTTTGAGGAAATTTGTCCTTGTGTTTTTTGATGATATCTTGGTGTATAGTAGCAACGAGTTAGAACATAAGGAGCATGTGAAGAAAGTGTTGGAAGTGCTAGCTAGGAATGAGTTGTATGCTAATTTGAAGAAGTGTGAATTTGGGAGGAAAGAGGTGGCTTACTTGGGACATGTAATTTCGGAGAAGGGAGTGGCTATGGATGGAGAGAAGGTAGAAGCCATTTTACAATGGAGAAAGCCCCGAAATTTGAGGGAACTCCGAGGGTTCCTTGGGCTCACCGGTTACTATCGGAAGTTTGTACTCCGTTATGCTCACATTGCCGGTCCATTGACATCACAACTCAAGAAGGATAGCTTCAAGTGGACGGACGAAGCTACAAAAGCCTTTGAAGCTCTAAAGAAGGCCATGGTCTCGGCCCCCGTACTAGCAATGCCCGATTTCACCAAAGAATTCATCATTGAGACGGGTGCTTCCGGATTTGGGGTTGGAGCGGTGATGATGCAAGAGGGTCGCCCCATAGCATATTATAGCAAGTTACTTGGCATAAGGGCGAGGGAGAAATCGATTTATGAGAAAGAACTCATGGACATAGTACTTGCCATTGTCAAGTGGAGGCACTATCTTCTTGGTCGACATTTCATTGTGAGGACCGACCAACAAAGCCTCCGTTATCTTACTCAACAACGGGAGGTGGGCAGCGAATATCAGAAATGGATGAGGAAATTAGTGGGTTTTGATTTTGAGGTGCAATATCGACCCGGAACTTCCAACCGGGTAGCAGATGCTCTTTCACGAAGGGACCATCACCTAGCACAATTGAGTGCTCTGTCTGTGTCACAAGTAGTGGACTGGGAGTTACTTAAGGAAGAAATCAAGAATTGTAGTTGGCTGGCCCAAATTCGTGTGGGCCTGAAAAAAGGGGAAGCAAGGCTAGTGGGGTTTCAGGATGATGGTGGGCTCATTAAATATAAGGGAAGGATTGTTCTTCCTCCCAATTCCACCATCATCCCTAAACTACTCCATGAACATCATGATTCGCCTGCCGGTGGCCACGAAGGAGAGGTCAAAACCTACCTGCGCATCGCCGCCGAATGGTTTTGGGTGGGAATGCGCCGGCATATAGGTGAGTATGTCCGTCGCTGTGAGGTTTGCCAAAGAAACAAGAGCTCGCAACAGGCACCGTTGGGGCTTCTTCAACCGCTGCCGGTGCCGGAGTTGATTTGGGAGGATGTGTCAATGGATTTCATTGAGGGCCTTCCGATGTCTAAGGGTATAGATTCAATTTTAGTAGAGGTGGATCGTCTTTCAAAGTATGCTCACTTTATGGGGCTAAAACACCCATTTACGGCAATTAAGGTGGCGGAGGTGTTTACGAAGGAAGTGGTTCGCCTTCATGGAATTCCAAAATCCATCATCTCCGATCGAGATAGGATTTTCCTGAGTGGGTTTTGGAGGGAATTATTTCGTTTGCAGGGCACCAGTCTTAAGCATAGTACGTCCTACCACCCTCAGACGGACGGACAGACGGAAGTAGTGAACAAAGGCCTAGAGGCGTTTCTTCGGTGTTTCACCGCCGGCCAGCCACGAAATTGGGCGTCGTGGCTACATTGGGCGGAGTACGCCTATAATACTTTGCCACATTCATCCACCAAATTGACACCCTTCCAGGTGGTCTATGGGCGTGCTCCGCCACGGCTATGGAAGGTGGGAACGGGTCAAACTCCAGTCAACTCGGTGGAGGTTCAGTTGCAAGAAAGGGATTTTATGCTAGATGAATTGAAAGTTAATCTCGTCCGAGCTCAACAAATTATGAAGGGGTATGCGGATAAGAAGCGGCGGGATGGGAAATTCGAGGTGGGTGATATGGTGTTCCTCAAGCTCCAACCATACCGCCAGAAATCACTAGCAATCCGGCCAAATGAGAAATTAGCGGCTCGATACTACGGACCATTCGCAGTCATGGAGAGGGTGGGCAAGGTGGCTTACCGCCTAGACCTACCTACCACTTCACGCATCCATCCGGTCTTCCACATCTCCCAACTCAAGAAAGCGGTGGGAGCAATTCCAGTCAATCCAACCATTTCGAGTCAATTGACGCAGGACATGGAGATGGTGGTGGAGCCCGAGGCAGTTATGGATTCCAGGAGGGTACCGTTGGGTCGAAGTGTCCGTATAGAGGTTCTAATCAAGTGGCACGGCCTGCCAGAATTCGAGGCAACCTGGGAAGATAGCAAGATGATACTGGATCGGTTTCCGGCGTTCCACCTTGAGGACAAGGTGAATCTCGAGGGGGCGGGTATTGTTATGGATCCAAGTACGGGTCAACGGATTCAAGTGTACACTCGGCGTCCAAGGCAACAAACCATGGACCAGCAACAAAGCAGAGGGCAGCAACAACCTTTTAGCAGTAGTGCAGGCAGCAACATCACAAGATATTAAGCAACAACATTCAAGGAACAGAGCTACTTTTTTGGAAGAACCCATTTTGAGCAAGACAACAAAGGAAGGAGTTATTTCACTAATTTGGAAAGAAGACCTTGGGCTCTCCTTTTATTACTTTTGTTTTATTTCTTTTGGGAAGGTATGAGAAATTGAAGGGTAGTACTTAATCTTAAGCTAGGGGGGAAGGGGAGGATATCCAGAAAATTGTAAGGAAACACAGAGAGTGGTGGCCTAAAGCTACTCAGAGACTCATGGCCTCAAGTCATGTTTTGTAATCTATCCTCAGTACCATTCGCACTGATTAATCAAGCCCGGTTCAGCACAACTTTACAACATAATCAATCTCAATTACTTAGCTAATTAGCTGAAGTTTTCTTCATTACATTGTCATTGATACCTACAGGGGAAGAAGGCAACGTAGAAGTCGCTGAGCTTGGTCAGTAGGGTCAGTCCCTGCCAACAGGTTTCAAAATGAAACTTTTTCTTTTCTCTTCTTTTTCCGTCCGTGGACACCAAACTTCAAGAAAGTCAGGGCATTATCATATTTACTACGAGCTATATTGTCAACTTTCAGGTACAACATATTGTCGAGCCATCTACTATTAGCCACAAATCGATCGAGCCTTTCTATAATAAAAGTTCGAATAGTCAAACCACGCTCCCAAGTATACCATTGTCCCTCAAAGCCTAGATCATGAAGATCACAGTCATGAAGCGCATTACGGTACTCTGGCATCTCTGATCTCTTCTATCATATATCCACACCTCCCTCCTTTTCATCATAAGTAAGATTCTCATTGAAATCCCCACCAATCAATAAAAGGACCATCAAATTTCTCACATAAATTTCTAATTAGGGACCATGTCTTGTTTTTGTTACCTAATTCAAGCCAACCATACCAACAAAACGCCAATACAACCCCGTGTCAGTTTTGATATCCCCACAGATATGGTATTGAGAGTAGGAGACAAGAGAAAAATCAATATTATCTTTCCAGTAAATACACAAACCACCAGACCTTCCAATACCACTAACACCATAAGCATACGAGAAACCAAATCTATTTTTATTATTTTTTGCTATACTTTTATTAACTTTAGTTTCAAACAAAAATAAAATTTCAGAAGCTAAAGAGTTGCACCACTTTCGTAGTGCTCGAACTGCGAAAGGGCTTGCCATCCCCCGGCAGTTCCAACAAAAAGTATTCATTTAAGAGGGCGGGGTTGAGCCGTGTCAACCTCCGCCGGACTAGTGGGCTGGACTTGATCCGTTTCCCAATTGATGCCTTGTTCACATCCACTTCTTCAGAGCTGTCCACCTGTTTCCTTTTGCCCGCAAGGAAAAATTGATCCTCTATAGATGAGTCAATGTCTCTGTCAATACGTTTCCATGATCTTCTTATGACAACCTGCTTATCTTTCTTTGCTTGAACAAGTTCTTGTGTTCCCAAAGAATGAACCTAATTGTTGCGGTAAGTGGTACAGAGGATTCTCTTTGGCAGCTTTGCTGTTGATGTTGTTTAAAACCAGGTGGAACTGGAGGAGGTTCTTCAGCAACTACAGCCAATTCCCCCGAAATAGCTTCATCATGCTGCACTATAGGTGGTGTCTTCTCAACTGCCATTGCATTCCCTTCTTCTAAGCTTGTTGCAGGTGAAAAAAAGAGCTTGCGGGCAGCACCAGGAGGGCCCTTTCAAATTGCACTTGGATCATTATATCCTGTAAGTTTAAGAGTGCTGTGGCCTTTAAGTTTGATCAATAGGGAAAGGCGGGCTGGTTTCTTTGGCGATGCACCGAGCCATGGACCGTACTCATACGCAACACCCTTTTTCACCTTCTCTTCCTCCACAAATTGACACTCGATATCAATGTACTCGATTCTCCCACAACAATAACAAAAATCAGCTAGCCGCTCACACTGCAATCCACACCACTTCGAGGTTTATGGACTGGTAGCAATTTTGATTCCCATACACAAAGGTTTCTTGATGTCAAATAGGATTTTTACCCCTAGGTATTCATCCCAGCCAAGAGGGTCGAAGTCATCGTACTCTAGAAAACCCCCAAGATGTTCTCCTATTTCATAAGCAAACTCAGCAGATCTTTTATTAAAAGGAACATCCCTAATTCGCACCAAGAACGGTGTGTTTACGAAACAGACATCCGAAGGTTGTTCATAGCCAATTATCTCCATCAAGATCAAAAGTTTTTTGTCAAAGAACCAAGGGCAGCCTTCCATAACTCTCTTTTTATCCTCTTCACCTAAAAAATTGAAAGACAAACAGGTTTGTTTCCACCATTCTAATAGCCACGTTATCCCTAACCTTCCAAACATTTAAAAGAGTGCGTTTCATAGCTTCAATGTTGAAAGGCCTTCTAGTCAGCAATTTCCCTACTAAGGTTAAGGAAATTCGAGTCTTTGTATCATCATCAATACCGGTTTCAATGTTACCACCAATTACCTTATTTTCCTCCTCTGTTAAGCATAAATTCTCCAAATCCTCAAGCAATTTTGATTCCATGATAAGGGAGAGAAACAATGATGAAAAAGCCTAGGAATTTGAAGGGAAAAGCATAAGAAACCACGAGAAATACATACAAAGAGAATTGCCCTAGACGAGGGACGAGAGAAACCCTAGACGAGGGACTTTTAGTATATTTTTGCCATGAGTTTTAATTAATAATTAGTGAATCTAATGTAAATTTGCTTTTGTATAGAGTAATAGATCTGGTTTGTCTTTGAGAAAGGTTTGGAAACTTGTCCTAATCTCTTTGTTATTATAAAATTTTACACTTTGTCCGGTACATAATTTTAAATCATTTAGTATAATAAAATACAAATGGTGTAATTGAGGTATTAAAAAATTATAAGAAAAGATAGTAGAGGTAATAATTTATTTACAATTAATTGATGTGAGAGGAGAAAAATTATACGTAGTGTATATTAAAAAAGAAAAAGTAGTATGGAGTATGTGTGGAAACGAGAGATATATAATGTTAAAATGACGCAATAATAGTTTGCTAAAATAAACAAAGTTTAGTACTTTGAAAAAATGGCCCCATTAGAAAGGCGTAACACTTAAACGGAGGAGTTATTAATCATGTGAAACTTGTTAGAAATTGCTCCCTCAATTTCAAAATACACTCAACAATTTGACTGGCACTCGCCAATGCAACAAATGCGTATATATATATATATATAGATCTTGTGCGAACTTGGTCGAATAATATGAACTGTGAACTTATCTAAGCCGTCCATCGCGCTTCATCTGACGATTTGTAGTTCACCCGCCTCATTAAGGGTATTTTGGTAATTTTCGCGGTTGAATGACCTCCGTTATAACTTTCTCTCTTTCTCTTTCCTACTTTCTCTCTCTACGTTCTTACTTTCTCTTTCTACATTCGATCTCTCTGAAGGCGATTGTGCTTTTCGATTTCGCACTTTGATTTCATCGATTTTCCTCTTCGATTTCGAATTTTCTTCGATTGTTCTTCTGTGTTTTTCCTTTTTTGCTGTGATTCGATCTTTCTAGAGAGGTAATTTTTAGGCTTTTTATTTTGTTTTGTGTATCTTCTTTATTGATTGATCATATATTAGGGTTTTTGCTTTGTTTTTGTTCGATTTCGTTCTCGATTTGTATTATTATTGCTTTTCGTTTGATTTCTATTATTATTTTGTTCGATTTCGATTTTACATATAATTAGGGTTTTTGCTTTTTTTTTTTGGTTTGTTTTTGTTCTTCTTTACTGATTTTTGCTTTAGTTTCTGAGTAATTTTGATTATTCTTGATTTCGTTTGATTATATAATGCAATTTTTAAAATTTTTTTACTTAAATTTGATTATGTTATGTTCACTATAGCTTTTACGATTTTTTGATGTATTCTTTTAGTTTTGCTTTTACTTTTAAATGGTTTTTATTTACTTTATAGTTATTATTATTTATTGTTGATCAGAGGATTTAATAGAGGTTGTTAAGAGGGAGAGAGAACATGGTATAGAGTAATAGGAATGTTATGTTAATGTACCTAATTTAATGGTGAATTCAGAATAATTCTTAGTATACTTGGGTACTTCTAAGGCCACATAAAGGTGTTCCAGGAAGTTGTTGTTCCTAGAAGATTTTGGCTTGACCTCTTGATTTATTTGTATTTTTCTTCACCTTTTGATGAAAGTCTTGGCATGTATCACTTGAGTAATGCAATCTTTTAATATGTTTTACTTAAATTTAATTATGTTATGTTCACTATTGCTTTTTCGATTTTTTAATGTATTCTTTTATATTTGCTTATTTTTAAATGGTTTTTATTTACTTTATAGTTATCATTATTTACTGTTGATCAGTAGATTTAATTTTGTTAGTTAAACCTATTCTGTCACATTGATTTATTCACTTGTTGTTGATATTATGTTTTAATTGTTTTGCTTTTACTTTTAGTGATGTCTTGTCTACTTTTAATTTGGTTTCATCTACTTTTCAGGATGATGTCTGAAACAGTTGGGCTCTCTTCTCCTGATGTTTATGTTGGAGATGTTAATGTAAGCATTTTAAAAACTCCTCATGCTGTACTACCTAGGATAGTTTATAATTCTAAAGGTGGTAAAGAGTTTATTCCTAGTTATTCTATGGAAAATAAGCCTATTTTTGGAATGAAATTTAATTGTCTACAAGATGGAATTTATTTTTATTATAAGCATGCTTGTGAATGTGGAATCAAAATTCGTAGTAGTACTAGCAAGGTAGAAAAGAAGTCGACTGGTTCTGATGGTAAAAAGGGTGTTGTACTTGTTAAATATTTGGTTTGTAACAAAGAAGTTTTTGTCAACGATAATAAGAAAGATAAAAAAAGATGTTGAAGGTGCTGTTTTTAGGAAAAAGACAGTCAGGAGGATTGGGTGTCCTGCTATGATTAAGTTTAAGTATTGTGATGGTGGAAAGTATATGGTTTATTTCTTTCATGAAAACCATTGTCATCCTTTCTCAACCCCTACTACCAAACATGCCACTATACCATATGGTGGCTTAACTTGTGTTCATAGGAAGTTTATATTTGATAATTCAAAGTTGAACATTGGTGCTGTTATGTCCTATAGGATGATGAAAGAATATTGTGGAGGTTATAAACATGTGAAAGGCACTAAAAATCAATTTAAAACTTTTCTCGTGACTTAAAAGTTTATATTTCTGAAGCTGATGGGGCTATGTTTATAGAAAATCTTCAACATAAAGTCAAAAACAGTAATGTTGGTTATTATTTGGACTATTGTGTTGATGCAACTAGGCATCTAACACGAGTTTTTTGTGCTGATTCCATAGGAAGAAAGGACTTTCAATTGTTTGGGGATTCCATTTCTTTTGATACCACATATGATACAAATAAATACTCCTTAGTGTTCTGCCCTTTTACTGAAGTAGTTGACCATCATAAACGATGTTTCACATTTTGTGCAGCCTTGTTATCTAAAGAAGATGTGGAATCTTTTGTATGGCTTTTTCAGACTTTTCTAAAATGTATGGGAAATGAGCCTTCTTGCCTAATTATTGACTAAGACCCTATAATAGGTATTGCAATACAGAAAGTTTTTACCAAAACGAAACATCGATTGTGTATGTGGCACATCATGAGGAAAGTGGCTGAGAAAGTGGGTACAACTTTCTGTAATGACATTGACTTTTTGAAAGAACTTTGTGCTATTCACTAGACGAAAATTCTAATTTGGCACCGGATCAAACCCCCCCTAAGGCACCGGTTTTGAACCGTTGAGGATTTGAGGGATGCCAAATCCTCAAAAATTTGGCACCGGTTCAAAACCGGTGCGAACTAAAGCATTTGGCACCGGTTAACCGATGCCAACTACCTTGATTTTGATTAAAAAAAACTGGCGCCATTAAGTTGGCACCGGTTAACCGGTGCCAACTTAAATGGCGCCATTTTTTTTTTTAATAAATTCAATGTAGTTGGCACCGATTTTAAGCATGAACCGGTGCCTTTGACTTGTTTTTTTTTTTTTTTTTTTCCGGAAATGATGTATATTAATATTAATACTAATAAATATAATAATAATGAGATCCTGCACATAATACCTGATAATTAATAATAATAATAATAATTACTATTATTAATTTTATTAATAAATTATAATAATTATAATATTAGTTTTAATAATAATAATAAGTATTAATATTATAATATTAATAATAATAATTATTATTATAATATTAATAATAATTAGTATTATTAATATATTAATAATAACAATAATTGAAAATAATAACAAGGACATAAATATTGATAACAATCCCAAAATATGATATTAATTAGAAAAATGTGTCAAAACTACAAACAAACAAAATTAATTAGTAATAATGTAGTACACTAAGCTAGTTAAAACAGAAATAAATGATATTTACAAATTAAATGTGATGTAGGCCGCCAACATGTCTCGAATTACATTGAGTTCCTCGCTTGTGAACGGATTTCCCGTTTGTCCCTTGCAAAACTTGGAATACATACACAAAACGTAAGTTAGTAGGAGTGAACTCATAAATAATCGTAACATGACAATATCACTTAGTTATTGGTGATGAAGGCTTGAAATTACAAGAAAATAGCAATTAAGGGGTTGTAGAACGCATTTTCAACCAAAATAGCCCGAGTAAGGACATTTTCACTACTAGGATGCCTATTTCCTACATTTCTTGTCAAGTAAACTCATAAATAGTCATAACATGTCTTTATCACTTATTTATAGGTGGTCAAGGCTTGAAATTACAAGAAAATAGCAATTAAGGGGTTTTAGAACGCATTTTCAACCAAAATGGCCCGAGTAAGGCCATTTTCACTACTAGGATGCCTATTTTCTACATTTCTTGTCAAGTGAACTCATAAATAGTCATAACATGTCTTTATCACTTATTTATAGGTAGCCAAGGCTTGAAATTACAAGAAAATAGCAATTAAGGGGTTGTAGAACGCATTTTCAACCAAAATGGCCCGAGTAAGGTCATTTTCACTACTAGGATGCCTATTTACTACATTTCTTGTCAAGTGAACTCATAAATAGTCATAACATGTCTTTATAACTTATTTATAGGTGGCCAAGGCTTGAAATTACAAGAAAATAGGAATTAAGGGGTTGTAGAACGCTTTTTCAACCAAAATGGCCCGAGTAAGGCCATTTTTCACTACTAGGATGCCTATTTCCTACATTTCTTGTCAAGTGAACTCATAATAGTCATCACATGTCTTTATCACTTATTTATAGGTGGTCAAGACTTGAAATTTTAAGAAAATAGAAATTAAGGGGTTTTAGAACGCATTTTCAACCAAAATGGCATAACTCTTCAAGTTGTTGTGTGTCTGTACAATGACTCATCACTATGTCATACATGAATCTTATCACGTATAGGCAACAATCAACTCCGTTTTCTTGTTGTGCGCACTAGCATGAGGAACAAAGCACATGAATCAAAATGAATAGCAAATTAGCCACATCTTACGCATTGTATATTAAGAATATCACAACATTATGTGGCATTACCTTGGGTGATTTCCATGTAGGGCCTCGAGGATTTATCTTCTTCATATTACTACATAGAAAAGTAAGTTCAAATTCGATTAGTATAATTAATACATATGAGTTAGGTTATGATAATCAATAACAAGAATTGAAACAAACAAGATATTTACTTTTGCAGTATGGACCTCACGAGGCGCTTTCTTGGTTGAGGTAACCGAGCAGAATCAAAGAAGAAGATTGTGTTACTGGAAACACAAATCACCAGTAGGGTCCAATGATAACTACACACGAGACAAACAAATCAATATTTAGCCTAATACAGCATATAAACTGGGAAAACAAATGAATTTGACAATCATAATCAGACGTACTCCTCATAATATGGGACGGATATAAACTTGTCTCTCGCAGTCACTGATTCCTTAATCGCCCGTTCAGCATAGTACAATACGTCAGCGGAGTTGCCTATGATTCTAGCAGTGGACATCTGCTCAGGGCATAACCACCCAATTTGACACGGAGATTCAAGCTCCCACATTTGCTCCTGGAGTGCTCTGCATGCATGATAATAGAATGTTAAACCAAAACCAAACGACAATCACCACTAAACTGAATAACATAAATAGAGTACTAGTTGAATTACCTGATGCATATTTGAATGAGGGAAATGTTAAGCATTGCACCACTTAGAAATTCCTTCACATCTTCTTTGAATAGCCATGCCATTGCATCATCATCGTAGTGGAACATTTCCTTAGGTAGTGGAACTTCAATGGGGCTATCACTAGGCAACACACAAACACGGTTGTGCAGATAAGTTAACTCCTTAGAGAGTGATTGAAGCACCGTGTCTTCAACTAGTGGAGTAGCTTGCATAGCTGAACCTCGCGAAAAGCTCTTGTTCGGCGCTTTTCCACTCATCGACCCATGTTCACTCTTCTTCTTTTGCCCCTCCACCCTCTTCTTTGAAGTTTGGCTTTTCCTCGATGACTAATAAGACAAATTAAAGCACACAAATGGTTAAAAAAGAATTTCTACCAACTCTTGGGATTAAAATCGGGTATAGAGTAAAGTGTGAACTCTAAATGTAAATTACCTGGGTTGTAAACCGTATCCAAGCACATGGCCATTGCAAAAAACTACCTTTGGCTTCCCAAAGTGTAGTGAACTCATCCTCCTCTACGGGCACAGGTATTAGGATGTCCTCGAACCCGGCCACCACAGAATTGATCCCAACCGAATAGTGCTCTGGCCGAAGCGGTCACAAATGGACCGTACCTTATTCGGCCGGTTGAGCACTTCCATACGCAACCAAGTTCAAAGCTCATCATTGCTAGCCCTTGTGCATTGGTGCTGTGCACAGCAAGCACATCATTGCTAGCCCTTGTGCAGCAACAAACCAACACACTTGTGCAGTGCACTGGTGCCTGGTGCCTGCTTGTGCACTGCACATCATTGCTACCCCTCGTAGCAACTAAACAACATCAACACACAACACCAACAGCAGTTCAATAGCAACACATCATTAGCAACTCAACCGCAACAACATACAGCACAAAACAACGCAAAAACCGCACAACACAACAAACTTCACAAATTCACAGCTGAATCAATGAACCAATATCACCATCCAAAGAAATAAGTACACAACTCACTTGTAGAACCGAAAAGTCATGAGGTGTCGGATTTTCAAGCTCCCTCAAGTACGCATGTGCAGGATTACCAACCTGCAACAGTGTATTGATAGTGCGAGGCTAATTAGAACCCACGTAACTCAACAAGTCAAAATACTTATAGATTAGAAACCACTTAATCATGTACCTCCTCGTCTGCATGTATCTCATCTTCTCCTTGTTTTCGTGGGTAACTACAAGAGTCGACCGGTGTAGTCGAGGAGAAAGGCAAGCTCGGCAAGTTCATTTGCTTTGCCCATGCATTGAACTCTTCTCGCATCTCGTTGCGCACTTGTTCCTTAATTGATGCCACCATAGCATCCAAGTTGACCGGTGAGTTCACACTTGCCCGGGATCTTCCTGATTTGGTATATTCCGGACCCATCACCTTCTCCCATCCTAGCAAGCTCCCCCCCCCCCCCCCCCGCACCCAATACGCTCTCCAGTGAAAGGGTAGGGCTTTCCCAAAGCCAAGGTGAAAGGGTCCTTCTCCATTGTTGGGACGAGCTTGCCTTCAACAAGCTCTCCAGTGTACTAAAGCTGTAGCAAAAGCAAAAAGGCAACATCAAGTTAGTGTTTATGTAAAGTGATATATGTACAACAGATTCATGCAGTTCACAATTCATAGTTGCTTACAAGTTTATCTGCCATTTCTTTTGTTTCCGGAGCCTTGATGGACCATTTTCCGGTTTTCTTGTCACGAGAATGCAAAGAACAAAAGAAATCTCCAGCACGACTCACCAAAGTACTGGTCGTGGAGTCAGAGGGCACAGTGGAGGACCCTAGTAGCGAAGTGGGGTATACTCCCTCACTCACCCACGTCTCCCTCCATTCATCATACGTCATACACCCCATACGATGGTGGTATTGCTTCTGCAATGCATTCTTGGAATTCTGCTCTCTTATTTCCTACATAATTAGACATATTAGTTTCAAAACTAACAAAATATTAAATATATTTTACAATTGTCATCAGAGTTACTTGAACTTACAATTGCTTCTTTTTTGCTTTTTTAAAGTACGAAAGCATCCCAATCTTCCTTTGATACACTAGGCCATATTTTCCATGGGAGTTTCTCTTCATCGATGACTTCTTCATCCATGCCACCTTCTTTCTTGTTCTTTGGTTTTCTCACAAGCTTCTTTGTGATCAACCGACGAACTAAGGTGGTCTTGAAGCCTTTGAATCTTGCCGCAAGTAAGGATTCAAACACCCTTCGCTTGGCGTACTCATTTGGAATGTTAAATAGACTCTGCAAGCACAAATAACAGTCATTATTAGTTTTCCCATTTAATAACAATAAATTGAAGGAATTTGTAAATGTGCAAAAAACACACTTGCCCCAGTATCATTCCAAAACGTGTCAATCAAGCCTGTAGGTACTTCGCTCAAACGAAGAGTAATGGGAATTTTGCGCGCACAAATCCCAACTTGAACAGCATACTGACGACGCCATTTGCCTATAGGTTGTCCTACCCTGTCATACTCCAAGACCATTGGACCGACAGGTTTCTTGAAACTTGTAGTCGGACCCCTCAGCTTTTTCTGCGCTGGCCCCTTCACCCCCCCTCCACTTTGATCCTCGCCGAACGACTCAGACATTGCATTCTCGATAGGAGGCGCTTGTTCAACTGCAATTTCAAACTCATCAAGCATACGATCCAAAACATCTTGAGCCTGATCTTCTGCCTCACCCAAATCAGGCTCCTTGTTCACATCATACATCTCGTCCCCATCCCCAGATGAATCATCATCATCAACCTCTACATCCTCCACTCCAATACGGTAGTGATCATCCGCCATGAGATGTAAAACCTGTCATTACAAACATAACACGTTATTAGTTGTAATATAAATAAATTTGTAAGGTCAATTTATAATCAAATATAAATTGCTGAATTATAATACAAATTAACATAGAAAATGGGGAACTAAGTTACTTCATTCATTTAAAAGAAAATAAGAAAAATGGGCAAGTAAGTTAGCAATTTCATTCATTTTCACCTAAAAATGTGATTTAATAATACTTTCGACGCCTACAATTTCAAACTAACAAAAAATAGTACCTCAATCTAATATTCCTTCGTCGTGGTCTGATCGCATGTAATTGGCTCGGTCGTCTATCTCATTTGGTACAACAGGTCTAGGAACAGTGAAAGGTGCTGAGTCGGCTGGGTCACTCCAACGCCAAGGATTCTTCTTTTTCCGGCTAGCACAATACACCATTTTGAGTCGGCTGGGTCACTTACGTAAAACACTTGCTTGGCTTGAGATGAAAGGATGAATGGTTCAGCGCTTTCATTCAGGTGGCCAAGATCTACAAGAGTAAAGTCATCATGTTTGACATTACGCCTGATATTATCAACCCACTTACACCGGAAAAGAGCAATCGTGAAGTCACAATAATCAAGCTCCCATATTTCTTGAATTCGACCGTAGTATGACCTATGTTGCACCGATACGGACACGGACACGGGTACGATACGGACACGGTAAAACGGCAATCCTAAAATAGGGGACACGGGTACGGCGAATAACTAGGCATATAATATATTAAAAAAAACGAAAATTTGACAACCTATTCAATAAAACACTAAGTAATTAAACTCAAAATAAGTCATTTTGTTTAAAACAAGTAATTATTTAGTGTCCGTACCAGTGTAATTATTTAGGACCGTAAAACAAGTAAACAAATTCGGTACTCATCTATCTAAACAAGTAAACAAACAAGTACACAAATACACTCAAATAAACACTATTTCTTCTTCCTTTCTCTCTCCTCTCATCTATCATTTCTCACTCTTAAACTCCCATTTCTCGATCTCTCTGTGTCTTCCTCCAATCATACATCACAACACTTTGAAATTTTTTTCAACTCTTCAATAACACCAAAAAATCTACTCTAACAAGAAAAATCGAGAATTAAGGGATGAATTTAAATGAAAACGAGAATGAGAGGATTAACTGAGAGCACCGGCGGTGACGAGCGAGGGCGACGAGCGACGGGAAAGATTAAAGGGGGTTTCCGTTAAATTCGAGAAAGAGAGGACGGAGAATGACACCTGCGACACCGGTGTGAGTGGTGACGAGCGGCGGTTAGCCGGTGACGAGTGACGGCAGTCGGAGACAATCTAGGTTGCGGTGAGGCTGAAGTTCCAGTTGTTGCCTTGTTGGTGTTTGAGTGACGAGAGAAAGAAGCAGAGAGGATTGAATTTGAGATAGGCAGGAGGACATGAGCAATTGAGCATAGGGTTTGAGGAAAATGCAAAATTAGCGTGTCCACTACCAAACGGGCCGTGTCTAGGGGTGACACGGTCCGTGTCCATGCATCGTTTTTAAAAAAAAAAAATTGGACACGGATTTTGGTGTGTCCGAGACGTATCGTACCGTGTCCCACCCGTGTCGGTGTCGGACACGCGAGTCGACTCGGACACCCCTATTATGTGGCGTGTCCGTGCATCACAGAGTATGACAACTCTGCATCAACAGGTGATTTATCCTTAGCACTTGCAAACTCCCTTGACGATGCCACAAGCGTTACACCACTGTTTTGGGTCGAGGATGATTTCAAATCCTGACGCTCAGTCCAAAATGTGTACCCATTTATGTCATATCCTTCAAATGAGCGAACGTCATCCCTAGGACCATAAGCAAGCCACCTTACTGTATCCGTGACACTCTCATACTTTCCACCCATCACTCGATCACGAAACCAACTCACAAACTTCTTATTATGCAACTGCATCAGTGCCCGTTCACCTTTTGATGGAAATTCATCACGCAAACTAGCCATGTGCTCGTCTAAATATGGGTGAACATCTGCAACATGGTGCAACACATATAGGTGCGCTTGTAATAACTTATCTTGATCAAGTGACATTCGTTTCGACCCGATTGTTCCATGACCATCAAGTCTCTCTTCGACACAAAAATGTTAACTATACAGGAATGAAGATAGTAATATGAATATTTATATTTGAAAAATATATATTTAAACTAATCCATTATAAATTATATAATTATATTTGATTATAGTCGGTGACGGAGCTAGAAATTTCAAACCGGGGGACAAATAGACATCACATTATTTGACAAAAATGTTATTAAAAAAAAATAGTACTTGAACACACATAGTATAGTTAAATACGAGAAGTTAAATTTTTATTACAACTCAAAAATCCAAAATATGGAATACTCAATTTAAAAACCCAACATTTTTTTTTTGACACAAAAAAAAAAAATCCAAAATTATATACCAATTCTTCCTAAATACGAAGTACTTGCTTATGGGTTTGGAATTTTTGCATAATTCAAACATTAGATTATATAGTTAATTAAATGCAATTGTCATACACTCATACTTACCTATTACAACCATAATTTTGGGGATTTGTTCATGCAAAACAATTACAATAATTATTTAAATACATATATGTAGTACCCCCTCCTTTCCTTATCTACATACCTAGTTTCGGGAATTAAGGAACTTAAAGATTCCTTAAAAGTCATAAATGGGAAGTACAAATGTGCATGTAGGGTTAGAGAGAGATAAAGAGGAAAAAAAAAGGTAGTTGATAATTATTGAAGAGATAGAGAGAAAAAGTGTTGAAAAATGATGTCAAAAGTACCAAAAAAAAAAAATTTGATGACAACTCATCAAAAAGAGGAAATATTGTAAAAAAGTACATTCTTTAAATAGATTTAGGTATGTAATTTTGAAACCCCAAAAAGAAAAGTATGCATATAGATAAAGAACGGAGGGAGTAATTGTTAAGAAAGAGATGAAAGGAAAGGAAAATACTACTTATACATTGAAATAAAAAAATTACAGGAATATGCTGCTTATAATCTTATACATTTGATTAAAAAAAAATGAAAAAAAAAAAGTAAAAAGAAAGAAAAGGAAACTGCAGCAGAGGATCGAACCAGAATTCCCGTGAATACAAGCTTACTCCACGCACGACTACACCACTCATTTTGTATTACACAAGTTTGTACACAATTATGTATTTAATCTAATTTATTTTTTTTATAGTGGGGGGAGCTGTCCCCCTTTGTCCCACGCTTCGCCAGTGATTTTAGTATAGGCTTGTAAGAAAACTTGCAAACTTATTAATGAAATTTAAAGTAAAAAGGTTTTAAGTATTCGGAAGCATAGCTGTGAGCCTGTGAAGTTAGTTAGTTGCCCAAATTTCCGAAATGTTTCTTGTTCCTAATTGAGAGTAAGGATGATACCAATATGTTCTGGTTCTAAACCTCATTACTCATACATCTTCTATCCTATACTACTATGTATTTATTTTAATCCGGCCCTATATATATCTCCTGGAATCTGAAAATAAGCTCTAACCACTTGAGTTATCCCTCACTCTCGCCCAAATTAAACCTTGTATTTATCGTATTTGCAAATTGGATCAAATCATATTCTAAATTTTAAAACCTTATATGTATATTTATGATTGATTTGAAGCTTATTTTAATACAATTTTCGAATTTATTCTTATGGAATGATGTGGATCACTGTTTTTGAAATTTATTTAAGATTAATTAAGCTCTATTTATTTACTATTTATATGGAGTATTATGTTAAAGTATGTTAGTTTGGGACTCTAGCTTAAATTGTTGAAAAATTGATCTGATTATGTTATTTTAAGACTTTAATATTTTATAGTTAAAAAATGAATTTATGAAATACTTTGTTATGAGAAGCTTTTGTATATGCTCTTAGAAAATTATTTTGAAATAGAGTCTGATACATACATTATAGGGACTAGGGAGTATTAGTCATTACAACAATCATGTCAACAAGATCAAATTACTAAAAAAATCCACCTTTGACTGCGTAGTAATAATCACATCATTTGATTAGAGCTCGTGCAAATCCATCACCTTCAATTAATTCATTATTTGAATTTCATAATTCACATTTATATATTTCATGATTCATTAATATCATTTCATTTTATTGTGCTGATACTAAGCTAGTGATTAAAAAATGGAAAAAAAGAAAAAAGAAAAAAGAAAAAATCTAGATAGGCTTAAAATTAAACAACAATATATTATTACACAATAACTTAGCTTACTATTAATGTTAACTTACATACATATGATATACATTATATAATAATAACTCCCACATATATTTAATTTGATAACACTTATTAACTAAATTACATTAGTAAACTGACTTGACAAATAAAGCATCAAATTAAAGTAACTAAAATTTTTCAGCTAATTAAATAACCAAATTACATTAACTATAAACTTAATTAATTACCCTAGCTTTAATTTAAAACTCTGAAAGTGAAGAGCTAGCTAATTGGTGAACAAGTGCAGTAACAGGTGCAGCTAATGTTGGTTGATAAGCAAATCCATGCAAATTACCCTCCAAATTACTACTAATCTCACAACTTAAATTACCATTACTTGGACAACAAGGCATCCAAATCCACCTTTTTCTCTCAATATCAAACATTAATCCTTTATTAATGACACCCTTAATCATAATCACAATAAACTCACCACTTCCAACACAATCAAACCCTCTTCCTCCTTCAATTTCCTCAAACTGAGCATACAATTGTTGTGGCATCCTCTCGATTTCGGCCCATTGACTCCCACACCCTTGAAGCACCCACATTCTTAAGCTCCTAGGGACATTGAGCTTGCTCTTTTCGACGGCCGCCACGAGGATGAGTCTGTCCTTGCTCTCAACCAAGCAAGGAGACCTTAAGAACCTTCTCATAGGAGCTTGGATCTTCCACCACGCGTTCGAGGAGACGTCGTAGGCTAAGACACTGAAAGGACTGTAGTTCATACAGTAGAATCTGCCATCAGAGTGAAGCATCTGACCTGATTCAAGGCTGCAGAGCCTTGGAAGGGAGGAGGTGGTGTCCCAGACCGAGTAGAACCCGCTCGAGTCGATATGGAAAGACTCTGCAGTAAGGTTTTTGACTGCATAAGGGGAGATCATGTCATCTCCTGCAAGAATCAGATCAACTGATGCTGTGGTAACAGACAGTCCAACAGACGGAAAAAGCCGAGGCCGGCGGGTGGGTGGTAATTGGGTCACTGACCCGAGTAGTGGGTTGTGCAGGAAAAGGTTTTTCAGGCCGGGTTCATCGGACACCCAACAAACAAGCCCGCCCGAGGTGGTAGCTGGCGAAAACCCTAGTGGTATAATAGAGAAAGGGATAATGTACCATTTGACCTCATAAGGGTCAAAAAGATATGCCCTAGTTGATAAAACATTATCTCCTTGTTCGTCTCCATTGTTATTAAGATTAGTGAAGTTATTTCGATAAATAGTACTAGTATTGGGTGTTTTGTGGGTAAAAAAGATGAACCAATGGTGGCAAGGGGAGACTTGTAGGTAGAGTTGAAGGAAAGAGTTGGAGTATAAAAGTGCATACCATCTCTTGCACACGGACCGAGCCCGGAAGAAGGCGGGCAAGGGGAGGAAGGCGAGGATTCGATCCACGAGTTGTTGTGGAAGGCGGCTCCATAGCCGACTATCCATCCATGATGAGGTGGTGATGGTAGTAGGAGTGGTGGGAGGAGGTGGAGGAGGAAATGTTGTAGTGATAGTAGTGTAAGGATGAAAAGTTGGGGCGAAAGTTGGAACATTTGTTATGCCATAATTGTAAGGGAAAGGGATTGCTATTGAAGCTTGGTTGAAAGTTTCCATGGTTTAATGAAGAAATTGATTCAGAGAGTTGAAAAGGAAGTACGTTTTTGGGGGGTTGTTTAAGTGGTTTGTGGGAATTTTAGTGCAAGTGTACCGGGGTTTATAAAGGAATAGAAAAGGCATGCAGCAGTTGACTGACCTTTGCCTCTTTCGATTCCCCCTCTCTTACTCTTAGTTCCTCTTATTATAATACAATAGTAAGTTCTATAATTCGTCTATAAAAGTTCATCATGTTATAACTTTTTTTAAGACAATTACCGTTCAAATAGGAAAAGTTATTAGAAATGGAGAGAATTTTTTCTACACCGTCACATATAGTGGCAATTAAGTCAATATAGTTTGGGCCATATTTGACTGACGAGTTCTTTTAAGATTGATTTCGGTAGAGGGAACGGATCCGGTTATCCTATTTGAATTGGTAGATTACGATCCCATTTTGAGTTTGTAATCACTGATTATGATATTCACGTCTAAGTTAGGCCAAATTTGTTCGCGTCTATTCAGGTGATGCTTGGATTTGGAGGGATTAGTAATTAAGGTTCATGCCAAAAACTGGATCATCCTAATTGAATGCTTGTCATTTATTTCAATTTGGTTACGATCGGATTAATACATGCTACATTGTTTAAGTACACTTTAAAGTTACATTGAATACATTCAACTTGAGTCATATTTAAGTGATGAGTTAACAAGGCCGGAGATTAATAAGGTTCATAGCAAAATCGAACTATTGATGGATCATCCAATAATTTCGGATCTAAATCGGGTCGATCTTGCAGGCTAAGCTATCTCAAATTCTCAACCTGATTCGAATAACATGGGGCCAAATTGGTCACATATATATATGTCAACTTTACATAAGTCACCTGAAAAAAGTGGAAGGTATAGTAAAGCTGAAAGAACCATCTATCAATTCACTGTTTACTTCACACTGCTAGCTACGAGTAAGTTGAGAAATTCACACAAAACTGAGTGAAATTAAAGAAAGAAGCTGCACCAATAAAACCCACAACTCCACTTTTAACAACCCAAATAAAAGCCTGATTCTTGGTATAAAAGGGTGGCGCTCCCAAAACTTTATATTATATGCGTATGTAGTAATTAAAGTATAGTACGTACTCCAAATAATTTTGCAGATTTCAGTAATGTGTTGTTTTTGTCAAACGTTAGCTTTTTTCTATAAATCATCATTTGTCTTTCTGATAGGAAAAAGAATTTTCAACTTATTTCTATAATTAGTAATTTTGTAGTGAATATATTTAGAAATTTCTTTTTACACTTGAGAAAATTCTATTTATATCAAAAGGGTTATGTTTAGATTTGGAAATTTGCGTTTTCTACTAAGAAATCTCCTGAATTTCTTCACCCTGGCCTGCTTCATAAAATCATCTCCTATTCAGGACTAGTGTAGTGTTGTACTCATTTTTATTTAATTTGTCTCGGCTTTTTATGTCTTTGGAGTTAAGAGAATTTTAATTTATTTTGGATGATATAGTTGCAACTTAACTATGGTATGATCAATGAAGTAATAATTACATTACAAAAGTCAAATTTTATTTAGCTCCAAGTTTTGCACCCCTTCTACTCTTCTAGCCATTTCATACTAGGTTCAATTACTTTGTTTCATATTTTCGCCACTAAAAATGATCGGTGTAATCTTAAAATCTCGATCTATATGGATTTTACTATTTAATAATTTTATGATAATATGTTTTTGATTTGAATCTCATGTAGAATCTTAATATATATTTGAAGGATCTTAAGATCCCTCTTAGATAAAAATCAAGAGTTATTGGTAGGATCTTAATACAATTCTACAATTTTACGTACGATCCATTGATTGAATTCAGCATACAATGATAATTTAATATGATAGACCGTGTATATATTACATTTTTTTTTTGTTATTATTATTTTATGTTTATGTGTCATTAAAAGCATGAACCAATCATTATTATTGCTTAAAAGTGATTAAAAAAAATCAAAGAAATTTGTGTTATCTTATTAAGTAGGACCTACAGTTAAATATATTATGGCCTTAATTTATTTTGACATCCTTGCACACATCTTATCAATTACAATGCAACTTGTGTGATGCCTTTAACAACTTGTGCCTTTGAATCTTTGATTTAAATATAACCAAAACAAGGCCTCTTAATATTATGGTTTACTTTAAATTCATTAAAATTTGTGCTTTTATATATTAGAGTAAGATTAACATTATTTCCATTATTAATGAAATTCTTAAATATGACCTCACAATTCAATCCTACCAATCCGATCCTACCCCCTCATTGATCCAAGGTAGAATCTTGATCTTGATAATTAATCTTGTTGTATGCACGTTACTTATTAATACTATATTTTAATTTACTAATTAGCTTATCTTAAATGTCAATGTACTCTTATTTGTCATTTTTCATATACCAATGCAATGTCAATATGTCATCGGTCATTATGAATATCAATTCAAAATGAATCAAATTTTAGGTTATATTCAATTTAATTTATCTAATTAAGAAAATGTTTGGAAAAAGATATATGCAGTCTTGCATATAAGAAGCTAAAAGTGAAAGAATTGATAATAAATAAACATTTATTACACCGATTTACTCGTGAATTGTCGATAAATTCCCAACTTAATACTAAAAAAATAAGTAGATTAAATGCTTATATGCGGCCCTTAGCATTACCTTTTAAATATGGATGGATTGGAGTTTTTTCTTTTTACTTTTTTCTTTTTTATGTTTTTTTAATGCACAAAAATTTGTACAAGTAAATAAGAAGCATGAATAAAGAGGGGATGCTTTTATGATGTAGTGGTACGATTTAATTTTACAAACTGTCATATCATACAGATTGCCAAGGTTATCTAATAATGATGTTACTGGTAAATAAAAAATGTAATGATGTTATTTAACTCTTACAGGCGATTGCATGTATATTAGTGACTAGTAAGAGGCTAAAGAACAATTGTTTACTACTGCACGTATCTTTCAAATTAAAGGCCTAAAATTCATTACAAAATTTATTTTAGATTACTGCTGTTGAATTTACCTAAGCTACATTGATAACGTACAATGACAATAGTTGTGAAATTGTTTTTTCTTGTTGTTTTCGTTTAATATCCTCTTGTACTTTGAAATTTGTTCATCACTACAACAAAATCTAGAATTTTTAGGTTTTTCATATGTATTTTAATTTTATAAATTACTGGGTAGATTCAAGTTGTGTGACCTTGTGACTACTAAAGATAGTATTTTTACAACCTGACCAAGTTATATAGATTGAAAGAGTTTAATTTCTTGAAATTCTGCTAAAGCGGCCCTTGTTTAGTATAGAGAGTTTAGACTTAAAAATGAGCTGCTTTGACCAAATCAGAGGGTTGACCACATAAAACAACTACAACTTTTTTATTTGGTAAAAGATCTCTTTCAAAAAGCTGATTGAGTTGAGTTTACTACTCCGTAGTTTGTAAAAAACTGAAAAAAGGAGCTTTTTCAAATAGTTGATTGAGAAATTTTAGCTAAATAACAATTTGGTCCTGAAGTTATTATAATTTACGAAGTACATCACAACCTACAAATTTAGCTAATTTTACTACGAGTAAACAATTTTATGAAAACAATTAATACAATCAGCTATTAGTTATCCCTTTAATAATAATGATAAAAATAAATAAAAAAAAGGTGTGAATTTATGCAACTAGACTAAAAAAAGTGAGTTATGGGTTGTGTTCGTTTCATACTTCGTATGGGCTCATAGCCACATCAGTTGAAGACCCAATAATTAACTTAACCTTATAAGTCTATAACCAGTTAAACCAACGTTTACATCCCTTGATAAATACTTCCTCCGCCTGCCTTTTTTTTTTTTTTCTCTTTTGTCCTATTTGACTTTGTTACATCTCCAAAATGCGTCTTAAATCATATATATCTTCATTTTTTACATGTGTAAAATTAAAAAGACTTTATTTTAAATAAATACAGACATACAATATACAATTAGATGACTCAAATAAGATTCCACATAAATATAATATCACTTATATATTAACGAGATTTTATGCTCAAAGCTTTAAAAATTTGACCCAAATTTATGCATTGAGTTGATGTAAAAAATAAGGGACGGATGGAGTATTTTTTAAATTCGAAAATATATCTAGTTATATACTTATATGTCATTCTACAAGAAAGCGGAGTAAATTTATTTATTTTTTTTTTACTTTGTTGACAAAAGCACATGACATTATATAAAAGCATAAGCATTTTTGTCGTCTTCTTCAAAAAAAAAAAAAAAAAAGCATTTTTATAAAACACACATTGGTAATAAATAAAGCACATATGACAAAAATTAGACATAACTGTTTCGGATAAGCTCCGATATCCCGTATTCAGGATCTGTAAAAAAACCATATCGTCTAGCCAAGTAGCCGCACAATCAATGCAAATTAGCTAACCCTGAATTTGTCCCGAGATAACCACTCCGATGACAAAGTCAGTTGCGATTTCAAGAAGAAGATAAAAGAAAAGAAGAGAAAAATGATAAAGAAAGAAGAAGAGAGAGAGAGAAAGAGTTTTTTTTTTTTTTTTTTTTTTCCCTTCATGTATTTACTACCTTGTAAATGAGAAAATTAATGAGTATTTATAGGAAGATTAACTTGGCCACGTGGTTGATCCTAAGGTTGTGTAATATGTGCCGATATGGTCATACAACCGTTATGCAAATTCGGATATCAAGATCTGACTCGATCCAAATCTCGTATCTGTTATATCAGCACCGATATCACTCTATACAATAACTAATAGTATCAACAACCTCAACAAAATCATTTTATAAACACATATCGACTAAAAAAAAGGCACATTATAATGGTTTATATATAATCGGTTGTAGCTTCTACTAATCGGTAAAACTTGAATAAATTAGACCCTAACTTAACAACTCTATAAAACTTTTTAAAATCATGTTAGAGCCTAACTTAGACACAACTTAATTTAACTTAACTAAGTGACATTATTCAACTTGATATTTAATAAAAAGAAAAATTGACAAGAATAATCCAAACTATTGGCTCCCTTCTCATTTTAATCCCATGCCAACTAAGTTTTAAATTAGAATAATCCTAACTATTAAGGGGCTCTTTCAAATTAATCCCTCTTACCTACAACTTGTGATACCAATTAAGTTCTTTTTTTTTTTTTTTTTTTTTTTTAAGACAATTAACTTTTTATTTATTTAATTTAATTATTATCACCCATCATTCACCTACAACCTCAGCCACTTCCATAGCCATAGCCACCATTACCTCTATCTTTCTCTTCCCTCCTCAAACCACCATGGACCCACCACCTCCTCACTGCCACACCACCACCACCTCATTAGCCCACCTCCTCTCCCCTCCCAATTGCGGCACCCCCATCACTCGCCTACCTCCACCCCCTGACCCCACATACATCCCCATTCGCATCTCCTCCTCCATCGACGCCTCCCACTTCATCTCCTCCTTCTCCGACCCGTCCCCCTCCCCGTCCCTCTCTCCTTTCCGCTTTCCCAAATCACCTCCATCCTCTCTCCTATCCCCGTTCTGCGGTCGTTGGTCGGTGTGGTTTATGAAGGGGAAATTGTGGTTGCTGGTCATTGTTGTTGGTGGTTGATGGTGATTGATGGTTGGGGTGGCCAAAAGGGTGGTTTCGGTGGATGGGCTTGGCTGGAAAGATACTTTTGGTTGCTGCGGGTGGATGTAAAGGTGGTTTTAGTGGATCGAGGGTAGGTGTTAGAGGGTGGCGGTGGGAGTTTGGGTTTAAGAGCAGGGTTTTTTTTTTTTTTTTTTTTATTTATAATAATGTTAAATAATCTAACCTATAATATGTTGACATGTTACTCATTTTACCTGATTAACAGGTAGAGGTGTCCACCGTGCGAGTCGTGCGAGCTGGGTTAGGGTTAGGTGGGTCGCGGGTTGGGGTTTCATGACACACGGCACGACACACGTAGGGTAGGGTGGGCCGGGTCGTGGGTTGGGTCGGAGAAGTTGGACACACCAGGGTTAGGTTCGTGGGTTAGACGAGTCGTGGGTGGGTCGAGCTGGGTTTGTGGGTTAGACGGATCGTGGGTGGGTCGAGCTGGGTTTGTGGGTTAGACGGGTCATGGGTGGGTCGAGCTAGGTTCGTGGGTTAGACGGGTCAAGGTGGGTTAGTGAGTTAGGGTGGGTCGAAGGGTGGGTTAGTGGGTTAGGGTCGGGTGGGTTTGTGGGTTAGGTGGGTTAGGGTCGGGTGGGTTAGTGGGTTAGGGTCGGGTGGGTTTGTGGGTTAGGTGGGTTAGGGTCGGGTGGGTTTGTGGGTTAGGGTCGGGTGGGTTCGTGGGTTAGGGTCGGGTGGGTTGTGTGGTGTTTTAATTTTTACAAAATTAACAATTTGATGGCTTGCTCTTAATTAAGATGCCTACGTATCCTTATATTATAAAATAAGGAATCAAAGCCAGCGTAGTTCTTATATTGTACTTCTTTTGAAATTTGGGGGGGGGGGCTTGGACCTATCTTTAGAAAACTAAAATTTAATTTTGCAATTAAATTGTAATTTTCGAAAAATAAGTTGCCTACGTATCCCGAAAGAATCAAAGCCCACGTAGTTCTTAGCGTACCTGATTTAGACTTTTCTAGCCACCCATGTTTGTTGCATCATCATCCCCGGAAGTTGCATCATCCGTTGACGACTCCAATATCATCACAGGATCATCTTCATCGTCTTCGTCTTCCTTTAAACCTTGAGTTCTTCTTTCAGCTTGATCCCAATCTTTCTTACAAACACAAATTTGAATGCTTTCCGGAGTTAAGCGAGATCTTTTTTCATCTAACACTCTTCTACCTGCACTAAAAGCAGACTCGGAAGCAACAAATGAAGCGGGAACTGCAAGTATATCTTTTGCAATTCTCGCCAATATAGGAAAACTTTTTTTATGTTCTTGCCACCATTTTATAATTTGAAAGTTGTTGTTGGTCTCATGTTGATATGACAAATAATCATTAATAGCAAGTGTTGAAGAAGATGATGATGAGAATGATGTAGATGCTTTGTGTTTTTTTTTCATAACTTTATCAAGAAAACCAAATCTAGAATCGGAAGTGCTAGTAGTAGTTGGTGTTGCCAAATCAAAACCATAAATAGATGCATAATGATCATAAAGGTCTCCCAAAACAGATTTGCATTTGTTAATATATTCACTAACATCATAATCGATACTTAAACTTGTATAATAAAATTCTAAAAGATTTTCCAAACCTTCAGCTTTGACACCGGGGTCAAGAATAGCAGCAATTCCATAAATGATTGGAAATTCACTAAAATAAGTATGCCACTTACGTTTCATGCTATCAAGAACGGGACGAAGTCCATCAATCTTCATATGCTCTTCGATGGTGTGAACAACTTTAACACACTCAATTATGACTAAATGAACGTTAGGCTCATAAATATAAGAGAAAATATGAGTTGCACTATCAAAAGCATTTAAAACATCACGAAAAAAAGAAGCATTAGTCCAATGACTTTCGGTTATTAACTCAGTAGGATCAACACGAGTCTCATTGTAAAGTTGGGTCAAAATATCACGATACTTTATAGCATCACTCAACAACTTGAAAGTAGAATTCCAACGGGTAGGGGTATCAATAGACCATTGTCTTTTCTTAAGACCTCTCTCTTTACACATAGCTATGTACTTTCTTCTAACTGACTGAGTAATCCTAATCCATTTTATAACTGTTCTAATTGGGTTTAGCAATGGTTGCAACTCAGCGAGACCCTCTTGAACAGACAAATTCAAAATATGAGCACAACATCTAACATGCAAGAGACTACCACCCAACAACAAATTCAACTCGGAGTCATTTTTCAAATAGTCAATACACTTTGTGTTTGCAGTTGCATTATCAAGAGACAAAGAAAAAACTTTATTATTCAAGTGAAATTCTTTTAAACAATCCAAAATACGAACTTTGATGTTAAAACCGGTATGCCTTTCTTCCATAGCTTGAAAACATAGTATACGTTTTTGAATAAACCAATCATCATCCACCCAATGAGCAGTAATGCAAAGAAAAGGTTCGCCAAAACTAGAAGTCCATGTATCACTTGTAAAACTAACACGACCATCAAAAGTACGAAATAATTCAATCAAACCACTCCTATACTTATAATAAGAAGTTTGTGTATAACGTCTTAGGGTATTTCGGGGGACACGAGTAAATGCAGGTTGTAATGCAACTTTATTAAAATGCTCAACGTTTGCATTTTCACCGTAACTAAAAGGGTATTCATTAGCAATAACTAAAGTACTCATTTCATCAATCATTCTATCTTTATTATAAATGAAAGGTGTACCTCCGCCGGGTTGGTTCATGTATCCACCCAATTGTGTTTGGACGCCACCCCCCGAAGGACGGGGGCCATTTTCGAACAAGTCGTGTTTATTTTGCAAATGCCGACTCAAGGTTCCGGTTCCATCTCCCGTTTTCCAATTATATGACTTGACATTTGCACCTAGCGCCTTGCAAACTAGGCATGTACACGTGAACCTCTTTGGTTGACCAGGTTGCCATCCCGGGGGTGTGACCTCAACTCGTTCAAAATGTTTCCACACCCAAGAAAAATGTGCTCGACCTCTACTTTCACCGCCACCACCTTTCATAAATCAAATTATTAAAATTAATTTTTAAATGCTATTCATGAAAATAAGCTTTTAAATTTTAAATATTTTAATTATACTTATTTAAACGCATTTTTCATGGTAATTAACTAATTGTAAATCATAGAAAATTGGAAACTAAACTAACTTTATAATCATTAATAATAGTTTTTTTTAAATATTCATAACAATAAAAATTTAATTAGAAATTACCTTGAGATGAAGGTTGAGATGTTGGTTGCGATGGAGGTGGCATAGTTGAACTTGATGATTGGTGGGACTCGTGGGAGAAATGTTGTGGTGGAGACGTTTGAATATTTTGCCTATCTCCTAAACCATAATCTCCATATTCATTGACAAATTGGTTTAAATTTTCCGTATTAATTTCATACGAAAAATTTGCACCACCACTCCTTTGGCTACCACTTCGACCACCACTTTGACTCCTTCCCATTCCTGCTCTTGAGCTCATTTTTTTTTTTGTATGATTACTAATTATAATATGGAGAAGAACTTTTTTTTTTAGAATCTTAAGAATACTAATAATAATATTAAGGAGATTTTTTTTAACAAAAATATAACTCTATATAACACTTGAGAATTTGAGAACAATAAGAATTTTTAAGTAAGAGAGAAAGAAAGCTTGAATTTGTGTGGAAATTTGAGTGAAATGGAATTGGTATTTATAGGAAAAATAGAATGGATGATCATACACTTAAAAAACTAGCCGTTAGATACAAAAAACTAGCCGTTTTTTTTTTAAAATGGATGTTAGGCCGTGCGGGTCGTGCGAATTGTGCGGGCTGTGCGGGTTGTGCCGGCCGTGCGGGTTGTGCCGGCCGTGCGGGTTGGGTGGGTCATGCGTGCGGGTTGGGTGGGTCATGCGTGCGGGTTAGGTGGGTTGGCTCGTGCGGGTTGGGTGGGTCATTCGTGCGGGTGGGCCGTGCGGGCTGGGTTGTGCCAGGTGGGTCGGGTTAGGTGGGTTCACGGGCTAGGTGTGTCGAATTAAATGAGTCAAAACGGGTTGTGCGATTTGGGTCGAATCAAACGGGTTAAACTGAGCTGGGTTGAAATGGGTTGTGTCGAAAATTTTGGACCCACGACACAACCCGGATTAAATCCGAGCTGTGCCGGGCTGTGCCGGATTGAAACCGGGTCGGACCCACGTGACCCACCAGCCGTGCGAGTTAGGGTGGGCTGGGTCCAACCCGGCCCACTGGCCACCTCTATTAACAGGTTAACAAAAGTATGATACTCTGTACTAATTTGAGAAGGGACTCTTATAGTTGAGATTATTCTTATTTAAATTATAGTTGAGATTAAAATGAGTAAGGAGCCAATAGTTTGGATTATTTTTATTAATTTTTCCTTAATAAAAAAAAACAAATTACAATTAGGGATGGCAGTGGATCGGGTCAAATGGGAGACTCACCCCATCCCCGCCATGGGTGGTGGGGCGGGTATGGATTTTAGAGTAAGCCTGTCCCATCCCCTCCTCGGCCCATTACCCGCCTCATACTACTTTTTGTAAAGGTTGAAACAAGCTTGGAAGAGCTTAGAATCTAGACTATAATAAAATAATAAACATAAAATATTTTATTAATAACATTAACGTCGTATATGAATTTCGCCAAGTGGATGAAAAAAGAGGTTTATTAGAAATGATAATTCTTCGTATTATTGTCATATAATGTCATTATGGTAGCGGGTATGAAGCGGGTATGGGGCGGGTTTGAGGTGGGTATGGATATCCAAATGGGTGGTGGTGTGGGGATGGATATTAACTTGTACTCGGTGGGGTGGGTATGAATGTGGATATTGTACCCGCCATGGGTGGTGGAGCGGGGATGGATATAAGATTTTTAAGCGGGTATGGGTGTGAAGGTACCATCCTCCTCATCTGACCCACCCTATTGTCATCCCTACTTACAATAGAAACTTTTGTTTGTTGCTTTGTTTTTGCTTTCTCTTACAATAACTTACAATAGTTTATTAGCTTTCCCTTGTTTTCTGGGCTTGTCTCTCGTTTCCACAAAAAAAAAAAAAAAACTTTTTACCAATGAGATGATCTCACAAAAATTTATCACTTAATTAAAAAAAGCCCTTACATAGTTACATTATCTAAAAGACTATAATGAATGAGCATAATCATAGATGTCAAAACATTGAATTGGAGCATTAATCATCTTCCCATTAGTCATATTATAAGGAGGTGAAAATATAACTTCAATCCCCTCGCATATTACTTGGATCTCATACTTGTTATCCTCCCCATCTTTTAAACTCCAAACCCCACCTTGAACATGTACCGTAAATTCCAATTCTTTGTAACTTGCTAAATCCTTAACAACGGAGCTAACGGCCGACTCCGATAGTTGTGCACCCTTCACACCACCCATCTCTAGCCGCACAATTTGCTGTGGTGTAGCTTGGTATATAGTAGGCCTGACCATGGCTAACGAGAACATCTCATGGTAGTCCACCAACACTTGGAGAGACTCAACAATTGTTGCTTCCTTGAACATCATGGAGAGTGTTAGGTTTAAACCAGCCGAGGTCACGGTCACAAAATTATTATTATTATTAGTAGTAATATTATTTGTGATTGACATTGAAGTAACCCCTAAAGAGTCGACCTGAAAACTCGAATTTGGTACGTATAGTATTGCGGACATAATTAGTGAAACATGTAACGCGACTATAGTAATAGGAACCAATAAGTAACACCATAATAAACACTCATCCTCCTTGTCAATGTTGTTGTGAATTTTGTGTCTCATACTTTTCGTGTCATCTTGGTTGTCTCGAACCGGGACTATTAGTGCTGTACGTACTTCTGCCTGTTTGTTGTTTGTTGTTGTCGTCGTCGTTGTTGTGTTAGTTGGTATATTGATGAGTTTTGTTATTGGTAGGGTTGTTGCACAAATTATACCAATGTACGGGGTAACCAACAACGGAAGTCTCTAGGCAATGAGTTACACCACTTTCTAATGATGCTTGTTTATCTTTCTCACAAGAAATTGACATTGTTAAAGTACAATACTTTATTTTTATTGTTATTTTATTTTATTTTATTTTTTAAATTTAGTAGATGAAGAGATTTGTTTAGACGTTATATATCTCAAATTTCACATATATCCTAATTTAAAGGGTTTAGGTTATGTATGATCCTATCAGGATTGTGAAGTGATATTAATTTGGGTTATATAGTAAATTAATAACTTGAATCTGGTTAGGATTCTGAATTAATCGATCAATCGTGCTAATGTATTAGATAGGTGAAACATTAGATTATTATGAAAATATAATGATAAATTTTGAAGTCATTAATTTCTTGTTAAATTTTTTTTTTTTTTTTGACAATTAGATAGAAAAATGAAACTAATATATACGCTCCATAAATTATCAAAAATTATCCTACTATTAATTAAAATCACATATTTTGCAATTCGATCAAAGGAGGCTATAATAGTTATCCATTGACTATTTTTTTCTTTGAAACTTAATTAAACCATTGTATTTTATCCCTTGCCTTTTTTGAACTATTATCTTAAGTGCAAAATTATACTAAAATGTTACAATGAGGTTTCATCCCAAGACTAAGGCTTTGTTTTCTCCATTTCATTTTTTGCTAAATTGAAATTATGTTTTTTTAAGGTGAAGAAAATAGAGCCTAATTGACAACAACTCAGGTTATAAAGTGAAAACTATTAACCAAATTGCTTCACCTAGTGTTAAATTAGTCACGAAATCTCAATAATGTTCACTGTATTTCTCATTCATCTTCATGGTCACAATACAGGTATATGTAACAATAGGGTTGACATAACCCTAATATTCTCCAATATCCTATTATATCTTCACATAAGATATTTACCCAAAATATTATCAACACATCACAATACCTAGCTACGCAGTCCTACACAATGTAGTCTACACTTGAAAGTAGAGGAAAGAGGTAAGGAATTTCTTAACAAGCAAATATAGTAGATGAGAGTCGAACTTATGACCTTAAACTCATAAGATAAGTTCCTCCACCAACTCCACCAAACTTTTTTGGATTACAGTCCGTATATTATTTGATTGCAGCCATATGTTTATTAAAGAATCGAAGATGTAATCTACTTATCTCCATCACTCCATGACCATGAACGAAAGCGACTACTTAAACCACTTGTTTGTGATCCATTGTTTTTGAGCTCAAACGCTCAGTTGACTGTAATACAGTATCATCAAGACATCAATGGACCCTGAGCTGACACACTCACACTATTTGCACTATTACTGATTATAGAAAGGGTGCGCCTATTTTTGTTGTAAACATTTATTTGACTCTTTCTTGCCAAATCACATGTCACCCTACAATCTATTGTAATTCCGTATCAAAATAATATTTCATTCGTATTATAAAAATAGTAACAGTTTAATTAAGGCTCCGTTCCTTTCATCTTATTTTTGCTGAACTGAAATTATTTTTACTGAGCTGAAATTATTTTTACTGAACTTAAATTATTTTTACTGAAATGAAATTATTTTTGCTGACTTGAAATTATTTTTACTGATTTTCTATTATATTTTCTCTTTAAGTTTACTAATTTTTACTGAACTGAAATTATTTTTACTGAATATTATTTTTTTAAGGTGAAGTGAACAGGGCCTAACACACGTATCTATGTACAACTTAACCATATATATATATATATATATATATATATATATATATATAATAAAAAGTATAAAGATTGATATAACGAAAATATACATAAAGACTAATCCATAAGTATTTAATTGATGACATTTTTTTATATATATATATTGATAAAAAAAAATAGTCAAATTAATTATATGAATAGCACAAAATTCAAATTGTTGATTAATATGAACGGAGGACATAGTAGCTTAGCTCCGATCCGAATACTTTTTCTATTTTTGGAAAATTCAACTTGCTAAATGTACTCTTATTTCTAGAGATGCATATGGGTGTAAGAAAAAAAAATGTGAATCAAGTATGACAAATGGGCCGATATGTGGTTGAATGTAAGGAAAGTGTAGAAATTATAGGCTTGTTCGGTAAATATAATTGTGAAGGTAGTTGTTAGCGATGGTAATAGACTAATAGTTGTTAGTTAAGCAAGTAATTGTTAGCTGTCAACAAACTGTTAACTATGAAGATAGGTAATTAAAGTATGATTGTTTGGCAAAGTATCAGTTGATTAGCTGTTACATATAAAAATCAATATTTTTTTCTAAAATTATAGATTAAATTTTCAACAGTTACCTCTAATTTTCAAAATCTAATAATATTTCTAACTTTTGATAAAAGCTAGCTCCATCACTAAACTGCCAAAACACTCATATATTTTTTAATAAGTAGCGGTTTGATCAAAACTAAAAGCTACTGCCCGCCCTAAAGTGGAAGTAAATCGAACTTTTTGACATGACTTAAAAACAAAAGTGAGTCGAAATTTCGGAAACGAAGAGAGTATACTCCGTACAAAAAATTAAACGGTGTAAATAAAAATATTATTATGTAATATATTGTTGGATTATATATTTCAATATCAATTTCTAATTTTATACATTTCAATTATCAAATGTTTATTTTATTAAGTTTTACTAATGCTCGTACCAACTACCAAATACATAGAAGTATATTTAAGCTCAATGGTAGGCAATTAATAAATACTTCAGTCAAAGTGTACTGTTTCAAATATTTAGCCATTTAGGAACGAACGAAAGGAATATGAGACATCACTTTTCTTTTTCACCTTTTCCTTATAACAACATTTCACTTTTTTCAACTTAGCTCCGTATCTCTTTTACTTTCCAATAATCAAGTTGAGTTGATACTACTTAGATAAATGTAACCATTATTTTAAGGGATTTTCCGATAAGACATAATAAGTTCCTTACCTGTATAATTACACAAATTATTATATGTGATTGGACGCATCATGTGACCGGAGTTACTTATTTAGGAGTAACCCCTGACCGATCGAACAAGTAACCCCTGATCAATTAAGTAACCCCTAATCGAGTAACCCCTGATCGACCAGGTAACCCTTAACCAAGTAACCAATGACTAATCGAGTAACCCCTGAATAAGTAACCACTAACCGGGTAACCCCCGAATAAGTAACCCCTGAATAAATAACCCATGAGTAATCCCTAAATAAATAACCCCGGCCACACAAAAACGTATTGAATTAATTTTATTAAAAAATATAATGAGAATATTTTCATAGTTATTTAGATTATATTGATGAATTTAAAAATAATTTCTTTAGGGTTCACCATTTCCTTATTTACTTCCTATTTATCTTTCAAAAAAAAAAATACTTTCTTTTTATAGGGTTTTCTTTGAATTTTGACAAAATACGTTTACTTTTTGTTATTTAAAAACTAACTGTTATTTAAAAACGGAAAAAGTAAGTATTATCTCAACGTCATTCATACATATGACAAATGTTAAATTAAATGAGACCAATTTTATAGGCTTAAACGAACCTTTAAAGAAAATAAAATATTTATGAATGCTTGTACATCCACGAGTAGAACCGTTTAACCACGAAACCATTTGTGATTGGTCCTCAACTGAATTTGTCTTTATTCAAAACTCTGCTGTACTCATGCAATAAAGGACAAATTATAACATGTGGTCATGTGGATGTTATATTGCTATAACATTGTAATCTCCGGTTAATATCCAATCTCTAGCCACGATCATTCGTAGTCTTCTTGTTCTCCACCTTTAGTTTAGTTTATATCGCCCAAACTTAAAATCGTTTTGATAATAGTACACCCTCCGTCTCATATTACTTGTCCCGTCGCATAAGCAACATTATTCAAATCGTTCACTAGCTAGTTGATTGAAACCTCCACACCAATGGTTCAAGTACATTTACCACAAAAGAACTACCAAGACATGAAGGATGCGTCAATATTGACAAACCAAGAGGTGATGAATAATAATAATTTTGATGAGAAAACACAAAATATGATCACCATTAAAGGGATTATTGGGTTAATAATGTCGCAAATTGATGAGGATGATGAGAAAGAAGTGATTTCTCTAGGGATGGGCGATCCGACGGCGTATTCGTGTTTTACGACGAGTAATGTAGCAATGGAAGGTGTGGTTGATGCATTGTCCTCGGCTAAGTTCAATGGTTATGCTCCTACTCAAGGTCTTCCACAAACTAGAAAGTAATGCTTCTAACAATTTATTTTTTTTTTTTTTTTTTTTTTTTGCTTAATTTTTTGATGCATTATTTTTGTTGATTGCTTATTTCGTTGTTTTGAACAATTAATTAATGAACGAACTAGAGAAATATGAAACTAATCAAAAAAATGAGATTGAATTGGCTTACAATAATGAATAGGTATTACATGTAATGTAATTAGATTTATATTATTGTTATTGTCTAGCCTTATAAAATTTGAGGAAATGAATCATTAAATGTTTTTATATCAATGATAATCTCATTAATCAAATATCCTAGAAGTGGTTTGTTCAGATTGGTTGAATCCCCGAAAGAAGCACTATTAGATGTCATGGAGCTAGTTCAATAGGGTAATTTAAACTAAGAAGATTCAAGATAGGGTAAAGTTAGGAATTGTTAACATTTGGAGTAACTTGAAGTCTAGTACGGAGAAAAGATTTTTTTTTTTTTTTTGGTTATTACTCGTACAAAATAAATTGGTGATAAGGGGAATTTCTGCTGTTAAGTTTTCTTTGAATTTTACCAACTTAGCGAAAAAAAAGAAATCGTCTTTCATGTTGTTTGTTGTTACCACGGGTTTTCTGTGATTTGTCCATTATGACCTTTTATACATTGACTTTCATACACAAGTACAACTAGAGGTGTCCACCGTGCGAGTCGTGCGAGCTGGGTTAGGGTTAGGTGGGTCGCGGGTTGGGGTTTCATGACACACGGCACGACACACGTAGGGTAGGGTGGGCCGGGTCGTGGGTTGGGTCGGAGAAGTTGGACACACCAGGGTTAGGTTCGTGGGTTAGACGAGTCGTGGGTGGGTCGAGCTGGGTTTGTGGGTTAGACGGATCGTGGGTGGGTCGAGCTGGGTTTGTGGGTTAGACGGGTCATGGGTGGGTCGAGCTAGGTTCGTGGGTTAGACGGGTCAAGGTGGGTTAGTGAGTTAGGGTGGGTCGAAGGGTGGGTTAGTGGGTTAGGGTCGGGTGGGTTTGTGGGTTAGGTGGGTTAGGGTCGGGTGGGTTAGTGGGTTAGGGTCGGGTGGGTTTGTGGGTTAGGTGGGTTAGGGTCGGGTGGGTTTGTGGGTTAGGGTCGGGTGGGTTCGTGGGTTAGGGTCGGGTGGGTTGTGTGGTGTTTTAATTTTTACAAAATTAACAATTTGATGGCTTGCTCTTAATTAAGATGCCTACGTATCCTTATATTATAAAATAAGGAATCAAAGCCAGCGTAGTTCTTATATTGTACTTCTTTTGAAATTTGGGGGGGGGGGGGGCTTGGACCTATCTTTAGAAAACTAAAATTTAATTTTGCAATTAAATTGTAATTTTCGAAAAATAAGTTGCCTACGTATCCCGAAAGAATCAAAGCCCACGTAGTTCTTAGCGTACCTGATTTAGACTTTTCTAGCCACCCATGTTTGTTGCATCATCATCCCCGGAAGCTGCATCATCCGTTGACGACTCCAATATCATCACAGGATCATCTTCATCGTCTTCGTCTTCCTTTAAACCTTGAGTTCTTCTTTCAGCTTGATCCCAATCTTTCTTACAAACACAAATTTGAATGCTTTCCGGAGTTAAGCGAGATCTTTTTTCATCTAACACTCTTCTACCTGCACTAAAAGCAGACTCGGAAGCAACAGATGAAGCGGGAACTGCAAGTATATCTTTTGCAATTCTCGCCAATATAGGAAAACTTTTTTTATGTTCTTGCCACCATTTTATAATTTGAAAGTTGTTGTTGGTCTCATGTTGATATGACAAATAATCATTAATAGCAAGTGTTGAAGAAGATGATGATGAGAATGATGTAGATGCTTTGTGTTTTTTTTTCATAACTTTATCAAGAAAACCAAATCTAGAATCGGAAGTGCTAGTAGTAGTTGGTGTTGCCAAATCAAAACCATAAATAGATGCATAATGATCATAAAGGTCTCCCAAAACAGATTTGCATTTGTTAATATATTCACTAACATCATAATCGATACTTAAACTTGTATAATAAAATTCTAAAAGATTTTCCAAACCTTCAGCTTTGACACCGGGGTCAAGAATAGCAGCAATTCCATAAATGATTGGAAATTCACTAAAATAAGTATGCCACTTACGTTTCATGCTATCAAGAACGGGACGAAGTCCATCAATCTTCATATGCTCTTCGATGGTGTGAACAACTTTAACACACTCAATTATGACTAAATGAACGTTAGGCTCATAAATATAAGAGAAAATATGAGTTGCACTATCAAAAGCATTTAAAACATCACGAACAAAAGAAGCATTAGTCCAATGACTTTCGGTTATTAACTCAGTAGGATCAACACGAGTCTCATTGTAAAGTTGGGTCAAAATATCACGATACTTTATAGCATCACTCAACAACTTGAAAGTAGAATTCCAACGGGTAGGGGTATCAATAGACCATTGTCTTTTCTTAAGACCTCTCTCTTTACACATAGCTATGTACTTTCTTCTAACTGACTGAGTAATCCTAATCCATTTTATAACTGTTCTAATTGGGTTTAGCAATGGTTGCAACTCAGCGAGACCCTCTTGAACAGACAAATTCAAAATATGAGCACAACATCTAACATGCAAGAGACTACCACCCAACAACAAATTCAACTCGGAGTCATTTTTCAAATAGTCAATACACTTTGTGTTTGCAGTTGCATTATCAAGAGACAAAGAAAAAACTTTATTATTCAAGTGAAATTCTTTTAAACAATCCAAAATACGAACTTTGATGTTAAAACCGGTATGCCTTTCTTCCATAGCTTGAAAACATAGTATACGTTTTTGAATAAACCAATCATCATCCACCCAATGAGCAGTAATGCAAAGAAAAGGTTCGCCAAAACTAGAAGTCCATGTATCACTTGTAAAACTAACACGACCATCAAAAGTACGAAATAATTCAATCAAACCACTCCTATACTTATAATAAGAAGTTTGTGTATAACGTCTTAGGGTATTTCGGGGGACACGAGTAAATGCAGGTTGTAATGCAACTTTATTAAAATGCTCAACGTTTGCATTTTCACCGTAACTAAAAGGGTATTCATTAGCAATAACTAAAGTACTCATTTCATCAATCATTCTATCTTTATTATAAATGAAAGGTGTACCTCCGCCGGGTTGGTTCATGTATCCACCCAATTGTGTTTGGACGCCACCCCCCGAAGGACGGGGGCCATTTTCGAACAAGTCGTGTTTATTTTGCAAATGCCGACTCAAGGTTCCGGTTCCATCTCCCGTTTTCCAATTATATGACTTGACATTTGCACCTAGCGCCTTGCAAACTAGGCATGTACACGTGAACCTCTTTGGTTGACCAGGTTGCCATCCCGGGGGTGTGACCTCAACTCGTTCAAAATGTTTCCACACCCAAGAAAAATGTGCTCGACCTCTACTTTCACCGCCACCACCTTTCATAAATCAAATTATTAAAATTAATTTTTAAATGCTATTCATGAAAATAAGCTTTTAAATTTTAAATATTTTAATTATACTTATTTAAACGCATTTTTCATGGTAATTAACTAATTGTAAATCATAGAAAATTGGAAACTAAACTAACTTTATAATCATTAATAATAGTTTTTTTAAATATTCATAACAATAAAAATTTAATTAGAAATTACCTTGAGATGAAGGTTGAGATGTTGGTTGCGATGGAGGTGGCATAGTTGAACTTGATGATTGGTGGGACTCGTGGGAGAAATGTTGTGGTGGAGACGTTTGAATATTTTGCCTATCTCCTAAACCATAATCTCCATATTCATTGACAAATTGGTTTAAATTTTCCGTATTAATTTCATACGAAAAATTTGCACCACCACTCCTTTGGCTACCACTTCGACCACCACTTTGACTCCTTCCCATTCCTCCTCTTGAGCTCATTTTTTTTTTGTATGATTACTAATTATAATATGGAGAAGAACTTTTTTTTTTTAGAATCTTAAGAATACTAATAATAATATTAAGCAGATTTTTTTTAACAAAAATATAACTCTATATAACACTTGAGAATTTGAGAACAATAAGAATTTTGAAGTAAGAGAGAAAGAAAGCTTGAATTTGTGTGGAAATTTGAGTGAAATGGAATTGGTATTTATAGGAAAAATAGAATGGATGATCATACACTTAAAAAACTAGCCGTTAGATACAAAAAACTAGCCGTTAGATACAAAAAACTAGCCGTTTTTTTTTTAAAAATGGATGTTAGGCCGTGCGGGCCGTGCGGGTCGTGCGAATTGTGCGGGCTGTGCGGGCCGTGCGGGTTGTGCGGGCCGTGCGGGTTGTGCCGGCCGTGCGGGTTGGGTGGGTCATGCGTGCGGGTTGGGTGGGTCATGCGTGCGGGTTAGGTGGGTTGGCTCGTGCGGGTTGGGTGGGTCATTCGTGCGGGTGGGCCGTGCGGGCTGGGTTGTGCCAGGTGGGTCGGGTTAGGTGGGTTCACGGGCTAGGTGTGTCGAATTAAATGAGTCAAAACGGGTTGTGCGATTTGGGTCGAATCAAACGGGTTAAACTGAGCTGGGTTGAAATGGGTTGTGTCGAAAATTTTGGACCCACGACACAACCCGGATTAAATCCGAGCTGTGCCGGGCTGTGCCGGATTGAAACCGGGTCGGACCCACGTGACCCACCAGCCGTGCGAGTTAGGGTGGGCTGGGTCCAACCCGGCCCACTGGCCACCTCTAAGTACAACCTTTTCAAAAATTTGCATTTTACAATTGTATACGAAGTATAATACATTAAAATTTGATTATCTTTTGTCATGCAATTTTGGATAGATGTAAGTTTGTTATGATATTGTACTTGCCAGTAGAAATGGTATAGAGCGGTGGATGTGGGCTGATGGTTATTGAAGGAACAACCTGTCGGGGTCACATTGGAATGTTGGACCAAGTCGGCCAACCATTCCAAGAGTGTTCTTGTTTTGTTGGGCTGCACATTGGCAAGGACTTGACCGACTTGTTATAGCATGTGCCTCTAAGATCTATTACGAATGCTTCACTTTAAATGTCAAAAATTAAAGAAAACCATGTGAGAACTTTTATTGTAAAGCTCTTAAGTCTCTCACATTCTAACATAGTGGTTTGAGGTTCAATTCTTACATTTTGAGCCTTAGGATTGGATGGTAATTGCATTTCTTCTAGGTAATCTATGCTTAATTAACATTTATCACCCGCTTTTGCCTTGGTTTCCAGTAAAAATTAATTGTTTGTTTGTTGGACAGGGCAATAGCTGACTACTTGTCTCATGATTTGCCATACAATTTAACCAAGGAAGATGTATTCGTGACGTCGGGGTGCACAAATGCCATAGATATAGCACTGTCTATACTTGCTCGTCCAGGTGCCAATATATTGGTGCCTAGACCAGGCTTCCCAATCTACCAACTTTGTGCTTCCTTTAGGCAACTTGAGGTTAGGCACTTCAACCTTCTTCTGGCTAGGAGCTGGGAAGTAGACCTTGACGCCGTTGAAACTCTTGCTGATGAGAACACTGTTGCAATTGTTGTCATCAACCCTGGAAACCCGTGTGGAAATGTTTACTCTATCCAACACTTGTTACGGGTTAGTCTTTTCCCTCTCTTATGCATTGGCTCTGACATGTATATGAGACGATTTCACAATAACTTTTATTTGAAACGACATATTAATATATCTAGTTACGTAGGGTAAAGTATGTCACTGGATAATTAATTCTGTTTCATTTCAGATTGCAGAGATAGCAAAGAAGCTTGGAATTATAGTCATTGCTGATGAAGTTTATGGTCATCTTGCTTTTGGGAAGAACCCATTTGTTCCAATGGGAACATTTGGATCAATTGCTCCTGTTCTGACTCTCAGATCTTTGTCGAAGAGATGGTTAGTCCCTGGTTGGAGACTTGGTTGGCTTGCTGTAACTGATCCCACTGCCATCTTTAAGCAGCCTAAGGTTTACGTCTTATGCACACTCATACTCCCTTCGTTTTTTTCCAAAATAGTACTCAGTTTAATCATGATTGGAATTGTGGAACATGATACAGTAAACTACGGGTGATAATGAGCCAAGCTGACTCGTGAGCTACTTAAGCTCAACTCTATATATCTTCTTGAGCCTAGTAAAGCTAGGATTTACTCAAGGAGTGTGATGTTATACTTCTATACTCAATCAATAGGTGATACTTAACGCTATGTGTTTGTCTTGCATCATACTCAGGTCATGGAGCGATTGAAAAAGTTTTTTGATATCTACGGAGGACCACCAACATTTGTTCAGGTTTCAATTTGTAAAGCTTAATTAGCACTAATTATTTTGAACCTTTACTTTGCTGTCTACTAAAGTCTATTGTTCTAATTTTAGGCAGCAGTGCCACAAATCCTAGAGAAAACCGATGATGCTTTCTTCAAGAAAATATTAACATTCTGAAGCAAACATCAGAGTTGTGTTTTGAAGGCATAAATAAGATTCCCTGCCTCAATTGTCCTCAGAAACCAGAGGGCTCAATGGCTGTAATGGTAAGTTTTTAGTCATATACTCAGTACTATCTTGACACCCCACATTAATGATTAAATTACGCTATTGAATGTTAACTAATTTAGTTGGTAAAATCCAGTTGGGTGGTATCCTAGGCCTTTCATCATAGGCAGTTTTCTAACCTGAAATTCTGAAAGCATGATTTGGGAATCAATGACTGATTTTATTGCAATAATCTCTGCAGGTAAAATTGAATCTTTCTTTATTGAAAGACATCAGTGATGATATTGACTTCTGTTTTAGGTTGGCTAAAGAGGAATCTGTCGTCATTCTTCCAGGTATGCAACGAAACTATCAATATGTTTACGAGTATATCTAGTTCTTTTCCCTGAGTTCTCGTCTTCACATTAACCCGTCTCCATTAATGTTCATCTCTCGTGCATCATGATCATTCATATTATAGCAGGAAGTACCCAGTCTCTACTCTAGGATCCTTTCCAACTCTTATAAACCTTATATATATAAATTTGCTAGAATGAAAAATGAGAATATAAGAAAGCCACTTAAAAATTGACACATGTCCCACTTCCTAATTTTTTAAAAATAAATATTCCTTAAAAGTTGACATATATATATATATATATATATATGTGTATTAAGTGCTAACAGATACAAGGATTGATGTTGCAGGAGTTGCAGTGGGAATGAAAGATTGGCTTCGGATCACCTTCGCTGTTGAGCCCGCCTCGCTTGAAGAAGCAATACGTAGGATAAATTCTTTCTGTTCAAGGCATGCCTATCAACTGGATTGAAACTAATGAACATATGCTGCCCAATTTCCTACCTATTATTGCTAAGAACTGTAAATAGACTAAGAAACAACGGACCTTTTATATAGTCCAACTTAGTTTTTATTTCCTTATAAAAACAAGGAACTAAAAACGAAATTTAGCATATAGGGTTACCGCAATATATACTATGTGCCAACTTGTCAAAGGCCATATATTTTGCAAAAACAAAAAACGATAAACGAAGATATAATATACTTTTATTTTAATACATTTAAGTTAAACTCGTTGTCATTAAGAAGTCATATTCAGGACTTTAAATCGATATGTACTCGATATACAATATATCATTATTCTTTGTGGCTCTATGTGCATCAAAACACTATATAAATATCATACACATATACACAGTGGCGAATTGACATCATGACATCCTAGATCTAGTGCTCCCAAGGTCCCCACCAGTTGGCTAATCTTGCCCAAAATTATGGGTCTTTTGTATATTATCTATCAAAAACAATAGACTAATTGGCTCGAATTCAATTGGGTAAGAATTATTTAAAATACATAAAGCAACTAATAACACGGCAATACAAAAAATATCTGATTATAAACAAATAAGATATGCTTACCTTAGAAGACACGTACTAAAATGGTGGTTGCAACAAGTTTCACAAATTAAAATAAGAATTATAATTAAATTTAATTAAATAAACAAAAGTCAAATACTGGATATCTGAAATTGAAAACTATGAACTAAGCAAATCAGCAAGGAATCTTATCAACAAACCATCTAAATACAGTAATAGGAAGCTTTATAATGTCCATAGCTTTATTTGCAAGATCTGCACAGCAGCTTAGACATGGGCACACATAACTCAACATTGACCTGTTCAAAAAATAAATAAACATAAAGTCATAAACCTGAAATACCTCTAAACAATATTATTTTGCGTTGATAGTATAATTTGAAGTAGTAATGTGACAACTAAAAGTCGAGTAGGAAAAGTGAACATACCCAAGAATCCAAACAATACCAGCAGCAAGAGATAACAGAAAAGCAGATATAGCAAATGGGAACCCAAGCAAGGCTGCTATAGGCCGGCAACCTCGCCGCCTTGTTTCTTCTTCCTCTTCTTTGTGGTGGTGATGATCATGCTGTGGCAGTTGTTGTTGATGATAATGTTGAGCTTCTAGTTCTGTTTTGTTTCCTTTCATTGTAGAAAGGCGAATAATTCGACGATTAAGACTGTAGGAGTTTGCTTTGCATATATGCTTCAAATAGAAGAAGCTTGCTTTGAGCTAGTTTTCCAGGGCAAAAGGAAGGAAAAGGTAATGGTAGACAGTTAAGAAAATGTTAAAGATGGGGAATCAGGTGTGAAAACTTTGACTTAGTTTTATAATTCTTCTTATTCTTAATTAGTGATCTAAACCTTCAACATCCAGGTAGGGTATTATTCCCTCCTTATAATAATTAAATATATGTATGTATCTATCATTATACAATATAATCAATTATTGTTCTGTGTTACAATGCTACCATTAAATCCCATAAATATTAGAGTAGAATTGAATCCATTTTAAAATATTTTAATGCAGTATTAACGGTATTTTAATGCTAACTAAGGTAATCAAACTTTAATCAATAGTTTTCGAAGGATCTCCTTGAATCGGGAAGGAAGCTCTAACCACTTGAGCTATCCCTCACTCTCAAGAACAAGAAATGTTGATTGGTATAGCTAGTAAGTTTTTCCAAAATTGTTTTTAGTTAGTAGTGTCACCATGTAATGAATCCATGCATCAAATTAGTTTCGTACAAATTTTTTATATTCCCTTTGTTCTTAAATAAAAGCACCTATTTCTAAATTGGGTCTACTGACTTATTTTTTCCACTTTTAATCAACTAACGTGATGGTTTGTATCTACGATCATGGCGAGAAGGGGCCAAACTTGAGGGAAATCTGGATGACGTTGGGGTGTACTCCGACAACAAAGGGGAACGCAGGAGTGTTCCCCTTCGTTATTGCTAAATAATAAACATACCAACTAACAGAGTGCTCAAAGCTTGCGACAAAATTATCACCACCAGTCATTCGAAAGTATGAAACACGATTACCATCAAAGGTCATTGACCACCAACTTACCCATCGTCATAATTTAAAACAATAAATTATTCTCACTATTACCCATCAATTTACTCTCCCCTGAAAAACCCAAACAGAGGAGATTCTTCCATTCTATTCTTTTACGCCATACATCTTTAAAATGTTCTTCCTGTTTTGATTGTGAAGCTGAGATATCTTTAAAGATGACGGGATTATTTTTAGTGGTTCTAAAAAATTGAATAGTTACACATGTCAAGCAAGTAAATACCAATCAAATTTGTAGTCTCTTAATCAAGAACTAGTTCTCCATGGAGAAACAACCAACGGGCCCAGTGTTGTAGCACCATTAGTTCTTGGGTTATTCTCCTTCAAAGGAGAATTATTAGGAAAACCCCGTTATGGAATGACAAATAGCAATAATTTAACCCTAATCTCTTGTCATTCCTCACTCCCTACTCAGTAACACTCCAATTTATACTTACCAATTGCCCCATCATCAATTCATAATACTATATTTTTTATCAATCGACCACATAAAAACAATCTAGCGTGAACTTTGTAAGCTACCATAGGGCATTATAGATGACATTCATGACAACAATATCACCTTGTATTTACCAACGATATGTGACCAGTTTATAGTACATAACAGTTTAAAGTCGATAACAGGGATATTAATAAGCATATATTGCATATCGTCATCATCATTAACACCAATATTTTTTTACAATCCCATGTCCATCAACAAGCCAAAGCATTAACCAGAACATCATAATCTAGATACCACATTCCGAGAGTTATACCCCATTGTGGCTTTAGCATATATCTATACCAATAACCAATATTCCTACTAATCATTTAATTAAGAAAGCCCTTCACCAATTGCTGAAGCACATAATAACCGGATAAGTTAGACTAACCCCAAAACTTTCTTCACTTGAAAATATTTACCAGCTTAAAGATTACTGTCCGGTCTGTCCCCCATCGGTAACATTGACAAGTTCATACTCAATCAAGGAGAGATTGTTGTCCTCTTTCACAGTGAAATCAGCAGGTTCAGTAACTTCAATTAGACCCCACTTGTCAACTACAAGCCTCATAGTTCCCTTAAACATCTCAATCTTTGCATTTCGGACAATAATAGTTGTACCAGGCTTCATGATGTCAACTGCACAGCAGGGCAGACAAAGGAGCATGTAAGCAAACGAGCAGCAAAAGCAACATTTCAGACTCAACATGATTTAACAAATGAGTAAGCAACATCGCAGAACTACCATCCTTAACAGATGAATAAGGTAAACCAAGTACCTTCATAATTCACAAGGTTCTACATCCCCTAGACCTACGTCATGTCGTCATACTGTCATCTCGTTGATTATTACATTTCATAACGCTTTTTACTATTTTCGACTAGGTGGAGCCAGACAGATAATTAAACGCAAAACCAAATTCTAGAAAATCAGTAGATAGCACAGCACAACATGAAAGCAGAAAAAGAAGCCAAAACATCAACAAACAGAAACTAGTATGCACAACAATATGGAATATTGCTTCATATTTCTGATGCATTTATACCGCAAACCATTAAAACAAAAGAAGTTCTTGCACCTGATCATTCAGGTCCTCTAGCACATCACTTTCAAAACTAGCCACTGTCCAGAGGCATACCTTAACTCTGCTTAGATCTATGCTCAAGCTATCTCCAACACAACAAGGGCCCCACTCTTTGAAGTCACCAAGAAAATTAACATCATTTTTCCTTCACCAGTGACCAAACTAATACTCAACAGATTCAGTAATTTTTGGGGAACAGAATCTTTTTATACACACCTGTGCCATATAAAGTGAACAAACAACAAAGCCCCAACCCCAATTCTCATTCATGAAGTATATACGATGAAAGCTTTTTAAATAGCGCACGAATCATATTATATATTCATATATTTAATATCCGACAGCAACAAGGCAAAAAAGCCGCAAAAAAAAAGAACAGGAGAAATCAGCAAGCACTTCAAGGAAATCAAATAAGCTTAAAACATGTAATCAAAGACCATACATCAGGAACCAACAGTCAACCCAAAAATCCACACATCATCTCAACGCTTCCTTAATTGAAATATTGTAAATATCTTTCATCACAATGGCATGATGCAAGCATCCACAAGAATCACAACTATAATGATGCATCTAGATACTTCATCACCAATACAAGTTGAGTAATCTGAACTAATAAAAAAGAAACATAAAAAGAACCAAATTAACAATCTATATTCGTAAAAACATTGTCAATTATGATCCTAATCATTTTGACAGTAGAGCCAATACATAGTTCTCTGATTAAGGGGGAAATGTTTTGAATAAACTGAAATTCAATACTGAGCGACAAACAAAGTGATATTGACTGATCTTTGTGTATCACATCACCTTTCGCATTAATACAAAAAATATCAGAAAATAATACATGAATCATTGAAAACCAAGCACAAATTAATTTCACCTCAACCACCAACTACAAAATTACCAACAAATTATAGAAACTAAGTCGAGGGACAAAGGCAGTGGTGGATCTACGTTGTAAAAAGGGGTAGCATATGCTACCCCCAGAAATTTGGTATAAATTTTTTAAACTGCAAATTAATAATAAAGGCTTACTATTGCTGCAGTGGTAAAAGGAGAAGTAGCTTAAGTTTTGATTGTTGCAGCAGGTCAGTGGTTCGAACCCCACTTTACATTGTTTTTTTTCCTCTTTTTTTTTTTTTCCCTTTGTAAGCACTTTAACTACCCTTGCTCTTTTTTCCAAATCGATTTCCCCCTAAACTTTATTTTTTTACTACGTACAGGAATAAAAAAAGCATTAATAAGATTTAAAGTAATTTAAATTTCTCCATTACTTTTATCAATAAAGATGATTTTTTTTTTCATTTTAACAAATTATTTACGAAGTATGGAGTATTTATTAATTGTAATGATAAATTTAGATACGAATAGTCTGTAAAAAAAAAAAGATACAAATTGGAGGTACAAAATTACTAGTATCAATTAAATAATTGATACTTCATACCATTGTGCATTTTTTTTATATTGTATTGTAATTGTTTTTGATAAGTATAATATATCTTAGTAATTGCTTTTTGAATAAGTTCTTAGTCAAATGTATCCATGTCCAAAATCACATTATCAATTAATAAGGAGCACAACAATGTACTAACACATTGCATTGCATCCAAACAATCATTCGGTTTACTATTTTGCTTATTGTTTTTGGGGAATTTTTCAATACGAATCCCTAAAATAAAATCCTGTATTAATTTCTGTTTTAAATTTCTTAAACATCTACTCGTACGTGCTACCCCTGATTGGAAATCCTGAATCCGCCACTGGACAAAGGCCAAAATTATATATATTCACAGTCAGCAATTAAAACTATCTACACATTACAGAAACCAAGTCAAAAAGACAAAGATACAAGCTTCAGCTACTAAGGTCCACTAGCCTTTAATCTATATATCAGAGAACACATTTTTTAATTATTATGGTTGCGTTGAACCGAAATTTACAATATAACAGTCATACTTTATTATCATATAATGTTCCTGAGTTCCCCAACACTTCACATGTCCACAGTTCCACTCTCCTCAAAGCTGCCACTTGGCCTAAAGAAAATTAAAACTGTGGGGAATTTCTTGCTGCCTTATCAAATTCTAAGCCAAGAATTGTTTTCACTCTTCACACTGTTGGATCTACATTGCCTCATTCTATTTTTAAAGAAAAATAAGTCAACAATACCAAATTCTCACTCCTTTTGCAAGGCCATTTTTGTGCAATGACTTGTAAGAGGTGAAAAGGGCCCTGATTATGCATCCTAGACAAAGCAAACCATGCAAAATAGACGGACATTAGACACAATTTTGCACTGCAACAGTTGCAGTGTAGCACGTATTTTAAATCATGTGGGTCAAATTGAGAACCCAATGTAACGCTTGCCAATATCACTTATTAGTAGTACTTGATCCTTGCCGGAGCAGCTCAGGAATGCACACACAAACATATAACAAAGGATATAAACATTCTATTTACTGCCCATTTGGTAGGTGATCATAAAAGAAGGTATTGGGAATGAATTTGTATGTAAATTTGTAATGAGAATCAAGGTTCATTCCCATAGTAATGCTAGCTCACCCCAAAATGACCATTTTTCCTTAGAAATTTTTTTTCCCACCTAATACCTCCTCCTAAGTGGTAATGCGTGGTAATGCATGGTAATGAAAAATAAAAAGAAAACACATGCTTAGGGATGAAATTGCATTACCATGGGGATTACAATGTTGATTTCCTTCCTAATTTACGCTTTAAATTCATTCGCGGCTACCAAACAGGCCGTTAGGGGCCTAGTGTAAATTATTTCAAATTTGTGCCGAAAATCCTTGACACATCAAAGATATGGACCATTATATCATATCAAAAGTTACAATCACCTATTTCCCTATCAATTTATTGCCAGAAAAACCTATCTCCACCAAATCATATAAAACTAAAACCCTTCATAAAATACCAGAAAATCCATCAATTTTGAAGTCTTTAAATTTTGACTTTCCAGGTGCACATATACAAAATACTTAAAATATTCATGGGTGTTATGCATATAATCCCTTTAAACCCAACAAAAATCCGAAACAAATGACGTAACCCATTATAAAAAAATAAATAAATAATTAAAACATCCCTCAAAATGACAAACCAATACAAATAATTAAACATAAAAATTCAAATCAAAGCCCAAAATTTGAAACTAGGTTTCAAACAAAGAGAATTCCATCAAAAAATTGAACAAATTAAACCCTAATTCATTAAAAAATCACAATTAAAAGAAACATATACCTTGATCATTGCGAGCGGTGAAGATGATGGTACCAGTTTCATCACCAATAAGACATTCAGCAATACGAGTATTACGAAGATTCTGAGAAACTACCCTTCCTCTCTTCAAGACGGTGTTAGAGCTTAGAACCTTGACGGTCAAAGTATGGCCGCTAGTACCAGGCTTCAATTGGTCGACCTTGATGAAAGTAGGCTTTCTCAATGGCGGCTTCGTCGGCGTATTTCCCGGCTTCTGCTGCTGAGAAGAAGCTGTGGAGTTGTTGTCGGAAGACATCGTTGAATTTGGTTATGGTGCGGCTGAATTTCGAAAACCCTAACCCTAGAAATGTTGACGATCGAAGGAAATGTTTGCTCTTTCTCTCTCTATATATCTGGGTGTGTTGTTGTTCAAGGGGTTTTAAAATGAGAAGAGCGTTTTCAATCGTTTTCGTTGTTTTATGGGGAGTTGTAGCGTTTGGTTAGTAGCACGAGGGTTGTTAGCCAATTAGCCATGATGATGGATAAGACTAAAGACTAAAGACTCAAGTAATTGTCATGGTTTGACAAAGATTGTACAACAATTAGCTTATGATTGATTAATTGATTTGAGGAGCATGAGTCCGCGCACTAACATAGACCAATATAGAAGGGATTTGTTAAATGTCGCCCGCAAATCTCCACATAAAACCCACAAATATTTTTACTTTGACTCTTTTGCCCTTTTTCTAATTTTTACCGAAACCGTAATTCACTCTCACGAACAATGTGGAGCTGGAGTGGATCGCCGAGGGACACCGAAGAGCCGTCATCGTCGCCGGAAAGCGAGATAATCCGGGGGAAAAATTACGAAAAGTAGGGGTGGCGTCTGGTCAGGACGCCGCCACCATGGCTATGGCGTCCTGGCCAGACGCCGCCACCATGGCTGTGGCGTCCTGGCCAGACGCCACTCCTACTTTTTGTAATTTTATTTTTTTTTTTTTTGTAATTTGTTATTTTTTTATTTATTTTTCTTTTCTTTTTTTTTGTAATTTTATTTAAACTTTTTGTAATTTTTTTTAAATTTTATTTAAAGTTTTTGTTTTTTTTAATTAAACATTAACACAAAAAATTCTGATTTAAAAAAAATATATACATTAAAAATAAAAACATTAACACATAAAACAAAAATATTAAACATTAACAAAAGAATTCTGATTTTCCAAAAAAAAATATTAGACAAAAAAAAAAAAAAAAAAAAGTGGTAGGGCGCCTGGCCAGGACGCCCAGCCCCTGGTGGTGGCGTCTGCTCCGGCCGCCGGGACCAGGGGGCTGGCGTCTGACCTGGACGCCCAGCCACGGCGGTGGCGCCTCTGGAAAACGCCACAACTGTGGCTAGGCGTCCAGGTCAGACGCCAGCCCCCTGGTTCCGGCGGCCGGAGCAGACGCCACCACCAGGGACTGGGCGTCCTGGCCAGGCGCCCCACCTCTTCTGGTTTTTTTTAAAAAAAAAAATTTTAAAAAAAAAACCTGCCACCGTGAGCCGTCCTTCCCTCCGCCGCTGTGGCCGCCAAGTCCTTGCCTTGCCGCCTCAACATTGTCGTATTTTCGGGTGATTAGAGTGTGGGTATGGGTTAGATTTTTTTATTTTAGGTTTAGGGCAATAAGGTAAATTCAATATAGATTTGTGGGCTTTATGTGGAGATTTGCGGGCGATGTTTAGCGATCCACATATAGAATTGTGTTTGATTTAAGTAACTCTGCAATTTAGGCAATATATAACCAGTTAAGTCAGGTTTGTAATTTGCTTATTTGAACGAATAGATGAGCAGTTTGATTTTGCTTTTACTGTAGCTCGATAGATTTGCTCATTTAGTACACATGAACATAATCAAGCGAGATGAGAGAAACAAATCTGCTCAATCTGTGCAAATGAGCAAATGTTTTTGTCGGTTATATTGTCGGCACATCATAAACTCATGTGGGACTGTGCCTGATTTGGCAAATCATACAATATACAACCCGTTGAATTAGATTTGTAGTTTGTATATTTGCACGAATAGATGATCAGGTTGATTTTGCTTTTATATTTGCTTGACAAATTTGCTCATTTAGTACAAATGATCATAAGCGAGATTATGCTCATTCTGTGCAAATGAGCAAATAATTTTGCCGGTTTTATGTATTGACGACACAACATAGCCTCGCATGGAACTATGTCTGATTTGGCAACTTATGCATTATACAACCTGTTAAATCAGGTTTGAGGTTTGTTTACTTACACGGATGAGTAGGTTGGTTTTGCTTATTACTTGACAATGTGCTCATTTAGTGCAAATGAACATAAATCAAGCGAGATTATGTTCATTCTGTGCAAATGAGCAAATAATTTTGTCGGTCGAATGTATTGACGACACAACACAGCCTCGCACGGAATTATGTATGATTTGGTAACTCATGCATTATATAACTAGTTAAAATCGGTTGCTTTTTGCACAGATGAGAGGTTGGTTTTGCTTTTATCATTGCTTGACAAATTTACTCATTTTACACAGATGAACATAATCAAGCAAAATGAGTGAAATAAAAAATCTGCTCATTTTGTGCAAATGAGCTAATACTTTTGTCGATTGTATATTTCAATTTATAATCAAAATTACCCTAATCTAAATTAATTTTTTCTAACAAAAAAACATCGAGTATGATCATGTTAGATTCATTTCACATGTGTAATTTCAAAGTATTAAAATTCATAAAATATAGTTATATGCATAATAAAAGATAGTTTGGCTCATTAGATTCACCCAAAAAAAAAAAAAAAAAAACCTCTAAATCTCTTAAAATCTCAGTAAACCCTAGTCCTTTCCTTTAAGGGGCTGCCATCTACCGTTGTTGAGGATGGTGAACCCCTATTTTTATTTATTTATTATTTATATTTTTCATTTTTTCTTTTTTAGGTTTCAATTCATTTAAATCATTTATATTTCTCCCACTTCATGAGAGGATTTTCTCCCATCTATATGTGAATTTTGCTCCAATCTTTTTGTGGGATTTTCTAGATTTTTGACCTTCCAATGATATATGGGTGTTTTATGCTTATGGTATATTATGAAGTTATTGCTCGATTTTTTTATTTTATGCTTTTAGTATATTATCAAGCTATTGCTTGATTTTTTTTTTTTTTATTCTGTGCTTTTAGTATAGTATCGAGCTTTCGATGATATATGTGTGGGTGATCTATGCTTTTGGTATAGTATTAAGTTATGAGGGACTACAATTGAACTTGATTGCTCGAATTTTGGTTACGAAATTATCACAATAACTTTCTTCCTCTCAAAGTTACAAAGCGACGAAACCAGTCATAAAGTTGTATGAGGCAACAAATTGAGAATGTGCCGAATTGTTATATCTACGTATTTAGATTCTTAGCTCTTGTGGTTAATTCTTGTTTGATTATGTTAAATATATTTTCTTTGTTGTTAATTGTCAACTGTAGATGATGATGTATGACTTTAATTTATATTGCCAACAACTAAGTTGTGATATAAGACCAAATTAAACTAAAAGAGCTCCCCAAATAAGGCTAGCTATGGCGCACGCATCACGCGCGTTAGCCACCCTACTACGATACAAAGTAATTTAAGCTTATATCAAAAGAACATGGCCTAAATAGATTCGTAAATCGTAATAGATGTGAGTTTGGGTTTGGGTCCAATTTATTTCAACTAAACCATACTTGGGTTCCCACTAATTTATTTGTCGAAAGATATGCTTCAGACTTTGTATATGGTAACAGAATCTTATTAAGTACTTCATTCGTTTTTATTTACTTGCAACACTTTAAAATTCATCACTACTTGAAGTAGGTTTGATGAATTATAATTGAGAAAAATCTAGTCATATGTTGTCTTGTTAAATTCGTCTCAATTTATACTTTCAAAAAATCGAATTTTTATAATTTTTAGATGTTGGTAATTTAAGATATTAATGATTGAAATAATGCATTGACAGCGTAAAATAGAAAGTGTTACAAGTAAAAAAAAAAAAAAAAAAAAAAAAAAGATTTTTCAAGATCCTATAGAGTAAGATCATATAGAGTATAGACCCACTACGAATATGTCTTGTTTCATGTGGTTAAATACTTCTTATCTCAATAAGACAATAATTAAGTTATTACCCAGACTTTTTGCTCACAAAAGTGTGAGAACTATTGTTTAATGAACAGAGTAAGGTTTTAAGCTAAGAGCCAAAATACCTTTACTATGCAAATTAGGAATGACAAAAGGGTTCATCCTTACCCAATTTGGTGCTTGCTTGGTTGGACGGCTAGAAACAAATCTATAAACCAATACTAAAAGCAAATATTGACATTACACTTGTCACATTGAGGTGAAAAAATTTCAATCCAATTTGCTTTTAGTGTGTGTGTGTGTGTTTTTTTTTTATTTCTTTTTTTTTTGGTTCTTCTTTTATTTAATTTTTTCATACCATTTAAATAACCAACAAAATCTTATTTGACAAGGGAAATTTATCTAATCTTACCATTAAACAACCACTAGCATCTTATTTTAAGTACAAAAGTTATTATTGAATTACTATAATTTATTATGAAAAATTAGTAAATACCATGCGTGGCACGGGACTTATATATAAGACAAGCTGTTTGGTTGACATAAAATGGTTAAAATTAGAAAAGTGGAACTTCCTTAATTTGAAAGCTGGAATTCCCATGGAACATGTAAAATGACTTACTTACCCTACCCTTAGTAAATCACAATTCTCATGTCAATTTTCCATGAACTAAAAATGCGCAAGTGTCAATCAAACCTTATAAAGTGTTGAAGCTTAAGAGTTTTGATGATGATGAATAAAAGCAAACTTCAACTAATGCGATTTTTCTAAGTGTTTGATTAGAACAGGTGAAGTTGACTTTGAAAGTGGAAGAGTAACCTATCTATGAAGACTTAAGGAGATATAAAGGAAAGTTAAAGAAAATAGAAGAAGAGTTCATCTCTGGAACTAACTGTGATCCCTAATAGGAACACGAAGAGAAGTTCCCTAACAGGAGCTTGACAGCAAGCTGAGAAGATTAGCTTAGACTGCATTGAAGATAGCAAGTTCCACAACAACTTGGACTGCGAGTTCCAACACGGAGCTAGAGAGTTGAAGACAGCAGGAACTTAGTCCTGGTTAACGTGAAGCCCAAGTATCCTTACAATACAACGATTGATGAGACAATCTAGTTTTAGAATAAAAGTCTTTTTGTTAAGTTTATTTTTCTAAGGATTGTTGTAAATATATTAAGGTTAGTTTATACATGAAATCTGTTAGAAGCGTGGCAAAGCTTGCAAGCTTTTTAATATGGAAAGTTTTATAAAAGATAAGTTTTAATTTTATGAAAAGATTTTTGAGAGATTTATCTTATAAGATCCGTTTTTACAAAATATTATTCTTTTCTAAAATTATATCTTTGTTAAGTTTCCAAAATATTTTCTTCTAAAAAGATTTACTTAAGTGTTGTGATTATATTATGAAAACGGTAGTTTATTAATTTCTATCTATTGAAAACCCTACTTTACATACGAGTACAACTTGCTTGTATATGAAGTAGAATTCATAATTTGCACAACTTGGGAGTTTATGCGTGAAAAATCTAAAGAGTGCGAAAAGTGTAAGTTTGCCAAGTCTAAACTTTGTCATTTTAGTTTCGGATTTCATGTGTACCTTTCCAATCACATATTAGAGTCAAAAGTTTGTATTGTTTTGAAATTGGGGTAAGTGTTTAGCTATTGCATATAGATTGCAGGCTTCAAGGTTGAAGCTGAGTGTGTGAGTATTCGGGGAGTGCTGAGTGGAATCTAAGTCCGGAACTTAGATTGGGTAGGATGGGGTCCTATTGTGTAGCAAGTTCAGTCTGAAACTTGTGAGAAAGGTCTGGTTATAATAGGTTGTAACTTGATTTGTTTAGCCCTATTTAGTGGATTGGTTTGGTGTTTGAAATCCCTTGAAGGGTCGAGGTTTTATTTCCATTTGGCCCTGGAAGGTTTCCTCGTAAAATCCCGTGTGCATTGCAAGTTCCTTTATTATTCTGTTTCAATTCCACAAAAGTAGTCACTAGGAACTCACCTACGATTCACCCCCCTCTTGTAGTGTTTATCTCAACTAACATAAAGGTATTTCATAAAAAAATCATCAAGTAACTTCCCATGAAACGAAACTTCCCGTGGAAAGTTAATACCACGTGTGAACCAAACAAGCACTTGAAATTGCAAAAGTGCTCATCCTAAGCAATTTGGAACTACCACCCTTTCTCCCTTGCTTATCCCTTAACCTCTTTGTGAGTTGCTGCCATCTATGGAGTACGGGCAATCGTTGCCCATAACTACTTTCTCTCTCTTCCCTAGAGTGTTCTCTCACAATGACAAGGGCCACATTTTCACCAAACAAATAAACCTCTAGTGCAAATTGACATTTAAAACATCGCAAACAAAACCAATGAACGTTTAAGACCCTCCTTTCATCTAACGTGGCTTTTGGTGGTGTGCTCGTGTAGTTGACAATATCTAGCTAACTACAGCTGAGTTCTAGGCAGTGTATGAAAAAGTGCGCCTAGGCGCTAATGTAATATCCCGTATTTTTGAAACGTATTTTCTAATTAATTAATTAATTATTATTTTCTAAAAAGGGTAATTTAGTAATTTATTTTTCTATTATTTGAATTTTGGAGCCAAAATGATATTTGAATTTTGGCGCCAAAAGTATTTTAAAACTTAATTATTATTTTTGGATTTTGAATAAGATTTATTATCTATTTATTTTATTTTAAAAACCGGATTATTTATATATATTTCGGATATTTTAATTAAGCAAAAACTATATTTATTATTTAAATAAGGAGGTCCGGAAATTCATAATGATTAGCTAAGGAATTTGGATTTTCCTAGTGTGGAAAATCTGATTTTCTTAGTTAAATTATTTAGTGAATAATTGGTATTTTCTTAATTAATTATTTTATACAATAAATATTATTTACACAACTATTTTTAATCCTTAAATCTAGCAAATAATTTCCTTAAATACACTAAGGAGGTTCGAAAATTTGTTCTATGGAAGCTCAATATTTTTGGCCCTCTTGGTTGATTTTTGGGGGAAATATTTTGGTAATTTGTATTTTTAATTATCTTGCTCAAAAATTATTATTTTCCTTAATTTTTATTTCCCACCTCCTAAATATTTGATCATCTTATTTTCCTACCTTATTTCATCCTTGATTATTCCCCAAGTAAACCTCTTTGCCATATTATTTTTCATGACAACATACTTTTCTTAATTTTATTATTCTTAATCACCTTAATCTCAAACTTTCCATATTTCTTTAACACTCTTATTCAAGTAATTTCCTTAATTCTTTTTACCATAATTCTTCCTACATTCTCTTACCATAATTCATGCATGAGCTAGCCTATAAATATCCATTGATAAATGGCTAAACACTCACACCAAATTCTCGGGCTCCTGTTCTGTACACTCGAGTGTACCTTCCTCTAGGTACACCCAAGGGAATTTTGGTAAATTCGTAATAAAAAAAGCATGTGCCTTACACATGATAACTGGAGCTTCTTTTCTTCTTCCTTATTTCGACACTCAATTTCATCTTTATGTTCTTCATAAATTTGCAGACAATTTACTCGAAAATTCACAACAATAATGGCAGAATTGATTGCAACTCCAATACCAACTCCAATACAAACAATCGAAGATCAATCTCAACAACTAGGTATCAATTGAGCAATTTTTTTTGCACTATTTTTTGCAATTTTTTTTTTTGCGAATTTATCAATATTAGTTGTTGATTTGAGCAAATTCATCTTTTAATTTATGTTTATTGCCGCGGAATTCTATGTATTTTAGCAATAATAAACTTAAATGAGCATAAATTGATCGAGATTATTCATTAAAATAACGGTTTTAATTGTACTGCAATTGAGCAAATAATGAATTGTACTGTAATTGAGCAAATAAAGGTTAATAATCTAGTGCATGCATGCATGTTTTAATTGTACTGCAATTGAGCAAACTGAGGTTGATTATCATATTAGAGGCACTAGTATTGATTTTCATATGAGCAAATTGAAACATATGGGCTAACCTAAATGAACAAATTTAGGTGAAATTAATATTTTTTATTGTTAGAGGCACTAGTAATGAATAAATCAGTGTTGTATCTGATGTTGCATCTGACTTATTAATCAGTGTTGAATAAATCAGCAAATGATCAAATTATGTGCTGACTTAACAAACCAGATTCTGATTCTTTGTGTATTGTCAAAGATAGTTTTGCTCATTTTTCTAATGATCAAATAGTGTTGCTGCAAAAATTGCTAAGTTGGTAAATATTGCTAACAAGCAAATCAGATAATTTTTCTCATTTTTGTAACAAGCTAACAAAGTAGATATTGCTGCAGAATTTGCATCATTGGAAAACATACACAAAGAAGCTAGAGAATCAGAGCTACTTGGTTTAAAAGTCAATACAGTAAAAGAAGCATTCAAGATATACAATGAGTATGCTTTCAAAAAAGGATTTGGGAATAGATATTCCAGGACAAGGAGGAGTGAAGCACATGGTGAAGTTAAAGGGTAAGAATTTTGCAATAAAGAAGGTCTAAAGAAAGAAAATAAGGAGAGGAAATACATCAAACTAATTAGAAGAACTAATTGCAAGGCGATGATATATTTTAAAATAGATAATAATGGTGCATGGGAAGTAGTTAGGCATAGGACAGAACATAATCATAGTTTCAGTCCTCCAGAACAGGTGCATCATGTGCGTTCCCAAAGAGGGATAACAAATGAAGAAGTGCAATACCTTGTGCATATGAAGAGAAGAGGTGTAGGTGTTGCAGAAGCTTATAAGTGTATAAGGGTAGAAGCTACAAGTTCCCCTGCACTTGGTTTTAGTTTAGAGGATGCATATAATGTTGTTGCTAGAGCAATGAGGAAACAATTCGATGGTTGTGATGCAAACACGCTAATTAATATATTTAAGCAAAGACAAGCTAATGAAGAGGATTTTTATTGGGATTTTGAAGTGGACCTTGATTCATCTTTAACGAGTTTTTTTTGGAGGGATAAGAAAATGAAAGAGGATTACATGGTTTTTGGAGACTTAGTGGTACATGACACCACATATAGGACAAATAAGTATGACCTTATTTGTGGTCCATTTGTGGGAATGAATAGTCATGGACACAATTGTATGTTTGGTTGTGGATTTATCTTGAATGAAAGAACTTGCTCTTTTGAATGGTTGTTCACCACTTTTTTGAAGTCAATGGAAGGTCTATACCCTAAAACATTCATGACAGATCAGTCATTCGCCATGAATTCAGCTATACAAAGTGTGTTCCCTGGAGTTACACACAGATTGTGCATATGGCACATAGGTGAAAATTCTAGAGCACATATCAGAGACTTAAGACAAAAGGATGGGTTTATGGATGTCTTTGATCGAGTGCTGAAAAAATGTCATACTCCATTAGAATTTGAATACTTTTGGAACAAGTAAGTGTATATAAAACAATTTCTTTTTATACTTTTTACACTTTCTTTCACTCTTCTCCTAGGTACTGCTTATTTTACAGCTTCTACTTATTATACAACTTCTGTTTATTTTACAGCTTCTGCTCAATCCCTTATACTTTCTGCTTTATACTTATTTTGTTCATTTTATACCATAGCTTCTGCTCATTTTACGGCTAAATCAGGGCTTCCTTTTACAGTGTTTTTATTGGTTCTTTTGCTCATATAATGCTGAACAATAACATATAATGCAGGATGACAACAGAATTATGTGCTTTTTTATAACATATAATCAGGGCTTCTGCTCAATACCATAGCTTCTGCTCATTTATGTGTTGTTTTTATGTGCTGTTTTTATAACATATAATCAGATATAATGCTGAACAATACCATAGCTTCTGCTCATTTTACAACATATAATCAGGGCTTCCTTTTACTGTTTTTATGTGCTGAATTTTATATGTTGTTAATGTAGGATGACAACAGATTTTAAATGCAATGATAATGCATGGCTAAATAGATTATATGAGCTTAAATACAAGTGGAGCAGGGCTTATACAAAAGATGTTTTTTCTGGAGGCATATTATCATCACAAAGAAGCGAATCTACAAATAATGCCTTAAGTCACAGGCTTCATAAAAGCAACAGTTTATATGACTTTTACAATAATTTTTGTGAAGTCATTGGGGGAATGGAGAAGTAAAGAAGGAAAAGACGACGAGCTTTGTTGGGAAGGGTATCCATAAATAGCATTACCTTTTGTCAAACTTCTGTATAATGCCTCAAGAATATACACAATAAACGCATACAAACCATTTGAGACAAAGTTTTTGAGAGGAATGACACATAAGCATGAGCTTAGATCCGAGGAAGATAGGATTCTGGTTTATATTGTTTGGATTCCGGGCTACGATTACATTGGGAATCTTGTAACCTATGATATCAGTAACAACAATGTTTGTTGTACTTGTAAGAGGTTTGAAGAATTTGGAATATTATGCAGACATGTATTAAGAACATACCATGTGCATTGTGTGGAAGACATACCAAGTACATACATATTGAATTGCTATTCCCGTGATACAAAGCCTAAGCCTACAAATGAATCTGGAAAACCACCCTAGAGAAAGGAAATGGTTGCTTCAGCTGTTTGGAGACTCCATATCCAAAGAAAATTCCACAAATTAGTGGTTGCTGCTGACAACAATGCGGAGTGTAGAAGATCAATTGAAGAGATTTTTAACAAAGCTAGAGAAGAAGTTTACAGCCACATTGGAAGCACTTACATATCTGATGCAGAAATTACAGAAAATGATGAAGATATAATAGCTAATCCAAAGGAAAATAAACAAAAGTATGTAAGCAATGACCGTCCGAAGAGTATCCTTCAAGTGAAGACTAATATTGCTAGAGGAAAAAAGAAGAAAGCTGCTACATCAAGTGAAGAAGCTAAAAAAAGAAAAGAGAATCCACCACAAGTACCTATTAATCACTAGGAAAGAAGAAAGTTACATGCATATCAGTTTTTGATTTTGATAATGTAACAAATTGATATTATCGTTAGACCTTATTTCCTTATACATTTGATAACTTGCATTGCCAAGTGTTATATCTTTTTTATCAAAGGTGTTATATCTTTTTTTGTCTTAACAATGAGTTGTAGTATAAATGAGTACTTGTAATCTAACCATTTGAAATATGAGAAAAAGTATTCTAACCATTTGAAAATTGAGCAAAAGTATTCTAACCATTTGCAAAATGAGCAAATTTAATGAGAAATGCCTAAACAATATAGCAGTTGGAGATGTTTCAGTAGATATATATTTGGCATAGCTGAAAATAATGAGCAAAATAATTTAAGCATTTGACAAATGAGCAAAAAAAAAAATTTAAGCATTTGACAAATGAGCAAAGAATTTTTAAACATTTGATAATTGAGCAAAGAAGAGGTACTTAAATGGAATGGCCTTGGTCCAGAGATATTGGAAGCCAGATCTAGCAAATGAATGTGTTCGTCAATTAAAGCTAGCAAAAGAAAAGGCTGCATCAAAAAGAAAAAGTAGGCAGAAGGGTAAAAGACCAGCTGTCAGAAGACGTCTGCTTGAAGATTTGTCCCAGCAGCTGAAGTTTAATTTGGGGAAGATTTTGAAGAAACAGATCATGATAAATTTTCTTGTCTCGAGGATCCCCCTTATATTGAGTTTGATGTATATGTTCAAGATGTTGAGCATGAAAATGATGTGTACTCTGACGAGAGATGTTCTGGCCTGAGTGTTGCCAGTGAAGAGCATTCTCCCACCTTTTCAGAGCCACTCTAAGAAGAGCATGACTATGAGAAGAGCAGTATGTATGATGCTGAGCATAAATACAAAGTAAAAGTTGCTAGTAAATATTGCCATCAAAGCTAGACAATTAGCAACACTTCAGATTGTGTATAATTACTTACTGTGCTACTGCACTATTTTGTATAATATTTGAGATTAAGAAGTAGCATTATGCATAGTCATTACCCAAATCGAAAACATGCTGTGAAACATGACTACATGAGAACCATGTTTTATTGTGTAAATGTAAAACCAGAGTGAAACAAATTGATTGTTTATCTGAAATCCTCTGAAATTAGCATGACCAAATGAGCAAAACATAAGCATTTGACAAATGAGCAAAAAAATTTTTAAGCATTTGACAAATGAGCAAATTTAATCATACTTCCATACATATTCAAAGTGATACTACAAGTTCTATTGTTCTAATAAGATTTAAAATAAGAATGTAAAAAGTTCTAAGCTTTATACAAGTTCTAAGTCTTAAAAGAATTCCAATTAAAACTAATTTTCAGCTTTTTTTCTTCCTTGGAGATTTGTTTGACATTCCTTTAGTTGACTGGCTAGCAAAATCTGCACCATTAACTTTACTTGATAAGATTAAGTGACAATGTTTCATCCGAAGCTTTTCAATGATGGTTAACTGCAAAAAAAGAACATAACAGATAATGAATATACAATGATTAGATGAAATTAACTAAGTTGACAAAAAATAAACAAAAATACAGCAACTAGTTCAGTAAATTTGAAACTTACATCATTCTTTTTCAAACCAGAATCCCAAACCTTGGAGCCCATATAAGTCTCCATGTGTCTCATCAATACAACACCACAATCAACATGCTTTTCATCCGCAGATTTCCAAGTGAAATCAATAGAAGCAGTGGCCATATTCTTAACTTCTTTGGACAAAACATGTTTAGAGTCCATAAGACAAGAAAAAACACTTTTCTGAAACACACAAAAATAAAAAAAAAGAGGATTTAATACGTAAATATAAAAAAAATTTGAAAAGAATAGGATCAATGCTAACCAAATTTTTCAGAAATTTGTTGTAATGCCCATTGCCTTCATTCCAATCTATAATCTCCATTGTCCCATGCAGTGTATTTGTATTAAAACATACCAAAAAATAGTGACTATTTTGATAAACCGGGAAAAAGAACAGTTGAACATCTTTCTTTGCAAATAAGCTTTTGCAAAATAATTCTTTTTCAGCAATTTCACAAAACATTTGGTTTCTTTGATCAATATTATCACTTTCATAGTGGACTAGGCACTCATGATGCATGAATAAATCTTAAGTCATCAAATTACTCTTAAAAAATGAGCTAATAAGAAAACTACAACCTAAATAAGTAAACAAAATTAAATGAGCAACAAAACACATTAAAAAAAAACACATTAAAGTAACCTTAGAAAAAGCTTAAACGAGTATGTAAACAAGAAAAAATCGAGTACGTAATACTTAAACGAGCAACAGACGAACATGATACTTAAATGAGCAACATAACACATTAAAAAAAATACAGTAAAGTAAAATAATATGAGCAAAAAATTAACTTACACTTGTAAGAAGAGTGAAAAAGAAACGCATAGGAGAAGCAGGATCTTTAAACTTCTCATTACAATTCAAAATAACAGACCAAGCATAAATCACTTCTGAAGAAACTATTTGAGATGGAGTTTTCAAAGTTGCAAGTTGAAATCTCATTGTATGGAGATCATCATCATCAACAACATTAGACTTGTATGCAAACACTACATCACTACAAAGAATGAAAAAAAGATTAATAAAATATAAACAATAAATAAGAGTAATAATACAGATTTAATCATACTCATTCAAGATGACACTTACAAACGAGATTTCTCTTCATCAAAAACAGAATCTAGTAGAGCTTTCTGAGCTTTTGTCAATGGTGTTTGGAAGTTGACAACTCGACATTTATAAGGCGATCTAAACATCATTGATGGCTGCACTTTCCTCTTTTTCTTCAAATTTGTAACCTGATTTGGAGTTTCTGTTTTCCTTTTAAGCACAAGTCGAACAACCCTCACTAAATTCTGCGCTGAGTTTGTTGTTTTAGTGTCTTTTGCCCCCTGAACTTCAGTAGCTTTAGTTGCTTGATCAGTATGCTGATAAACCAAAGATGTTCCTTCATCTGTTGTCTGATGAACTGCTTGATCAGTTGGTTCTTCATTGATCTCAACAACTTTTGCTTCAACTGATTTGGCAGGACAACAAGGTATAGGTGCAATGACTAAAGACTTCTCCTGAGATGATTGTGGAGAATTGTGTCGTAAACTAAACGAAGGGCTTCCGCCAAATTTAGCAACAGAACTTCTTGTAACCCTTTTGGATGGTGATTTTTGAACATCAACACTTGGATTTACAGCCTCTAATGAATCTCCAGTTGCAGCTATAAGAGGAGGTTCATGCTCAGGGATTTGATTAGCCATACGAACACTTTCAGCTGCAATTGATCTGATATCTACAACTTCTGATTCATTGCCACCAACATTAGGTTGTACAATGTTTGCATGAACTAAATCAGGAGTATTATCACTGAAAGAAACCTTAGAAAAGGCGTCCCAAGCTTCAATAAAAGCAGGATCTTGCTAATATTCTTCGTCTTGACTAAATGACAAACCTTGACCTTTATTTATAACTTTTGAATGCAATTTCTGCTCATCACATATCATCATAGCATCTTTTAACTTTCGATTCTTCTCATTATTTGGAAAATGCTTAATTGCAGCTTCATGCTTTTTACCAAAGTCAATATACGCTAAAACCAGATTTATAGATGCACTAGCAAGCTCCATCAAACACTTCTATAAAATTAAAAAAAAAATAAAAAAAAAAGTATATGAATAAACAAGAATAGATGCACAATCTAATCACTTAAAAAATGAACAAAAATAATATGACCATTTAAAAAATGAGCAAATATAATCTAATCACTTATAAAATGAACAAAATTAAGATGAACATTTAAAAAATGAGCAAATTCAATGTTTGAATAAACAAGCATAAATCTGATATGACCAAAATTAATACCTTCTTCGGATCTGGTTTAGCAACTTTATGATTTTCTGTATCAACAAGAACATAATTTTCCTAGATGCAAACAAAACAAAAAGGAAAAAAAAGTTATAAATACATGATGAAAAGTAAAAAATGAAATAAAAAATGAGCAAAAATAATATAAACATTTAAAAAATGAGCAAATTCAATGTATAAATAAACAAGCATAAATACTAGTCTAAAAGTCTCTTGACCCCAGCTAGATAAATCAATCAAATCTAAAGTTCAACCTAAAGGCCTTAACAAAATGAAAAAACAAGGTGTAATTAAAAGCAAAATCTGCGACCAAAATGTATACCTTCTTCGAATTTGGTTCAGAACCTTTATCATTTTCTGTATCAACTGGAACAGAATTTTCCTAAATGAAAACAAAACAAAAAAAAAAAGAAAGTTAGAAATATATGATGAAAAGTAAAAATGAACTAAAAAATGATAGTTAGCTACCATCTTTGGCTTCTTGCTGCCAGAAGAAACAGCAACAGGTTGGTTGTTACCAAAGCTTCCAATCCTCCCTTTAAAGAATTCCAATTTCTCACGTGTAGACAACATATTAGTTGTCCAACCTTTAAGAATTGGAATTTCTCTTTGAGCTCGAACTTCCTCAATTATAAACCGATCAACATAAAGAAGCTACAAACAAATAAGAATATGAATAAACAATCACAAACACATAAAAAGATTAAGTTTATACCAAAAAAAAAAAAAAGTGGTAAAAAAAAAAAAAAAGTGGTAAAAATACCATAAGAAATAGCAAAGATCCAGGAAAATAACGAGTTGGATGCTCGTCCCAATATATCTTATTAGCCACAAGATGATCAAGAATGTACTTTGACCAATTCAAATATCTGATTTTATCCGTATCACCAAGATATTTCAGAATCGAATAATTCACATTCATGTTTTGTCCACCTAACATAAAATGAGCAAATTGAAGAGTGAGGGTGTGTTCATAAGTCAGTGTAAAACATCCAATGATAACAAATGATACGCTTGCTTAAGGAAAATGAGCAAACTAGCTGAAAATAAAACAAAGTGAATGTACTGAGCTTAAAGCTGAAATTAATTCATTAACGTATTGAGTTAGCTGAAATTAACTAAAATTAATTCATTCACCTGACATTAACGTGGATACACAAAGAACAACAAAGTTTCTCTTGAACATAGGACCACCAGACTTGTGGTTCTTCAAATATGAGGCAAGTTCACCCAATTTAACACAGATTGAGTTCCTCTTGAACTATTTTTTCCATCGCCTAACCACACTTGGATATGTTGTTGCATCTTTTATATCTTGACCTCCAAGAGGAAACCTAAACACTTCGTGCACATGTTGCTCAGTAATACGCAATGGCTCACAATCGGGTATGCACAAACTAGAAGTTTTGGCGTCAAAATGCTGCACCAGCCACAAACCCAAGTGAAGAGGCAATTGGGACACCTTTAAATACTCTAACGACCCGAAACCCATTTGCCTAATAGATTCCAACTAAGCGTCAGAACAATCCTCTACAACACTTACAACTAACGAAGGAGACATTCTACTTCGCAAAGAATCAGAAAAGCAAAACTTTTCAGCTTTGATGTTCTTAGGAGATTCATCAGATTTAGCCTTCTCTTTACCTTTACCAAGAACCTTCTGTTTACCTTTACCAACAACCTTCTGTTTTTCTACTTTTTTGTTCAAAATCTTTTTCCCTTTCTCCCTCATAGCTAATGTTTTAAACCTCTTCAACTTATATTCTACTTTAAAAGTCTGAATATCGGAACATTGTGGTTGAACTTGTTGCGCAGAATCATTAACATCAGGAGCTTTTACTGCAATACAAATAAGCAAATAATCATTTCTGGTACAAAAGCACTAGTATAAGAGGCAAAAGCACTAGTATACCACCAATGCTATTCATTTCTGGTACACAAAAGCACAGACTATTATAAAATGAGTACACATAATCATTATCAGAACCACTAGTATATTCGACAAACAATCAAAAATAAAATATGCAAACATATAAATGAGAACAAAAATAAAAATGAGCAAAAAAACACAAAATGAGCAAAAAAATCATAAAATGAACAAACATAGGAAAAATGAGCCAAATAGGGACCATGCATGAGAGGAACCATTAATGCGTTAATCACTGTCAAAGCATCTCCTTCAAGCCACACTCGCTGTAAACCCAATCTTCTTGCCACCTGACAACCAAACCGGGCAACAACAATTTCTGCTGTTTCAACATCCCACCCCATTGGAATTCTTCGGACTGCAGCCCATAAAACATGCCCCTCACTGTCCCCAGCTACTGCACCTATAGCTACTGCACCTATGGCACCAGATGAGTTCAAGCTGAAATAGGCATCAAAATTAATTTTTATAATGCTAGAAGGAGGTACAGACCACGCAGCTACACTGTGAGACAGTGTAGATAACTTGGGAGGGAAAACCTTCGTTGCATACATTTTGTAATCATGTATTAACTTTGCGAAACTAGCTGCCATTACATTAATATTCAGAGCCACACCTTCAAAAATACTCTTGTTCCAACAAAACCAAACTGACCATGCAATTGACAATAGCACACAAAGATCCTCCTTGCTAATCTTATCAGCAATCCATAGCGCTCTTTCAGCAAAAGAAGCCTACATCGGGGACTCAGAAATAACTGTAGCATGTTCATAATTGTCCCAGATATGCCTGATTGCAATACAGTCAAACAGAGCATGTGAAATCGTCTCCACCTCGCTCACAGGCAAAAAAATGAGCAAAATATACTACGCAAATAAGAACAAAAATATAAATGAGCAAACAAACACAATATGAGCAAAAAAAATATCATAAAATGAACAAACATAGGAAAATGAGCAAACATAAAACAGAAATTATACAAAAAAAATGAGCAACATGAGCAATTCATCACACATAAAAGAAAACCAATTACACCAAATAAATAAGCAAAAAGAGCAATTAATGACACATTACTGAAATTTAAACAAAAATTGAACACAATGAAGGACACATTAATGAAAATAAAACAAAAATTGAAACAAAAATACATGAAACTTAAGAAGTATAATTAATACTCCGTACAAAATTGAGCAAAATAAAAATTGAGCACAAAATTTTATACGAATTATAATTGAGCAAAAAAATCTGAAAAAATTGAGCACAAAAAGTTTATACAAAGTATAATTAATCACACGAAAATACATGAAACTTAATTCGAAGTATAATTGAACAAAAATACATGAAATTAATCATAATGTAACCAAAAACACAAACAAAAATTGAAAAAACAAAGAGGAAATTTACCTAGATTCCGCCATTGTAGCAACTAGAAGCAATTTTAAGCAAAATCTGGAAAATGTAGATAAAGAAACTGAAGAAAGGAAATTCTGGTAATTTTGGAAATTGAAGACTAGAAAGAGAGAAGGAAAAGAGAGAAAGAAGAAAGGAAGAGAGAGAAAATAAAAAATAAAAAAGAGCAGGAAAACGAGTAAAGCGTGAACCCAAGTATCACGTGTACAAGCAAAAACGCGTGAAATGACAATAATAACCCTGGGTGTATCGTACAACCAGGTATATAACACTAATTCTACAAATTCTCTAATTCTTTCCTAATCTCTTTCTTTAATTTCTCTTCTCTTTTTCTTTTCTTTTCTTTCTTGCGCCACCACCACAACCACCACCTCCACGCCGGCTGCCACCCTCCCCGACGCCATCCACCAGCCGCCACCTCTCTCTCTCTCTTTTCCTTGGTTTTCTACCTTTTCTTCTTCTCTTCTCTTATTTAATTAATTATTATTATATGGGGGATTTATAAAAATTATTATGAGTGGTTTTAATTAAATAAAATCAGATTTTTATTCATGTTTATGAAAAATAATTTAAAAGGTTCATGTACATATAGAGTTGGGGGTTTTTAATTTAATTGTTGTGATTATTTTTTAACCTTATATTAATTAAGGTTATATTTATTTATAAGGTGTTTTTTTATCCAAGTTCTTGAGATTTCTTTGTATTTTCTAAGCAAGGACCAAAGGTATGTTTAGGTGGCTAGATACCTTTGAAATTGATTGGTTTGTATAAGCATGTTTTATATGATTTTTATGATGATTGAATTAAATTGAATTGAATTATGATTTATGAAATAAAAGCATGTTTAAAAAAAAATGGTTTTTATAAATAAATTGGAGGATTGATTTTATATCATGTTTTGAATAAAATTATTTATCATGTTTTAAAAAGGTTTGGTTTTGAAAGCAAATAAAAGGAGTTTTGAATTATGTTGGAATTTTGAAATTGGAAAAGGATTTATTGAATTATTATTATTAAAGCTTTACAAGCATGTTGATAGTAATCCCACTATGCGGATTTGGTAGATAAGACTTTGGACTTTGTATGACCGAGTCTTTCCTCAAGAATAGCCTTGAAATAGTAGGAGACTAGCTTGGGGGGTGTGCACACTTGGGTGAGGAATTGGTTTTCAAAGAAGGAATTGGTTTTTCATAAAAAGAATTGGTTTTTTAAATCGTTTAATCGAATTATTATATTATTGGAATTGGTTTTGAATCATGAGTTTTGGAATTATATTATTGGAATTGGTTTTGAAATTTTGAGTTCGGGATTATTGGATTAACATTGGAATTGGTTTTAAAAGCATGTTTGCAAATAAATTGAATTTACTTATCTTGCACTTATCGTACTTAGCATATTTTGCTAACCCGTATTTCTTATTTGTTTTGTTTCGCCATATTTACTGTAATGATAAGCAGTGTTGACTAATTTCAGGTGAAGTCAAGAATTGAGCATATGGGAGTCCCGGGAATGTTCTTCACCTAGATTAGGATTGTTGGTCTCCGTTTGATTATGAGTACTCATGACAATGGTGCTATTTATAGTTATTATTAATAAAGAAAGTATTGAAGTTTCCGATGCATAGTATTGGTTTTGGTTAGTAGTTTTGGTAGCCTTGCGTAATCACGCGGCGGTAATACGCTTAAGTCTATCTCTACGGTATAATTATACGTATTATACTGGGAAATTTGGGGGTGTTACAGCTAAGGCGATAGGCGTTTAGGGGTAAGGGCTTAATTGTTGCTAGGCAAAGCGTTTTGAATGAAGCGCAACTAGGCTCATTGAGGCGCGTGAAGCGCAGTAGGCGCAGAGAGCTTGCTTAGTTGTGCCTTTTTTAAAAAAGTTACTTTTATCTTTTTACTATTATGCTTTATATTAAAATAATGTATGTAGTACTATTTAGTGTGATGCTAGAAAGTTCTATATATTTTATCTGGTTTATTTTGTGGTCCACAATATCCTTAACACTAGAAATTCAAAGAAGAAGAAAGAAAAAAAAAAAAGTAGACGACAGAAGATTGCTGATTTGTTGTAGCCGGTCCTAGCTGTTTCTTGAAGTTTTCTTCAGCCATATTCAGGTACGTAATCTTCAACCAAAATTTCGTTAATTTTTTTTTTCTTTTTCTTCCATACTTCTTCTCTGTCTTTTCTGATTTTCCTTCTGTTTTTTTTATTTAATCTGTTTGCCTGATTTTTTTTCATCTCTCTAATCTTGAAAAAGACCTAACCTTTATGTCCTTTGTAGAGATGAGAACCTTTATAACACCTCTTTTCTGTAAATTTTGCATGCAAATAAAATATATATAAACAATAAATGCAAATATCAACTATCAACCATTTGTCACATTCTACCTAAAAAGCCACATGGTCTACATTAATTTAATAAACTGACATCACCACTAACCAACAACATTTAGGGTAAGTTTATCCCAAGACTGAGACTTATACTCTAGACTCTGCCACATCAAATTTCCGCTATTTAATTACTTTTTTATTATTCAGACTCATACAAGACTTTCTCCAGTTTTACACATTATTCCAAGACTCACTCCAGATTTACTTATCCAATTAATATTAATAACATTAATTTATTAATATATTTATTTCATTTATAAATTATTATTAGAATGGTGAGTTGACAGCTCACTATTGGACAATATAATTATTTTTGTCCTTTTGTATAGTTTCAAGATGAGTTTTGGAATCCAAAACTCATCTCATTATTGCTAGAGTCTTGCTCAAGACTTGTCTAAAGACTCATCTCAAGACTAGGGATAAACTTACCCTAATGAAAATATCAATTGCTTTTATTATAATATGTGGTTATTTAATTTGTTGACTATTTTATTCATCACCCACTGTCATTTAATTATTATAATCCATTAATAATGTATAGTAATATAATTTATTACAAATATAATTTGTATTTAAGTCTTGTTCTTTTATAATGACAGACATGGAGGACATTAGGAGCAAAGGAGGACAGATTTACATATCCTTTTGAAACTACTATATCTGTTTCCTAATTGAAATACACTATTTTGTATGCTATGTTTTGGAAAACTATGTGCAATGGAAAATCAATGTTTTTCTTATATATTTATGTATTTTAATATTATGTTTCAATCACATATATATATGTATAAGTGAAGGGACCTTTAAATGTAGAAAAGTGCACCTTACTTCGATAAGGCGCGCGCCTTGCGCTTGTGCTTGCGCCTATCGCCTAGGCTCTAGAACCCCTATCGCCTTAGTGCGCCTTGCGCTTTTTTATACACTGGTTCTAGGTGAGATTGAGGGAGAGAGAGGGGTGAGACAAGGGCAAAAATGCAAATTTAGCAATTTGCACTATGAACCTAGCTTAGCTTGTCTCAAATTGCCTAAAGATTAACCATATGTCACGTATGAGGCCAAAGACTTACCCCCACAGCCCACCTCATGTCATTAATGTAATAATATATAAGGCCGGGTCAATTCCAGGTCGTTACTCATGGCAACAATGCTCATACTCCGATCTCAAGACTTGACCATTAAAGCCAACTAAGCTAACATTGAAATACTAATTTTTTCGTAAAAAAAAAAAAAAAAAAAAAAAAAAAACTAATTTAGTAACAAAAGTGACCAAGTGTTATGAAAAAAAAAAAAAAAAACAGAGTGGAATAAGGACTTTTATAACCTTTAGTTGAAGCACCACAAGCAAGATGGCAATGATTCAGTAAGGTTCGTAGATAACACATAACACAGATCCTATTCGTAAATTATGCGGATCCTATGTGTTTCAGGTCCTGCTCCCATGTCATTCCAGAGAAGATCAGAGAGTGCAAGAGTCAGTTCTCCCACCTTTCCTGCCAAGAGATGTAGAGCATGTTTGGTAAGAGTATTTTAAGGGTTGGAAACGGATTCAATTAAACCATTACCGTTATCAAATGTTTGGTTAGGTGACTTGGGTAACAATTATCATTACCTAAGGGTAATGGTTTCCACCCATTTGTTACCTCTCTAAAACCTAATATAACAATTACCCTTACCTCCTCAAACAAAATAAAGAGAGTTAGTTTTAGGTGATTCATTTCCATGTTTATACCAAACAAATGAAAAGGTAACGGTAAAATGATTCCTTTCCTTCTCCTTATTTATTTCCTTTCCACTCCATTTTCAATTATTATACCAAACGCCCCCGTAGCATATAAGGATAAAGGCTTAAAACGGCAGTTTATCAAAGAGCAAAGACCAACCAAAACTTTCATCTTATGTGTGTGGAGTCATCTTAATTTATATTGTATTCATGCAAAATACGAAACTTATACCATGACTTTACTTCATGGACATGGACCGCGTGACACAAAGCTTATCATTTTAGCTCATCATTAAGGCCGTTTCATTCTATTTCAGTGAAATAAAGCTAATCTACCAGCACTTTAACTAATTTTAAATATTTGTGCAGTAGCCAGCACTCACAAAGTCACAAGCAGCTTATTTCCACTAACACTACTATAAAGATGAGGGATCAGATAAAGCTACGTACCATTTCCTATGGGCTTTCCATCCCACATGATTATGGGTGCAATTGGCAGGGAGCTTCCCACAAACATCATTTCAGCAGCTGCTTTTGCTTCCTCGATTGAAGTGTCAGCTGTTCTGACAGCCTTCAGATGCCCTTTGTCTATCAACTTGGGTGCAAGTTCTACAAGCCTGTTCTCAGTACAACCAGCAAGGATCTTATCAAATTTTGGGATAACCAACTCTCTTTCATGGTTCACAAAAGCTACATTCATATTTGGACCTTCTGCAATATAACCCTCATCATCAACCCAAATGGAGGCGAATGCCTTCTTCTCTTCGGCTTCCAATTGAGCAAGGACATTAGGAAGGTAGTTTACACTCTTCGTTGTGGCAAATAATGGTGTTTTCATGGGAATAGAGGATGTTATGACTTTAACACCTTCTTTCCACAGTGAGAAATCATGTTTGATAACTATGGCATAGAAAGCTGTTGTAGGGCAGCCTGAAGATGAAAGTGAGAAATTCCCAGGACCTGCACTAAGCCAGTAGCGAAGGGTTCCGTTCTTGCACTTTGATTTTGCAGTTAGTTGGATGAGAATACTACGAAGAGTTGACAGAGGAAAAGGAGGAGATATTTTCGCTACTGAAGCTGACCTGAGAAACCGGTCAAGATGTGCATCCAGGCCATAAAGGAAGCTGTAAAGTGAAAGGAACCTCACCAAATATAATCCATGACAAATGATATGCTAGGAGAGTAACTACGTAAAGAAGGAACTCCAATACCGTCATTTTGTCACAGGATAAAATGTAGGATTACTTGAATTACATCGGATCATTATACTTTTATCTTACGATTACACACTCGACATAGACAATTGAGAATTGCTAAAAAAATCATAAACTGACATCAGCTCAACATTCCAAAGATGTACAACCTAACAAATTTCTCTTCTAGTTGAAAGAGCGAAGTGAAAGAAGCTAGGGGCAATTGAGTGGCTTACCCATCAAAAATAATGGCTGTATCAAATACACCATGCCCTCGATGCACCATATGATCATCTATAGGTATCATCATCATTATAGGATCAAGAACAATACCACCAAAGATGCTGGAATACATTGCAGGATAGGGTTGATCCGTAGCTTTATTGCACTTCTTGTTCAGAATTTCTATTAACTAATTACAATGAAAGCAGTAAGAAACGGAAGCATGTCACTCAAAATAAGAGAAAAGGCCAAAAAAATAAAAATTCAATAATTAGTTTTAAAACGAAAACATATAAGCTCAAACGGGAAAGTCTCATATGACGGGTGATTTGGTTAATTTTGAATATAATTATTAAAAGACAATCTCACCCCAAAACTTTCTTCAAGAAAACTTAGGTGGCTTTTGGAATTGCACATGATCATATTTCTATTACTAATTCATACTTCTTAATAGCTGCAAGACGGCTACCAGGAATCAAGTTTTTAATCATTTCACATTCTTTCATCAGTTTGACATATAAAGACCATAGAAAAGGAAATCCATGGACCTTAATAGTTAATAGGCATAACATAGAAAGTGCCGCATTACCTAACAAATAGAACAGAAATAAAATGGTCCAAAAATTGCAGCTTATAACAGTCATTGTCTCAATTATACTAGGACAGAAGATTCCAACTTGCAACTTAAGTAACAAGATTTTACTGAACTGATTTTACAATTTACACTTAAAATCATTAACTAACCCCACCCCCCCAAAAAAAAAAAAAAAAAAAAAAAGGAAATTTGAAGTCTCTTGTTCAATAGATGACTTATGCATGCTAACTGACATAGACCAACAATTTGCATTCAAAAGAAGCATATTTGCATGATATAGAACATGTTATAAAACATGAAGACATGAAATCAGAATGAAAGAACAGAAACCATAGTGTAATATTCATTATAAGAACATGACAAAAACCTTCTTTTAATACCGAATCTCAAATATAATCTGCTACCAACATTAAAGCATAATCACTCCAAATTCTCTTATTCTCTCAACCCATACAATGCAGGTTACCATAGTCACCAGCTCCAACAATTTTCCCATTGAAATAAGCCACCAAGAGCCTGTACTTGAGATCAAACACAAAATATCGAAAATCCTAGGCATCCCTGTATCCATACAAACACTTTCTGTGTTAGGCTTTGAGCTAATAGATGGGCTTGACATGGATGACTACCCCATCATTCATGAGGGCACTAGAATTGATCTCATTGTCAACACTACTCACGACGAATTACCTCCTATGGACTATTACTTGGAGCACAGTCAGCACACTAGCTGCCATAACAAGATCCCAGTCACAATAAAATTTTCCTCAAGGCAAATAAGCATAGAGGTAGACAACATAACAGAAACAGTCAGAAGCCTGAAGGAGAAAATTCACATTATTGATGGTACCCCTATAAAGAGGATGTTACTATACACTTCAGGGGTAGAAATGGAAGAAGAATTTCGATATTTGAGTGAGTATGGAATTACTGAAAATTCAGAAATCACAGTTTTTCTCAAGAGCATAAACCGGATTAAGGCCGAACCTCTCTGCAGGAAGCTAAGCGTGGTGGTACAAACCTCAAAAGTTTGCTAAATGCAGCAAGCATACCCTTGGAGATGAAAGAGACAAGCACTATAACTGAGGTGAGGCAATTACTGTTAAGTAGAAGGATTCTGCCTATGGATGATTACATATTCATCCATAAACAGAGGATTATGCGCGATAATTGTAGTCTTCGTTGGCACGGTGTTGAAAATGGAGATTATCTCTATGTTTTTAAGGGGACTATTAGCGACGATGGATATTAGGGGTTTGTATTGTTCAGCAGTTGTACTACTGCATTAACTTAGCATTATTGTTCAAGTTTGCATTAGGAGTGATTCACTGCTTCTTAGCAAAAACGATTAGGGGATTTGATCCATTACTACATTATTATGGTCTGTAAGGAAAACTACAATTTATTGATTAATAAACATAAGATTGGAATGTTTTCCTGTCAATAATGAACTTATGACGATGTTCATTTTAAGTACTTTCTACTATATATGTATGACTGACAAATATCTGTCAAAATTGGAAGCAACATATAGATGTAATCATTTCAGAATTCTTGTGCATAATAGTACATGAAGGTATAGACTCGGCTCAAATGAGAAGGGGGAGGGGGGGTTTAAAACATGGTTTGTAACAATTTTTTGTTGTAGACGTATAAGGGTTACAATTTTATTTTATTTTTTTTAAATTTTAAATATAATTAAGCCTTATAAAGAAAAATGATGTAGACAATCTAAGACATGTTTTAAACCCTTAATTAATGCTTTTCCATGAGCTTGAGCATATTATTAAGGGGCAAGTTATATCAGGAACAAGATGGCTAACTGGTATATAATTAATGGTTGTACTTAAAAAAAAAAAAAAAAAAAAAATGTAGATGAAGCTTCAGTTACTCTATCTTGTACTCAGTACTTTTAGTATGATAGGTTGGATTGTTGGAACAGTGATGGGAATATTGCCTCCCTAACGCATGATATATATCTCGTTCACATTGCTGCTTTAACTGCTAGATTAAAGTAAAGTTCTTATTCCACCCGGAGAAGTGCTTTAATTTAACACAGAGCGGTTCACCTTAAAAGTTTTAAAATAAGTTTTAACAATTGTGAAATGAAATTACCAGCTACTCTGTGCCATACAAACTTTAAGTTGCATTAGCATTAACTTTTAACTAATCACAAAGTATGTAAAGGAAGAGGTAGTCCTTGTTTTGAGGTTCAAACGGTAATTTTGCCTTAAATACTCTTCCAAAATTACAATTACTAGTAATAAGAAAAATGTTTTTGAAGGAAAAAAATAGGGTTTTTGGTTCATTTAAATATATTTTCATTTCCTTTGAATTGAGTAATATTGTTTGGTTAAGCGTAGGAAATTAAAATCTCAATGAGATGTTCTACATACCTAGGGGAGGCTAGGTAAACAACTTGCCCCATTGTGTGGGAAATTAGACTCTCTAGGGTGTTTTCACTTCCTACACTCAAGTCAAGTTGTCAACCAAACAAACTCTTTAGTTATTAGACTTATTACTTCCTAACTTCTAAGATATCAATTCTCATGGATACGAATATGAATCAAACAACACCATATGGGATAACTTAATAATTGTGTTCGGAAAAAAAAAATGGGTTTGTTTTGTGACGTAAGGACACATAGTGAAATATTCCATGTGTATGATGTACCTTGTTAATTCAAAATAAGTTCCCAATTTGATTGGCACATATGTAACAAGGAAAAATGATCAATAATATCTTTAATTATAAAAATTTGATGATAAAAAACGATACAATGATACAATTCTTACACTATTATGTAAAAAATATAACAATGGTGAAAGTGGTGTATGTAAATAATGCAAAAGTCAAAGAAACAAAGGGAGTATTAATTATCAATAATAATATCAGAGAAAGAATACCAAGAATCCATCCCTAATACAAGAAAAAAAAACTACCAGTACCTCATTAGTCGATGAAAATACTTGAAGTTTGATTTCTTCAACATTGCCAACTTTTGCTCCAGCCATAGCACCTTCCAAAACAACAAAGTTCTAGTAATTATCCAAAAAATAATTAAAAAAATTAAAAATTAAAAGAAATGTAAATCGAAAAGAACATAGGAAGAGGGCTTACAAATATTTCACCAAGCGGAGAGATTAATAGAGAAGAGATGTAAGCATAATATTGCATAATTTTGCAGTCGGTGGATTCATGTTGTAGTTATACTAATCTACAGAGTACTAGTACACGGTACACGGTACACGGCTTTCGGTTGCCGCTTAACATATTGCCCCACGCTTGTTTAAGAAAAGCTATAATCTTTTGAGTATTATGGAGTACGGATTATTCGGTGATGAAAAGGCATTTTCGCAATGGTTTTTTTATCATATACCTTGAATACAAATTCTCAAAAAAAAAAAAAAAAGACGGATGTACGTTAGTTTATTGTAAGACAGGTTAAAATTATCATAAAAGTTTTTTTTTTCTTTAGGAGGATTTATCTCCTTCGAAAGAAAAGATTTTTCTTCTTTCTTTTGAGGGAGGATTTGCTTTTTTATTTGGTGGATTGTTGTAGAGTTGTTTCATGGGTAAAGATTTGTGCGGGATCGAAAAAGAGGTTAATCTTTCAATTACAACCAGACGAATCAGGCGAAAATTTTCTTAACGGTTACAATAGATCGATAGATCCTCTTGTCGAATAAGGCTTTAAATCACAGCAATGTGAAAGAGGGTATAAAGAATGTACAATTTGCAATAACGATCATAGCTTTGCTGAAAGGATGTTTTTATTTGATTTAATTGTCATGTATTTGTTTGATATAAATCTCTTTGTAAATGTCGTATGACTTTTTATTTATAAATCAATCTTTGTTCAAAAAAAAAATTAAAATGGTTAAAGTTACCATAAAAATAGTTAAAGTTGCCCTCAAACTGACTGTCTTACAATAATATTAATGTACACCCGCCTTATACAAGACTTATTGTACCTTGAATAATTCGTTTATTGAAACTTTTCAAATTCACCATATATCCTTGAATTTAATAAAAATGTGTCTTAATGACTTACAGCGATTAATTCCGTTAGTCATTAACGCTAATTATGCCACGTAAACTTCTGATTGGTTATCTTTTTAAATTATTAATTTTTTTAGAAAGATTATTTGCTTAATTATTCAAAAATAAAAAAAAATTAAAAAAACTCCAACCACCATACCCTAGCTCAGACACCTCCTACCCCACCTCCGCCACCCTGCCTCCCATCACCTGTCACCCTTGCTAACGTATTCCGCCCCTGAACCAATGTGACGACATCGCCACCCGGATCTCCCTGCCGTTGCCGCCTCTCCCCTTCCCCAGTACCACCTTTCCCCACCCTAAAACACCCTCCCTCGCTCCAAAAACTCCGACCTCCCCTCTTGTCGGTGCAAAAACCCCCTCCCCCGCGCCGGCGAAGCCGATTTGCCCCTCCCCCTACATCCCCACTGGCCCCCCCTAAACCACCACCCTAAAACCCTAATATTGAAACCTTCCCCTACGTGTACGCGTGGGAGGAGGTGGTTTTCGAGGTGGGGGCTCGTGGTTTAGGTGGAGAGGCGACAGCGTATGGGGCTCGTCGTGGGGGAGGTAGCAGGGCTGGGCCCGGGTTCGATGTCAACACTGGAGCAAGGAGGGGGCTAGGCCTAGGGTTTGGACGGAAATGAGGGAGGTTTTAGGTGGAGGCTGGAGGTTCCGGGGTAAGTCAACAACAAGGAAAGAGAGGCGAAGGGAGACGCCGGCGCAGGGGTTTGAGCGACGGCGACAATGGGGGCAGAGCTATGGGCGCTAGCTAAAGGAAGGGACTGGGGAGGGTAGAGGGTGGGTGGTTTTTTTTTAAAAAAAAAAAATTAGTTCTTTAAGTTTTAAATAATTAATTAAAATAATTTAAAAAGAAAACCAATCAGAAGTTGTCACGTAGCACAATTAACCGTCATTAGTCATTAAGCGCATTTAATGACATTTTTGTTAAACTTAAGGATATATGGTGAATTTGGAAAGTTTATGGGTATATAGTGAATACACGAATTACTTAGGGGTATATGGTGAAAAAACCATTTTCGTAAATAAATTAACAACTTATCCAATTACCATCCACTATGAAGCCCATATTAATGAAAAAGTTGTTGATTTATATACGAAACGTCAGGTGATGAATAATGATAGTGTTTATTATTGAGAGAAACTTGTATTTTCTGATATTTCATTTTATCCTCTAGCTTCGGTTAACATTTCCTTAGTCTTTTACCCAGTTTAACGTCAGTAAAACAAAAAATTTTACCTCACTATATGGTTTGTGAAAATTAGTTTCTTAAGTAGCTTAATTCCACAATCTGATAAAGGAAGGGAAGCTGCTGAAAAATTGCATGATCTAAAAAGTGGGAAGGGACCAGGTTACAAGAGCTCACACTATTGCTAATTCTTGTAGAGCTAATTTACATAGTTTTTCAATTTAGTTGTTTTTAGTTGCTGTGGTTAAAAAAAAAAAAAAAGGTAGATTAATTCCCATGTAAAACACGTCAGTAGCTAAATTTTATACTGTAACAAATAGCAATGCTAATTAAATATTAATTTACGTAAATAATGGTATATTGTAACAACATATATAGTGATAACTGATAAGTTTAGTTCTTGTTTCATATTTAGTAAACTCTGATTTTATAAAATATATTCAGTTGTTGTTAAAAAAAATAAAAATTCAAATAAGTTACTCCGTATTAAAATACTTTACACTATCTAATGACTATTTATTTACTTAATAATACCTTACTATCTCATAAAAACTACTCCCTTTCTTGCCAAAAATTGTATAGAGTATTTGATATTTTACGGCGTACCAAATACATCTTGCTTGCTTACAAGTTTTTAGTACAAGTTACAACTATTACTTACGAGTTAATCGGGTACGGGTTAGCATTAGCATTAATGCCTTGATATCAACTCTTAAATAATCTATTACTCTACATATTAATTTTTTGGATTTTTTTGGAGGGAATTTCCCCCCTAAACTATGCTTTATTCTTTTTTTTGGATTTTTATATAAATATTAATTTTCGTAGGACCATTACTATCTAATTACATTGTTATGCACAATTTTCTACACACTTCACATTAATTAATCTACAAACTTCATTATTTATTGATGGACTAATAACTTACATTTATATATAGAGACTTCTATATTTCTATTATTATTCCTAATTAATTTTAAAATTCGAGCATGATTCAGGCATTATTAAGTTTAGGAGTATAAAATAAAATTCTTTTGAGCCTTTGAGTAATTGCTCTCATATTGTTGAGAGTCTATTCTGTATACCCGGTGTATATAATAAAATTCTATTGAGAGTCTATTCTGTATATATACCTGTGTGTATATAACAAATTCTATATAACAAATTCTAAATATTGTTTCCCTCCAAAAACACAACCCCTGAAAAGTGAAGAGAGAAAAATGGCGTCTACCTCTGCTGCTCGCCGTGGCGGGGGAGCTTCCATGCGATTCAAAAACGCTACTGATGCCTTCGTTTCCGATAATCGACCACTTATCGCTGTAATTTTTACTGCCTTTTTCATTTTCATTTAATTCCTTTAATTTTTCATCATTTAATTCCTACTTTGTACTCAAATTTTCTTTTTGATTTTTCTGAGGATTTTCTCTTCTTCAGGACATCCGAAAAGCCCTTAATACGATGAGGGAAATTGCTGTAGAAATGGAGAGATTCAATCGGTCTGAAGAGGTAATTTCTCCAAAATAGCAATTGAATTAAACCCTAATTTATCAGTTTTTACTATATTTCCCTTTATATATGATTTCTCATGAGCTTAATGTTAGTTTTTTTTTTGTTTTTGAAGATTATGAACCCTAATTTCTCAGCAGTTTTCACAAATTACACGATGTGATTTTGCTAGTTAGATGATATAATGAATGTTAATAGTGCGTGTTGATAAAATTAGGGCGAAAATGAATTTTATTTCATGGGTATAACAATTCAAATTATTTGTTGCTGTTTTGGCTAAAAAACCCAATAAACTTACAAGATACTGCTACTAAATGGCGCGCTTTCGGAAGAAAATATGTGTGTAATCTTCATAAAGATGCTTGCTTTATTTTATGAAGTTGTTTGGAGGAAATAAGGGATATATATTCTTATTCTGCAACATATATTATCATCTTGGGGATGATCGGCTGAAGGATAAGCTTACAAGTTTTGAGTGATCGCCCTTATAGGCCTTATTGACTTTGGAGGATGTTGACTGAGAGGGAACTTGGTGATACTTATATGTGTTTGTTGTTGATTGTTCAATGCTTATGCTTATGCTTTGTTGTTGTTGTTGTTGTTGTTGTTGTTGTTGTTGTTGTTGTTGTTTAGTTTTTTCTGATGCAATGATGCCATCCACCACAAGCTCCTGTCCATGAACTGACAGTAACATGTTGCAGGTAAGAGAGCTTGAAGACGCTTTTGTAGAGTTATTGGGCACTTATGAAGAATGCATGAATTTTTCCAATGTGATGGAATCAGTTGGGAACAATTACCAACCGGGCCTGGAGGTTCTCTGAACTAACTCTTCTTTTTCTCATGTGATTATTCTCTGCTTCTTTTTTAAAAGCTAATGTCCTTTGTTTTGTTTTGTTTCCCCCCCCCCCCTCTTGCAGTTAACCGATTTTAATAAGTTGTTTAAGAATGAAGTTTCTAGGCTCAAGTGTAATGCCTCTTCAAATCGTCAGACTGCTGCCATGTTACGACAGTTCAAAGAAGCTGTTTGGGTATTCTTTGATCCATCTTCTTGGTATCTCTTGTATATTATTGGATGTTGGTTATGTAGAAATTCAAAAAAGGGATATTAGAAATTATTATCTCTAACTTCAAATTATAAATATATGCTCTTTCTTATTATTTGTGCTGTCAGTCATAATATATAATTATAAGAATTCAGAAACTGAATTTCACCGTGCAAGCGACTGAGAATATATCTGATTAACGTACTATTTGCTAGAACTTAATTACAGATGGAAACTTTTCACTATTTATGCCTGGGTTATTTACATTATATCTTGATTTCTTTCTTATGTTTTTTTTTTTTCTTTTTTTTTGGCAGAATGTCCATCATTCAGGTCAGCCAATGCCTGGTGAAGAGCAAGAAGACATTGTGATGACCAGTACGCAAATTGGCATTTCAAATACAGTTTGCCCAATATCTGGAAAGTCAATTACTGACCTGGCAGAGCCAGTTCGCAGGTAATATTTCATCTATTCTTCATGTGTTATATGATTTATATCTGTTTTGTATGCGGGACAGATGTAATTTTATAATTTGTATCAGTTCAACAAGCTGTTAGAAAAGCAACATGAGTGTGGATGTCAATAGTTTAGTTGATTATAGTCTTGGAGGGCTGTACCCCTTTTCCTCTTTCTTTGTTTACTTTAGTTGCTGTTGGCTGATTTCAGAAGTGAAACTGCTTGGTTGTACTTGCGGTTTTTGGTAGGGCTTGTGTTGTCTCACTTGCAGCTTGTGGATGATGCAATTCTTTCTATCTCAAATTGGAGAAATAAAGAATATTGTTTACTCTTCATTGTATTTTTAAGTTGGTTTTGGGGCTTAAGGTCAATTTTTCCAAGACCCAAAGTCCAGCATCTCTGGTTTTAATATGGATTATGGTATTCTTGCTAGTTTTTCATGTCTGTCCAATTAAGTTATCTGGAGTTTCTTTGACTTATCACAGACTACTTTAGGGGGTTCATTATAAGGGAACCTTTATGGGATCTTATAGTCTAGAGTGTCGCCTAAAGGTTAGATAGTTGGACATAATCTGACATAATACTCTATTTTTCAATCTAAAATATCTCTGTATCCCTTATCCTTGATTAAACTTCCTATGGGCATGGTTGGTAGGTGTGAGAGAGTGATGAGGGGTTGCTTTTGGTCTGAAGTTGGGAAAAACAAAGAGTAGAGGTCACCAGTTTCACCACAAATTGAGTTACCATTAAGATTGTAACATCAAGTTAGGAGCTGTACTGCTGTAGGTTCTGGTGATTTTATATTCAAGTTCATCTCCTTGGTAAGTAAATTATTGTGGGCTTTTGATGGTTTCCGTCGGAACCTGATTTCCTATGACACTAGGATTAAATCGACTGATAGGATATATAGTCTCCAAATGGATGAATTGCATGTATAGTTCACCACTAGGCTTCAAAATTTGTTTTTCAGGTTTTTTACTTTTCGTCTTGGTAAGAATGTAGGATATAGTGTTGATAATGGTGGTCTTATTGCTTACTGTGTGAAACCTCAGGCATGGAACAGTCGTATCAATTCATTGTTCATGCTTTTATAGCTTCTCCATAGTGTACCATACCTACTTTCATGCTTGGAGAAATTCCATTTTTTTGTTGGAACTTCTCATTCAAGAATTATTTCAGATTTTTGTTGATCATTAAAATGCTGAGTCACTTGAGTGTTCATAAATCATCTCTCAGTTGGTTTGGCACATTGATCACTAACAGTTTGGATAGCTACCTCTTGTGGTGTGTGTCGTGGATACCCTGCTGAAGTGACCAATTTGTATTTTTGAAAGTTAGGTGGCTGAGAGCAAGATATTGTTAGAATTATCCTTCTATTAGTATAAACAATTGATGCTTCATAAAAACGCACTTGAGGGGCGCTGAAGGGTTCAAGTAGATAGGGGTTAAGTGTTTTAAGTGGTCAAGGCTAAGCATTTTCTAAGAAGCCCTCCCAAGGCAATAAAAAGCACACCAAGGCACAAATAAGACACACAATGACCTTCTCACCATTTTTTTGTAGCTCCTCAATTCATTGAGGTGTGTGGCTCTGCATGGCTTATTCCTGTGCTTAGCGCCTAGGCTCTATGACCCCTAATGCCTTGATTTTTCTTGAGAATTTAAAAACACATGATACAACCAAGAATGTTGTGACTCTTTTAATTCATTTCAAATTTTCAATCTCACTACGAGGCGCGGTTCTAGAATGAAGTTTCTTTGAAATAAAAGGTAGTTTGTTCTTTAAACATTACTAAGATATTCAAACCCACAACCTTTGTGTGGAAGGTTAATTTTCCACTGTGGCTAGAGATTTTGTGTGGGAGGTGATTTTGGCGAAATTCTAATCTGAGATGGTAGTTTGGCGACCCCATTAGGCATTGTCACTAATATGTTTATATTTTTAATTATTTAATATTTTGTTAGTGAAGATACAGTTTGGCACTTGTCTATTACACTGCAAGCTGAATTCTTCATTGTGGAACCCACTACTTGGTGTGGATGGTGTAAATTGGGGTGATTACAAGTCTAAGATTGAGCTCTAAGTCCTCTAAATTGGGTAGTTTGGCTCTGACTTGAAACACTCACAAATTAGCTTAAATAGAGACTCAGATTTTGTTGAGTTTTAAAATTTCAAGTTTTGCTAAGCTTAAAACTTGCCTTGAGGTTGCGGCATGAGCTGTAATAAAAATCATTGATTGCAAGCTAAAATGTACACTTTGTAGTATGGAAATACTCAATAGGTTAAAGTTCAAGCTTGCCCACTTTGGGTTAAGCTTAGCTCTGCTTAATTTAATAAATCTTATGCCGCAGTTGAGTCACTTGCAAGCTTACTGGGATCATTATCATCCCTATGTGCTGTGGTTGACTTGGTTGTGCTCTCTAATCATTTTGGACATATGAACGTTTTATACTTAATTATATGACTTTTCAGGAGAAATAATATCATATAGGGCAATAAAATGTTACAGTGATTTTATTTCTTTGTTGATGAGATGCATATGTTGCGACGGATGTGTGGCCATATAAGAAAGAATCTATTGAGGAATGAAATAATTAGGAAGAAAGTAGGGTTTACAGCCATTGAATACAAGATGAGGGAAAATTGCCAAAGGTGGTTTGGCTATGTAAGGAGGCTTGAAGAGTGGCAAAGTGAGGGGTAGGGGAAGACCTAAGAAAACTTGGAAGATGTTGATTGAAAGTTATTTGACTATGAGTATATGGGGATTGAGGAAGATATGGTGTTGGATAGGGCGGAGTGGAGGGAGAAATTTCACGTCGAGGACTGTTTAATATATATACTTGTTTGCTTATTTAATATTAATATTTACTTCTAATATCTACTTAACTCATGTTTTGCAAGCTAAGGTTTTCTCATAGATTTGTGTTTTACTCACATTTTTCCTCTCTTTTTTTATCTCCTTACAACTCCTTTAAAATTCTCTTAAATTTTATTTGTTTACTCTTTTTCAGTTCTCACTTTACACACTTTTTTTCCCCACTTTCAATTGATTATCTTGTTATGCTATATTGTCTTTATGGACGGTTTCTTATGACGGTTTATGTTAACCGACCCCTAATCATTTCGGGACTAAGGCTTTGTTGTTGTTGTTGTTGCTGTTGACGGGGTTATATAGTAGAGTTGTGCAATGTGTACTACTTACTGTTAGATGTGTAATTTTGTCTTTTGGTTTGAGACTTTGTGTAACTTCCTAAGTTGACTTGTTGCTTAAAGAAAGAGAATTAAGCAGTCGAACTTTTTTCAAGGCATTTTGTTTCCTGTAACTATCTGCCGTTGAAACTCTTGACTGATTTTTCCTTTGGCAGCATGGACTGCAAGCACGTCTATGACAAGAGTGCAATTCTGCACTTCATGAAGAAAAATCCAACGAAAAAATGCCCTGTAGCAGGTTGTATTAATCATCAGTTCTATGGTTTAGCTCATCTAACCTTTTTGAGCTGTAACATTTATACCTAATTTCTCTTGCTTTCAGGTTGTCCCAAACCATTGCAGGCTAATAGAGTGGTGTGTGACACTCTATTACATGTGGAAATCGAGGAACTGCGTTCATCAAATAAAAATACTGTTGAGCCTGAAGGTATAGAAGACTTCACTGCACTTGATGATGAAGACTGACAAGTGATGAAGGCTGTATATAAAGCTCACACTATTACGTTCTCATTGTTCCTCATCCTGTTTGAAATACAGTAGAGGTACCTTTTGCAATATGAATGACCTTAGATAGCTGTATTACGGAGTATATGCTTGTATTGCAATCACTCTGACCTGTTTTTTGCTGATTATCCTAGAATTATGTCTAATAGTTCTTATTTTGGTGTGTGTATTTATTATAAAATTAAGTGTCTGGAAATATCTCCATTGGTGTTACATAACAAAAGACCAACATATATTAGCACATGTAATTACAAGTATTTGGATGATTTGAAAAAAGAAATAATTCATGAAGCGCAACTGCAAACTCACCTGAGTTGCCTCTTCTATGTAACACATTTATCTGTGATCTGCAGGAGATTGGGGTTCCCTTACCAGGTGAAGTAAGTGTAAAGCCATAACAAAAGCTACACAGAACCACCACCATGCCACGGTTGACCTTTTTTTCTGTGATGACCAAGAAAAGAAAGTTGACTTTTTCTTTTGCAGAGGTAGTGGTTTGGAAAGCAGAAGTTTTGATAGTAGACAGTCAATATGAAGGATTATTGGGCACTTGCCACATTTGTAATACCAGTGACTGCAGTATCCCCCACAAACAGTGCAAGAATTAGATTGTTCTCGATGCTGTAGCTCTAAGCTGTGCTCTACATCTGTTATGTAGTGTACATATTGAGGCAATTGGCTACAAAGTGGGTGAACATAAATTTCACACCGCTTACAGTGATAGAATAGCCCCCTTACACCCTTACCACATACTTCACAGGCATGTTTGATGGAAAATGAGGCTCTTGACCTTTGCACTAAGGTCAAGTGAAGTCGGTGTTTTGGGTGCATAAATGAGCAAAGATCTGCAGGACAATGGCCACAATGCATATGCAGATTGAAACTGCATTCCCTACATTGGTATCTCTGTCCGATGCCTAACATTTCACAGCCATCACATTTGAACTCATTATCCTCTGAAAATTCCTTCAGTGGATGGCATCGATGTGTGAAGTGCTTTAAGGTGGCCATTTCCCTTTTGTCTTTCGTCCTGTCAAGAAAGGACGATTATTTCAGTAGTTGCTCTGAAGGTGTTAGGTGCGATTTGGAAGGCTTAGTCTAGGGACATCTCTTAAGATCCTCATTAGCTGTAATCTGCTGATTGTGTTGTGGAAAGATCTGCAAGGACCTGTTCATTGATTTTGATTTTTGGAACCAAGTTAACTGTCATTGACCACTTCATTTGTTGGACTTGGCCACTTGGGTTACTCATGCTAATTTCATGTGCCGTCTTCTTCGTTTTTCCTCTGTTTTTTGGGCTTAGTATATACTTGGTTTGTGGCTTCAGAACTCAATATGGAAGGAGTACATCACAGCAATTACTTTTTCTTGGTTTTGATAGGTCATATAACTTAACAGTTTCAAAAGAGTGACAGCCTCTTTTGGCTGAGGTATCCTCTGAGCCAGTAAAGCTTTGTTGAGTTTTAATAGAAATTTAAAACAGTAATGTGAAACTGACTGTCATGAGGATCAATGTCCCTGATATTGGACCTGACTGGCTTATTCGTTATAATGGAAAATATTGAGGGAATGGTAATGATTTGGTAAAGTATTTTGGTATTATGTAGCTATTCCCAAGATAATGAAAAATTAAGTCCATCTATTCCTCTTTCATTACCATATGGAATCTGGAATGTGGGCGGATTCGGTGGATGCCCAGCAAGGTCCATCACTCCCATCCTTGTCCCAACTCTTATGACAGGCACAACAAAACCTATAATTTACGAAGTTAATAGAGAGAATGTACTTAGTAAATTTATTACTAGTCAAATGTCATACTTATAGTCTTTAGAATGTGGTAATAAATTAGAGAAGAATTCAACCTTCAAGATAAGAGAGCTGACTTGATCATTGTTCCTTGTTCTAAAATGTTACTGTATTGGGTGCAATTACTAGTCAAATGTGTTGGCTTCACAACTTCCTATACGTTGCACCAATAGAATGTTGGCGAAATCAAAACCAGATACTATGCAGGATAATCTCTCACGACTTTTCGATATCATAAGGCCATGCTAACCAGACTATGTCAATGATTTCAATGTCCTAACAAACAATATATTTGCTGTTTGAAGCCCTACGGTTTATACATGTGTAAGTTAATAAATACTTCGTATTAAAGAGTAATAGGGCTTGATAAGCATAACCCATTCCACTTGACCAAGTAGTAATTGATTGTGAATATTACTTAAATATGACCAAGTATTCAAAATAATCAAATTTCTTGAAAATTACTCCATATCGTTAACTGAATATAGCCATTATGAATCATGATGCTCTCAAAAGAGGTTGCTGTAACAAAAAGTATAGGGTACTTAACCAATTACTAAGAAAAGCTATAAATCTTGAAATACATAGGCAATTATCCAAATACAGCCTTCGATAAATCATTGCATTAAAACACTAACTTTTGAACTTCATACAATGGGTACACAGGAGATATTAAACTATATACTACTGTAATTTATAACTGTATAGAATAGAATAGTAAGTGTTTTTTCTTAAAATTATTGCCTTGTGCTAGCAAAGTAGCAATAAAGAGTAAGCATCAAATTAGCTTTACTTATCAATTGTTTTTCTGATATGTTAAGAAAACAAGGGAATCTCAAACAATCATTTAGAATGCTACAAATCCAAGACGAAACCAGAAGGCCAAAATCTTGATTAGCAATACAAATCAGCTGATAAGTTCTTAATAAATAATGGATTTATATTAGAAAAAAATAATGTATATACATTTTCAAGTGATATTACAAGCCATGACTAACTAGCTTTAAATTTCAGAATAGATCTTTTAATAAGAAGATGTCTCAGGACTTTAACATCTTTGGGATAGTTTTTATCCAAAGATGCCCACCATTCGATATTATGATAGGGAGATGCGAAGTGTGCATTCAGAAGAATCACAAAGCAAGGGCAGGGAGAGCGGGATCATTTTCAACATAGGGCAGCCCTCCTTGTTCAACTTGATAAGAGAATCACACAGCAGTAGTCCTCTACAGATACTCTCCAAATTCGGCATGTTACATAGTGATATAATTTTCAAGTTTGGGAGTGAAAGGAGGCTATCCTTATTACCCCTTGTAGCTCCTTCGTCTTCATTGTCTGCTATTATTTCTGTCATGTTAGGACAGTTCACAAGCTCAATCTCTTGCAGGTTTGGGAATAGTTGCTGCTGTATCAATACAAGTGGAAATAGTTTCTTGATATTGAAGCAACCACGAATGTGCAGCTTTCTCAAGTTAGAAAAGGTGCAAGGTGTAGTAACTGGAGAGGAAGGTGTTGGTGATCAGATATACTCTATTCCTTCACAGTTCTTGATCTCACATACTTTCAATTCTGTTGCATCGTGGAAGGAGGACAAAGCATCAAGTAAGCCTCTTACTTTGAAATTACATCCATTGATTCCCAGGAATTGGATGTTTGCTGGAATCATAGCCTCTTTTCCCCTGTCGAAGCTACAAGTAGACAGCAACATGATTCTATCAAAGCTACTTGATATGTTGTGGTGCAAAGTTTCTACGTGTTTGTTGCCAAGTCTCCATTTGGTTTCCCTGAGCAAAAATTTATAGCACTTCAGCTTCCACTGATGTCGAGATTCATTGAACATTTTCCAGTCATTCATATCAAATATCAACCAACACTGTAATATCTCTAGATGCCTTAAACCCGTCAGGTCCTTGCCCTTTATAGCTTGGCTGACTTTGAGTATCTGAAGGTAGGGAATTCTTGAAATTACCCCACCTATTGGGATACAAAGATCTTTGATTTGAGACAAGTCAAGGCATTGGAGGTTCGATAGTCCATCAAATCCTTCAGGCACTTCCTTGATTCTAGAGTGATGCATATCTAATTCTCTCAATTTCTTAAGTCGGATCAGAGAGGGAACAGAGCTCAAATTCCAGCAACCATGGACTAGAAGAGCAGAAAGATTCTCCAAGTCAGATACGCTATCTGGTAGCTTCTTGATGTTTGTATGAGATAAGTTCAGAACCTTGAGGCCATTCATTTGTGTAAAGGAAGAGTTCGGGATTCTCTCCCCAGGGGGTTGTATTGAAGAAACAACGATGACAGATTAGGGCATTTAGGTGACATTCCTAGTGGAATCTCTGAAATGCAATTGTGAAAGAATGAAACCTTTTCAAGATTCTCCACCCACTTGTGCTCATGAGGTAATTCAGTGAGTTCTACTCCCGGGTTTACCAAAAAGCTAGAAGAAATCTTTGTTATATTTATTGCCATATCCCTTATCAGATCATGCATCTTCACACATCTTTCTCCATTATAACTCTTTGCTTCTAGTAAGCATGAATTTTCAAGTCTGTTGAGAGGATAGTGTGCCCTTTGCAAAACTGCTCCTGTTTGCTGTCAATCTCATCTAATAATCCCTCTGCAATCCACAGATTAATCAATTCATCTTTGAGTATTCTATAATCCTCCGGATACAAAACACAACTCAGGAAACACTTTTGCAATCTGACATCATTCAAGTGGAAGTAACTAAACTCAAGTACTGGAAACACTTCATTTTCCATATCATCTTGTCCCCTCATCAGCTTTCTGAGTTCATGCAGTGCATTGTTCCATTCATATACATCAAGCACCCCATTCATGCTTCGAGCCATGGTCCTAATCCCAAGTGGTAAACCTCCGCATTCTTTGGCAACTAACTATGCAATTTTCATTGATTCCATAGGGAGACCTTCATAGTTTCCAAGATTTTCCAAAAACAAAGTCCAAGCTTCTCTCTCAGGAAGTGGTTCTACCTTGAGAATCTGTTGGCACGACATTCTTCGACATACATCCAAAGAGCGAGTAGTAATGATAATTTTGCAACTATTCCCGGCAAGAGGAATCCCAACTTCATCTAATGGAAAATGTTGCCACATGTCATCTAGGATGAGTAGCTTTTTTCCAATTTTTGACAGCATGTTGGACAGGGTGGCTGCCCGCCTCCTGCAGTCTTCTTCATTCCGAAGATCCAGACCCACTGCTTTTGCAATCTTGTTTTGCAACTCATTAGTACTACTATGAGTGATAGTAACCCAGTACACATCACGGAACATTATTTGGCCTTCTAAGAGCATATTATGAACCTGCATCATTATGGTCGTTTTACCAACACCTCCCATCCCATAAACTCCAATCCTGCACACCTTGTCATCCAAAAGCCATTCCCATATTGTTTTAATGTGTTGTTCAAACATTTGTTTTATCAACTTTGGCGTCAACAGTGGCAGCCTTGCATTTCTAACATCACTCAACACAAGCCCATTAGGAAATTTACCCTGTTGCATTAGCTCTTCGATTTCTCCAGATATTCTTCCCATTTGATTCTTGAGTTGCATATTTGGTAAGAAAAGTTTCGTTCATTTGAGTTCTTCACTCAAGCTCTCAATCTCACTCTTTTTCGTTCTAACACTTTTCAACCAGTGCTCAACTTCTCTTCTTTGCTTCTTTCCTGGATGTAACTCCACAATTTCTAACTCAGACCTGATATCAGATGCTCGAGCAGTCAGAGTATCAAATTTATTTTCAAGTACCTGCATCTTGTCTTTGAGGCTGAAATTCTTAGTTATCAAGCTGCTTATGATAGCCATGTTCCCTGACATGATACATCATATTAGAATATACTACAGAAAAACTCTTGTAATTACAAAATTCCCTGCCCACTCCCAATTGCCCAAACTTGTTTTAGAAAAGAATGGACAAATTAAAAAAAAGAATAAATCAGAGGCTTGGTTGATTAAAGGTGAATAGTGTAAGCAATTACTAGTAGAAGACTAGAAGAAACATGATTTAAGAAGAGATGGTAATAAATAAAAACTTTATAGGGGATCGTCTTTAAGATATTTCAGAATTTACTGCAATTGGTTCAAGAAAGCTAGAAACTTCTCAACGACAACACCAAAAGAGACTAATTATGTTGCAACAAAGGAAGGTTGCTGTACAGAATCTTAAACCACCAAGCTACGCAGTACTTTTGTTTAATCTTTAAAATTCGTCGATTAGCTCAATTCACAGTTAACAAGCTAGATCAATAGGCTAGCTAAGTACAGTTTTATTACAGTTTAGGTTATCTAATATCATATCCAAAGCCAAAGATTTAATCTACTCAAAAATGTACTGGAATTGAACATGATCACTTATATATGCTAAAGGTAGGTCATTAGAGTGATTATGCTTTTATGCTACTTTGTAACAAAGTATAAAGGCTTCAGAAAAGAAGCCATCAGATGCAATATTATGTAATTGCTTTGTCAAATTCCTGTATTTGGTTCAACATATACACCAAAGCCAGAGCAAAAGAAACAGACTCAAAGAGACAGGTAACCAAGGCTATAAAGTTACCTGATTCCTGGTATACTATTGCTTGATTTTCTGGGAAAAATTGTGACTGATAATAAGAAGAGGCGCAATGAAGCCGCTTAAGATGACGAAAATATCCAAAGAGAAACCCAAAGTTATAAACAATAAAATATGAAATGCACAAGAAGTAGCTCAGCTCTGGTGCAGGTACACGAGCTACAATTTAAAGAAAATACTTCATATACTTCACCATTTTCACCACGTATTACTCCCCCAGCACCCGTAGGACCTGGATTGCCCTTAGAGGCTTCATCAGTATTTAAGCTCACCCAACCAATAGGGGGTAGTTCCCACTTGACGTGCATAGTTTCTCTTTTTCTCTTGTTTGACACCGAATTTGCAGATTTTTCCCAAGCTCGCTTGATATCTCCAATCCTCGCTACTATGAAATTTGCTTGTTCAAAAGGAATGTCACTTCACGATCAAAGTTTCGGGCATTCCTCCACTTCCAAAGCCACCAGCAAACTGTGAAGAATATAGGCCACTCATCTCTATCTGTCATCCTCCTGTGCGCTAAATTCCCCATTAACCACCCTCGAAAAGGGCCTTGAAAATCATGAGCATCAACATCGATCCCAAGCTTATTCCAAACAATCCTTGCAGCTAGGCAAAACCTCAGAATGTGATCCAAATTTTCTTCAACATACCCGCATACTAAGCATCTTGGATCATGAGTCGAGTGTCTCAAGAATCGGACTGAGTTTGTCATCACCCTTTCTCTATACCCCAGCCACAAGAAAAATTTCATTCGTTGTGGTACCTACAGACTCCAATTATCTTTTCAGGGAGAGTTGTTCGAATCAATCTCCACAGCCGCATATCGCACAATTCTCATTGCAGATTTGATGGTGAACTTTCTTTTCCTGACGGGGAACCATTCCAATAAACCGAGTCAATAGCATCTTCCTCTTCAACCAACTCAATGGCTTGCATTTCCTTTAGAATATGTCCCGGAAGATAGTCAGAAAAAATCTCCCATTTCCAGCCTCTGTTCATATCCCATAAATCCTAAACCTTTTACTCTTGAATGTGTGCAGGTGGAGTAATAATCGCCAACTCGACAAGCGGCTTTGTGGTAATCCAATTGTGGTGCCAAAAAGAGGTTAATTCTCCATTGCCTACGGCCATGTTGATCCCTTTTCGAAGCGCATCAATATTCTCAACTATACCTTTCCACGCATTCCCTTTTTGCTCAAAAAAGTGAGCAAGAACGTATGATAAGAAGTGCCATTTATTGGTGTCATACGCCTTCCGAATGTCCAATACTTATGTCTCAAGACTCGAGCCCAAAGTGCTTGAACAAATCTATGTCACAACGGCCCTCACAATACTTATCTCTCAAGACTCGAGCCCAAAGTGCATTGGGTTCCGCCAAAATCTCTAGCCAAGCTTCGAGAGGAAAGCGACATTAGTTTGTCTCATCGATCGAATACCAAGTCCCCCTTCCAATTTAGGCTTGGAAACGGTTTCCCATGCTACCAAGTGAACCTTGCGTTTTCTCTCCCCCAAATAAAGCCCCTTGTTTTTCTATCGATGTCATCACAAATCCCTCTTGGGATCCTGGTTGTCTGCATAGCATAAGTAGGTATAGAAGATAAGCAAGCCTATGCTAGAACTGTATGGCCGGCCATGGACAGGTCTTCCAGCGCCAGCCAGCATTCAATTTATCATTCAAACGATCAACTAGAAATTGAAAATTAGCTTTTGTAACCCTTCCATTGATCGTCGGGACTCCAAGATAATGACCAAAATCCGATGTACTCTCCATACCAAGTTCAGCACAGATTTGATCACGCACATCCAGATTTGTATTCGGAGAAAAATAAATTCTCGTTGTCCACATTGACCTTACTTCCTGATGCCGCAGAAAATATATTCAAACACCCATTCATGATCCTTGCTTGATCAACACTAGCTTCACAAAAAAGAATAAGATCGTCCGCAAAAGCTAGGTTAGTAATAGGGGGACCTCCTCTACTAGCTCTCACTGGCCTCTAATCTCCCAACCTGTGCTCTAGATCAATGAGGTGTGCTAGTCTTTCCATGCAAATAACATAGACATACGGAGATAAAGGATCTCCTTGTCGAATTCCACGGGAAAGAGAGAAACTTTCCATAGGTTCACCATTCCATACGATACTGAGTCTGGCCGAGGTGATGCATGTCATAACAATCTCAATCATCAATTGAGGAATACCCAACTCCATTAGCGACTCCTTGATAAAGCTCCATTGGAGTCTATCATACGCCTTTTCGAAGTCTATCTTCACCGCCATGTAACCAACATGATAGGCGTGTCGCGCACCTAACAAAAATAATACCTAACTAGACCTCCTAATTATGTAGTAGGGTAAGTCAGGGTCGATCCCACACAGAGAAGGTTATTTAACAATCAACTTTTACCAATGACAAAGCTAAATAAGAGATAAAATGATGGATTAAATAGCTACGACTACTCAAATATCAAATACGAATCAAATAATAATAAAAAGATCTAGAATTATGTATCACCACTAGTATAATCAATACAAGACAAATTCTTACCCCAATCAATCAATTATATGTTCACAAGGAAAGTAATCCTTAGATAATACCAAAGGTCTCTCTCAAGTTATCAATGGCTTCCCTATTCACAATCAAGCCTATATCACTACTACATTTTTTATCTAATCCAACGGCAAATTTCGTTGTATTAGGTGTTAAAAACCGTTGTATTATACCTAATTCAACGCCTGTATACCGTTACATCAGCTGGCGTTGTATTAGGCCTAATACAACACCTTATTGCATCTAATACAACGATTGCCAATATGCCGTTGGATTAGGTACATGCCGTTGTATTAGCTTGATACCTAATCCAACGGCATTTTGGCTGCCATTGTATTAGATGAATATGCAACAAAATCATGATTTATAGACCTAATCCAACGGCAAGGCTAATGCAACGGTATTTTCCACCTACTACAATAGTATTTGTCACCTAATACAACGGTATATGTCACTAATACAACGGTATATGTCACATAATACAACGGTATATTTTCACCTAATGCAACGGTTGTACATGAAATATACTACGTATTATATTTTTTTGAGGGAATACATATATATTTTGTTAGTTAGTTTAAATTTAAAAGGTAACAATAAATATAAAATATATCAATATATATATGTAACAATAAACGAAGTATATATAATATGTACGTTACATTACAAAATATTGTTTCCATATATATGTTACACTACCGATACTAACTAATAATAAATAATAAAAGTTTACTAATTAAAAATCATCCAAAATACAAATCCTAATATTCACAAGCTCGAACTAAATAAAAATTAGTCACTGACGTGTACGCTCCATTTGTTGGATGATAATATATAATCATTGTACTTCATTCATCTCCATTTAGCTCGTCATGCACCTACATGTAAAAATAAAAGAAATATATATATTGGGTGGCACTCTATGTTGAGTTCTATTAGGACTAATGATTGTAAAATTAAAATATCGTGTGATATAGAAGCACAAGCAAGCAGCAACAGCACAAGTAGGCAACAACAGCAGAAGCAGAAGCAAGGGGAAGACAGTTGGGTAGCAAGTAGTGAAGGGGGAAAGGCAGCAACATCTAGCAAGGGGGGAAAAGACATTATGGCAGCAGGCAGGGGAGGGGGAAATAAAGGCAGTAGCAACCAGCAACTTAAAATAATGCATTAGACAACTTTCTGCACGGACTTGTAGCAGAACGAGCATCGGAGACTCGACTATAGTTCATGGGTGAACTATACATGGGATCAGTAAACCTGATCAGGGGTTCTGCAGTACCTGCAGAGGTAGGATAGTATGCATAAGAGCTATTTGGGTGCCCAAATTTTGTGATTACACTAATTTGAGTGTCTGAAACAGAGGATTTCTTGATACTCTTCGAAGCTCGAGAATTTGACTTTGTTGATCTTCCCTTCCCCATGTCCTTAAGCTTGTAGAACCAAGCATTCGGCATCATATCAGATAATCTGAATCTATACTTACCCATCTTACAAAAATAACTCCTAAATTCTTCTCTACCTATTTTTTTTTTTGTGTGACTATATCTTAGTGTTTCTCCTCTGTCATATGAATTCTTACTTCATCTTTACTATTTCTTAGTGGAACCCTTAGTTTTCCATTAAACATTTACGCGTTTGTAATATGCATCTCCATTTTATTTACATGGATAATGTGGTGTTTATACTAATTTTGGTTCTTGCCTATTCGTTGTCAACCATCTGCTGTAGTTTGTTAGTGTTGCAAAAAGGTTATTTCTTTACCAATGACTCTATGAGAGACACTTTTTTACAGTCTTAATTGTGTGATTAATCTGTTATTTTTTTTATTGCTGTGCTTCCACTTCACTGATTTGTTGTTTAGGCTATTTTCAATTTTCATTAAGACTACTTTGACCTGTTGTCCTACTTAGACAAGTTAATATCACCCAGCAAGATTATAGCATAGTCTGCTTAGTTTGCTTAGTATCTGTGACGAGGTCCAATAAGAATTGTAACACTAAATTCTGCCACAAGTGTTTTTGTCTTGAATTTTCCAGGGCTTGGGATCCTTGACAATGTTTAGTTTATGCTTGTTGGTTCCTTGACAACTATTTATATTAATTCCTACATGAATAGATGATATTGGAACAATTCAACAACTAATGTCATTTTGACTCATATTTGGAGTATCAGATGACCAGATTAAATGATCCTAGAGCAACAACAATATACTAGTTATTTGATTGGCTTATCATCCCAATTAAAAGTAACCCAGTCTACCCTCAGATATTAGCACACAAAAGCAGGAGAAAATATTAGTTCTACCTGATTACATGCTGCAGCTGATTTGGAAGATTGGCCACTATGGTTACCGGTTCGATTTGGTGCACAGGATGCATCATTCGGAGTCGATTGCAGCAGAACATCAGGAATCACAATATTAATCCCAGGGTTAGCCTCGCGAAGTTGAGCCAAAACTGCAGTGGTAACACTTGATACGAATTCCTATGGGAATATGAAATCGGGCTTATTCGCTTTCTTCTTCAAATCTGTCTTTTTCACACCCGATCCATACAGATGCACACGACTTTTGTGTTTAGCAGTAGGAATCACTTCGTAGTAAGGGTCGTTGTAGTTATTACCATCTTCATGTTCGGAAGACTCCAGAGCATCCATTTTGGCCTATTAGGTAAATACAATAATTTATTAGCAATTATCGAATAAAATACACACAAATACAAATTATATCTAAGATGCTAACTCACAATGTTCTCCTTTGATTTTTCACAACTAGTTTTGTATGTCCTTCCAGAACTTCTTTTTCTCGATTCCTTATAAACCTTTGCTTGGGAAGGCTTTTGCTTATCCGGATCTTGTTGCCGCTATAAATGTTAAATAAAAAGGGTAAAGCCTCATATATATAGGACAAGTGATGAATATGAAATTGATCATGTAATTGTCTATAATTAGATAAAAATATTTACCAATTCATGGCGTAAAAAGGCAAATGACTTACGACCCAAAGTGTGCATATCATCTAACATTAGACGATTGTCTTTGTTGTTGTGACTGATTTTCTATAAAATATTACAATCGAACAATAATTCAATTAAATATATATATATATGTGATTAAAATATAATAGATTAAAATCCATTTATACAATACCTTAGCCTCATCGGTATTCCAATATAGCAAAAGATCTCTAAACTGAAGATTTGAAATTGTATCAGGCTTATTTTTCCACCTTAAAGCGTCATTATCATATGCATAGAAGTGTTTTTTCTTGATCTGGCATTTATGATACCTCCAACAGTTGTTCACAGCATCCATCACCCAACTTATTCCACCATCAGGAACCATATACTTTTCCTGCACAAATTCTTAAGTTAATACATTAGTAACGTGTGGAGGTCTAAGTATGAGGAAAGTAGAATAAAGTAATGCAAAAAGATAATATCACTACATACTTGGACGTAATTCCATATCTTGTCAAGTGTGGGTAGGCTTGGGAAGTTAAAGTAGTTAAGCGGAGCCAGTTCGGAATCCCTTGCCATGGTTCCCAAAAAAAACTTGTACTCCTGGACAATCTCCTTTGTAGGTCCAACTGGCTGACCCAATGAGTTCAAAACAATCACTTGACGCTCTTCTGTTGTACGCGCATGAACCTTACGTAGCATTGTTGGACCTCGATGATTTTTCCTTTTAGAAGATGATTCATTTTCTGTTTCTGTATGCAATAATACATGAAAAACCGTTTGCAATAATATAGGAAAAACTAGATTAGTAATATGAAATCAGAAGTCACTGGCACTGTTATCCATTCAATCCTACTGTAAGATTTTATGATTGTTTCTGCTACTTTTCAGCCCCATTAACTCATTTGGAGTATAAAATTCGAACTTTACAGCCACTTTAACTTATCAGAACTTTACAGCCAATTTATTCGTATTAATTATAAAAAACAAGCCAGGCCAAAACCCAAAATTTTATTTTACGTAGTATTTTTTTCTGAAACGGCTACTGTATTGAATACAGTATGAGTATTGAAGTGTTGTATAAATTTCAGCAAAAATGACAGATATTGAAAACCATACCTTCCATTCCGTACTGTGCTACATCTTGCTGGTCAAATTCTTGATCGCCTTCATGATCAATATCAATAACATCAGCATGCTCATTCAGCCCATCATCATTCTCATTCAGCCCATCATCATCATCGATCTCATATATGGCATCATTATCGTTATTCGCATTCAATGCATCATTTTCATTGCGCTGTCATGGAATTATGCAAAGAACGATTACTTTCATCAAGCACTTCATTGTGTTCTTTTTGCCGTTTTCGAAACTCAAGGTATGCTGACATTGAACCAGGAGAACAGAATGCTCTTTTTTTGCCTTTATTTTTTGACCCAACTTGCTGCTGTTGCTGCTTCCTTTGGATGCCATGATCCTGAACTTGCTTGGCCAAATCAACAGAGTTATTGTCGCAAAAGTCATCAACATGCTGCCTTTTTTGGCTATTCATCTCCACTATAGCCGTTTTACGTGTGCGAATTAAATGTAGTTTCTTTGAGACCTAAAAAACATAAGCCAAAAAGTAATTACATAGCATACTTCAATAATGATAGTAATCCTGAATTAAAACTGGATCATAATGTAGCATGTTTACTAGTTAAAAAAAATACTTGCTGTGATATGTAACGAAAAGGTCTCATAGATTTTCTTGTTAGACAATTACTGAAGTACTCCAAAAAAATAACTGATACTACATTTTTTCAGCTGAACATAATCAGAATCTACAGGCAGCTAGATTATTTCCGTCAGTACCAACAAAGAGTGAGTGCCTTAATCGGAGAAGCCGGAGCTCAACAACTAGTAAACCGAGCTCTGGTGCTGATCACCCTTGGTGGCAATGATTTCGTTAACAACTACTACTTGGTGCCTTTCACAGTCAGATCTACCCAGTTCACACTCCCTGCTCATGTTGATTATCTCATACAAGAGTATAGCAGGATTCTTGAGGTGAAAACTAATCTTATTTAATTTTTATCTTATATAAACTAGTGTAACACAATTTTATTTGTTACATTTACCTGCAAATTGTAGTACTATGCTGTCACATGAAAGCATAAGTGCTATAAATTAAAGCAAGATTACCAAATATATGCTTTTGTTAATGTCACAGACTTTGTTACCACAATGCCTTTTATGCATCCATATAGAACTTTTTGTTGTTTACATTTATGACTATATTATGATAGTATGTAGTTGCTTACCTTTCTTTTTCCAGACACAAGACTGTCATCTTCCATAGTTTTGCCCTCCTCTTCACCATCGTACTCTGACGTGGAGTCATTTTCTGTCTGCCTTGCACTTGGAGAAAGTAGGTCTTTTGTTTTTTGTTGAAGTATCTTGTTCGCTAAGGATCCCGATCCTTGGGCTTACATTCTTTCTGCATTGAACTTTAATCTTTGAAGCCTTTGTAACTCATAATCTGTGACCTGACTTTGGGAAGCAGAAACTTTTGTTTTATTCCCCTTCATCTACAAAAACAATAAATGAGAACACGTTTATTTTCCAAAAAAGATAATAAAATATGAAAAGTATTGCAATATAAAATAAGCTATCTTGAGAATGTAGTGAATTATTTAAAATAGTATGTCAATACCATCCGAAAGCTCTCTAGGAGGGATTTGAATAGCATAATGCCAACCATCACTATTAAGATTTTCAACATAAAACACTTGATGTGCTTGAGATGCCAATATAAATGGTTCTTCTTTGGAAATGGTCTTACACATATTAATCATAACAAGCTCATCATCATCCATTTCCGAGTGAAACCAAACACACTTAAATAAGACAACATAAAAGTAGCCATGGTAAGATATTTCAATGATTTCTATTATTGAACCATAATAATTAACATTTCCCTCAATAGTATTCTGATCTTTGGAACTCGTAAAGCTATGTGTCATGGCTGTTAGAGTGACTCCACTATTCTGAGTGACACAGTTTGCATCGCGCTTCATGGTATGGAACCTATAACCATTGACTGAGTACCCTGTGAACTTTTTAGCAATGTGAAAAGGCCCTTTTGATAACCATAAGATATGGTTAGGGATGAAGTCTTGACCCTCTTTAAGAATCAAATCAACTTTATCCCTAAACCAATCCACAAAATCCTTGCTGTGATCTTGAGCACTATTCCATTTCCTTTTTCTTCTAGCGCTTACACATATCTTGTGCTCACTATGAAATATAAAAAGATTATATATTATTATCATAAAACACATTAATAACCAAGAGAAAAAGAAAGAAAAAAACTACATTTTGGTTGGTAACCTAACATGATATATTTCTAAACTTCCTCACAATCACAATTGAACAAGACATAACGATGTGCTTGTGCCCATGTAATGCGATCAATTATGTGTTCACGTTTTTTTTTCTTTTGAGGTCCTTCCTTTCCCTTTTATTGGACGTCCTACCTTAGGAAAAAATGATTGCGATGTACTACAACCATTAACCTTAGGTATGGCCGTGCTTGATCGTTTCAAAAATCTAGCTACAAAGGCAATACATTATTTGGCTTGATATCCTTCTGCCATTGAGCCTTCTGGACGAGCTTTATCTCAAACATCTTGCTTCAGTCCATGAAGATACTTCTCAATTCCATACATACACCTTGAACTTACAGGCCCACCCAACTTAATTTAGCCCACCAAGTGTATAGGTAAATGTACCATTATATCAAAAAATGCAGGTGAAAAAATCCTCTCAAGTAAGCATAAAGTTTCAACTATCTCAGATTGCATTTTTCCAAGATGTTGAGGATTAACAGTTTTACTCCATATACTCAAATATCAAATACGAATCAAAAACGCAAAAACGCAAAAGTATATGGAATAATAAAAAGAATTTGCGTTTTTTGCTCCAATGACATCCAAAAGCGAGATCTTGGAAATTCCTCCGCACCATCTTCCAATTCTATTGGTTGAATTTCTGGCATCAGATTAAACTCTACCAAATCTCGACGAGCACTCACATGATCCTTGGTCTTTTGAGAAATGTCTAACAATGTCCCAATGACACTATCAAACACATTTTTCTCAATATCCATTACATCAAGATTATGACGATTAAGACAATGCTTCCAATATGGTAACTAAAAAAAAATGGGTATCTTTCTCCATGGATTCGGATCATCCTCAGCACGCCTTGGTTTCTTTTGCTTCTTTCCAAATTCATTTGGAAAATCCCGCAACATATTCTCAATATCAATTCCAGTCAATGGAGTAGGTTGCTGTCTTTCCTCAAGTTTCCCATCAAAATTCCTCTTATCACGACGCCAAGGGTGAAATGGATCCAAAAATTTACGATTTTCCCTATACACATTCTTACCACTATAAGGCAACTAATCAGAATCTGTTTCATAATGACACTCAGGGCATGCTAAGTATCCTTTTGTGCTCCACCCAGATAACATTGCGTAAGCGGGAATTTCACTCACAATAGTCATCAATGCTACATGCATGTCAAACCTCTGATTACTGGAAGCATCATAAGTTTCCAATCCAAACTCCCACAAATCCTTCAAGTCCTTCATTAGTGGCTGCAAATATATGTCAATGTCATTGCTTGGGGAAGAAGGACCCGGAATTAGTAATGCTAACATCAAAAACTCAGGCTTCATAATCATCCAAGGAGGCAAGTTATAATTGATCAACATAACTGGCCAGGTACTATAACAATGCTCATTGAGTTGAACGGGCTAAAGCCATCTGTGGCTAACCCTAGCCTCACATTGCGCGAATCATCGGCAAACTCTTTATATAAGGAATCAAATTCCTTCCAAGCTTGACCGTCAGCTGGATGATGTAAAAGATGATCACTTTCACGCCCATCGGCATGCCAAGTCATGTATCTCGCCGTCTCTTGACACATAAACAGTCATTGAAGCCTTTTCTTTATCGGAAAGTACCTAAGAATCTTTTGAGGAATCCTATAGGTCTTTCCATTATCATTTTGTATCTCATTCTCCTTGTCCTTTGATTTCCATCTTGGCGTTTTACAAACATGGCAGCTTGTTGCATTTTCATGCTCTTCCCAATGTATCATGCAATCATTTGGACATGCATCGATCTTTGTATAATCCAACCCCAACACTTTCAAAACACTTTTCGCTTCATTAAAAGTAGGCAACTTTGCATCAGGAAACACCTCCCTTATAAGCTCCAATATATCTCCAAATGCAGCATTGGTTAGCTTATGATCACACTTCAAAATAAAAAGGCGAATCATAAAGGAAAGTTTTGAATGATTTTGGAACCAGGATACAATTCTTCTTGGCCTTCTTCAACTAACCTCAAAAACTTTTTTGCCTCATCATTTGGCCCCTCTTTAAAAGCATCACGTGCATCATGCAACAACCCTACTATGTCATTGTCAGACTCATTTGGGTTTGACCCTTCATCCCTATCCAAAATAGTTTCTTCTCTTTGGATATTGATCCCTAAAACTGATAACTTATCCGTTCTTGGAACAAAACCATTACAAATTAGGTGATCTCTCACAACACCTTCATCACGCCAAAAACGATAATGACAAAGTGAACAAGGACAACATATTTGATTTCCTTGAGACTTAGTAGCAAAAGCCTTTTTGACATATTCGTCTACTCCCCGTTCATATTCATCACTCCATTTGGAAAACATCCACCAATTCTTAGTTCCACCATCCATTCTTTCGGGTTCGAATTCAGAGAGTTATTTTATCTAAGTCACAAAAACTAAAATGAAAAAAAAAAAAGTTAAATTAAAAGAATGACAAGCATATCACTCTATTTCAGTTTGTATTTCAGACAAACACATCAAGTAACCTTCACTACGGAGTATTATCACTTTACTATCATACATAAAAGAATTCTCCACAATCTCCACTGCGTGACTCTTTAGTGAGTGGTAACGACTTTGATCGTTTCCATATATACTTTCTCAAAACAAAAAAAAATGTGAACTAGTGGAATTTTAGCAAAGAATTTTCTAACTTCAATCCCTAGAAGAGGAAAATTAACAATAGACTTTGTTTATTGCAATTTATACAAACATTACCGCAAGACAAACGTTATTATTGGTCTTTACAATATGAAGCAAAATGTCATTGTAATTAAGAAATTGAAAAGGAGTTCATGGGCCACTTAATTGATGTATGATAATATGAGTACATATGTACTAATGACTTTTAAAGGATCTAATTTTTAGCATCTAGTAAACCAAAAGGGTTAGAATAAAGAGCTCAGCCCTATAACGGACACAAAAAACAGAAATGAAAGTGAGCTCTTGTTGTTACTGACTCAGGTGCTAGGGTCACTGTGTCAGACACGAGTACATGTCCAAATGTAACCTAAATATCTGCTGATTGGCCGTTTTGCACCAGACTGTAAGAATGATCTTTGGCTCAACAAGGAACAAGAAACAACAACATATGTCGGTATAGGAAAAAAATTGTGAGAACCCTAAATTCCTTCCTTTTTTGTGTTATACACCAAAATTAAGAGGCAACACAAATGGATGAAATTATACTAACTAATTACAAATGCAGTATAGGAATTCATAAGTTGATGATAACTGTCAGCAAAGAAGATCCAGATATAATTACTTCAAACACAGCGCAAAAAATTAGAAATGAAATGAAAAAACAGCAAGAAAACCTCACCTTCAATACAAGCTCTTCAAAACATTGCTGCACATTTACACGAGTTTTTGCGCTGCATTCAATAAATAAGCATCCATAATCTCTAGAAAAGTCGATTCCCTCTTTCTTTGTAACAACTCTCTCACTTTCCTAACAAGATAGCATAAAAGGTTGGTGATTCAATTTATACACAACATAACAACTCGACTTACGTATTAGCAACAACATACACTACAGTGACAAGGCAAGTGCAATTTCTTGAATAATTAGAATTGATCGACAACTCTTCATTTCTAACGACACCTATGCAGTTGTCTAATGTCCAAAAGTCACCTTTGTTCTAGTTTTGGTACAATGGAATAAGAACTTCCTTTCAAAATATGAAAATAAAGCATCCAGTTAAAAGGTTTGTACAAAAAAAGGCCAACATAAATTTGATAGAGAAACTAAAACAAGCAGGGAAAGAAACAAGGTGGAGGGAGGAAAAGACAAACATACGAACATATTAGTTTAAGAACTGTGGTGCCTTCAATTTTTTGGCTTTGACTAAACGTACATCAATACAAGTTCTCTCAAAATAGGTTCTTCAGAAATAGAAACACCAAAAAACGCAGCTCACTTGGGTCAAAGCAAAATTAACATTTAGTTCTACAGACTGGACTCGGGCTTAGTCAATCATCTTCCTATTTTACCCAGTCCTTTTTGTTGTGGAATATTTAATCAATGTCCCATTAAAAGAGTAGGCATTTATTAAATGAAGCTCTAGCACTGAGGCCCCCAAAAACATTAAAGAAGCATACTCTTGATGACAAAGTAAATCATTATAAATTAAACAACATTTCTTCAATTTAGGTTTACTCATTTTCTTTCTACTAGACAAGATGTTGAGATCTGGGAGCATTCAAAGGGACAAGAGATAAAACAGAACATAAAGAAAAAGCAGCAAGCAAAATGAGAGACACCAAGTACCTTATCAACTACTCATTTACGACTGCTTAGTATGAAATACTTCGCATAAATAGTCTATCAGCATACTAGAACAATTCAATGCAAAACAATACTGATATAACTTCACAAACACCAGAACAACTTCATATTTAAAAGGCTACAACAGTACTGCTAGAGATAAAGCAAAAGCTGCAATCACTCCATCATCTGCCGCATAGTAACTGCGTAATCTTAAATTCAGTATACGTAGGTTGATAGTTCTAATAAGTAGAAATCTTTCATTTTCAAAATAGCTAAACAACTTCTTTATCACCATTTATACAAAAAATCATAAGAACAGTCTATAGCAGAACAACCGATTTCAATTCAAAACCCGGCACTCAATAAACACGAAAAGGTTTGCAAAACCAGCAATCAATACATTATTATAGGAAAACCCAAATTCACATTCGGAACAACGATTGAATACATTAATATCAAATTCAAAGACTGGTGATAATAAATTGAAGAAAACAAAGAGGGAAAGATGAGATACTTTAATTGGCTTAAAGGTTGAGTACCATCGGAGTGAGATAGACTCCATTTTAGGAGTCCTTCCCAATTAACACAAACCCTAAACACAAAGACACTAGAGATTCGAGCAAATTGAGGTATACCTTAAAAGATCCGAGGAAATTTGTGACATGCAAGAGTCGAGCAATCAGCCACCACCATCGTTACCGCCAGCGCCTTCCTTCTCCACCACCGCCGCTACCGCCAGCGAATCGTGAATTGGGAAAAAAATGTGAATTTGTGAACATAGCTGGGCGAAATTAAATGTAAAGCAGAATGATTCGTGAAAGCAGAGCTAAAAATGATTCATGAAGGCAAAGCAAAAAATGAAAATTAGGGAAAAATATGGCCTGGGTATCGCGCGTAGGGAGGAATAATTGGGGAAAAATGAGGTGGGATTTAATCTGTTGTATTTGCCCACTTTTTGATATAATTAACATGTTGCCGTTAACGGTAATAGATGAGCCGTTGTATTAGCTTTGTCTTTACCGTTGCATTAGGTCAAAAATGTAGTAGTGAATAAAACTAGAGAGAAAACTAGGGTTCTAAACTAATGGCTAATGGGGTTATGAAATAATAAAGCCAAGGAGTATTTATAATAAATCTAGGAATTAAGATAGAATTAGGGATTTAATCCGCTAATAAGATGTTTTATTCGTCCAGGCATGGACTTGCTAGCATGAGACACGTTTGTGTCTCGCTGCTGCACGCGTAGCTCATCTTAAAACGGTTATAACGTGCTATCCAGAGCTTTGTTTGAGATGTGTGATATATCTTTGGAAAGCTCTTGAAGTCTAATTTCGAATGAAATTTGAATCACTCCAATATCATTTGTAGATAAAAGTTATGATCAAAATAGTGGACGGGACTCATATTCGTCAAGTCTTTCATCAACGCCTTTGCTTCTTTCTATCCTTATTTCCTCTCGAAGATTGAGATCCTTGAGCGAGATAGATTCATACTCCATGATTATTATACTCAAGATTAGCCAACCATAATCTTTGCAATTAAATCACCTGAAATTCATCAAAACACATAAACGGAGAGTAGTAGAGCATAACCTAAGCAAATAATGTAAAAATACACCTTAGACCTCCAAATCTATAAGCAATTAAGTGTAGATATGCACCTAAAATGTGTACAAATTAGGACTTATCAAACTCCTCCACACTTAACCTTTACTCGTCCTCGAGTAAAAAAAAACCAAAACTAACCTAGAAAGCAATAAATCCTAAACTCACTGTTGTAGGAATCACGATTGCATTTGGCATATGCAACAAGCCCTTAAAACCCCTAGGCTACCCTAGTGGACGAGTATGGTCTCGTGAAGGTTTTCAGAAGGCGTACCTACAAAGCCAAATCAAGAACTTACAAATCAATTTGTTCAACCAAGTGATTAGATTGAAAACCAAAAATCATTTTATTTCAAGACTCAATTTATGTATCATAAATCAAAGACATGGATGAAACAATAAATTGTAGCACCCTTCAATAACCAACCAATCTTACTGCTTCCTTTCCCCAAGTTTGAACCTTCCCCAAGGATGCTCAACCATATTAGCTCATACCTCCCTTCAATTTGATGACCTTCGTCAAGACTTGCACAAAATCTTACCCTCCACCGGTAGAAGGACCAAATTGCAAGGAAAATCAAGAGGACTTTTAAAGGGTAAGCTCAGGTGATAGGGTGAGAAAGATGTAAATTTGGGAATGTGGTGCTCAAAATCAATCCAATAGAACTCATACATAACATCCTTGAATGTAATATGCAAGGAATAAAGAAACATCAACCATGAGATTAATGAGATCAAACATCACATCGCCAACAATGAACGCATTACTCTTCCTTATCAACTCCATTAATTCAACATTAACATTCACCCTTCTGTATTTCTTCTTATTATTTTTCAATACTTGCTCCTTTTTTTTTTTTTTTATATCATATCTTTATTCACTTTTTCTTCTCTCTCTTTTTTTTTTTCATAACACCTTCCTTCAAATAACTCATCATACAAATCAACATGCCTTAGCAAAATACTTTTCTTATCCAAATAATGCATTACGAAACCGTAATCTTGTAACACAAGGGTAGTCAAGAAAGAAATAAGGCTCAAAGTGGCTATCAAGAAAGGGATGTAACATATTATAAAGAAAAATTCCTAAAGATGACTCTAAAAGCTCTAAATATCAAAAATATGCCTCGATCATATTTCCTAAACAATTTGGTAATCGATCTCAAGAAGCTAAAATGCAAGTCTCAATTGGGGCAATCAAGAAAGAAGACATTCGAATTGAGTCTTACGAGGTTTGTGGCCCTCCAATAGGTACTTATCGCACAAGAGGAAAGCAAAACCATCTTACCATAAACAATTGTCATTAAAAGGATTTATACTACTTATCGAATTACTCAAGTCAATGCCAATCAATTCATGAAAAAAATAGAAAATGTGTTGTTTCACATTTTGGAATGGAAAATCAAGATAATAATAAGACAACTATAAACTACTAAAGCAAACTCTAATATATACAATGAATAATACCCTCCCCCACACTTGAATCTTGCAATGTCCACATAGCAAAGGTTAAGCACAAAGATAAGTAGGAGAGAGGATACTCACAAACCCTCATTAAGGGGGAAGAGGAGGGTTTTGAAACCCTTGAGACTACAACCAAACACCAAAGTTAGTGAAAGTCTTCGATATAGAAGCCAATTGATCCTTGATTTCCTTTTGCTCAACTTTGATTTCATCAACAAACTTTTGCAATTTTGTAAGTGCTTGTTCAATCAACATTGAGAAACTCTAGCACCTTCAAGAGGAGATGATGAAACGCGTGGCTCAGGGAGCAATGAAACTTGGTCTCTCGATGAAGAATGAGTAAAGGACCAATTATTCATATCCTTTAAAGACATTGCTCGGGAGAGGGGAGTGCATCTTCGTCTTTATGAGTGTACTAAAGGGTGGTGCCATCTTTCTTTTTCAACCAACTAGAAGGAATTTCTACTGCATTGATCCCATCTACAAAGCCATCTCTTTTGAGTTCTTCATTTTATCCTAGATAAGTTGCAATGCGAGTGATAAACCCTCCTTGCACAATTTATAATTTATATTGAAATACTTATTATAATTTAAGATATTTTTTTAATGGGCTGGGCCGAGCTGAGTTTTAATCTGTTCGAGCTAAGCTTGATAAAAACTATTCGTGTTCGAACTATCTCAAACTTGAACGAGCTTTTAAAAATCTTGTTCGAGATGGGATCGTTAAGAATTTGGCTTGTTCAAGCTTTGTTCATGAACGTACTCGTTTACATTTTGGGTTTAATTTCGAGCTTGAACGGATTTAAATCGGGTTTGGTTAAATAAACGAGCCCTAATTTATCATTAAAAAATGGCTTCTTTCAAATTTTAATACATGCATATAATTTTATATAAGATGTTTTTATTCTTTCTATAGAAAAAGGTAATAACGGAGTTTTCATGCATGCCTTTACATGATGAAATAATTAGTATTTCTTACAAATATGTATGAATAAAAGTTACTTCTTACATAATTTATCTGAGTTTTACTTGGCGTGAAAAACTAATAAATGGACTAAAACGAGCTGTTCATGAATATTACCGAGTCGAACATGATATGTTGTTCGAACTTTGTTCATCTATTTGACGAGCTTAAGATTTTTGTTCAAGCTTGTTTGTTAGCTTAACAAACGAGTTTTGACCAAACTTTGACAGAGCTTGTTCGCGAGTAGTTCACGAATGTATTAACTCATTTACACCCCTAACAACAACCTTGCCTTTTTGGAGTTAATCATGCTCTTATTTTTCTATTTTTTCTTTAGATTTTCGTTTAATTCAATGTTGGATATGTATATGGTGGCGAAAAGGTGGTTTGCGATTTGCTTCAATGGAGGGGGAAAGTGGCTTCAATGGTGATTCGCGAAGAAGGATAAAAATATGGAGGAAGAAGGGTAAAAAATACGGCAGAAAATATACGAAGTAGAATATTAAAATATTTTGGTTTTATTTACTATTCACTAGACGAAAAAGATAAAAAGGCACCGGTTCAAACCCCCCCCTTTGGCACCGGTTTTGAACCGTTGGGTATTTGAGGGATGCCAAATTCATGAAAATTTGGCACCGGTTCAAAACCGGTGCCAACTAAAGCATTTAGCACCGGTTAACCGGTGCCAACTACATGCTTTGGCACCGGTTAACCGGTGCCAACTACCATGGCGCGATTTTTTTTTTTATTCAATACTATTGGCACCGGTTCAAAGCAAGAACCGGTGCAAGAAACCCCACTATAGGCACCGGTTCTGGTCAAAACCGGTGCCAAAAATACCCCCAAAAAAAAAATATATATTTGCATTTTTTTTCACTTAAATTGATATAGAAACATTAACATATATATAAAGTTAAATATTTTCATTAAAAAAGGCTGTAATATTACAATTTTCGTCCAAAAAAAAATAAATAATCTAGACTTATCTCTGATCGACCTTTCTTGCATTTCATTTAACTAGATGTCCTGGTCTTGTGCTGGTGGCTGCTCTGCTGGCTGTGTTTCTACCCTGGTGGCTGTGGCTGTGTTTCTGCTCTGATGGTTGTGGTTGTTCTGCTTCTGTGGCTGTGTTTCTGCTCTGTTCAAGCTGGCTGGGTGATTGATTTTGCTTCTGTTTAGGCAGGCTGTCTTGTGCTGGTGGCTGCTCTTCCTTCGGAATTTGTTTCTCTTCCTTTGCTATGCTTAAGCACTCAACAGTTTTGCTAAAGGCAAAACGTACACAAAAAAAAATTAACAAACTGAGTAAATACATGAACAATAATCAAAGATGAATTCCAATAGTCTGATCAATAAATGGAGATCAGTATTAACAGTTGTGTTTCGAAACTCCTGTGCATTACAAATGACAGTATGGAAATAGCCTTCTGGAAAGGAAATGAGATTTGCATAGTACATGAGAACAGTTCACAAGTCAACTCTTACTTGAGTATATTAGCAGTACGGAATTTACACATTATTTGTTCTAAATTCCAGAACATTGGTAGACATAACGACTGGTCCAAGCCAAGCAAACTAGCCTCCGGGTACGAGGAGCATAGCCTATCTAACCAAGAGTAATACTACCCTCCCTACGACGGCAGAAACCTGTGAACATCAGTGCACAGCACCAGGACTTGCAAGTTTCAGCAAATTATTCATACACATCACCTAAGTTTCGCCTAAGTTCTAGCTGATTCATTACATTAAATCCAATAAACCTGCCAAATCTTAGATATCGGAGATCAAGCTGTTCACACTATCAACAGACAGCTGACCCAAATTCTCTCAACTGTCAGCAATGCATGCATAATCAGCTAATCTTCAATGAACAAACAAGCCGCTATCCAAACATACTCCAAAGCAAGGTAGAATGAGTATGCCAAAACTTCAATTAAAAAAAAGTTAAATAGGTGACATTAAAAATAAAACTCAAGGTGTTCTACGAAATGATTCACATTTACACTATATCAGTTGCTCTACATAGTAACTGTGTAATAGACTAACTTATTGCAATTATAATTTAAGACAATTTGCAAGAACCAAGGCTTAAACTTGAGTATTTGATTCACTGATGATTGAATTACAAGGGATAGGCATAACTTGAGGTTATGAATCTCACAGTAGCTTGAGGCCACAAGTCTCTCATGTATTTTCACTAATTTCTCGATGGTCTCTACTGTCCCCTAACTACAATACATATACTCAAGACTTAACTAGAACATGTGACATTAATTAACTAAAATAGAAACCCACAAAGGTTATGATTAAAGGAGGCTGCCTTCTTTCCTCAACTTCCCCTTAATTGGCCTTGTCCTGTTGTTCATTGTTCCTTCTCACAATTGACCCTTGCTGCTGCCCCTGTTTTGCGCGCCTGGAGTACACCAAAAGTGGTGGTTGAATTGGTCCGATAGCTTTGTTGACCTTATTGACCCGTTCCATAACATCACTCCCCCCTGTGAGCTTCACCTTGTCCTCAAGGTGGAAGGAGGGAAAACGCTCATTGACTGCATCGAACTCTTCCCAAGTAGCATCATGCGCTGGCAAACCCTTCCAAGTGAGCAGCACTTCAAGCACGAAAACAGGTCCTTTCTTAATGGTGCGCACCTCAAGCAATTCTGCTGGTTCCACCAACAATTCCAAGTCGGGGGAGAGTTGGGGTGGAATCGTGGGCGGGCAGGTAGAGTCCCCTAATGCTCGCTTGAGTTGTGAGATGTGAAACACGGGATGGATCTTGCAATGTGGTGGTAGTTGTAGTTTATAAGCTACTCTGCCAATGCGCTCCAAAATTTCAAAAGGCCCATAGAATCTGGCAGCCAACTTCTCAAATGGTCTCTTCGCAAGTGATTTCTGACGATAAGGTTGCAATTTAAGGAACACTCTTTCCCCAATCGAAAATTCCTCATCCTTCCTTTGTTTGTCCGCGTAACCCTTCATTACTTGCTGGGCTCGGTTCAAATTCAATCGTAGCTCGTCCAATATCGCATCCCTCTCCATTAACATTTCTTCAAGACTGCTAACCATGGTTTGACCAGCCCTTAAACGCCACAGCTTGGGTGGATCTCTCCCGTAAACCACTCGAAAAGGTGTCATCTTAGTAGAGGTGTGGGGTGAGGTGTTATAAGAATACTCCGCCCACGGGAGCCATCGAGCCCAACTCTTTGGTTTTTCCGCAATGAAACATCGCAAATACATCTCCAGGCTCTTGTTCACGATCTCCGTTTGACCATCGGTTTGAGGATGGTAGGACGTGCTTCTTCGGAGATGCGTTCCTTGCAATCGAAACAACTCCTTCCAGAATATACTCATGAAGACTCGATCTCGATCTGACACAATGGATGCCGGAAATCCATGAAGTCGGACAACTTCTTTGACAAAGAAATCTGCTACTTTGAGGGCGTTAAAGGGGTGTTTGAGACCAATGAAATGGGCATACTTCGACAAGCGATCCACCACTACTAACACCGCGTCGCTTCCTCGGGATAAGGGAAGACCCTCCACGAAGTCCATTGAAATTTCCTCCCAAACAGCCTCGGGAATAGGGAGCGGTTGGAGCAATCCCAACGGCCGCTTAGTGATAGTCTTGCTTCGTTGACAAACATCGCATTCCCGAACAAATTTAGCCACATCTTTTCTCATCCCGGCCCAAAACCAATCGGCGGTGAGTCGGAGATAGGTCTTGAGCTCACCGTCATGGCCACCAATGGGGGTACTGTGATACTCCTGCAAAAGTAAAGCAATATATTTTGAATGGTTAGGCAATACAATACGATCTTTATAAAAGAGTCTATCCCCTTCAATGTGAAACCCTTTAGGCCCTTCTTTCCCTTGTTTCAAGCCCAACATAATCTGGCCCAATCCTTTATCATTCTCCAACTCCTTCTCAAGATCAGTCCAGTCCACATAACAAGAGTGAACTAAAGACCCAAACTCAACCACTTCATCTTCTTTCTTCGTCCCCTTCACTGGTTTGATAACCAGAGCTTCATCCTTGCGTGACAACGCATCAGCCACCCTGTTGGCGGTGCCCGGTTTATACTGAATGGTGAAATCGAACCCCACGAGTTTCCGAAGCCACCTCTGGTATTCACTACTCACTTCTCAGTTAAGTACTTGAGGCTCTGCTGATCCGTGCGCACAACGAATGATCGACCCAATAGATAATGGCGCCACTTCGCCACCGCCAATGAGATAGCCATTAACTCCTTCTCATAAATCGATTTGGCCCGAGCTCGCACCCCCAAGAGTTTACTAAAGAAAGCAATTGGGCGATCTCGCTGCATCATTACTACCCCCAATCCGTATTCGGAGGCGTCGGTTTCCACCACGAAACCTTCGCGGAAATCGGGGACAGCCAGGACCGGGGCTGTGGTCATGGCGGTCTTCAGGTTCTGGAACGCTGCCGTGGCTTCTTCCGTCCATCCGTAATTTTCTTTCTTCAATTGAGCCGTGAGGGGGCCGGCAATCTGAGCATAGTGTTTGACAAACTTGCGATAATAACCCGTTAATCCCAAAAATCCCCTAAGCTCACGGAGATTCCTCGGGGTTTTCCACTCTACAATGGATCGAATTTTATCTCCATCCATGGAAACTCCCTGCTTCGATATGACATGACCAAGATATGCAATTTCACCCTTCCCAAATTCGCATTTCTTATAATTTGCATATAATTGATTTTCTTCCAACTTTTGAAGGACCAACTGTAAATGATGGACGTGCTCTTCCGCTGCCTTACTATATATTAAAATATCATCGAAAAAGACCAAAACAAACTTCCTTAAATATGGCCGAAAAACGTCGTTCATAAGTGATTGAAACCTCGCCGGCGCATTTGTGAGGCCGAAAGGCATCACGAGGAACTCATAATGCCCCTCGTGTGTCCGGAAAGCCGTCTTGTGAGTATCGCTCGGTCGAACCCGGATTTGATGATAACCGGATTTCAAATCGAGCTTGGAGAAAACCGTTGCTCCATGTAACTCGTCTAATAGCTCATCAATAACCGGGATTGGATATTTATCGGGAACGGTTTCCTTGTTGAGGGCCCGGTAATCTACACAAAACCTCCACGAGCCATCTTTTTTTTTCACGAGTAAAACCGGACTTGAGAAGGGGCTAGAAGACGGTTTGATAATCCCGGATTCGAGCATTTCCCGGATAAGCCTTTCAACTTCATCCTTTTGAATTTGTGGGAATCTATATGATCTCACACTAATTGGGTCGACCCCATCTTTAAGAACAATGGAATGCTCATGGCCCCTTTCTGGTGGCAGCCCATTAGGCATATTGAAGACCCCTTTAAATTGGCCCAAGACATTCATCAAGTAAGAAGGTGGGCTAACTTCAGTTGGGCCCATTTCTTGTGTTTCAGCTTGGTTGAATTCGACCCAAAGGCCTAACTTCTCTTTTTTAAGCACCCTCACCATGGCCTTTAACGAAACTTGGGTCTTTTCGAGAGTAGGGTCTCCGGTAAGGGTCACCGGCACACCTCCGATGTTGAACTTCATGATGTGAGTACGCCAATTAGTCACCACCGGACCTAACTTCTCGAGCCATTGAACTCCTAAAATTACCTCGGCACTCCCTAAAGTGAGAGGAAAAAAATCCTCAATAACGGTGATACCTCCCCTCAATTCCACCTTGACTCCCTTACACACTCCTCTACCACGAATTGTATCCCCGTTTCCTAAGGATACCGCAAATTCCCCACCTTGTGAGATGGGTATGGCCGCTTGCTCGACTACCGAAATAGCTAAAAAATTATGAGTAGCCCCGGGATCAATCATCACCACTACTTCTTGCCCTTTTACTACTCCCCTCAACTTCATCGTTTTTGGGTTGTGTATCCCGATCACCGAGCACAACGACATGCCTCCAACTTCTTCCGACAGGGTGTCACTTCCCAACTCCGGCCCTTCGTCCTCCAACTCGACTTCACCCTCCGCGACTAACAACACACTAAGCTCCTTTCTCTTACAACGATGCCCTACACCCCACCTTTCATCACACTTAAAGCACAACCCTTTTGTCCTCCTTTCTGCTAACTCACTCTCGGTCAACCTCCTCGTAACCCCGGAAACACTTTGACTTGGGCCCGACGTGGCCCGGCCCAAATTCACGGACCCTTGGGACTCAGGAGCCTTGGGCCAGGGTTTGGGCGGCCCACTGCTGCTGGGTAGCCCGTAGGAAGCTATGAGGCCTCCTTTACTGAAGGTTGGGTTGCCTTGCATTGGGCCCGAGTTTGAGGGCCCAGCCGTTGACCCACCTCTCCAATTACTTAATGGCTTCTTTCCCAGCTGAACCCGATTCTTCTCTTCTATTCTTCCTGCCATTTCCATGGCTCTTTCAAGGTTAGGCGGGTTGAGGAGTCTCAGCTCCGATTTCACTTCCCTGTTCAACCCGTGGATGAATTGCCCTAACATGATACTCTTCGGCACGTCCTCTAGCGGCGCCGCCATCTCAATGAATTTCCGACGGTATTCTGCCACCGACCCCGACCCTTCTTGCGTCACCGCCAGCCACTGTTCGTGGAGCGTTCCCGAGTGGGAAGGTCGGAATTCGCTCAAGGCCCTCTGCTTGAGGTCTGGCCACCCATAAAAAGGCCGCCGCTTTTGCTCCCACTGGAACCATTTCAGAGCGGCTCCATCCATCGCCACTACCGCTACCTCCATCGTTTCCTTCTCCGTCAATTTGTAAAAATCATAGTACATTTCGGCCCTCGCCGTCCAATTATCGGGGTCTGACCCGTCGAAGAGTGGCATCTCCAACTTCCGGTGCTTCCAGTGACCGCCGCCGCCCTCTCCGGCTCCTCTCCAGCGCCAATCCCCTTGTTCAAAGTGCGGCCAGTCTTGCTCTTCGTACGGCTTCTCTCTACCTGGCGTGAGGTTATTCCCTCCACCCAATCGCGGGCTGTTCTCTTCCACCACCGGAATAGGTTGCTGCATTCCTTGTGCTTGAGGTTGCCTCGTTTTCTCCAGTTCCTCCTGCAATTTGGTGATCTTCTGGCGATCGATTGCGGCTTGTGTATCGACCGTGGATCGGAAGCGAATCAAACGTTCCTCCACCTTATCAACGGCGGCTGTTACGTTCTCCTCGGTTTTCTTCCTTTCCTCCGCGATTTTTTGTCTCTCCTCCTCCATGGCAGCCCTTACGGCTGCTGTTACTGCTCGCGACAGGTTGTCGTCCGGGGTTTGTAGTTTCTCCACGATGGTAGCCATCTGGGCTTTCAGGTCTGCCAGCGTTCCCTCCAGGGCGTCCACCCTCTGCGAGGTGCTGTTTTCCATCTCCCCTTTTTTTTTTTTTTTTTTTTTTTTTTGGCTTAAAAGGGGGGTGGTGGATTCCGGTGACCACGGCCGCAGGACCACCGCTCTGATACCAAGTTTGTAATAGACTAACTTATTGCAATTATAATTTAAGACAATTTGCAAGAACCAAGGCTTAAACTTGAGTATTTGATTCACTGATGATTGAATTACAAGGGATAGGCATAACTTGAGGTTATGAATCTCACAGTAGCTTGAGGCCACAAGTCTCTCATGTATTTTCACTAATTTCTCGATGGTCTCTACTGTCCCCTAACTACAATACATATACTCAAGACTTAACTAGAACATGTGACATTAATTAACTAAAATAGAAACCCACAAAGGTTATGATTAAAGGAGGCTGCCTTCTTTCCTCAACTTCCCCTTAATTGGCCTTGTCCTGTTGTTCATTGTTCCTTCTCACAATTGACCCTTGCTGCTGCCCCTGTTTTGCGCGCCTGGAGTACACCAAAAGTGGTGGTTGAATTGGTCCGATAGCTTTGTTGACCTTATTGACCCGTTCCATAACAAACTGCAAAATAAACTTCTTCCATAAAATGAGTCTAGTAATAGTAGCTTCACGACTCACCCAAGGAAAGAAGACAGTAAACAGTAACACCATTTTTCAACTTCAAATAGATTGCTAATAAACATTTAACTTAGAATTAGTCATATACCTAAACAAAATAGCCCAAACAATATCATCCAGTTATTACATGCACATCCGATTGATACTCTGCCAACTTTACTAAAATTGAATTAATTCTTAAGAAATTGACATAGGGTTGGATAGTTTTCAGTCCATAGTAGAAAAGAAATCCACCCATAATGAATGCCTACCAAGATCTTAAGAGATAACTACGCATGCATGGTAATCCAAGCATAATCAGCACTTTGGTTTCAACATTTCTAAAAGAAATCCACCAAAAACAGCTTATTCAGAATCCAATGTAACAGTATTTTTACAAATGTATCATTCAAAGCAAAGTCTTAAACGTCAGCAAATTAGTCCAAAAATATACCTTGCTCCTAGCAGTAAGCAAAGTCTCAAATGCGCTTCCACCTTTTTTTTTTTTTTATAAAGCAACTTAAACAATCTAGGGAAACAAGAGCCAAATGGATAATAACCTAAACTACCTATGAGTTTATGCCTGATTTGGTGTATATAAATGGAAGATTATGTTCTTGTATTGTTAGAGATTCATTGAAAGGAAAGAGCGCAGGACCAAAAGTGCAGCGGCGATTTCCGATATGGTACTTCAATGAGAAATATAATAGAAGAATTAATCACAAAACAGCTAATCATAGTAAAGAACAGAAACCAATCAAACCACGACTGAAAACATACTTGTCTTTCGTCCAAATCCAAGATGGAGGCGGCCAAAATAGATTAGAATAGCCAGGGTGTGATTCAATTAAACTAAGATGGGAACCATCTTCCAAATGCCATACTCCAATACGAAGTTTATAGGATTCTGATTTCCTAAACATTTCAGAGTTGTCATCATAACCACTACTATAATTCACGAAACTATTTTGTTTAAAAAGGATGCAATTTTTCCCATAGGATCCATGGAGTAACTCAGCTACCGCAGAAAAGGAAAATTCAGTACCAAAGAAAAAAGTCTGACCACATTTTTCCCATATGTAAAGTGAAGGACTCTGAACTGCCAAAGCAGTCAACTTTCAACCCAATAAACACACAGTTACAATCACAATTCACCAATTAAGGAACTAATAACATAAGCAGCAAGCCAACAATCAAGAAATAACAATCAAATAGCAAAATCTAAAGTACACAGGGTTATAAAATATGATATACCTGATAAGAAGGTCCAAATGCTATTCCAATAAGCTTAGATTTATCCCCAATTGGGCGGTTCTTCATCAATTCATCCTGCTTCACCTCAATAATTTCAGCCGGTGGTTGATCCTTTCTTCTCCTCCCACCAAACTAGCAAAGCTATCAACCCCACTGACCGGCATTGTCGAAGCCATCTCCTCAACTGAGGCCCCATTATACCAATTACTACTATCATACCCCTGATAACCACTATTATAATCATTAACTTTTGCTTCAGCTAGTTGGGCAATCAGTTGAAACACAGAATGACAAAAGTCATGAAACTAACCTATAAAATGCTGCATTACTGTTGATCGCACCTGAAACTTCTATGACATAATCAGCATCAGCCTCTTGGGATAGTAAAGCTTCATCATGTTCCAGTTTTGTCTCTGCCAGCAAATGCTTTGCACTACACATACATCAGTCTTGTGAATCAGACAGTCAAAATACAAGATAAGACTACAACAAAGAGTAACAGTCAAATGGGGAGCAAACAATGGTAATGCTAAAATTAAAGGACAACTCAGCGAACATTAGCAGAATGGTGTACAGATACAAGCCAAACAAAAAATGAAACATAAAATTGTGCCCTGCATCACCTTTCTAGTCTCTAACATGATATATTGATAATCAAGGCTATACCAAAGTTTATAAGCCCTATAATAGCCTAGTCGTGTTTGGGACTTTAGGGTAGCCATCCCCTTTTTGCCAGAAAGATAATAAACTACTTCCTTAGTTTCTCAATTGATGCATCCTTGAGAGTTGGCACACAAACCAATAGAAAGGAGAGACAGAGTAGGGAAATTAACATAATTGCTTATGTGTTAACCTTTAGCCATAGCATGTAAAGTAAAAATGGAGTTGGTCCTCACTTAAGTTCAGGGCAAAAATTTTGCAAATAATTTTTTACTAAAAGGAAAAGGGATGCATCTATTGTAAAACATCCCAAAAAGGAAAGAGATGCATCAATTGAGGAATGGAGGAAATATGAAATTATATGAGATAAGATTTAGAGAATAGGCTATGCTAGTCCTCTGTTGATTCACTCAAATAATTTTATAAAGACATTAGAATTTATAAAGGTAAAAAATGATACTTAACTTGCCATACAGTGGGTTCTATCAACAGGAGGCTGACAGACTTGGGGAACACACTCTTGCTAATTAGCAATGTAGAACCCTAGTAATCATGTGCAATTCCCATACAGCAAGTACATGCATTTCAAATGGACAAATGCAAGTTTGTGCACCCTTTCTTACCTCATATTCTTGCAGTCTTAAGAGCTAAGATTAGTGAGCGGATCATGGGCAATCTAAGCTGCAGAGCCAACAATACATTTCATTTGAGGGACAAGCATGAGTGTCTCATTAGCATTCTGTTTCCTTCTAAACAGGATATCCTACACCAATGATAGCTTAATCAACTAGACAGTTAGTATATTTACTTTTTACATCGATGATATATAATCCTTATTGTTCAAAACTGAGGGTAACATCTTCTGAGTTTCGTGGTCCTGAATATGACCAGGATAGCCTTGGAATTATGCATGGATAGCACTCCATACATTCCACAATATAAAGCTTAAAAGCTTGCATGCAAACTTAAATCAGAAAAGTAGTGCACCGGCTTTTACATGTCTCCTTGCTTAACAACCCCCCCTAATGCCCTCATTAGCTGTTTCCCTTTGTATGCAGCAAAGACCCATCATTATTTCCCTGTCATATACAAAATATAAGGCAATTCCGCACATGCGTTGCTTCTCAACAATTGAAACTAAAGAGAGACTTCCAGATGGTGCATACAGTAGCTTGCAATCAGCAAACACATACCTTTGATCTGTCAGAACCCATATTAAGCTTCTGCCCTCTTTGATCCTTAAGCTCAATGTTGTAGTCATCAATAGGTAGCAATCCATCACCATGTCTCTTGACAAGCATAGCAACAGTAAAATCACAATTAAATTCAGAAAATCAGCAGTAAATCAATCTTCATAGATTATAAAATGATAGATCTGACAAAGTAAACTGTACAGTCTCCGTCAATGTAGTCCAGCCACATTCGCATCTATTATATACAGATGATGAAAACCATTAATATACTACCCGATTCTCACCCACATACATAGAAGGCATATCATACTTACTGTTGAATAAATGAGGTCAACAAGTTCTCATGTGTTCTCTATTTTTCTCAAGAGACGAGTCTAAATCACCAACTAATTTCCTCTCACGCACAAGTTTATCAATTTATAACATGAGCCATTTCTTCATATATCAACAAAAACTGATAGAATTTTCAGGCTGTGTATTTTTCACCTAGAAACTCCAATCATATCTGATGTAAACTAACCAACTTATTGGCCCTAACATAAACTTACTTTTAGTTATAATTGAACTTACCAGCCCTTTTCTAGACTTATTAGCGTAAACAAATTAAAATAATTATAACCTAGAACATTTTTTGAGGAATAAAAAGAGGCCTCAACACCTTCAAATCATCATACTAAGCAGATAAACTTGATCAATACACATTTTTAGCTTACAAATATCTTATATCAGGGTTAATTTGAGGAAAAAAAAAGGCATTAAAATTTGAAGAACAATGTGTTATATATTGAGATTTATTAAGACTTGAGGTCTGACAGAGTGAGTGATAAAGGCTTTAGGCATTTTGTTTGTGAAGTGTTAAAGGCTTAAGCTACAAAATTTTCAAAATTCTAAATTGTGAAGCATATTTAGAAACCACCTAATGGTTCATTTTATGAACTGCTCTACAATTTTTGCGCAGAAAATGATCAAAACAAGGTCTAACCCCCCCCCCCAACACACACATACACACACACACACAAAAATCACCATTCATCTACCTGCATCAATGTCCGTCCGTCTTAGTCAACTAAACATTGCCAGAAAACTGCAATAAAAATCACAATAAAATCGTAAATATAAACAACAATTTAATACAGAATTAGCAAGAAAATAAACATATCTAATCCAAAAACTATAAATCGCAACAAAAAATTGAAAAAAAATTAGAGAAAACAACCAAAAACAGTGTTAGCAGGATTCATTGATTATATCAATCGACTCCAGTAAACGCTCAAAATTTGAATAATTCGGCAAACAAATTGGGTTTTCTACCTTGCATGATTATATCGACCAACTACGATTATTGATTATATCAATTCAAAGACGAAATTTTACCCAAAAATGTTAAAAAATCTCTCAAGTTTTGATAATAATTATTGCTCAGAAATATCAGGTGATAACTGATATCTAGTGTTAAGGAAAAATATCAGAAAAATTACCTGGTGGTCGGTAGCCGACGCACGAAGGACGGGTGAGGGGAACGGAGGGTGGCCGGCGAAGGGTGAGTGGCGGCGGGTAGGACCTACTCTCTTCCTTCTCCTACTTATTTTGTTTGACAAAAAATAGAAATAAAACCAGAACCCTAAAATTACAAAATTGAAAACCAAATCAATGACAAACCCTAGGTTGCGAAGAAATTCGGTAGATTAAGAAGACCACAATGGCCCAAATCTTACCTCGAAGCTGCTTCAATGGAGGTGAGAAAACTCAGAATGCGCTTCAATGGAGAATAGAGAGCACGAGTTTAATGGAGGAGAGATATGGAGAGAGAAGGAGGTGCATGCAGCTGCTTCAATGGAGTGAGAGAGCTCAAAAACGGCTTCAATGGAGAAGGTGAGAACGAGCTGAGGGAAAAAACAAGTTGAAAAATCAGGGGGAAAGAAAAGAAGGAGGAGAAATACGAGCTGAGAAGCCCGTTTTTTTTTTAAAGGCACCGGTTCAAACCGGTGCTAACTACTAAAGTGGGCACTGGTTTAAGCTGAACCGGTGCCAACTCTATTGCTTTCTTCGTTTTTTTTTTTTGGTTGGCACCGGTTTGAACCGGTGCTAATTAGATTAGTTGGCACCGGTTTTGGTTGGAACCGGTGCCAACTCTGAATTTTCCAATCCTGCCCATTTCTTTTGGCACCGGTTTTCAAGAACCGGTGCTAAAGGGGGGTGCCTATTTCAAAATTTCTACTAGTGATTGTGTTATTTTGAGAAACAATCTTGTTTATTAATACTCCCTCCGTTATAATTGATACAATCAAACTTAGTACACATTTCAATGCACCAGTTTGATTATATATGTGATTTATATTAATAAATACTTTAAAAAATTGATAATATAAAACTTATATACTTATATTAATATATATTTAACAATATATTTCATGATAAAATTTATTCTAATACGGTACTTATAAATGATGATCAAAGTTAGTTCTCCCTCCGTCCCTAAATATAGTTTCCATTTTCCTTTTTAAGTGCCCTAAAATGATGTTCCTATTTTCTATTTTTAGACACTATGAATATACCAAATTAGCCTTATTTTTTTGGTATTTATTCACTAAACTACCTACAATACCCTCATATTTTCTCTAAATATATGTGCCTGATAAGTGTCATTTATGTCACTATTTTTAAGAGTTTTCTATTTACTTTTTCATAGTTTTGATATCTTTTTACTTGGTTTTAATAACGTTTTATTACATTTGTCGTGTTTGCGTGTGAAATATCATTATTGCTCAATTTTGGCTTTCCTTGCATATTTTGGTTGCTTCTTGCATTAGATTAAACTTTATTGGTTTATTATATGTTTAGGAACACTTGGATAAGTTCATTGCTCAAGATTGAAGAAATATAAAACATAATTGAACAAGTAATGAAGAAATGTGCACTTGATTTGCAAAGATCAAACTTCAAACGCCTATATCTTTTGATCTAAAAAACATTTTTGAGTGATTCTAATTGGAGATGAAAGCTTATCTTGAGAGCTTTCCAATGATAGGTCATATGCCCAATTCTGATGTAAAACGAGGGAGATATATTTGTTTGAAGCTGAGCAGTTTTGTCAAACACTATAGGAGCGGGCGCGCAGTCTAAGAGGAGCGCCCGCCCCTAACTTTCTGCAACGATTCTACCTCCGTCTGCTGCAGCTAAGAGCGCTCGCGCAAGACCTTTGGAGCGCCCGCCCCTATACGCGCTACTCGACATTTTGCTGACCTTCCTAGGAAATTTAGTAAGGGTATAGATTTTTTGCTCATTTTAGAAAGAGAAATTCATTTCCTCAGTAGTTTTTAGGTTAGTTTTAGGTTTTTAGAGAGAGAAAATCTTAAATTTTGGAGAGAGAAAGTGAGAAACACAATGGTTTTCATGGATTTTGGATAATTAAAGGAGGAATTTGATGATTTGAAGATCTTCATCTTGTATTAATGAGCATTCTTTCTCTCTTTTCTCTTTATATGCTTTCTTTAATTGTTTTGTTAATGATGTTTGAATAGTTTTCCTTCTACTAGGTGTTGAGTGAAGTTTTCTAATGATTAATTGAGTTATTTGAGATAAATTTGATGATAATTGTGTGATTAAATTGATTGAATTGATGATGGCCTGTTGTTTGTTTTAGATTGGATTGATCTCCCATGATAGCAAATTTAATTGCATATTGGTTCTAGTTTGACAAGGGATTGTGAATTAAAATTGATGTATTTGATTGCATTTTGGGTTAATTTCTCTTGTGCACCTAGTCATAGAGGGATTTAGACTAGGAATTTGAGAGATTGCACTTGAGTGTAATTAATTCCCATTTTAATTCTTTCTTTGCATGATTGGTTATCAATGGTTTCTCATTAGCTTATTAATCGTTCAAAATGGATCTTTGCCCCTAGTAGACTCTATTATCCCTTGTTCTATATATGAGTGTTAGTGTAGTTGTAGTATCCTCTATCCATAAACCGACTTCGGCGTAGCTTAAGCATTAGATCAAGAACAATCTAGTATTACCGTTCCTTGTGGTTCAACTCCGAACTTACCACTAGACTTGTTTAGGGGTTAGTTTAGGATTTACAAATTTGTTTGATCCCTGGGAGGTTAGTCAACGACCTAATTTCCCCGCGTTCAAAATGCATTTTAATGGGTGCTAGAACGGTCACACATTCCACACTCAATCAAACACATTTATAATCAAACATCTCACAAACCAACCACGATGATAAGTAAGAGTTCGGTCCACAAGGAACGGGATATAATTGCTAAGGATCTTAACACTTAAGCTAGTTTGAAGGCTTTGGTTGTTTGGAGCTTCGTCGATTAGACAAACAAGCTATGGTTTCTAAATCAAGTAATTAAAACCACTAGGGAATAGGATCCACTCAACCATGGTAACCAAGCATATTGGGAGCAAATAAAGTTAAGAGATAGTAAAGACTACATGTAAGATCGACCTCCTGCAATTAAGAATACAACTCAAACTCCTAAACTTAGATCCCTCATTAGTTTAGCATGCAATAGGAGATAAATAATCAAAGTTGCAATAAGAAATGACAAACTTAATTCACATTCCCATGTCAAATTGAGGATATCATGCCAACAAGCCCAAAATCAAGGGTAACTACTCATATCAAAGTGAACTAACAAGCAATCTCATATAATCAACTTAATCACAAATCAATCACCAATACTTCACCCAAATTCACTTCATTAACCATAAGGTTGAGTTTCACCTAACCCCTAGCAAAGAGGACTACTCACAGCTCGTGGTGAGTAACATGCAAAGTAACAAGTTAGGGTTCTAAGTAGTTCAATAGATGGGGAAAAATGATTTACTAGAGATAAAACTAACATGCAACAACAATTCAACAAGATCAAGAGAGATTCAAAGTTTGCAATATCAAAATAAATTCAGAAAATAAATAGAGAAAAGTAAAGGAAGTTACTAAGTTGAAGCTTCAATGTTGAGTATAATTGCGGAAAATCTGAAAATAAACCTTGAATTTACTTCTACAATGATTGAAATTGGGAGTTTCTACACTAAATTATCAACTAATTTAATGAACTAAGTTGTTAACTAAGAGAAACGTTGCTAAAATGTATTCTTGGACTACTATCTTCAAAAAGAACTGAAGGGGTAGTATTTATACTCGCTGAATTACATAGGTAAATCCGTAAAAAATAAGTCGGTTTCCCAGTTAGGAGCTCCCGCTTTATAAGAATTGCGCACCCGCTCCTTTGTCTTCAGAAGGAGGCATAATTCAGCTCGACAGGGTGGAGCGCCCGCTCCAACGGGGGTGCACGCCCGCTCCTCCTGTTCCAGACAGGAGGCAGATTATAGCAGTGGAAACAGGAGCGCCCGCTCCTTCATGAGTGCGCGCCCGCTCTTCTATTGTTGGCTAAAGCATTTTGTGGTGCAAGTTACAGGAGCGGCCGCTCCAAAGGAGGTGCACGCCCGCTCCTGCTAATCTCAGAAAGGGGCAGAATCTTTGATCTATGGTAGGAGCACCCGCTCCTAGAGAGGTGCGCGCCCGCTCCTCCAAGAGTGGCCTCTTCCTTCATTCTTTGCTGCCTTCATTCTTTGTGCACCCCTTTTTTTTCAAACTTTGTTTGCTTGTCAAAGCTTATCTTATACCTGGAATCATGGAAAAAACACACACAAAGAGGTGGCAAAGCCAAGATATAACCTTTATATACAAAAAGGGGTTAGAAAGAGGGAAAAAGTAGGAGAAATGATAACAAAATCGGGTTAAAATCACCACTATAAGTGGTCAATTAAGCCACTTATCAAATCCCCCCAAGCTAGACAATTGCTTGTCCCCGAGCAATCCATATAGCTCAAAACAAACCGATAGATTATCCCTCTCAAAGAAAAACACATGCATGGATAAAAGGATCCTTAAGCAATAAAACTTGAGCATGAGGTATATGCCTAAGATCAACCATGGTCCTGACTAGCCAAGGCCTAGCTAACCTTCCTGAAAATACTCAACTTAGGCCTATTCAACAAATCTTACCACGTTATCACAAAGTTTAAATTCCCCCTAATGGTAGTGTCTCATGACTCCTCGAAGGAGCCGGAAAAAAGTAGATAAAGCAGGTTTTAAACACTCGGCATCTCAATGAAAAGTACCTTCTCCATATGCTTCGAGACGGGCGACACCTTCTTACCACAAACCTAGACCTTAAGTCTCGTACATTCGGTAAGGTTATCCTCACACTAGCCTAAACTAGCCAATTCTATGTTCAACTAAGGGCATCTAAACCATGCTCAAAATTTTAGTATCAAAAGAAAGCGAGTATCACATGCAATCCAATATCATCATTGCAAACCAATCAAAAGCAAAAATAAATTTTCATTTTCAAATCTCATTTTTTAATTTTTATTTTGAATACATATAGGAGGGAGAAAAGAGAACTAGTTAAAGAATTTGGATATTAGGGCTTTGGATTTTTAAGGGAAAAGAAAAGGGAAGATAGGGAAGAATTGGATATTAGGGCTTTGGATTGTTAGGGAAGGAGTATCATCAACTCATTATCAACAAAATCATCATAATATATAATCATCATCATAATCATCATCATCATAAAGAGACTAAAAGCAAACCAACCATGCATTGCATTCAACCATCAAGACAACCAACCTCAACTAAACCCAAAGAGCATCATCAAGCTTTTTCGACCACTTCTTCCTATTACGAGCAACCGTCTTCTCAAGGATCAACTTGATTTCACGATTTGACACTTTGGCTTGTCCACTGGCTAGTTTGTCGATGATAGGATAGACCAAACCTTTGATGAACCCCATGCTTTCTCAACATCTTTTGATAAACCGCTCCTATCCCAAGACAAAAATCAGAAAGCTTCAAAGAGAATAGGAGCGGGCGCTCTTGAGAAGATGCACGCCCGCTCCTCTATGATCCATAAAAATTAGTAACTACAGGTCTCAGCAGGAGCGCGCGCAGGACCGAGCACTCCATCAGCATTGCACGCCCGCTCCATGTTTTGAAGAAAGGAGTCAGGAATTCCTTCGAGTTTTGGAGCGGGCGCTCCAATGTGCCTGCACGCCCGCTCCATTTATGGGATTTAGGATCAGGAACTCCTTTAACTTTTGGAGCAGGCACTCCTAGAGTGCTGCACGCCCGCTCCTTAACTGGGTTACGAAATCAGAAGCTTTTATAAAAGTAGGAGTGGGCGCTCCTACGGTCCTGCCGCCCGCTCCTACTGGATCCAGTTAAAAAAAAAAAGATTTTCTTATCTCTTTTTACCCACTTACCCCATTTCTCACCACTCATTTCCCCATTTTTTACTCTTTCTCCTCTTCCCATCTATTTCTCTCACAAAAACCCCATTTTCTCTTCAAAATCTTAATCTCCTCATTAAATTTTTCAATCAAAATTCACAAATCCTTACTCTACATCAAATTTTCTTTCTAAAAACACCAAGTTCATCCAAATTTGAGCACTTAAATTCAAAACACTAAGTCACCACCATTGTTAAAAGAAGAAAAGCTTGGATTTTTGAAGAAATTGAAGCAAAGGAAGCAAAATTTGAGCAATACTTGGTTAGTTAAGAGTATTTTCATACTCTTTTTAGTATAATTTTCCTTCGCTACTTCACATTCCCTCTCAAACTAACCCTAAGGTTTTTCTTCCAACTTCTTTGTTCTTGTTTATTTTTTATGAATTGTGTTATTTATTTCATGATTTGTTGAAAATTTGAGAGTTATTGTGGTTGATATGCCTAAATGAAAATTTTGGTTGTGCTTGTGGTAAATTATATTTTGATTACTTCGTATAGTGATTAAGAATTGTTTATTCTTGTGAGAATTGTGGTTTTTGTGGATTGAATATTGTTGTGTGTGGGTTGAAAAATTTTCATTGGTTGTGGAAATTGTGTGTTGGAATATATTTGCTTGCTTGAAATAGGTACTTGGATTTATTTGGGGGTTTGAAGTGAAGGTGGTAGTAGTGTGATTGGTGATTGTGGTGTAGTGTGATTTTGTGAACCTTCTTTGCATTTTCCCTTCTTTTGTCAAAATGGTGTTGAGATTATTTGGAGGAGGAAAGAAAAGAAAAGCACAAGAAATCGCCATTCACACTAATGAAACCCAAATAAACAAAAATCAAAGCCAAACCCAGACCCAAAACCCAAACCAAAACACTTTTCCTACCCCACGTTAGAATCCTTGACAAGCATAAGAATACAGATGCCGAGCTTTTAAAGAGAAAAATTCTTCCAACCCTTTTCTATGATCAAGATGCATGCTGTAAGTTAGGGGTGGATGAAGGGGTTCGACGTGTGGTAAACATTTTCGGATGGTTAGAATTCCTTGACAAAAAGGAACAAACCTATGAACCGATCACACTCGAATTCCTTTCATCAATTTCTATACGCCGAATTAATGGTGAAGGGGAACCACTTGAGTGCGAAATTAAATTTAGGTTTTTCAACTCCAAAAAGACTTTAACTTTAACGCGACTCAATGAGATCTTCAGATGGCCTACCCTCAACCAAATCTACGATCCCGATAGTTTCCATTTCACAAGATATAAAGAGCAAGTTTGGTGGAACACTATAGTGGGATATCCTAACTTTACTACCCGGTCTAGCCATGCTTACCGCATTATCCACCCCGCACTCCGTATATTCATGAGAGTTATGGGGTATGCTTGCTTTTCAAAGCAAGACCTAGAGAAGCTCACTAAAAAGGAGATTAAATGCCTCTTTGTAGCTTCCCGATTTGAGGGGGAGCTTGAGGGTAATGTAAATATGGGATATTTGTTTATAAAGAGGTGCATAAAAATTAGGAAGAGTACGGAGTTGAGAGGAGAGATAAAATGTGGGGGTATGGTCACGATTATTGCAAGGGTGTTGGGGGTACGCCAACTACTTTGATCAAATGGTGCCGGTAAACGGCTCCAATGTCCTTGACATTAGTGGATTTTCATCAATGCAGTTCCTTGTTGAAGTCCACGACCGTGTAACCTGATACAATTGGTTGGTCAAGAGCAAACACCGTCATGCTACCCAATGCGACAGCAATGAACACTGTGGGGAACACTTGGCAAGTGCCAATTGAACCACTCCCCGCAGGAGTTCCCGACCTTGAATAACCATCTCAGCCTCGCCGCCATAGCATTTCCACCATCCCCTGATTCATGGTCGGTTCCTCTTCTACCTCTTCTTTCTTTGACCTAGAAACGGAATTCAACCAACTTAATTTCACCAACCAAAGAATTTTGTAAGAGGAACCGACCCTGATTCATGGTCGGTTCCTCTTCTACCTCTTCTTTCTTTGACCTAGAAACGGAATTCAACCAACTTAATTTCACCAACCAAAGAATTTTGTAAGAGAATGAATACCAAAGCTATGTTTCTGAAATGACCTATCAAAACCAAGTTGAAAGGGGAGACTTTCTTCCCTGTGTCAACTATCCATACCGCCCTGTTCAAGAAGGGCCGGTTCCGAGTTGGAACAATAACCAACCCACCTACTCCTATTGGCAAGGGCCTTGTAGCTCCATTTCAGAGTTACAATCCTATCCACCCTACAATTATTCACAACTCGGGGGTTGTGATTTTAGGGGGGACCCTTCTTATTACCACTTCCCCGAGACTTGTTGTAATATGACTCCCGAGGACATTCCTGATGACTACCCCTTAAGAGGATACTTCGAGTTTCCACCCGGGTATGATGGTGGTTGGGGCGAGGGTAGTGCGCCAAGTTTCGGCCACTACTGGAACCGTCCCAACTATGATCTTCCTCTTTATGTAGATCATCCTTCTTATTCCGGTGCTGTAGACCCAAATTACAATTACATGCCATCGCCGCCAAAAGAGGATGATGGGGGTAATATGTAGACATTTGTATTTACCGTTCCCTTTTTCCCTCCCATCATTAGTAACACCGAGGTCGGTGTCGATTTTTAGCTTGGGGGGGAATGATGTTTCTTATCGCATATAATTTAGTATGGGAATGGTAAACAAATGTCTAGCTTGGGGGGATCTTGTGGTCCTTTTTGCATAGGGGTGGTTTTCGAATTTGATAGTGTATGAGCTTATTGGAGACGCTATTTTTGTGTGTGTATTGAGAAGTTTGAGACTAGATGTGGAGTGTTTGGCATGTGAGGCTTAGCCTTTGGGACTTGTGGTTGGTTTTATATATGTTGTAATATGTTCTAGATTGCGTGCCTATTTTAGGTCGGTTGTTGTTCTTATCATGATTATATGGCATGCCTAGGCTAGAACAATTGCATGTTGATGTGTTTGTCTTACTTCTCTATCATATGTGTGCATTAAAGCATCTTTCTTCTACAATAGCTTTGGTTTAGTTGAGGTTGGTTGTCTTGATGGTTGAATGCAATGCATGGTTGGTTTGCTTTTGGTCTCTTTATGATGATGATGATGATTATGATGATGATTTTATTGATGATGAGTTGATGATACTCCTTCCCTAACAATCCAAAGCCCTAATATCCAAATTCTTCTCTATCTTCCCTTTTCTTTTCCCTTGAAAATCCAAAGCCCTAATATCCGAATTCTTTAACTAGTTCTCTTTTCTCCCTCCTATATGTATTCAAAAAAAAAAAAAATTGAAAAATGAGATTTGAAAATGAAAATTTATTTTTGCTTTTGATTGGTTTGCAATGATGGTATTGGATTGCATGTGATAGATACTCTCTTTCTTGTGGTACTAAAATTTCGAGCATGGTTTAGATGCCTTTGGTTGAACATAGAATTGGCTAGTTTAGGCTAGTGTGAGGATAACCTTATCGAATGTACGAGACTTAAGGTCTAGGCTTGTGGTAAGAAAGTGTCTCTCGTCTCGAAGGAATTTGAACCCTGAAAGGTAGTATTTGATCCCACATTGTTCTAAAACAAATGAGGTTTTATATTTTTCAAGCCATCTACATTTTTGAATGAGTGGCAAGGATCCTCCTTGGTTTAGTACCTAGATCGAGATCTTGAGCTCTAACTCCCAAGATCAAGGCCTAAACTACTTTAATTGTTAATGAAGGTTGTTTCATTAGGTGTATATGCATAATCGCAAGTTAAGGCATCCGATTTTAGTTTTCTTAAGTTTCCTTGTTCATTGTAAATAGTAGTTGGTTTTGTATATAAAGTGTTTCTCAAAAAAAAAATAAAAAAAATAAATAAATAAAAAATAAAGAGAAGTGATAAATAGTCACCACCCTAGCAAATAAACAAGCTTGGGGGTGCATTTTTGTTTAGAGTTTAATCGTAGTTCGTTTGTATTTGGAGTCAATGTTAGAACCCCACTTAGGGTTGCTTTTAATGTTTTACTCTTCATAGCTTGGCATCAAGTGCAAGCCCTCTTGTAGTTTTCCTCTATGCCTTAACTTGTTGTCGAAATCTTCAAATTTTGTGTTTGTTAGTAAGAGTAGTTGAAGCCACCGTCGATGGAGGGAGTTGGTTCACAAGCATATGGAGAAGGTAATTTTCATTGAGATGTCGAGTGTTTAAAACCTGCTTTATCTACTTTCTTCCAGCTCCTTCGAGGAGTCATGAGACACTACCATTAGGGAGAATTTAAACTTTGTGATAGGGGCGTGGTAAGATTTGTTGAATAGGCCTAAGTTGAGTATTTTCGGGAAGGTTAGCTAGGCCTTGGCTAGTCAGGACCGTGGTTGATCTTAGGCATATACCTCATGCTCAAGTTTTATTGCTTAAGGATCCTTTTATCTATGCATGTGTTTTTCTTTGAGAGGGCTAATCTATCGGTTTGTTTTGAGCTATGTGGATTGCTTGGGGACAAGCAATTGGCTAGCTTGGGGGGATTTGATAAGTGGTTTAATTGACCACTTATAGTGGTGATTTTAACCCAATTTTGTTATCATTTCTCCTACTTTTTCCCTCTTTCTAACCCCTTTTTGTATATAAATGTTGTATCTTGGCTTTGCCACCTCTTTGTGTGTGTTTTTTCATGATTGCAGGTATAAGATAAGCTTTGACAAGCAAATAAAGTTTGTGGAAGAACATTAAAGGCAGCAAAGAATGAAGGGAGAGGCCACTCTTGGAGGAGCGGGCGTGCACCTCTCTAGGAGCGGGTGCTCCTACAATATATCAAAGATTCTGCCCCTTTCTGAGATTAGCAGGAGCAGGCGTGCACCTCCTTCGGAGCGGCCGCTCCTGTACCCTGCACCACAAAATGCTTTAGCCAACAACAGAAGAGCGGGCGTGCACTCATGAAGGAGCGGGCGCTCCTGTTTCCATTGCTACAATTTGCCTTCTATTTGAAACAGGAGGAGCGGGCATGCACCCCCATTGGAGCGGGTGCTCCACCCTGTCGAGCTGAATTATTCCTCCTTCTGAAGACAAAGGAGCAGGCGCTCCTGTTTAGGAGCGGGCGCTCCTAACTAGGAAATCGACTTCTTTATGACGGATTTACGTATGTAATTCGGGGAGTATAAGTACTACCCCTTTGGATCTTTTTGAAGATAGTATTCTTAGAATAGATTTCAGCAACGTTTCTCTTAGTTAGCAACTTAGTTCATTAAATTAGTTGATAATTTAGTGTAGAAACTCTCAATTTCAATCATTATAGAAGTAAATTCAAGGTTTATTTTCAGATTTTCAGCAATTGTACTCAACATTGAAGCTTCAACTTAGTAACTTCCTTCACCTTTCTCTATTTATTTTCTGAATTGATTTTGATATTGCAAACTTTGAATCTCTCTTGATCTTGTTAAATTGTTATTGCATGTTAGTTTTATCTCTAGTGAATCACTTTTCCCCAATTATTGAACTACTTAGAACCCTAACTTGTTACTTTGCATGTTACTTACCATGAGTTGTAAGTAGTCCTCTTTGCTAGGGGTTGGGTGAAGATGGTTAATTAAGTGAATTTGGGTGAAGTATTGGTGATTGATTTGTGATTAAATTGATTATATGAGATTGCTTGTTAGTTCACTTTGATAGGAGTAGCTACCCTTGATTTTGGGCTTGATGGCATGATATCATTAGTTTGACATAGGAATGTGAATTAATTTTGTCATTTCTTATTGCAACTTTGATTATTTATCTCCTATTGCATGCTAAACTTATGAGGGATCTAAGTTTAGGAGTTTGAGTTGTATTCTTAACTGCATGAGGACGGTCTTACATGTAGTCTTTACTATCTCTTATCTTTATTTGCTCCCAATATGCTTGGTAACTGTGAGGAAGGTAGCCCGTTGTTGGGGATCCCACTTTCTCTTTTCCTATGGCCCTTTAAAAGCCTAGGACTTTACACTTTTGAAGGTGTGTTAGGGTTTGAATTCCTGACTGTTTGGGGGACCTTAAATTAGAATTGATTCTATTACGCATTTTTGTAAGAAACTAATAAGGAGTCGTCAATGAGTTTTAGGAAAACTCATAAACCTCGTTCATTCCTTTCTCCCAATTAGAGTTCAAAGGATATTTAGCATGAATTATAAGTTTACCCATGCCCAAATTGGTCTACTTGTACCAGAAATGAGTTCGAGAGCGAGGGTACTAAAACAATGTTCCCTTTAGGGGGAATCGCTATCCTAGCCCAAGTGCGGCCTCTACTTGCTCTTCCTTTTTCACAATTTCATCACCAAACAATATATGCAACGTGATACCTAAAACTAAGTTAGTTGATTTTATTTACAAGCATTAATCAACATAAAGATTACATTGCAACGAATGTCGTTATTCTTTGTTATTCAAATTCGTGAAAAGAACAAGAAATAAACAATATTCGCCTTGACTTAACTGGTAAAACAACAATTAATTATTTCAATTCTAGTCTTTAATTAACGCAAGATACTATGTGAAATTATTTAATTAAAAGTTTGTTTAAAGTGATCAAACAACACTAATCAATTGATTAAAGTTATTTAAACAAGAAAAGAAAAGTGATTTATCTAAGTGCTTAGGAAACTAACTATTTTCCTTTGTTTTCTAGATCTTTGTTTTGGATGTTTATGGACCTTCCTTCTTCTTCGTACCTCCAAGACTTCAATGGAATCAATTAGGGTTGGAGAGTATTTGGAAAGAGAGGACAAAAGTAGTATGATAGTAAGAGGGTTTGAGAGATTAGGGATTTCACAATGATAGGGTTTTAATTCTGATTTTTTTGTTGTTCTTAGGGCTAAAGCGAAGACCCCTATTTATAGGCGTAGGAATCTAGGTTTAGGGTTTTAGAGCTGCGGTGTTAGGTGGCGCGTGCAACTCTCAGAGTCGCGCTGGAGTGCCGAGCGCAACTCTAAGAGTTGCGTGCGGTGCGGTTTGCCTTTTACGAGAACGCGTTTTTAAAACTTCCATAACTTTTGATTGCAAATTTGGATTAAGGAAAATAAGATATCATTGAAAATATCTGAATGTCTAATTTCCAATGCCGTTAGAATTAGGTTAAAATCTGTTGTGGATCAAAAGATATGGTCGTTTGAGTGCAAAGGTGTCGGTTTTAGGGCCCAGTTTAGTATTTTGATGATAACTTCTTCGTTTGAAATCAGAATCGGGCTTATAATATACCGTTGGAAAGCTCTTTAAAAGGGCTATCCATATGTATAGGCTTTCAATGATTTTGGGTGGTTAAATTTTCTGGTTGGCTCGGTTGTCTACAATGTAAGATCTATTTGATCCAATGATGGCATTTAGGTCCGTTATTAATCAAGTTTAAACATGTATGAGCACGTTTTAGGCCTAATTATTAATCGAACTAGGCTCTAAGATAATTTGGTCTCAAATATAGTTTAACTTAATTCATAATGCATTTCGGAGTCCATAAACACTTCAACTTTGATCTAGCATGAAGAACGAGTTTTTGTTACATCATCGCACTTCCTGTCGGGATAAGAGGCCAAAAGTAGTTGTCTACAGTTACCATGGTTGAGTAGATCCCATTCCCTAGTGCTTTTAATTACTTGATTTAGAAACCATAGCTTGTTTGTCTAATCGACGAACCCCCAAACAACCAAAGCCTTCGAACTAGCTTGAGTGTTAAGATCCTTAGAAATTATATCCTGTTCCTTGTGGACCGAACTCTTACTTATCATTGTGCTTGGTTTGTGAGATGTTTGATTATAAATGTGTTCGAATGAGTGTAGAATGTGCACCGTTCTAGCACCCATTAAAATGCATTTTGAACGCGGGAAAATTAGGTCGTTGACTAACCTCCTAGCGATCAAACAAATTTATAAATCCTAAACTAACCCCTAAACATGTCTATTGGTAAGTTCGGAGTCGAACTACAAGGAATAGTAACGCTAGATTGTTCTGGATCTAATGCTTAAGTTACGCCGAAGTTGGTTTATGGATAGAGGACACTACAACTACACTAACACACATATGTAGAACAAGGGATAATAAAGTCTACTAGGGGCAAAGATCCACTTTGAACGATTAATAAGCTAATGAGAATCCATGGATAACCAATCATGCAAAGAAAGAATTAAAATGGGAATTAATTACACTCAAGAGCAATCTTTCAACTTTCTAGCCTAGATCCTTCTATGACTAGGCGCATAAAAGAAATTAACCCAATATGCAATCAAATGTATCAATTTTACTTCACAATACCTTGTCAAACTAGAACCAATAAACAATTAAGTTTGCTATTATGGGAGATCAATCCAATCTAAAACAAACAACATGCCATCATCAATTCAATCAATTTAATTACACAATAATCATCATATTTATCTCAAATAACTCAACTAATCATTACAAAACTTCACTCAACACCTAGTAAAAGGAAAACTATTCAAACATGATTAACAAAACAATTAAAGAAAGCATAAAGAGAAGAGAGAGTAAGAATGCTCATTGATATAAGATGGAGATTTTCAAATCATTAATTTCCTCCTTTGATTATCCAAAATCCATGAAAGCCATTGTGTTTCTCACTTTCACTCTCCGAAATGAATTTCTCTCTTTATAATGAGCAAACAATCTATTTATACTGACGGGCGTTAGAACGGTCGCACATTCCACACTCAATCAAATAAATTTATAAATCCTAAAACTAACCCCTAAACAAGTCTAGTGGTAAGTTCGGAGTCGAACCACAAGGAACGGTAATGTTGGATTGTTCTCGATCTAATGCTTAAGCTACGCCGAAATCGGTTTATGGATAGTGGACACTACAACTACACTAAAACACATATAAAGAACAAGGTATGATAAAGTCTACTAGGGGAAAAGATCCACTTAGAACAATTAATAAGCTAATGAGAATCGATTTGATAATCAATCATGCAAAGAAAGAATTAAAATGGGAATTAATTACCATCAAGAGCAATCTCTCAAATTCCTAGCCTAGATCCCTCATTGACTAGGTGCATAGAAGAAATTTACCCAAAATGCAATCAAATATATAAATTCTAATTCACAATCCCTTGTCAAACTAGAACTAACATGCAATTAAGTTTGCTATCTTGGGAGATCAATCCAATCTAAAACAAACAACATGCCATCATCAATTCAATCAATTTAATCACACAATTATCATCAAATTTATCTCAAATAACTCAATTAACCATAACAAAGCTTCACTCAACACCTAGTAGAAGGAAATCTACTCAAACATGATTAACAAAGCAATTAATAAAGCATAAAGAGAGAAGAGAGTAAGAAATGCTCATTGATATAAAATGGAGATCTTCAAATCATCAAATTCCTCCTTTGATTATCCAAAATCCATGAAAACCATTGTGCTCCTCACTTTCTCTCTCCAAAATTTGAGAGTTTCTCTCCCTAAAAACCTAAAACTAACCTAAAAACTATTCTAAAACTGAAAAATCCTCTTTTTTTAATGAGCAAAAAAAAAATCTATTTATTACCCCTTACAAAATTGCTTAGGAAGCTCCGCAAAAAGTCAGCTGAAACGGGAAAAGGTCCGACCGAACTCTATGTAGGTTCGGTCGGACTCAGGGTAGGTTCGGCCGAACTCAGGGTAGGTTCGGTCGAACCTCCCTGATCCTTGTTTGGTCGAACTTTCCTGGTTCGACCCCTCCTGTAAACATGCTGAAAACTTGGTTGAAACTGCCTTGGAGGTTCGGTCGAACTTTTCAAAAGTTTGACCACACCTTGGTTCGACCGAACCTCTTAGAGGTTCGGCCACACCTCCTCTTGAACTTCCTCTTCTTGCTTCCTCTTATTCCCTTTTGCTCCTCTTGTCTTTGTCCATGCCTCCATACTTGGCCAAGGGGCCTCCTACCGTGCTTAGGACCGTCATGGAACCTGCAAAAGATAGCAAAGATCACGAGAGCATGGGGATGGTAAAATTATGCATTAAGATTATCAAAACAAGCGCAAATAAGCATACTTTTCATCCATAAAAGAAAAGGAAGCCATAAGAGGAGAAAAGAGGTAGAAAACCTAAGAAAAACAGGAGAAAAGAGACCAATACACTACCCCTAAGGGTAACATAAATGTCACTCATCATATACCCTAACTAAATTGCCTAGGAAGCTCTGCAAAAAGTCGAGCAGAGCGTATAGGAGCCGGCGCTCCAAAGGTCTTGCGCGGGTGCTCTTAGCTGCAGCAGACGGAGGCAGAATCGTTCCAGAAAGTTAGGAGCAGGCGCTCCTCTCAGACTGCGCGACCAGTCCTATTGCGCTGGACAAAACTACTCAGCTTTAAACAAACATATCTCCCTCATTTTACATCAGAATTGGGCATATGACCCGTTGTTGAAAAGCTCCCAAGATAAGCTTTCATCTCCAATTAGAATCACTCAAAAATGTTTTGTAGATCAAAAGATATAGGCGTTTGAAGTTCGATCATTGCAATCAAGTGCACATTTCTTCATTACTTGTTCAATTATGTTTTATATTTCTTCAATCTTGAGCAATGAACTTATCTAAGTGTTCTTTAACATAACAATAAACCAATAAAGTTTAATCTAATGCAAGAAGCAATCAAAATATGCAAGAAAAGCCAAAATTGAGCAATAATGACATTTCACACGCAAACACGACAAATGTAATAAAACGTTATTAAAACCAAGTAAAAAGATATCAAAAATATGAAAAACTAACTAGAAAATTCCTAATAATAGTGACATAAATGACATTTATCAGTACCCTTACCCATATTAATGTCCTTTTTTCAATTTTATATACTACATATTTATTATTTGTTATTCACTCACTTTTTTTTTTTTTTTTTATGTATTTTATGTACTTTTTCCTCTATTTTTTAATTTTCGTGTTTTTTGACAAACAAAAACTTTATTTGAAGATAGAGGGAGTATATAAATAATATAAAAAAAGTCATTAATGTCAATTTTTAGGAGCATAGGAGTAACCGAGTAAGGGAAACCGAGGCTGGCCGTCAAAAAATTGCTAAGGGAATCACGGAGTATATTGTATATTGGAGCTGGAGCCCGCGAATCTGGACATGTTTAAAATTCGGCCTCACAATCCAATACCACACGTCCACACCATTTTAAACCTCAGCTTCAAAGCTCAAGCCTTCAACAATGGCGTCTTCTAGAGCTTGCATTTCTCGAATTCCCTTACTTCGTTCATCTTGTCTCTCCTCTTCACTCCTTTTCTCTTCTCTCTCTTCTCCAATGTCCACTTCCCGCAGATTTAGTCGTCTCTCTGCTTCTCTCTCAACCCAAGACTCAAATACTCATCATTCTACTGAACAAGTTCTCATTCCCAAAACTATGAGACCCAGTTGGAAACCCTTGTGCTTGTATTATACTCAAGGAAAATGCACCTTGGTAAGCTCACTTTTTTCCTGATTTCTGATTTATTTTCTTCAAAATTGTTTCGATTTTTAAGAAGCTAGATTGTGGAAGGAATTTTGGGAATTTGATGATTTGGTGAAAGAAGACGATTTTCAGAAGAATTGTTGGGGATAGAGTTTGTTGGGTTTTTCAATGCTTGTTGTAATATGTTGCACGCTAAGTGTTCGATGAAATGCCTGAGTTAATTGTATGAATGTAATGTTAGTTTGTTAACTCTGGTGCTTACTTTAGTATTTTAGCTTCTAAGTGCTCGTTATAGGACTAGCTGATTGAGACACGATTTGTTTTATTCAGAAAGTTGCTATATGGCCGCCTTTTCTTGTATCATTTCGTGTCATTTGTCATATTATATTAGAAGTAGTTGATTAATTGATGACATTAATCTATGTTTCTTTGAATACCATTGATGTTGAGAAAAGACCTTTGGGAAAAAGATCGCTGGATAACTTCGAGCTTTCATGAACTCTGTGCCATCCATTTTATTGATCTTATCATTTTGATCATTTTTTTCTTTGCTATCACCAGGCAATATAGAAGTTATGTTTCGGGGTTTGGGACTGGTGAGTGTATATGATTCCTTCTTTATATGAAGTCATTCCAGAGTTATTTAATTTTCCATCTGTAGTTTCAGTGTAGTTAATGAATTCATGATGACAAATTAACTCATTTCTTATGTTATATTTATGGAACTGGCTCTCTTTTTAATAATATATTTGTTTTTCAATGTTGTTTATTTTTCATGATCGAGTAGATCATATATCCTTTGTACATATCTTGAAAATATAAATGAAATTCAATCTACTGTTGGAAACCAAAAACCAACAAACTTTGTGATGGTGTGGAGCTATGATGAACATGTTCCGTCCTGCTACTTTGTTTCTTGTTTTCATTATATTTATAAGCACTTCTTGGGGAAAACCAAATTTGCTGCATTTTTCAGAGCTGGTAGCATTATGAAACTGCATTTCTCATGCAATTACTTCAATATGCAGATGAATGAACCTTTCCATCTGGACATGTTCAATCACAATTGCTCTGTGCCCCTTGAAGAAAATATTTCTAAATCTGAAAAGTTGCGCTCACAGAATATAGATTTCTTTCTGGTGCTCGATTTGGAAGGAAAAGTTGAAATACTTGAATTCCCAGTTATGATAATTGATGCTAAAACACTGCAGGTTGTTGATTTCTTCCACAGGTTTGGTTCTGTTACCAAATTTACTGCAATTTCTACTATGCTCTTCCCTTTTATGATGTAGGTTCTCCAAACTTCAGTCTTTTTTAATGGCATGGATGGTTATGTTAAATTATGATGTGCCTCAGTTGCCCTCCACTTCCCAGGCAAAAGATAAAATAAAAAGGATGTTTGATATATTCACATTGTGATATGGCGAGATCTATGTTTATGTTCTCTTAAGAGAGAGATTTTGCAAAGGTTCCTCAATAAAATTCCAAGATTTTGCACCCTTATTACTTTCTAATAGCATTGTTAAAACGGTTTGACAATTCGGTTTGAAAACGGGTCGGTTTCGGTTCAGTTCAAATTATTATCGGTACGGTTCGGTTTTGGTTTATTCTTGAGCGGTTTTAATTCGGTTCAGCTTGTAAATGGTTTGGACGGTGGGTTGCGGTTTGTTAACGGTTCCGGTTGGAAACGGTTTCGGGATAGAAACGGTTCTGTTCTTTTTCGATTTGGTTTTATTTCAGTTCGATTTAGAACGGGTTCAGTTCATTAACGGGTTCGGTTCTTATACGGTTTAACATTAATTGGATCGGTTCGGCTTTGGGTTTACTAAAATATGGTTTGAGTCGGTTTTCGGTTTCAAAAAATCTTAATTTTTTATATTGACTTTTATTTGTTTTTGAAAGATCAAAGGATGCAATCATTTCATTCTAAAATTTTTGAGAATTACAATAATACATCATAAGAATTTGACTAGGCCAACTTTGATCCAATAATATAATTCCGAGCAAAATATGAAGCAATTTGTGATGTCGTTTAAAGAGAAAACGAAAATTATTTTTGCTTAATCCATAATTACATAAAAAAAGTCAAGGAAAACAATAATGTACTCCATAGTAAACATGTGTGCATAATTAGATTTCATTTAAAATTTCTTTTAATGTGATTTTAATCTTCCCTTTATAGTAAGCGGTTTGTGAATGGTTCAATTTATAAGCGGTTCGATTCATGAACGATTTGGTTTATAAACTGTTCGGTTGGTAAGTGGTTTGGTTTATAAACAGTTCGGTGCAAACGGGTTGCAGTTTGTTAATGGTTCAGTGTAAACAGTTTTTGTCCCGGTTCAAACGGTTTTGGGTTAGAAACGGTCCGGTACATTTTCAGTTCAGTTTTATTTCAGTTTGGTTTAGAACTGGTTCGGTTCGTTAACGGGTTTGGTTCTTATACGGTTTAACATTATTCGGATCGGTTTGGTTTTTGATTTACTAAAATACGGTTTGGATCGGTTTTCAGTTTCCAAAAATCGGTTTTTAATCGGCTGCGGTTTCGGTTTGAAATTTGACAGTGTTACTTTCTAAGCTATAAGCTTTTGCAGTTTTTAGCATGCATTTATTTAAGTGGCTTATTCACTTCTTCTGTATATCTTCAGGTTTGTTAGGCCTACAAAGATGAGTGAGCAAAGGATAAAAGAATACATTGAAGGAAAATATGGGAAAATAGGTGTTGACCGGTAAGTTCAAGCTAGGACATGTTAAACATGTATCCTGACCTGATTTATTGTCCTTGTTTAGTAAAATGAAAAACCCATTGCCAACTTTTTTATCTATTTACTTTGAAATTAATCTAGTTGCTTTTAAATTTAAGATGTTGCACTTCTTTTGGCAATTCAAAGTCCATACAAAACTGCTTTAAATTTAAGATGTTGCACTTCTTTTGGCAATTCAAAGTCCATACAAAACTGAAAGGGTTAATTTTCACTTTTTCAGCAATTTGATGCGATAAAGTTTCTGATGTTATGGAGTTGATAATTTGATATAATATTTAAATGTTTGCAGTGTTTGGGATGATACAGCTATACCTTTTAAAGATGTCATTCAAGAATTTGAGGCTTGGATCACTGGTCATAACTTGTGGGAAAAGGAGAGTGGTGGATCCCTATCTAAAGCTGCGTTTGTGACTTGGTGAGTGTTATTAAGTAAACACACTGTAATTTCTGAGTTCATCAACGATTAGATACTGGATTCTTCTTTGTTAGTTAAAGCAAAAGAGGATTTGACTTCATGCCCATTCAGCCCAGTAAACTCCCGTTTATGGCATATAGCTGGAAGACTTATGTAGTTATATCAGGCATAACTATTATATCTTCAAGGTTTTCATGTGAAAATGTCAATAATACCTATCATATACCTGCAGTTGCAGGCGTTGCAGCTGTACATGTAAGTTTGTAGTAAGGGTACAATCGATCCTCTGCAATTTTCCAAATTTCTTAAGTTAACTTGTGATTAAAATTATGTCATTGCATTGTCATCTACTTGTCATTCTTGCATGAAAGTGTGTAGAAGACAGTTGTAAGGAGATGATCAGTGAAGAAGGGTGTTGGTTTGATCCATTCAAGGTCTAGAAAACTATGAACTGGATAACCAACTTTGATTAGGATATTACATTTTGCAGTATCAAACCTATACCCCCTTGACATGTTTAGATGAATATTAGCATGACCTGAATGCTGCATCGTAGAATCTTCAAATTGTCAAGTCTTGGTGATAACATCCTTTATTTATTAATTTTTTTGCAGTACAAAAGTTGGTGCAATGCTAATTGGTTAGCATGTAATTTAATTTGCATTGGGCTGGTCTAATTAGCATATTAGTTGTAAGATTTACATGCCTGTAAGTTGTGCCCTTATTGATTTTGTTTTTGTGGTCTCTCTATTGTCTTATTTAGTTGTTACTTAAAACTCCCTGATTCTCACGTCATTAGAAGTAGAGAACTTAGGCTGCAGACTAGAATATTGACTTTTCATTTTCTGTTACAGTGGCAACTGGGACATCAAAACAAAAATTCCTCAGCAATGTCAAGTATGTGGCATGCAAATCCCCCCTTATTTCATGGAGTGGATTAATTTGAAGGATATCTACTTGAACTTCTATAATAGAACGGTAGGTTATTGTTGGCAAACTGGCAGTTAATTGTTTAGTTCTTGATTGATCCTCAACTGGAGTCTAGGCATAGGAGTTCTATGCTGGCTTGCAAATTGCAATCGTGCATGCTTAATTTTCCATTAGTCAGGACTAGTCGGACTGCGGCTTTGCTGATTCTATCTTTTCCTTTGTCTTTCTGTTCTAACATGACTTGCTTATTCATTATGCCAGGCCAAAGGAATGAGGACCATGTTGGATCAACTTGAAATCCCATTATTGGGAAGTCATCACCTGGGTATCGATGACACAAAGAACATAGCAAGGGTTGTACAACGGATGCTGGCAGATGGTGTATTGATGCAGATTACTGCCAGGCGGAGTCCTGCAGATCCCAGAAGTGTTGATTTTCTTTTTGAAAACCGCATTAGGTATCATTCTTTTTGCATTGTTTTAGTCATGATTGTTGGTTAAGCTTGTTGCATGTTAAATATATAAACTTTGTAGTTGATGTCCCTTTGTCTGTAGGTGAAGATCAGTTGGATTTACAACTGATTGCTGCAGTTGAATCTGTCATGCTAAACTAGAAGATATGTGAGATAGCAACTACTGACACCAGTGGATTCTTTCATAGGAAAATTTGGAGCTTCTAGTTTAAATCTTGAGGGATGCATACTTGCATTGTATATGTAATGGGAGAAGGTGTCGTATTGATGTTGCATGAATCCAAACCTTTTGTCCCACTTTCTATATTCTATATAAAGCCTTTTATTGATATTGCATGAATCCAATCCTTTTGTCCCACTTTCTATGTTCTATATAAAGCCTTTTAGTGGTCCTTGTCACTCAAACCAAACACATTTGAGATTATCTACACCAAAAAAACAACCCCATTGTCCCATTTCAATCATGTATATGAAATTCATCTTGGCTTCCACAACTAATGAGATTGTATCATTTTTTCATCTTTGAATGATATATCACAACTCGCTTTTTATTTCTTCTTATTTTCTAGGGCTACGCAAGTACTTTTTAGTGGAAAGAACTTGTGTTGGACATGGAGGGGCATGAAGCAAAAAATGCATTTGCAATCTTTTTTTTAGTGATTTAGTAGCAGTCAACAATTTATCTCTTAATTAGGTTTGAAGTGTACTACATCATGGTGAACCGAAAATAAATTATTTTTCTAAGAATTCAAGATGAGAATTTATATCGTTTCAGTATATATAAAAAGGAGAAATTAGAAGTTTATCTCCAGAATAAACATGTAACGTTTATCCCAGGTTAATTTTGGTATATTGCCATGGTGAAGTGAGGGTACTCTTGGGATTCATGAAATATGTAGGTGATAATTTGAACACAAAATTGATGGAGTATTCAAGAAGAAGCAAGTGAAGAGGCTCACAAGTAGCTTCAACACAAATGAAGGGCGTTCACAAGCAAATGACAAATATCTACCTAAGGGGTTAACCATTCCCTTTATTTTTATATGTTTTCTTAGGGTTATCTTTGAATTTAGTGGCAAAGCTGTCAGAAATGGTGATGTTGGGTTTGTTGTGGTTATTGACGTTAGTCTCTATTGAAACAACTTGAAACTCCATTAAAAACGTTCTTCATTGAATTTGCTTGTGAGCTTTTTGCCTTTGACACCGTCAAGAAACAACTAAAGTTAATGTTTTCATATTTACCTTTTTTTAAAAAAATTAAAAAATACTTATTAAATGAACTTGCAAGAAAACTAATGCATTTTATTACAATAATGTTATAAGATAAACACTTTTAATTCATCATGAGGATAAGTAAGAGCGCGCTTGGAAAAAAAAAAGCCCCCTTCAACTAATATTGACCTCTTCCCTTTTTCCAAATAATACCCCATCTTTCCACCAGCTAGCATTTAAAGCTTGATGTATTGCCAAAATAGACCCCTCAATTCTCTCATTTCTAGTTGAGGCAATTCCCACATTTTTTGGCGGTAAAAGTGTTTGGTGGGAAAAAATACAACAACGTTCAAGAAAATAACATATCATCCAATATTCCCAATTTCTTTTTTTAAATAAAAAAAAAAAAAAAAAAAAGCCCACTCTCGATAACCACGTGCTTTGGATACCCAATTTAAATTACCCTACCAAATATTCATTTCCAAACAATTTGGACAAAAAAGTGCATAAAAACATTAACTTCTTCTTCAAATAGCGCGTCGTATCACGTGATACTTAGCGCGTGAGATAAAACAAAAAAAATAAAAATTAAGCAAATAATATGAACACTCCCCCCTTTTTTCTGCCCTAGTTCCTCCTTCAAAATAACAAGCGCATGAAAAATGAACTTCGAATGAATTTGAAAACAGAGGAGAGAGAAAAAGTGTGATGATAATGCTGTTATTACCCTAAAAAACTCCAGATTATTCAACATTTTCTTCGTTTGATCGATAATCAATGAGATGATTCGGGATTTTTGTGGATGAAATTTGCATTGGAGTTTCTAGGGTTTATGTGATTGTTTTTTGGGGGATCAAATAGGAGTTGTCGACGAAGAGGTAAGTGTTTCTGAGTTTGATTTGAAGGTTTAATTTGATGAATGTTGGTGTATAATTAGGGTTTTTATTTCTGTAATGTTTGTTGGATGAATAATCGAAAATAGGGGGGTTTGCTCTGTTTTTTTTGAAGTAATTTGTGATGCGAAAATCTGAATCGGAAACCATTTCTCCTTCGAAAGAAGGGAATGGGAACCGGTCGGGTGTAAGAACTCGAAAGAAGCATAAAAGACTTGATGCAATTAGTGAGGAGGTGTATAATAAGAATCGGGGGGTTAAATTGGAGTCTAATGAGGGTACTAGTAGAAGAGGGGAATTAGTGGGGAAGGAGACGGAGCTTCGTCGAAGCTCGAGGGCGATAAGGGCACCGGTGATTCTTGATTCGTCGCCTCCCCCTTCGAGGAAGAGGCGGAAACTTGATAAGTTAGGGGGGAATGTTAACGGGGGTTCAGGGAAGAAGTTGAGGGGGAAGGGGAAAGTGAAGAATGATGGTCCTATTCCGAGTGTTGTGAATTCGGAGGAGGAATTGGGAGCTTTGAGGTTGAGGGTAAGGTCTAGGGGTAAAAGTGAAGGACTTAGTTTGGTAGGTAGTCGGAATAAGGCTCGTGGGAAGAGGAAGCTTTGTTGGGATGATGATGAGGAGATTAATTCTGTAAAGGATGATCCGGTGGAGGAAGAGCCTTGCTTGGATAGTGATAAATCGAAGGTTATGGAGTCTAGTGAACCTGGTAGTGTTAGGGTTTCAGTTGATGATGAGGATGAGGATGTGGATGAGTTGCATGATGATCATTTAGAAGATGGCAACTTGGAAAATGCGGTTGATGCCTTAGGGGATGAAGGTGATGGGGATTGTATGCCCTCAAAAAGTGGTAGAATAGTCGGAAATGAGGAGATTAGCGATGGTAGTCTTGTTCATCTTGTGGATATAGAGAGTGAAGGTCCTAAGGATAATGTATCTATGGAAAATGTTGATAGGATTGACAATATGGTAGGTGATGAGAAGAATCATGAAGCATTGGGTTCATTGAAACATGATGAGGGTGATGAAAATCAAAATCAAGCAGCAGAGGTGACTGCGATGGCTACTGATTTAGCTGAAGATGTGGGACATGATGTTTTAAAAGAGGTTGTTGCAGAAGTTAAGGAAAAACATGCAGAGGTTGATGGTGGTGCAGACCAGGCTGATTGCAATGTTGCTGTTGGTGGGATTCCTAAATCACGTGTAAAGAAGGGAAGACGATGTGGTTTGTGTGGGGGAGGGACTGATGGAAAGCCTCCAAAGGTTACGGCTAATGATTCAGCTGGGAGTGACAATGAGGCATACAGTGGTTCATCTGCTTCTGAGGAATGCAACTATGATCCATGGGATGGTTTTGGTGATGAATCTGGTTGGCTTGGAAGACTCTTGGGCCCCATAAATGACCGATATGGAATTGCTGGAATTTGGGTTCATCAACATTGTGCTGTATGGAGTCCAGAGGTGAGTTGCATGATTCATATTCTTTTTACTTGTCTACCTTTATCCTACATGATAATGTGTTTAATTTGTCTGAAAAGGTTTGAGTCTACTAGGAACATACAAGATATTTTGCTCCTTAGTCCTTATGATTTAGATGCTTTAGCCTTACAAAGTTTGGTAATTTGATCGAAGTTAGGTTCAGCTTCTGAGCAATTGTAAGGATGCTTACCCTATCAATTAATTGTGTCTCTTGAAAGAAATTGGAATGATAATGTTTTAAAATATATTTAAAATTTAATGGCAGATAGCTTCAGATAAAAAGAATAACTTTTAGCTTCATGTGTACTTCCCAGGCGTGTTTACTAATTTCAGACATACACCTGGTGTTTCAATATGTATGTGAATGTGGCCTGAGTTTTCAATTAAAATTTCCTTCTCTGTGTCGGAATCGTGTACCCTCATGCTGCCTCTCAGTTTTTTTTGAAAGCATCCATGGTATACTTGTTTAAGTTGTATCATAAAAATGGAATGAAGAGCATCCCCACCGGTTGTAATGAACAACCTGCTTGCAAATAATTAAAAGTTGGAGCAGTGAGTTTACTAGTGTGAAGCAACACTAGTTGTAGCTTGGTGATATATATGTAGCTCCACAAAGCGGTGTGGTTTCACATATATCCTAGGATACATGGACACTTCATCCAACTGCCATGTTCGTGTCGGACACCGTTTCAGACACCGACACTCGTGGGACACATGACGATATGTCTCGGACCGTATCCTACTATGATATGGGTTGTTCAACTTTTTTTAATTAGAAAATTTAAGTAAAGTAAGATAAATAAGGTAATTGTTAAATAATATGGGTGCCTTTATATATAGCTCATTGTTAATATGATCTAATGAGAGGACAAATATATGGCCAAATTCATTTTTTAAAATATATCATATGAGTTTTAACATCCCGTACCCGTGTCCCTTATTTTGAGATAGACGTTTTCCCGTATCCATGTCAGTACCCGTTCTTGTGCAACCTAGCATATATCATGGTTCCACTTGGCACTTTAAAAGCATTAACTTCCAGAAATTGTGTTGCTAAGGTTGATGTTTGTTGCTTTTCTTTTATTATAAAATAATTTTAACATGTGGGACCCATTTAAGTTAGAAGAGAATGTTGCTTACCATTAGAGGGTAAAGTAGTTTTCTTTATGGTAGTAGATTAGAAAGCTGAGTTGGCAAACATAGCTACAAGGCTTATAGCTCACCATTGCTTTAATTATATTAAATTTTATTCTTCGTCTTTGAATTAATCTTTATTGGTGTATATATACGAGATCTGTGGAAATAATATCATGTTTTATAATCAAACATAAACTGAAACATATATTTTGAAGATAAAAGTTTCAAAAAAAAGGAAAATAAATTCCTTTTCAATTTAATTTGGCTTTAAATTATAGGCGAGGTTTAGTTGACTTTGCTTTAGATACATGTCACACACCTATAGAAACTGAAGGGTCTATAATTTCTCTTCAAATGATTGCCCGTTCTGTTTTTTTTTTTTTTTTTTTTTTTTCCCTTTTATTTATCCATCCATTCCCCTTTATGACCCTATAATATCCAATTTCTATCTAATCGAAAAGTGGGATCATGGAGAGGTTTAATGAGGTAGAGGGTTACTGAAAATGACTTGGTTGGAAGGGGTTAGGAAGGATATGAAGCGTATGGATTTGCATGAGAATGGGGTATTTGATTGTAAAGGATGGAGGAGGAAGATTTTTGTGGATGACTATACGGAATAATCACTTTGATATATAGCCGACCTCACCTATGGGATTAAGGCTTTGATTGATTGGTTGAATCAAATAGATAGGGGGGGGATGCATGCTTAAAACTTGGCTGCCATTTCATCTATATGTCCTTTTGTTTTAAGCATTAAGTTGCTGTTTCAGTACCATTTTTTGTTCAGATGCCTTTAAATACTTCCAAGGCGTTTGAGAGACATAGTGTACACATCTTTTTTGGGGCTCTTGGTTGTATGAAGTTTGTTCTTCCCATGCTTTGATTTAATATCTATAATATTACCAAAAAAAATGTACACGTGTTTGGTGTTTAGGTTATCAAATAGTTAGGATTGGAAATTGCTGACCTTCTGACATTCAATGTTTAATACTTCCTCCGTTTTTTAATACTAATAACACTTCCCTAAAATGGAAATGTCACAATACTTGCAACACACTATAATTGGAGAGTTATTTTGGGAAAAGTTGTACTATTTCCCTTATGTGAAGCACATGGCCCGCTAAATTATACTTCTTAAATACCGTGAAAAAGTGTGTGCTGCAGCTATTAAAAAATAGAGGAAGTAGCTGGTAACATCGGTCCATATATTGTTTTTTTTTTTGGCTCTCGACAGCCTGTCAGCTTTTTCTTTTGAGTTCCTAAGAGCATTATGATGTGTACCAGTTTATGCTATTTTTTTTCCTCATTCAAAAAATTTTGTTGTTGACTAATGTCTGTAGGTTTATTTTGCTGGCTTAGGGTGTTTAAGAAACATCAGAGCTGCACTTTGTAGAGGAAGGGCGTTGAAATGTACCCGTTGTGGAAGACCTGGGGCAACTCTTGGGTGCCGTGTGGATCGGTGTCCAAGAACTTACCATTTGGTAAGGAGCCATCTAACTTTTGTTCATAGCTTATTGCAGGCAGACCTTTCATTTTGTCAAATTCTCATCTTATGCTAACCCTTTTGATGTTGATGTGAATTTTCTACTGCTCATATTGTGATCTTGTCCAGTATCTTGTATACCTTTGAAAATTGTTGTTATTGTCTGCCATTTATCGACGCATGTGTTGTGTGTGCTCTTCTTACACATTGTCTCATAACTCTAGATCGTTTGCAGTCAGAAGGTTTAAACTTTCATCAATTGATTCAATTTATTGTTTCTGTTGTTGATTGGTTATTTCCCAATTTACTTTCCACAGCCTTGTGCACGAGCTAGTGGCTGCATATTTGATCACCGTAAATTTCTTATAGCCTGCGCTGATCATCGGCATCATTTCCAACCTCATGGGTTTCAATATGCACAACATATGAAGAAGCTTAAGGCTAAGAAGGTGAGGTTGGAACTGAGAAAGGTGTCAAATGATGCTTCACGAAAAGATCTTGAGGCAGAAGAAAAGTGGTTGGAGAAGTGTGGTGAGGATGAAGAATTTTTGAGGCGTGAATCAAAAAGGCTTCAGCGTGATTTGTTAAGAATTGCCCCTGTGTACATAGGGGGCCCACATTCTGAAGGTCAGAAATCTTTTGAGGGTTGGGAATCTGTTGCAGGACTCCAGGGTGTCATACAATGTATGAAAGAGGTTGTCCTCTTGCCTCTTCTGTACCCAGAGTTTTTTAAAAACATGGGGATTACACCACCCAGAGGCGTTCTATTGCATGGTTATCCTGGAACAGGCAAGACTCTAGTTGTGCGCTCATTGATTGGGGCCTGTGCTCGTGGGGATAAACGCATAGCTTATTTCGCCCGGAAAGGTGCAGATTGTTTGGGAAAATATGTTGGGGATGCTGAGCGACAGCTTAGACTTCTCTTCCAGGTTGCCGAGAAATCTCAGCCTTCAATAATTTTTTTTGATGAAATTGATGGGTTGGCACCTGTTCGTACGCGGCAGCAAGACCAGACTCACAGTTCAGTGGTATCCACCTTGCTAGCCTTAATGGATGGCTTAAAGTCTCGAGGATCTGTTTATAGTTATAGGTGCTACAAACCGTCCTGATGCTGTAGATCCAGCTTTAAGACGCCCTGGAAGGTTTGATAGAGAAGTTTATTTTCCACTACCTTCAACGAATGATAGAGCTGCTATTTTGGCTCTTCATACAAGAAAGTGGCCTAAACCAGTATCTGCTACTTTGCTGGAGTGGGTCTCTGCTAGAACTGTGGGCTTTGCCGGTGCAGATCTGCAAGCTCTTTGTGCTCAAGCAGCTGTTATCGCCTTGAAAAGAAATTGCTCATGGCACCAAATTATTTCTTATGCTGAAAACAATCTTGAGCAGGGAAAACGTCCACAGCTTCCTTCATTTGTGGTGGAAGAGAAAGATTGGTTGGAGGCTCTTTCCCTTGCTCCTCCTCCATGTTCCCGTAGAGAGGCAGGGATGGCTGCAAATGAAGTTGTTGGCTCTCCTCTTCACATGCATCTTATTCCTTTCCTGCTCCAGCCACTTTTAAGCTTGATGATATCTCTATATCTTGATGACCGTCTCTGGTTACCTCGTCGTCTCGTATATGCCACAGCAGCCATTGAAAGGGTTGTTGTTTCAGTTTTGGAGAAAAAAGGTTTGCAGAGTGATAAATGGTGGTGCCATGCACAAGATATGGTGCAAGATGCAGAAACTACTAAAGAGATTGTGAGAAATCTTCTCATTGCTGGAATCCTAGAAGGAGATGCTTCTTCCGCCAGTTGTGATATGTCAAGTGATACTTCATCTGGGGATGGTGGATTTCGCTCATCTGATCTTCATGTCAATACTTCTGGTTCACACCAAAAATTTTGTGATGCTCTATCAAAGAAAATAGGGTATAGGATAATGATTTCAGGGGATCCAAGATCTGGCCAAAAGCATCTTGCTTCGTGCCTTCTTCATTGTTTTGTGGGCAATATTGAAATGCAGAAGATTGATTTGGCTACAATTTCACAAGAGGGGCATGGCGATATGGAACAAGGCATTTCAAATATTTTAAGTATGTCATGCTTCAGTCTTTTCAAATCATTCTATTATAAAGGGTAAAATTGAATGCTTTTGCTAGGCTGAAAGTCTTCTTATGTTGAAGACAATAACTGATTATTTTGTTGATTTTTTTTGACATTGACAATTTCTAAAATAACCAAGAAATTGTAGGCTGCTATGTTTTGTATTCTGTATAGAAGAATTTCTACTCCTGATTGTGGGAACGGGAGGAAATGAATATACAATTGTGCTTGTCCCTAATGAGAGGAGATCAGAGAATAGTCATAACCTGAATCTAATTTGATTTCAGATGTCTATGAAATGTCAAATGTTCCAGGTTTGACATTATTATTCATTTACTGATGCCACCTCCCCCTCTCCCTCCCCCTCCCCCTCTTTTCTCATTCAAAATTATAGCCATGTGCTATGAAGTTTATGGAAGTTAATATTATGTACTAAGGGAGGTTTAAAGTAATGGAGTTGAACAATTGGATACAATTTGAAGAAGCTCTGGAAACTGGAATATACCCCCCTTGTGTTTTTCTATAATTCTATAACCTCGTCCTCTATTCCTCAACCATTCAAAATAAGTTCTGGTTTAGCTGCAAGGCAAATATGAGCTGCTGTCCTAGCTGATTAGTTGTCCCTAATGAGAGGAGATCAGAGAATAGTCATAACCTGAATCTAATTTGATTTCAGATGTCTATGAAATGTCAAATGTTCCAGGTTTGACATTATTATTCATTTACTGATGCCACCTCCCCCTCTCCCTCCCCCTCCCCCTCTTTTCTCATTCAAAATTATAGCCATGTGCTATGAAGTTTATGGAAGTTAATATTATGTACTAAGGGAGGTTTAAAGTAATGGAGTTGAACAATTGGATACAATTTGAAGAAGCTCTGGAAACTGGAATATACCCCCCTTGTGTTTTTCTATAATTCTATAACCTCGTCCTCTATTCCTCAACCATTCAAAATAAGTTCTGGTTTAGCTGCAAGGCAAATATGAGCTGCTGTCCTAGCTGATTAGTTGTATGACCTTATTGTTAATGCTTCCATGATCAAATATGATTATGACATTTGAAATGCTTCTCATTGCTTGTCATTATTGCAGTGAAATGTGCCAGTTTGAAGATGTGTGGTTTATTCATGCCCAGGATTGATCTGTGGGCTGTACAGTCATGCCCGAGTGTCCAGGAAGATGTTGAGGTTGCAACATTACATCAGTCTTCCAAGGAATCCTTGTCAACATCTTGTTCAACTGGTCATGAGAACTGTAGTCCCATTCCAAGCAAATCTGAACCAATGGAAGTGACAGCATGCCAATACAAAGATTGCAGTGCCTCCCAGATATGGAGATCTTTTGTGGAGCATCTAGAATACATACGTGTATCCTCATCCCTTATCATACTGGTGATTTTTCTCTCTTCTATTCTGCCTCTTACCCTTCCTTCTCACAGGAATGGGGTATATATCCTTGTCTTGATGTCTTCTCTTTTTTACTTTATCTGTAACTGTTCCTTGACTTAGGAGAGTGAATTTTTTATATTCTTAAATTGTGATTTTGGGAATGATGGAGCTTCATAAAATATTCCATCCAAGGATTCTCAATTTTCTATGTTTGGGGCGAGAAACAATTTTTTTCAAGGGTGGAAAATAGCTCTCCCAAAATATGGAAACATCTTTCTTGTGTAAGAATGGGAAGCCAAGTTTTTTCCCTACTCCTTGCTTCCCCTCATTTTCTCCTCCAATCCATCTATTCCCTTCCCCTTCCATTTTCTTTGTCTTTAAGTTTTCTTGCAAGGAACTGAACAATTGAAAACTAGTTTGTACCTGTGTTTTTCCTAGAAAACTATCTTCCACGAAAAATCATATTTCATTGAAAATATTTTCCATTAAACCAAACAGAGCTTTACAATCAGAAGTAAAGGGAACTTATTGGTTGTAGGCTAAAGAATGAGGGATAAGTGGAAAGAAAGGGAAAAAACTACCACCACCACAAACAATAACAAGGGATACCACCCTACAACCCTCCTCTCTAGATTGCGACACTAGTAAGAAAGGTTGGCCTTCTTTTTCTCTCAATCAGATTTGTGGGTGGTTTTTTGGGTTGCGACAGTTGGCTAGTTGGGTGAATTTTCGTGGTAGGTGGATAGATTTTGAGGTGGTAGAGTGGTTTTTGGGTGGTTAGGTTTGCTTTTGGGGTGGGTTCGTTGGTTTTCGGGGGCGAATAGGGGAGTTGGTGAGGTGGTTGGTGGATAAAGAGTTTAGTGTTTGTAGATGGGGATTGGTGGGGTCAGACAGTGGTATAGTGTGATGGAGTGGTGAAGGTGGTTGGGTGTAAAGGAGTTTTTGGGTTAAATGATTCCATTGTTTGGGGTGTTGGGGGGAGGGGGGATCATAAAGTGGGAGGAATTTATAAAAATGACTAACAAACGACGAAAAAGGGAATCAAGGGTGTGTCCCTTGGCCCGTAGGTCCTGACACAAGACTTGCATTTTGAATCTCTTTTCCTCCTTGAAATCTCCAAAACAATTCCCCCTAAGATGTCATATTTCATTTGTATGTCTGCTATTATATGTTTATAATGAACACTTGGCACAAGGGTTCTTATGTTATCCCGGAATTGACTGCTTATTTGTTGTTTTCATGACTAGGCTACATCAGAGATTCCAAGTTCAGCTCTTCCTCCAGAACTGCGTCAGTTCTTTGGCTGTGACATTTTAACATCTGAAGGGTCTGTTCATTCGGAGTATGGAACTCCCCGATTTTCTGTGGAGGTGGAAAGGGAGTTTCACCATGATAAGTTGATCCATTCGGCTGCATTGGACTTATCACAGGATCTGATTCAACAATTTGTGCAACTTGTTCACATTGGAAATCATGGTGATTCAGATTCAAGTACTGCCTATAATGCTCGTCATGGAGGTAAAGTTGATGTGTTAAGTCACCAAAGTGAACTCAAATTAATGGAGGAACCTAGAGCAAAACCAGAACTGGCAGAAGGCTCTATTGCGAAATTGCCAGCGCCATCTGCATCTAGAAATGGCAAAGGAAAATCATCCGTGACGTTGGCTATAACTGCTTTTGGCTATCAAATTCTGAGGTACCCACATTTTGCTGAACTCTGTTGGATCACTTCCAAGCTGAACGAAGGTCCAAGCACTGACATCCGTGGACCTTGGAAAGGATGGCCATTTAATTCTTGCATTGTACGCCCTTCTAAGTCAGTAGCAAAGGAAACTGTTGCATGCAATTCTAACAGCAGTAAAGGTAAGGACCAGTTTACATTGGTTAGAGGCCTATTAGCTGTGGGCTTGTCTGCATATCGAGGAGTATATACATCTCCGCTGGAAGTTTCTCTGGAGGTAAGGAAGGTGCTTGAGCTCCTCATTGAGCAAATAGCTACCAGGATCCAGGCAGGAAAAGACAGATACCAATATTTTCGCCTTTTGTCCCAAGTTGCTTACCTAGAGGACATGGTTAACAGCTGGTCTTACTCATTAAAAAGGTATGGTTTCATTAATGTGCTGGTAAATTCTTTTGTTCCGCCTGAGTTGTCTGACCGAAATAATGTTGAATTTCAGCTTAGAGGCAGATGCTCAAACATCTATTGTGAACTCGAAGCTAAATGGTGCTCAGTGTCCTGAAACTCTGCAGCCTCCAGCTGCTAAGCCTATGCAAGTTTTAGAAGACCCAATTGAGGAGAGCCTGCAGGGCTGTATTGCTGGAAATCCTTTACACACACCAGGTGACAATTCTATGCAGGTTGAAACAGAGCCTAATATTCCAGGTAATGGTTTTCAGCAGCCAGAACTTGAACTAGTGCTGCCAGAAACTATTGATGTAAGTGCTCAACCTGCTGATTCAAACATGGGAACTATTGATTCTGGCAATGACAATCTGACGGAGGCAGTGAGCCTTGTTGAAGAGTCTCAATCAACAGCTGCGGCTACAATCCATATTGCACAGGATGTTCATTCTGAAGTAAAGGTTGCAAATGAAGAAAAGGAATCAGCTAACCAAATACTTTCAGGGAGCAATATTGTGTCTAGAACCTACTGTGTGGGTTCTGTTCATCAATCGTATATTATAATACCCCAGAAATTTACAGGATCTGAAGAGCCAGAGTTGGAACATTTTGAAGATATTTCCGTCACTGGTGGACACATGCAGACTAAACAAGAGTCTAGTCAATTGGCTTGTACAGAATCTCTTGATCAACTAGCAGCCGGTATTTGTAACTCAGGAAAACTTGAAAACACTGAGCTCCATGTATCCAGTGAATTCTGCAATCAATCTATTACTGAACCCTTGGTGGAATATGAACAATCTTCTGAAGCTGCAAATTGTACAAGTGATCTTCAGCTCCATGATTCCAAGTCTTCTCAGAGCAGTGATTTGCCATCAGAGTCTGAGGTTATATGCTCTTACAGTTGTTGCAGTGAATGCATTTATACTCTTCAACAATTGCTAAAGAAAATAATCGCCCAAGAGTGGAAATTATCTTCATGTTGCACCGTGGAAGATGTCCATGATCTTGTTTCAGCACTATCCTCAAGTCTGTGCTCAACTATAAGGAATCTGTATAGCATTGAAAGATGCAGTAACTTCGAGAATGGAGGTCTGAGAAAGCTTGAATCTCAGGAAGAAAATGCTTGTCAATGTGAGGCTTCAGAAAATAAGCTGGCAAATCTTGTTGAATGTGTTTGTCATTCAGGGAAGGAGTTTTCTAAGAGAGTCTATTTTTCTACATACAACCAACCCGAATCCAGTCTGACTTACCTTTTTAGGAACGGTGTCTTGATTTCTGCAAATTCTGACGATTCTTCTTTCCATTGTAAATATGATAACTTGTGCCTATCTTCTTTGATAGAGGTGATAGAAGACACTAGACAGCCTTTAGATTGATCTAGTGTTCATGTAGTAATCATACTGGCTTGGAAAAGCGCAATTTTGGCAGTGTTATGGTATTCAGATTCAAGATCGATCATATACTATGAGATGCATGAATATGGATATTTGCTATAGGACCATATAGTACATTTTATTGACATAGCTTGTTCTAGCGCAATGAAATTAGGGCTAATGAAATTAGGGTTGGTTTATAATTCCTATCATAAAAAATAAATCCTCCGTTCTTTTTTTATTGCACCATGAGTGATTTCACGCTTGTCAATGCATTAATTTGCCTATTAATATCTTTAATTAAGTCATCTCAAAATTGTTAATTACTAACACCTGCATTATTATAGGAAATGAGCTTCATACACTCTACTTAAGTTCCAATTCCTCGCTATCTTTCACCAAGGCTGCCACCATCTCACCATTAAGGCACCCATCAGGCCAACTCCTTCGGCACAACCATTGGTAAATGCAGTACACATGGACGACGAGCAACCGTCCATGCAGCGCAAGTCCTCAACATAGCTGTGGCTTTTGTCAGTTTCTCGTTAATCGAATACTCTAAAGGTAAAGAGTCGACTGTCACCCTGAAAGCCAAATATTGCATTATTGAAAAAATAGGTACAATTTACGAGTACAAGTTTGCCACAAGAATATTTATGGGCCTATTTGAATTCGTTTAAGGTGTACACCTAACTTTGTATGACTATATTTTTATGTGGGATTGTGGGTAGTAAATATCTATAGCAGTTACAACAAGAATATTTTTTATTTTTTTAAAAATCTAGCAATGGAGGCTAGAAAAACCATCCCAAGGGAAACACTAGAGGGAACCAAAAAACCCCCAAGGAGAAAACCTAGAGGGAACTCATTCCTTAGATAGTTAAACTTCTTTTCAGTTGTAACACTTTTTTATTTTTGGAAATTGTTAATTACTTACAACACTTTTCATTTTTGAAATTTCTTTCTTTCTATCTCTCTCCTACCCACATGGATCCCTTTTATTTTTCTCTTTATTTCTCTCCTCTTCAAAAATTATCTAGGAGACAGTGAAAATAAAATTGTTACTCCCTTTGTCCCATAATACATGACACAGTCAAGCATCACACGCATGTCAATGCACTAGTTTGACTTTATTTTTATATAATTAAATATAATGAAAATTATTTTAAAAATTATAATATGAAACTTTGTATTAAAACCTATCTAACAACATATTTTATGATAAAATGTATTTTTATTATGTTGGTATAAAATTATTGTCAAACCTAATGCATGAATAGTGAAAAAAAGTCCAACGTCTCATGTATTACGGGACGGAGGGAGTACAACTAAAAAAACGAAGGATGTAGTAATACTAGTACTATACTCCCTCGGTTTTTTTTTTTTAAATGCATCAGTGTGACCGGCACATTTGCTAAGACGCAACTTTGATCTTTAATATCTTTAACTGTCTACTAGTAAAAATTATAACAAAATTATATTATGAAACTAGACATTATGACTAATCTAACGATATATTATACGGATTTTTCACCAAATGCCACTGAGTTATTGCGTAATTCACCATATACCATAAGAAACTTTCTAATACACAAAATACCACTCAGTTAATGTACATTAACACAAAATGACATTTTTGGTAACTGTCGTTAGTCTGCCGTTTGGGGTAATTTACCATTTCACCAAATACCATTATTTTATAAGTTATTGCACCGTATACCATTTAGTTTAAAGTTGTTTCACAGTATACCCATAAGTTTACAACGGTTTTTTTTTTTTAAAAAAAAAGTAGCCGTTGAACAGTAATAACGGCTACTTTTGTGTATATAAATGTAGTTGTTGAGGGATTCACGTACCAAGTAACACTTCTAAAAGCATTTGTAAAGATGTCCACACACTCGAGATCATCATCATTGGTACGACTGTCGCATGTCTACCAAAAATAAACCTAACTAAAACCTCCTAAAATGTAGTAGGGTAAGCTAGGGTCGATCCCACATAGAATTAGATTATCAAATTATTACTTGTGTATGTTAAAAACCCTTGTTTTGAACAATGACTATTACGATCTAATATAAAAAAAAAAACTACGGACTTGAAAATAAGCTAAGTACGGAGATGTAAAATTAACAGTACGAATAAATATTAAAAATCAAGACTGACGAAATAGGGATCGGGAGATACAATATAACATTGGAAAATCGATTGATCATCGAATTATATAAATCATGTTTTTATCTCAATGTTAGCCGATGAACACAAACAAACATTCAATACTTCCCTTAATTGCAAATAAACCAAACAAGCTCTTGGAGTATTGTCTAACTAACTAACAATCTAGAACAAGCTCTCTAGACTCGATTAATTAGTAGCATTAATAACTAGAAAGTAGCTAACTTAAGCCACAAATCTCACAAGCTCGGACTTGTGCAACTCAAAGGGTTGATAACCTTAGGCATTATAACAAGCTTTAGTCACCTATTAAACACCTAATTGCTACCAAGGGAAATTAACAAGGATAATTACGTACCACAAGTTAAAATCCTAGCAATCAAACTAGAAGATTATATTAAAGATGGCCGGTCTAAAATATAATTCAACCAATTTATACCAAAAAAATAGACTATCAATCCAATCAAGATATAAACATAATACCCAAGAATTACAACATATCTATTCTCACAAAATCAATAATCCAATGCATAATATATTCCCCTACCCTAAATTAATTAGCCTGACATGTTAAGAATAAGAATAAAAGTAGAAACTATGGAATTCATAATTAACAAAGCAAAGAGTAATTGAAAATGAAAACTTGATAAACTAAGTAACCAAGTTCTAATACCAACCACGAAAATGGTGGAAAGTAAGAAGCAAAACGTGACTTTTCCACTTCAATTATTAAAACAAAATTATAGTACTACCAAATTAAGTAACTGACAATCAATTTGGCTAATACCACGAAGAGAATAAGTTTGCCGCTGTCGCTGCTCCCTTCCCCCGAAGATGTCAAGTATCAGCCCCCTCTATCATGCAATTCGGTTTCTCTCCTCCGTCATTCGCTGCCCAGAGTAATCCCCAAATTAATCTCTAGAATCCCCCAAAAATACGGGACTCGATTGCCTTTCCTGTTTTCGGTGTAGCTGATCTCCAGCTAATCCGAATCTCTCGCTCCAATTTTATCCAATTTCATCTTTATCTTTTCTTGCTTGAAAATTTGATTTCCCGCAAGAATCGGTGAGGGGATTCCCTGTCTGGCTTACCCGCAATAAACAGTGAGACAATGAAGAGTTTGAGCTGCTCTCTTCTTTCTAATATGTTGTGTGACAGCTTGTTATACTTCAAGGCCCAACTGTAATAGCTTACACAATAAAACAACATTGGGCTTGAAATAGTTGAGAGTCAATGGGCTTGTAAACTTTGCTTCTCTTAACCGGAGTGTCGTAATATGCAGTTTGTGCCCATATTTTCTTTCCTACACACAAATAAATACAATAGTAGTAGTACGTGCTTCTGGAAGAAAATTACTTAATATATCATTAAACCATTAAATATCAATATAAAATCGAGAGTTTAATAAAATAAAATAATATACTTTTATGACTCTATCAATTATCGTCGTCGTCTTTCGATTGTTCATACGTAAGAGTGTCAAACAAAGCTTGTTCTTGTGGTAGGAAGTTTGCAATAAGGAGCTTTGATTCGGCAAAAAATCCACAAAGGTTGTACTATAAGTGTGATGTATGTGAGACATTCAGATGGTGCAAGGGTAATGTGGAGCAAAATGTCCCGTCGGGTAATGAAAATCAAAGCAGGGGAGGGATAGACACGCAATTCCATGGAGGTGAGAGGTTGTTGAAGCAAGAGTTGAAGGAGCTGAAGAGAAGAGTAGCAAAGCAGAAAAAGCTAGTAAATGTAGCAATAAAAATAGGAGTAATTATGTTTATGGTTATTGTATTTGTAGCCTTGAAACGATTGATGTGAACAAAATTTCATTGCTTAAATAAATTTGCACCTTGATTTGAACTTGGTATGTCTAAAAATTGTGGCTTCATAATTGTGCAATAGTTGTATTACATTTCTTGGAAATTCAAAAACATGTTTATGCCAAACAACCAAGTACTTAACATTTAACATTGTGTTAAAAAAATACCTGGTATATAACACCTAAGTTTTAAAAGTTTTCACCAAAAAATTACATATCATATCATGCCTGGCAGCTTTAAGGATGCTAACTGACAACCTTTCTCTTCTTCCCCCTCCCTTTGCCTTGCTGTGAAGTGCTTTCTATATTTTCTGCCTTTTTTGCTGCTGCCTTTCTTGCCTTACAGGTTAAGGCATTGTGTCCAAGTTCTTTGCAAAGACTGCATTTGTTGTTCTTGTGCCTCTTTCCTCTCCTTGCTTCATGAGGGGCTCTTCTTCTCTACTTAGCTGGTCTGCCTGCACTTCTTTTGACAATTGGTAGTGCAATGTCAGGCACATCAAGTGCTGGCCAGTGAGTCAGATCAGCCATGGGGTGGATGTGGACTGCATAAGTCAGCTTATATGCAGCCCCCTTGAAGTATGGTGACACAAAATCCCTGGCTTAAAGTCTTTGGCTGTAAATGACCCTGACCTGATCCTTTCCATTTCCCACACCCACAAGTCATATTCCCAAGTGTGACAAGGAACTTGACATGGCCAACCCTGACTTCAAATTCTCCACCACCGGCTGCTGTCACATGACAGAACCTAGACTCATCACTCCTTGTCTCCAAAATCCCTTTAGCATACTCTGTGAGCTCATTAGGTTCCATATTAACTGCTTTATCAAACCTAGAGCCCATCCTTTTCATGCACCAATTCCTTACAGCTGATTCAGTCCCAAAAAAAAAAAAAAAAAGTAGACAAACATATCACAATTAATATTAGAACATTGTGCATAAAACTACCATTTGCATGCATGAAATTCAAAAAATGTGGCACAACATTTTACCTTCCAGTAATGTCAGCACATACATATCTCTGTTGGGCTTTGTGCATGCATTGAATGGCTCAACAAAGTTAGTTGTGTTGTGATCACAACAAACAATTCTGTCAAACTTGTGCACACTCCATTGCTCTTCAACCCCTGTAATTATACGATACTGAAATGATGTTGCATCATACTCCTGAATCTTAGACATTGCTTTTCCATACACATATTCATTGTATGCATTTGCTCAATCCAAAAGAGCTTATGAAATTCTGTCCTACTCCATCCTACAGTCTTGCAATTTGAGTACAAATGCTGGCAACATACTCTTCTAGTTGTTCTTGGGAACACCTCATATAGAGCTGATTAAACACCCTTCCAAAAACATGGCAAAGTTAGATAGTGGAGCTCAAGATTACCAACACAAATTTTAAAAAAGGAGAAACTTACCCTCATCCTGTCACTTATAAAAGTCCAATCATCCTTTTCAGATCCATACTGAGCAAATAAGCACCTTAGGTTTCTGAAGAAATAAGTCCATAAATCTATACTCTCTATATCAACAAGAGCATAGGCTAATACAAAAATTTCATTATTCCCATCAATTGAAACTGCAGTGAGCATAATCCCTTTGTAATAGCCACTTAGGTGTGCACCATCTATTCCTATGATAGGTCTGCAACCACCCAAGAATCCTTTGACCTGAGCTGCAAAAGATATGAAACAAGCCTTGAATATGGAACTCTAATCCCCATTGTCAGTCCATGTAACAAGAGCATATGACCCAGGATTTGTGGCCTTAATCATCTCTGCATACTTTGGTAGGAGTGCATAAGACTGAGCAAAATCACCATGTATTTGCTCCCTGGACAAAGTCTTCACTTTGTACAACAATCTCAGCTTGACATGGATCCCGTACCTTTCCATGCACACTCTTTGCAATGATTCAACTGGAATCTCTGGGTTTGCCTCCAAATCTTGTAGCAAATGTCTGCAAAGCCATGCTGAAGAGACCATAGGATTCTCTTCCAGCCTCCCACAAGTTGTATGTTCTCCTTCTAGCTTCTTTATAGCCCAGCTGACTTTATCTTTGAGGATTGCTGCATGAATCCTCCAATTGCAATCCCTTATCAAACACTTTGCAATGTATCTGGTATTGTCAGCATGATCAACCACAACAGAGAAGCCTTCTTGTATGCAGTAATATCTGAATACCTCTTGAAATTGTGTTCTAGTTTCAGAAATTAACCATGGTTCAAGTTCAATGGACCCAAATGGTAAGTGAGACCATATTTTGCCATTTCTATACAACTTATCTAAAACATGGACCCATCTAAGTAATCTTCAAAGGTCTTCTCAAGGATATCATCAGGTAGATCTTCTTCTTCCACAATGTAGTCTTCCTCAATGTTCAAGTCCATTTCCAAATCATCCTCAACATCAGAAACTTCATAATCATCATCTTAACTATCATCAGAAGGCCATGCATCAGACTCATCATCACTTTCCTCAACAGGCATAGGTTTTTTGCTCCTAGTATTCACTTGCCTCCCTGCTCCTTTTTTATTCTCCACCACAATACCATACTTTTTTTGATGTGCTTCTAGGCACTCTCCACTCTTTGGGTTTAATTCTAGTTTGTTTTTTGGTCTGGGTTTGTTTTTTGCTCCTAGTATTCACTTGCCTTGGTGCAGTAGATGTTGGTTGTGGTGGTGGTGGTGGAGGTGGTGTAGGCTGCCTGGCTTGGTGTGTTGGTGTTGGTGGTGGAGAAGGATGCTCTTGGGATGCATTTGGTGGTGGAGGTGTGGGCTGTCTTGGTTGACTGGATTGTGTAGGTTGGGTTTTTTTCTTCTTTGGAGTTATTTTTTTTTCTTCTTGGAGTTTTCTTTGGTGGTGATGGTGTCTTACTTTTTTCATTTGTGGAATGTTCTTTGGGTTGAGGTGTTTCTTGTTGTGAGGGTTGAGGTTGAGATTCCCCTAGAAATACCTCATCAGCTGCTGGGGTGTTAAATACCCTAACATAGTCAACCTCATCATCATCTGCATCCACAACATGGACCTCTACAGCCACAGTAAATGACTGCTGGGCCATAAGCTCCCCCTCAGCTTCTGCTGCATCTGCCTTTCTCCTGGTCTCTTCCTTCATTAGCCTAATTTTTTCAGCCCTGTTCTTCAAAGTTTTTGCCCAACTAGCTTCTGCAGACTGAAACACAAGAGATGGTGTTTCTGTCTCTTCTATGAACACTTCTACTTCATTCCTCCCTTCATTCCACTCCCACATTTTCAACATTGCCCCATCATCAACTAACTCTAACTTACGATCGATTGGTTCTAGGTTTACTCACAAACAAGGTGAAGTATTTAGGGAGGAAAACATTCCGCTTGACTGAATCCTCAAACATGTACTCAAACAACTCCATCAAATTGGTCTTATAAGTGTCATCGATCCACCCTAACATCAAAATCACCACTTGGAGAACGAACTAACAGCCACATTGCACTCATCCTAAGAAAGAATGATAAACAACAACATTTAACAACAGCATATTGCATCACAATCCAAACAACAATTCGCATACAACACATCAAAACTAACTTTCATATAATCCAAATTCGAATTTAATAGCATACCAACCAAATTGACATATGATCATTGTCGAATAACCCCTAACCCTAACTCAATTTCGCAAAAAAAACAACAAAATCAGAGATCGAAATGCAAATCGATAAGGATAGTAATACCTTGAGTATGCTTAGTCCAGCCTAGGTGCGAACTTGGTGCGAAATTCAGTCACGAACACCTTTCTCTCTCTCAAACCTCATCAAGCTGCTTCTTTGTTCAATCGTAAGCCCCAATTCACTTTCCTACTTGCAATCTACCTTACACCTTTGAAAGTTTGAAGCTTTTTGATTGATTTTTAGGGTTCAAGTGTAATGGAGAAGAACAGAGAGTAGCTTCAATGGAAAAGGGAAATAGGGGGTCAATTTTTTTGAAGTGGAAACCCTCAACCCTGTCAATGGTGCCATTTAGATGTATAAGGGCATAATGGTAAATTACCCCAAACGGCAGACTAACGACAGTTACCAAAAATGCCATTTTGTGTTAATGTACATTAAGTGAGTGGTATTTGGTGTATTAGAAAGTTTCTTATGGTATATGGTGAATTACGCAATAACTCAGTGACATTTGGTGAAAAATCCGTATATTATATACTAACATTTATTCATTTTAAAGAGGTGAAAAAATTAAGTCAACCATGGTATGTGAATAGTGTAAAAGTCAAAGTAATGCATTTTGACGTGTCTTCAGTCTTGGTATTTAAAAAACACTTATGCCGACGCTTAGCAAAGCGCTTGCTTTGCTCGTGCCGCTATCCACTATTGTGACACAATTTGTTTGCATCGGTATAACATAATTTTAGCGTCGCTAATAGCTAACCGCGCATTAAAAGCGCCTCAATAGATCTGGTATACATTGCCAATTTAAGTACCTAGTGAGGCATACTAATAGCTCTTAGCGACGCTTTCAAAGTGCTGTAATTTTTTTGCAAAGCGCATCCTAAATTTTTGTTTGGTTTTCTTATAAATATCTAGAGAGATGCACAATATGTCAATATATAATCCCAATGTAACGAACAGTGGCACAATGCTTATAGCCCATTTTTTATTGTCAATCTTATAATACTCATATATTGCAAACGTAATTGTACATACATAAATGATTTGATAATACAAAATTTATAAAGATTAATGTAATACATTCTGATAGGTTTCTAAATAAAATACATAAATTCAATTCATAAGGGACTTGCAAAATTATCTAGAACATAAGCTCCACAATAAACTTTAACTAAAATATACTTCGTACTTCGTATAAAAATAAAGATCATCTTCATGGGGTCATTTTTGATCCATCTTCAATAGTTATAGATTTCAGATCGAGATTTTCTAGAATATATATATATATATATATATATATATATATATATATATATATATATATATATAATAATAATAATAATTACTTAATACAAAGTGTAAGAAGAGAAAATAACACTTACATATGTTTAAAGACTAAAGCTCATCATACCTTATTTGGTTCTACCATTCCCATATACTGCATCTCAAATATTGTGTTCCAATGTACATGTTGCAACCTTGATCACAGTATTATCATTTCATTTACTTGATTCAACTAGCTAGCATTCCTAGCTACCATACATAAAAGACATAAAAAATTTAGTTCTATATAACTTTTTTTCAAATACAATATTAGCCTAAGCCCTGAGCTTAAGACTTTTAAGGAACTGATAACTATTGAATTCCTCTAAACTTACTTGATGTTTCTCTTCTCCATAAAGCTAAGAGTTATGTACCTGTTTGACAAATTACTCCAATACTTCAACTCAACTAGAGATTAGATCCACGCCTACAATCCTTGATGCTTCGTACACTATTGCACCATAGTAGCTTAAAATAAAGTAAAAATATATTTTAGTAGAATAAAGTTAATAAACTCACAAAAATTGTTTCAAGATGCAACATAACACCCAAGATCAAACCCACCCCTACCCATCTCATCAATAAAAAAACTAAAAATATTATAACAAACCCACAAAATAAAATTGTTAACATATCACCCCAAGCAACTAGCATATAACAAAATTATCAATTGTAATAGGTACTCAATTTTGTATCTACAACTTTACAAACATCAATATGATATTATATACTACTATGGAAAATAGAAAAAATTTCTTACATTTTACAACATGTAACAACATGTATAAAATTGAACTCATATTTCAGTATTTATTTTACAGGCCTTTTACTTCATTAATATTACACCCTTAACTATATATATAAAGATAATTAGGAGTATCCTTAACTAATATATATATATATATATATATATATATATATATATATATATATATAACCAAAAGAGTTTGTCAACAACTCCAAAGTTTGTCAAATTGATTGTTCGCACGTTACCTTGAAAATTGTGAGTGAGAAATAGCTCAAGTGGTTCCAAAAGAACTTGGGATTGATTCTTGTCATTAGCCCTTGTGAAAAAAAAAGAGAAATTCTCTTTGGTAACACTGTAGTTTTTAATTTTCTCAGTAATGAATTGTGAAAATTCTTATTTTTTTGGTAAACTTGAATTTTTTATATTAAGCCAACCATGACATTAATGATAAATTGTAGTTAAATATTTAACTATAGTTAGTTTATTTATTTATTTTATTACTATTTTTTTACTTTAATTCCAAAAAAAAAAAATTTATACAAAAAAAAAAGCCACCCCTTTCCCCACCAACCAGCCACCACTCTCCGCCCCCACCCACGCCGGCACCCAACTCCTCTCTCGTCAGCGCGCCGGCTTCCCCCTCCCCTTGAACCAACAACAGCCAAGATCGCAACCATACAACAGCATCAATCAACTAACCACCTTCCCCGCCCTCAATTTTGACCTTCACCTTTAATCGCCGGCGTCTTTTATCGATCAATTCGCTTCCAATTCGAGTTTCTTTCTCTTCGTCGAGATTTGATGGGTGGTTTCTTTGCAGTCGATCTTCCAAATTTGGGATTTGCAAGAGATAAATTTAGGATTTTTTTAGAGTTAGGGTTTTGGGTAGAAATCGGGAATTGGGGAATCGGGGAAGGGGAGTCTGGCAGCAGGGGAGGGGTTACAGGTGGTTGCGGATTTGGGGAATGAGCGGCTGGCGGAATTCGGGGGTGGGGGAAGGGTTTCTGGGGTTTTTGGGGAAGGGGAGTAGGTGTGGGATGGTCGCCGGCGTTGTGGAAGACGTCTGGGTGCCGGCAACGAGGTGAGGTGGCGCCGACGGAGGGGAGGGGGCTAGGGTTGGCTGGGGCACCAACGGGTGGGGTTGGATTTTTTTTATTTTATAAAAATAATTTAATTAATAAAAAAATATTAAAAAAAAAACTAACCATGGTTAATGAGTTTAAATTAAAATAAGTACTATCTTTGGTAATCAAAAGTTCAGGTTTACCAAAGATAATAAAAATTTTTGCAATTCACCACTGAAAAAATTAAAAAGTATAATGTCAATAAAGAGAATTTCCCAAAAAAAAAAAAAAAAAAAAAAAAAAAAACATTACCTTGAAAAATGACTATTAATCACAATTCACCATAAAAAATCTTGAAAAATAATTAATTTGCTAACTTAAAAAATATTACTCACCGCGACATACCCAAATTCATTAAAGTTTGCCGAAGACGATGACATATTCTAAATTACTCCGTATTTCATTTTAGAATAAATTCACACCCAACCATTAATTGGAAAACCCCCAGCAATTCTTCTAATACCCTATTTCAACACTCCATCAGATCATATGCAAATAATTAAATTAAAATAACTAAAGAAGAAAATTGTTGGGCAAAATCAAGAAAGGACATTATTTGTTATCCGCTCATATTCAACATAAATAAAACGATAGCCATGTATATAGTGAAGCCACAGGGAATACGTTCATCAACAATTATAGAAATATATGTCGAATTCACATCAAAAGTTTAGAAATTTGAACAAAATTCATAGGAAACAGAACGAAATCAATAGAATTGAGAAATAATAAAATGGATGGGTAGAATCTTACTTGTTAAGAGAATTAAGAAATAATAAACCAACCATGAATGAGTGAAATTGAGTGTGGTTGAGCGTTTTAGGAGAGAGAGAGCACTTCTAGGGTTTTTTTATTTTTATTTTTTTGATATTTGGAGGAGTATAGGGAATGTATAATGCCGGGAGTGTAAAAATTTGAAGGGATTAAACATTTCGAAACGCGGGGCTTTTTTCTTTAATCAACTACTACGCTATTTATCAGCGCTCATTATAAGCACTCCAAGATTAATTTACCTTGTCTTCTGTCAGCATTATTTTATTATGTGCCTCTAGATAAGTGTATGTTTTTAGTGGGGAGCTTGTGATACAGAGAGTGACCAAGACCATTCACTAATGGATAAGGTTGCTAAGCTTGATTATCCTCAGTGTGAGTTGTTGCTTAGGCATGTACGGACATTTCAAAGCTCTAATTTACTTTGCGTACTTGTCCTCCTTGTGTTTTTGAGGCGGCTCAACGATCTTTTGATGGGGCTCTTCGTTCTTCTTTGGAGCGTATTGTTACTACTTCAGGGTCGGAATTTGGCGATTGGCAGTGGCGTCTTGTTACCTTGCCTTTAGCTTTTGGAGGGCTTGGTGTTTATTCCGCGAGTGATGTTCGGAATTATGCTGTTCTCGCTTTTCGTTTGCAGTGTGTGGCTTCACTAGGCGAAAAATGTAAATGAGCACCTGTTCAAAATCCCCCTTTAGCACCGGTTTTGAACCGGTCCAGGAGGGATGCAAAAAAAAAACCATTGGCCCCGGTTCAAAACCGGTGCGAAAACAAAAAATTAGCACCGGTTAACCGGTGCGAATTAAGTTCTTTGGCACCGGTTAACCGGTGCTAAAAGGGTATGCCGTGCTTTTTTTTTTTTGGTTTTAAATGCAATTGGCACCGGTTAACCGGTGCCATTAAATCTATTTTTTGTTTTTTTTGTTTTTTGGCAATAATAATAATATTAATACTAATAATAATAATAATAAAAAACCTGTACATCCTGCATTAGTTCTACCATTATTATAATAAATTATAATAACAATAATAATTATAATTATTATATTATTATTATTATACTACTAAAAATAATAATAATAATAATTTCTAAATTGAAATAATAACAACAATACATAGATATTAATAATTCCAAATGCAATACAATGATGTGTCATATTTAAAATTCCTAAAAAAAAAAAAGAAGTGTTACATTTACAAACAATACTAATTAATAATGTAGTTATAAAGTTAACAAAATCTAAATTCAAATAGAAGTGACATTTATAAATTAAAGGTGATGAAAGACGCCAACATGTCTCAAACTTCATTAAGTTCCTTGCTTGTCAACGGAGCTTTTCTTTGTACCTTGCAAAACTTGGAATAAACAAAAATTATGTTAGAATTAATTACTTAGGATATGCATGTATAAATACATTTTTAAAAAATTAAATACCAAACTTGATTTATTATAAGTGGCTCAAATATATAGAATGTTTCTATTATTTGTAAGTATAAACAAGCAAATAATAGTCAAATTCATACATTTACAAGTTCACTTAGGCAAAAATTTATTACTTAGGCCTATTTAACTTCTACTTTGCCTATTTTTTACATTTCTTATCAAATGAAATCATTTTTTTTCATAACATGTCAATATTACTTAATTATAGGAGGCTACGGCTTGAAATCACATGAAAAGAGCAATTTACTAGGTTTTAGGACGCATTTTCATCCTAAATGGGCCAAATTAGGCCTATATGACTACTAGGATGCCTATTTCCCACATTTCTGATCAAATGAACTCATTATTTCTCATACATGTCAATATTACTTAGTTATAGGCGGCTAAGGCTTGAAATCACATGAAAAGAGCAATTTAAGGGTTGTAGGACGCATTTTCATCCAAAATAGCCCTAATAAGGTCTATATGACTACTAGGATGCCTATTTCCTACATTTCTTATCAAATGAACTCATTCTTTCTCATATCATGTCAATATTACTTAGTTATAAGTGGCTAAGGCTTGAAATCACATGAAAAGAGCAATTTACTAGGTTTTAGGACGCATTTTCATCCAAAATGGCCCAAATAAGGCCTATATCACTACTAGGATGCCTATTTCCTACATTTCTTGTCAAATAAACTCATTATTTCTCATAACATGTCAATATTACTTAGTTTTAGGCGGCTAAGACTTAAAATCACATGAATAGAGCACTTTAAGGGTGTAGGACACATTTTCATCCAAAATAGCCCAAATAAGGCCTATATCACTACTAGGATGCCTATTTCCTACATTTCTGATCAAATGAACTCATTATTTCTCATAAAAATGTCAATATTACTTATTTATAGGCGGCTAAGGCTTGAAATCACATGAAATGAGCAATTTACTAGGTTTTAGGACGCATTTTCATCCAAAATGGTCTAAATAAGGCCTATATGACTACTAGGATGTCTATTTCCTACATTTCTTATTAAATAAACTCATTATTTCTTATAACATGTCAATATTACTTAGTTTTAGGCGGATATGGCTTGAAATCACATGAAAAGAGCATTTCAAGTGCTTAGGACGCATTTTCATCCAAAATGACCCAAATATGGCCTATATGACTACTACTATGCCTATTTCCTACATTTCTTATCAAATGAACTCATTATTTCTCATAACATGTCAATATTACTTAGTTATAGGCGGCTAAGACTTGAAATCACATGAATAGAGCAATATAAGGTTTGTAGGACACTTTTTCATCCAAAATAGCCCAAATAAGGCCTATATGCATGACTACTAGGATGCCTATTTCCTACATTTCTTTTCAAATGAAGTCATTCTTTCTCATAACATGTCAATATTACTTAGTTATAGGCGGGTAAGACTTGAAATCACATGAAAAGAGCAAATTACTATGTTTTAGGACGCATTTTCATCCAAAATGGCCCAAATAAGGCCTATATCACTACTAGGATGCCTATTTCTTACATTTCTTATCAAATGAACTCATTCTTTCTCATAACATGCCATTATTACTTAGTTTTAGACGGCTAAGGCTTGAAATCACATGAAAAGTGCAATTCAAGGATTTTAGGACGCATTTTCATCCAAAATGGCCCAAATATGGCCTATATGACTACTACTTTGCCTATTTCCTACGTTTCTTATCAAATCACATGAGAAGAGCTAATTAACTAAGTCAATGGCATACCTCATTAAGCTATAGTGTGTCCATACAACGACTCACTATTTCAAACATGAATCTCATCACGTATAGGCCACAATTAACTCCGTTATCTTGTTGTGTGCACTAGTATAGGAACAAAGTACATGAATCAAACATGGATAGCAAATTAGAAACATCTTACGCATTGTTTATTACGAAAATCACAATATCATGTGGCATTACCATCGGTGATTTCCATGTAGGACCTTCACGTGCTCGACAATTTAGCTTATTCATAACACTATAGAAAAGTAAGTTCAAATTTGATTAGTATGACTGATAAATGAGTTAGGTAATGATAATCAACACTAGGTAGCTATTTTTACTATTGTAGTATGGCCTTCATGAGCAACTTTTTTGGTTGAGGCAATCGAGCTGAATCAAATAGGAAGATTTGTCATTGGAAACACAAATCACCAGCAGGGTCCAATGCAAACTATATAAATTCACAATAGACAAACAAATCAATAATTAGGAGTCAACATATAATTAGGGGAAACAAATGAATTTGACATGGTTAGACGTACTCCTCATAACATGGGGCGAATATGAACTTGTCTCTCGCACGCACTGATTCCTTGATACTCCGTTCAACATAGTACATCACGTCAAGGTGGTTGGCTAAGATTCTAGTAGTGGAGGTCTGCTCGGGGCATAACCACCCAACTTGACAAGGAGAATCAATGTCACGTAAGTGCTTCTGTAATGCTCTGCATGCATAATAATTGAATATTAATGGAAAAATAAACGATAATCACCACTAATCTGAATAACATAATTTAAGCGGCATTGAATTACCTCATGAATGTTTGAATAAGGGAAATTTTAAGCATTGAACCACTTAGAAATTCCTTCACATCTTCTTTGCTAATCCATGCCATTGCATCCTCATCATAGTGGAACAATGCCTTAGGTAGTGCAACTTCAATGGGAATGTCACTAGGAAACATACTAACACGATTGTGTAGAAAAGTTAAATCCTTAGAGAGTGATTGAAGGACCGTGCCTCCAATAAGTGGAGTAGCTTGCACGGCTGAACCTCTCGAAGAGTTCTTCTTCGACGCTTGTTCACTCTTCGACCGTTTTTCACTCATCTTCTTTGTAGGTTTATCAATGCTTTTAGGCTTCTCCACCCTCCTTCTCTTTGAAGTTTGGCTTTTATTCGAATCTGATAAAACAAATCACGCAATTGGTTAGAAAAGAAATCCATCCAACTCTTGGAAGACAACCGGGCATAGAGTAAAGAGTGAACCCAAAATCTTACCTCGTTGATCAACCTTACCCAAGCACGTGCCATTGTACAAAGCTACCTTTTGCTTCCCAAAGTGTAATAATCCCATCCTCCTCTACGGGCACCGGTAGTTGGATGTCCCGAAACCCCGCAATCACATAATTGATCCCCACCGAGTAATGTTGTGGCCTAAGCGGTCACAAATGGACCGTACCACAGGTCGGTTAGTTGTGCACTAGCACACGCCACCAAATGCAAAGCTCCACTGTTTGATAGCCCCGGGTGTAGAATTGCACAACGGGTCTCTTCCTTCACCAATTTGGAAGAAAAATTTTCATTACCAAAGCGATTATAAACCACGCCCACACCGAAAACAAAACAAGCAAAGGCAAAAAACAAGCCTACAAAACACCACAACACCGAACAAAGCTACACAAATAAGCAAACAAAAACTGCAACCAGAACATATAGATTGAATCGATCAATATCATGGTACGAAAAATGTGAAATAAAATGGCCAGTTAAGTAAAGGGTTGTCCCAGGCTAGCCCACCGAACAGGACAAGGACCCAAGGAAACAATATGTGCTCTGCATTGCCAGGTTGCTGCAGTTCTGTGAAATAGACTAGAGGATTGTGGACAGCAATAGCACACAACAAGCACAACAACCAGCAAGCACAACAACAGCCAGCACAACAACAAGCACTCAAACAACCAGCACAATAACCAGATCACAATCAGCTGAGAGAAGTAGACAGAAGCAGAGCAACTCCAAGGCAGACACAGCAGGCAGCACAAAGCAACACAGACCAACACAGCTACCCCCAGCACTGAACCAGATTACAGCCAGCACAACAACAGCACACAGCAAAGGCATCACAACAACCAGATCACAGTTAGTAGAGAGAAGCAGACAGAAGTAGAGCAACTCCAAGGCAGACACAGCAGGCAGCACAAAGCAGCACAGAACACCGAAACAGAACCCTGACAAACCCAAAAAACCCAGCAGCCAACCTTAGATCTTACGTAACTCAATATGCTAAAACTAATAGATTTGAAACTACCTCATGTATCTCATCTTCTCCTTGTCCTTGTGGGTGACTACATGATTCGACAGGTGTAGTCGAGGGGAACGGCAAGCTCGGCAAGTTCATTTGCTTCGCCCAAGCATTGAATTTATCTCGCATCTCGTTGCGTACCTGTTCCTTATTTAATGCCACCTTGGCATCCAAGTCATGTGGTGAGTTAACACTTGCTTGAGATCTTCCTGATTTGGTGTATTCTGCACTCATCATCTTTTCCCATCCTAGCAATGTCCCTCCCGCACCTAATACCCATCCTGGATGGTAGGGCTTTCCCAAAGCCAAGGTGAAAGGGTATTTTTCTACAGTTGGGACGAGCTTGCCTTCAACCAATTCTTCAGTGTACTCAAGCTGTAGCAAAATAAAAAAGGTAACATGAATATAGTTACTGTTTTTGTATAGTGATATTTATGCAAAAGCTTCATAAAGTTCACAATTTTATCTGTCATTTCTTTGGTTTCCGGAGCCTTGATGACCCATTTTCCGGTTTCCTTATCACGCGCATGCAGAGAACAAATGAAATTGCTAGCACGAATCACCAACGTAGTGATCGTGGAATCAGAGGGTTCTTCGGATGACCCTAGAAGCGAAGTGGGGTATACTCCCTCCTTGACCTACGTTTCCCTCCATTCACCAAATGTCTTAGACCTCATACGTTGGGTGTATTGCCTCTGCAATGCATTTTTGGAATTTTGCTCCCACAGTTCCTACATAATTAGAAATGTTAGTATCATTACTTCAAAAAGAGTCAATATATTATACAATTGTCATCAGATTTACCCAAAATTACAACTGCTTCCTTTTGACTTCTTTGAAGAAAGAAAGCTTCCCAATCATCCTTCGATACGCTTGGGCATTTTTGCCATGGGAGTTGCTCTTCCTCGATAACTTCATCATTTCCACCTCCATTATCCTTTCCCTTGCAAGCTTTCTTCTTCTTTGATTTTCTCACAACTCTCTTAGTGATCCACCCACGAACTCAGGTTGTCTTGAAGCCTCTAAATCTTTCCGCTAGTAAAGATTCAAACACCCTTCGCTTGGTGGAATTATTAGGAATATCAAACAGACTCTGCAAGCACAAATAAAAGCGATTATTAGTTTCACCTTTTAAATAACAATAAGGTGAAGGTATTTATAATTGTGTAAATGTGCCAACAAAACAATTGCCTTTGTATCATTCCAAAATGTTTGAATCAAGCCTGGAGATACTTGCCGCCAACTAAGTGTAATGGGGATTTTGCGCGCGCATATGCTAACGTGAACAGCATATTGATGACGCCATTTGCCCGTAGGTTGGCCCACCTTGTCATACTCCAAGACCATGGGACCGACGGGTTTCTTGAAACTTGTCGTCGGACCCCTACCCTTTTTCTTAGCCGGTGCCTTCACCCCTCCTCCACCACCTATGCTATTCATTTGACCTTGTCTTGGCTTTGAGTTTGGGGAGTAGGATTCTCACCAACCGTCTCAGAAACTGCATTTTCAATAGGAGGCGCATGTTCAGCTGAAATTTCAAATTCATCAAGCCTACGCTCAAACTCATCCTGAGCCTGATCTTCTGGCTCACCCAAATCATTCTCCTTGTTGACATCATAAAGCTCGTCCTCATCCTCATGGAAATCATCATCATCATCCTCCATATCCTCTACATAATTAAGGCCGTGATCGTCCTCCATGAGATATAAATACCTGCCATTACAAACATAACACGTTATTAGTTGTAATATAAATAAATTTGTTAGGTAAAGTTATAATCAAATATAAATTTATGAATTATAATACAAATCAGCATATAAAATGGGCAAGTAAGTTAACATATATGTCATTTTTATTCCATATTTCACATGTTTTAAAAGTTACTTCATTCAATTAAAAGAAAATGTGAAAAATGGGCAAGTAAGTTAACACTTTCATTCATTTTCACCAAAATAATTCTTTAATCACCTAACTTGTGCGTTTATAATACTTTCAACGCCTACAATTTCAAAATCACAAAGATTAGTACCTCAATCTAATAGTCCTGTGTTGTGGTCTGATCGCATATAGTTTGCTTGGTCGTCTATGTCATTTGATACAACAGGTCTAGGAACAGTGAAAGGTGCTGAATCATCAAACGTATCATATTCTTCCTCATCAACATCTTCAATGCCTAGGATTCTTCTTTTGCCGACTAGCACAATAGACCATTTTGAATCGACTGGGTCTGTTACGTAGAACACTTGCTTAGCTTAGGATGAATTGTTCCGCACTATCATTCAGGTGGCCAAGATTACAAGAGTAAAGTCATCATATTTGACATTATGCCTGATATTATCAACCCACTTACACTGGAAAAGAGCAACCGTAAAGTTACAATAATCAAGATCCCATATTTCTTGAATTCAACCATAGTATGACAACTCAGCATTAACGGGTGATTTATCCTTAGCACTTGCAAACTCCCTTAACGACGCCTCAAGCGTTGCACCACTGTTTTGGGTCGAGGAAGATTTCAAATCCTAACGCTCAGTCCAAAAAGTGTACCCATTTATGTCATATCCCTCAAATGAGCGAACATCATCCCTAGGACCATAAGCAAGCCACCTTACTGTATCAGTGACACTCTCATTCAATTGACCCATCACTCGATCACGAAACCAACTCACAAACCTCTTATTATGCAACTGCATTAATGCCCTTTCACATTTCGATGGAAATTCATCACGCAAACTAGCCATGTGCTCGTCTAAATATGGGTGAACATCTCCAACATGGTGCAACACATATAGGTGTGCTTGTAAGAACTTATCTCGGTCAGGTGACATTCGTTTTGACCTCGATTGTGCCATGACCATCAAGTCTCCCTTCATGTCAAGAAGTAGGAAGACCAATAGGTTCAGCAATGGCTATATAGTCGGCCACAAAATTACCAATCTCCTCACCCACGGTCCCTTGAATCATACTTCCTTCCGGGTGAGCCCGATTCCTTACTTTATTTTGCAATGTACCCATGTGCCTTTCAAAAGGATAGCACCACCTCATGAACACTAGACCGCACAACTTAATCTCACGCACCAAATGAAGAATCAGATGCACCATTATGTCAAAAAATGAGGGTGGGAAGTACATCTCAAATTTGCACAAAGTCACAACCACATCCGCCTGTAAAGCATCAAGTGTACAAGGATCAAGCACTTTGCTACATATTGTATTGAAAAACGAACAAAGGCTTGTAATAGCTTCCCTCACGTGCTTCGGTAAAATACCACGTATTGCAATTGGTAGGAATACTTGCATCATAACGTGACAATCTTAGGACTTCACACTTTTCAGCTTCAATTCTCCATTTAAGGATACAAATCTTTTCATGTTAGATCTGTACCCTGATGGAACCTTAATGCCGTATAGACATACACAAAACATCCATTTTTCTACCCTTGACAATGTATAGCAAGCCGGAGGTAAATAAGCCTTTTCATCCTTGCCTTTTCCCTCATATTTCTTCTTCGACGCATCCGTGGCCTTTCCCTTTTCCTTTCCCTTTCCCTTGCTCTTCCCCTTTCCTTTTTTCGAACTCATTTCATTTTCCTTTTCCTGTTCCTTTCCCTTTCTAACCTTTTCCTAAGCCCACAATTCTGGACGAATCCCCATCTTTTCCAAATCTAACCGTGCACCCTTTTCATCCTTTGTTTTGTCTTGAATATTCATCAGCGTTCCCACAAGAGCATCACACACATTCTTCTCTATATGCCTAATGTCATGTTCTTTCCAGTACGGAAGCTTCCAAAAGATTGATTCTTTTTTAAAGAGATCAGTTGAGTCCGCAACTTTTTTAGTTTTTCCAAATATTGTTGTATACCCTTAACTCGAGCATAAACCTCCTCACTAGTCAATGGCCTAGGCGCAGTCCCCTTTTCCGCTGTCCCATCGAAAGCCTTTTTCTGCCTACGATACGGGTGATCACGCCTGAGCAACCTTCGGGTCCGCACGTACACCTCTTTGTGAGAATGATCAAGGCGCATGCTTGGTGTGTCATCATTACAAATGGGGAATGCTTTTTTTCCTTTATTCTTATACCCAGAAAAGTTGTCATATGCAGGAAAATCATTAATGGTCCACATAAGAGCTGCACGCAATGTGAACATCTCATTCTTATGAGCATAAAAAACAGAAACCCCTTCGTCCCACATCTTTCTCAAATCGTCAACAAGTGGCGCAAGATAAACATTTATGTCGTTTCCAGGTTGCCTTGGCCCCATTATTAGTAGTGAATGCATTACATGCTTACGTTTCATGCATAACCAAGGAGGCAAATTGTAGATCACTAAAAGTATCGGCCATGTGCTGTGTTATGTACTAAGAGTGCCAAATGGATTCATCCCGTCCGTGCACAACCCAAGCCTTAAATTTCTGACTTCACCACCAAATTTCCCAAACTTCATATCAATGTTCTTCCATTGCGGGGAGTCGGCTGGATGCTTCAGCATTCCGTTTTTCTTTCTTCCCTCTGTATGCCACCTTAAGTTTTTAGCGTCTTTTGGTGTTGAGAATAGATGCTTAAACCTTGGAATAATGGGAAGATACCACCACACCTTAGCAGGAGGTCCCTTCGTACCAACATTGCAATTCATGCGCTTGTAGCGCGACTTCTTGCATCGTGGACACTCCTCCAATTGTTCATATTCATTTCGATAAAGAATACAATCATTAGGACATGCATGAATCTTCTTATACTCCAAACCAAATGGAAACATGAGCTTCTTTGCATAACAGTAAGACTTAGGAATTTCATTCCCGTCAGGCAACATCTCACTTAATGCGGTCAACAAAGAAGTAAAATTAGTGTCCGTCCACCTAGGCTTCGACTTAATGTTAAAAAGTGTTAGCACGGCTGATAGTTTGGAGTATTTTTTGCACTCAAGATACAAAGGATTTTTAGAAGCCTCCGATAATGACTCAAACACGTCACCTTCAACACCACGCATCATCTCATCCACCCCTTCATCCTCGACCTCATCCACCTGATCATCCTCAAATCCATCCTCATCACCATTATCAATAATATATTCATCATTCCTGTATTCCTCGTCCACACGAATTTCATTGCTTCTATCATGCACATCATTCCCATCAACATCCCCATTGTACTCTCCTTCTTCACCGTGCCAAATCCACATATGGTATTTAAGCCTAAATCCACGACAAATTACATGATCTCTAATGATTTCAACACTTTGACCACCTTCACATTATTACAATCAACACAAGGACAATAGAGGCAATCAACACCCATTCTGTGCTGATAAGATGAAGCCCTCTCACAAAACTCTTGAACCCCATGAAAGAATTCCAATGTATCACGTTTACCATACATCCAACCACGAACCTTCTCCATTTAATAAATTGTCTCTAAACATAGCAACATATTATGAATAATGTATAATTGCTACATATATTATATATGTAAATCAAATTCAAACACACACCATGCATATACCATTTATATAGTAAAAAAATGCATGCTTCCAAAGGGTCCTTATCACTCCAACCTAACCCATCCTTGAACGTCTAATATCACTAGTGAATGTATGTCGACTTTCCAATTTTAAGGAAAATCTGGCAGCATTTCCCCTCAGTTCTCCAAGAATACGATGTAGATAATTACTTACCCATATATGTACCTAGAGAACATAGGGAGGAAATGGTAAGCCAAGATGTTCCTTAAAATCGAAAAAAAAAAGACATACATTCACCACCTAAGTGACAATAAAGGTTCAAGAACAGTGCTAACTGGGGACTATTCAAGACTTTCTCCTAATGAGAAAGCCTTGAACGAGTATCTAGGCATATGATGATGCAAGCATTTTTATATATTGTTGTATTTATTTGTTATTAAACAATACACAAGTTGTAATAGCATGAAAAAACTTTTATTAAATGGATAAAGAGACAGAAACATAGCTTAGTAAAGTTTATAATTCATACCAATATAGCAAGTACAACGGATGTACTCTTTCTAACTTCCCACTTGAGCTAAATATGTAGTCTTCAAGCTAGACTTGTGCTTCACATATGAATCTATAAAAAAACAAAAAGAAAAAACAAAACAAAAAACAAAAGTTAGTAATTAATTAATACCTACATACATTGCTAAAATATAACGCATCATTAATCAAACTAACAATTACTAATCACTAATTTTTTTTACAATTTAGTGTAATTTATGTAATTTCACTAATTTATTCACTAATTTATAACACAATTGCTAATCACTAATTCAACCACATTATATTTTACATACCAAATTTCGATAACATTCACAATTAGACAATTTCGACAACATTCACAAATCACAATTCGACAATTTTGACAGCAATGAAAGACAACATTCACAATCACAGTAATTCACAGCAAGCTAGCAATAGGCATTAAAGGAAACCGGAAAGGAAAACTCGCTAGACACCAAGTCGACTGTTCGAGGTCGTGCCGCCGTGACAAGAAGTCCGTTGTGGTTGAGGGGGAGCCATGCGCGCAAGTGAGAAAGCTTACATCAAGAACCGTAGATTACATGCACCCTAAAATTACTATACTGAAAATCAAATCAACGACAAACCCTAGATTACGAAATTTAGAATTCGATAATTTAAAAGGGACAAAAAAAAATCTTACCTCGAAGCTGCTTCAATGGAGGTGAGAAAGCTCAGAATCCGCTTCAATGGAGAATTAAGAGCACGCACTTTAATTATTGAAGGAGAGATATGGAGAAAGCACAGAATCCGCTTCAATGGAGATATGGAGAAAACTTCAGAGGAGGTATTCAAGAGAAATGAAAACAAAGGAAGGAAAACAGAAATGAAAACGAAGAAGGAGGGAAAACGGAAATGAAAATTTCGGGGAAAGAAAGAAGAAGAAGAGAAGACGTTTTTTTTTTTTTTTTGAATTCGCACCGGGACTGTTTTTTTTTTTTAATTCGCATCGGTTTGAACCGGTGGTAATAACTTTATTTCGCATCGGTTTGGTTGGAACTGGTGCGATTACTCTTTCTCTCAATCCCGCCTATTTTTCTTTGGCACCGGTTTTTAAAAACCGGTGCGCATTGTGCGGTGCTCATTTCTGTTTTTCTACTAGTGCTTGCAGACTCAGCTTCTACGGCGTGCTGGTATTGTTGGTCATGGTCGTGCCTTTGATGATGCGGTGAGTCTATTTAATAGAAATGTTGATTGTGACATTTTGAGTAATCCTAGCGAGGTCGCTGCCCCAAAACTTATGAAGAAATTGGCAGATATATATTTCACAAAGGTTACTGCTTCAGCAGAATCCACATTTTCTTTATCTCCTCGCCAGTCAGCTTTGTGGAGGTCTCAACAAGGAGAATACACCTCGACTTGGCTACGTGTGATCCTTATTTTTGGGTTGGGTTAGATGATGAACGCTAGGACTTATCTCCGTGTGCTGTGTTATCGATTGGGTGTTCCTTTGTTTGCTATTTCAACACCGTGCTCTGCCTGCTCTAGGGTATTTGTTGGGGTTATTTTTGGGGATCATGCGGTGTCATGTGCTAGTTTGGTGGATGGGTATTAAACATCATCATAATGTTGTTCAAGATACCCTTCTTGATGTATGCTATCGGTTTGGGATTTCAGCCAGAAAAGAGGTTGACATTGGGTTGTTTGGGAGGAACGATGGGGCCCTCAGAAGTGTAGATGCGTTGCTTTATTCTTGGGAACATGGTCGTGATGTGTGTATTAACTTGACTGGGTCTTCTCCTTTGACTCAGACTAGGTTTTCTGACTTCGTACCTGGGCGAGTTGTTGTAACACCCTAGAAATTCCTTTTCTTTAAAATACCTGTTTTACTCTTTTTAATATACGAATTCAGAAATTCGAAAACATTACCGCCACTGTGAAAACGGTTAAGGCAATTATCAAAGACTCACAGCGGAAGACTCACTTCAAAAATCATTCAAAACAATTTAACTTAAAAAGTCAAATCAAACAAAAGTAAAGCCAAACCAAAGTCAAACGAAGTCAACCTATAACTTGGAACCATTGTAGGCCTTTATCAACCCAAAACAAATTTTTAAAAACCTTTGTGTTAGTCTCAAAAGCAAAATATATATGATAATCAAAACAATAAACCACATCATATTTCTATAGAAACTAAACAGGAATCCCTCTTCACCTGAAAAGCTTCTCTTTACTTTGTCCCCACTACTCGCCATTAGAAATGGGTCGTCGTAGGGCCAAGATAAAGACAAGGCCAAACAAACATAAAAACACACAATCAGTAATGCCGAGTACATAAGCGTATACAGTACACACTAACATGCTTTCATCCTATACTATCAACACACAACTTACCTTGTTGCACCTGTTTACAAGCATACAACACAACCAACCAATAAATAGCTAAATAAATTGCTTATTTAATTTGATTACGCATTGAACAAGTTTCCCACCAAATCCTTGCCCCAAATAAATTGAGGTAAACTACACCGGGAGCTAACCGGGTAGGAAAATGCCACATGAAAGTGAGTAGACGTCTTGCGCATAAAATAAATAAAGGAAAATATAGCGTCCTGTACTTCCAGTAGAAGTTATGATCAAATATAAAGTCGCATAACTCCACCCATATGTTCATACTCGAGGGATATACGTTCCAAGAGTTTTGGTGCGTAATCTCTTTCACTTTACGTGATTTACATATTTTAGACTTGGTGATGACTCACAAACCATAATACAATCAATCATAATAAATCATTCAAGCAATCAAACACTCCAATTTAATTCTTGAACAATTAGTGACCACATAAATTTAATGTTGAACCCTTTTAAATCTATCTCGGTGTTAAATAACACCTTAAGCGCATAAAGCACCGCAAATCCTATCCCTCGGTGTTTAGAACACCTTAACTGCACTTTGGCACCGCAATACATTTCATTCCTGTGTACTAAGACACTTAATCGCTCAATTCTCATGCTTATAGCATCAATAAAAATTATATGAACCATAACAAAATTCCCTTTTTATATTCCAAACCAAATTAAACATTTAGTTTAATTAAACATGCTCTCAATCATGCCAATAATAAAAGTGTGGTTCATATTCAACATGCCAACATAATTAATTCCAATCATCAAATCACCACAAATAATAATTCATACTTCACAAATCAATCACCAACATCAATCCAATCAACAATTCCAACCAATACCTATCATGATACTACCTTGGAATTAATTAAACAAAGCCTAGCATGCTTCAATACACTTAAATAATTACCAAGTACGTGAACGTACCTCGAATATGATCTCAAAATTACCACGACTACACGAAATCACTCACTTGGAAGTTTCCTACAACCAAAATTACAAAGAGACATTAACACCCATTCAATATAAATTTCCAGCAATATATACACTCTTTAAATCACTTATAAGCCTTTTAAAACAAGCTGAAAATTAATTTAAAACCCCTACTTTTATTCCCAATTAATGGGTAATTACAAATCCTTTCAAGAAACATAATTCTAATCTTTATATAAAAGTTCCAGCTTTATAAAAACATGTAAAATTGCTGTAATTATATTTAAAAACACCTATTTCAATAATTCCAACCAACTACAATCAATTTCCATTAATATACATTAATTTAGAAACCTAGGGTTTTCAATTTGGGGCTTTTTAATTCAAAAACTAAATCTGAAAATTATATACATACTAATCATAATCAAAGATCATAAAAATCATCACAAAACTCAAAAATAATAATTGGATCAAGGCTAGATTAATAATTAAAACAAGAAAAGGTTTTTTTTTTTTTTGAACCACACCCACAAGGGGAGGGAGGACGGCTGTCGTCGCCTCCCATCGACGGCTGCTGCCAGCGAGTGCTGGTGTTGGCCGGCCGGTGGTGGCGGCGGCAGCCGGCTACCCATGCAGTGTGTGTGGGTGTCGTGCAAGGTGAAAACAAAAAGGCGAGGGGGAAAAATTTAAGGAGAGAAAATAAGAGAAGAGAGAGAGAGTTTACCTTTGGATATTCTCCCCCACCTAGGGCAAGATCTAACTTGCTCATAAGATGGGTATTTATACCCCCTCTCAAAACCCTCCTAACCTTAAATTCCCTTTCTACCCTTAATGATCCTTTCTCCTATTCAAACTAATCATTTGACTTCCTTTAAAGTTCCATTGACTTTAAAATTTCCTTTTATAAAATAATGTGCCCCAAAGTTTCTAAATAATAAAATAAAATGTTTTCAAAGCAATTTAATAAATAAAAATGGACCTTTAACTAAAATAAATCTTTTTAAATTAATAAAATACCATAAATAATTCATTTTAAATTATTTAAATGCTTCATAAAATAATAATTTAAATTAAAAATACGTATAAAAATACGGGGTATTACAGTTGTGACTAATGTGGCTCATCGTAAGCGGGTCAAGTATGAAGCTAGTTGTTAGGTGATTGGGTACGATTTTCTTCCTTTCTTTTTCTGTTCTCTTGGGGAATTAGAGAAGGTGGCGGTTGCATTGCTAAAGCGGGTCCAGAAGTTCTCAAAGATTCAAGATATTGGGGCACGTGCTGCTGTTTATATATATCTTCACTAAGATAGGATTTGCTATAGCTAGAGGAGTGGGGTCCCAGATTTTCGACTTCCCACAGATTTTTTGACTACTATAGTAGCAGTAGCAGTAGTAGTAGTAGCGGTAGCAGTAGCAGTAGCAGTAGCAGCAGTAGTAGCAGCAGTAGTAGTAGTAGCAGTAGTAGCAGCAGTAGTAGTAGTAGTAGCAGTAGCAGCAGTAGCAGTAGTAGCAGTAGTAGCAGCAGTAGCAGTAGTAGCAGTAGTAGCAGCAGTAGCAGTAGTAGCAGCAGTAGCAGTAGTAGTAGTAGTAGTAGTAGTAGCAGCAACAGCAGCAGCAGCAGCAGCAGCAGTAGTAGTAGTAGTAGTAGTAGTAGTAGTAGTAGTAGTAGTAGTAGTAGTAGTAGTAGCAGTAGCAGTAGCAGTAGCAGTAGCAGTAGCAGTAGCAGTAGCAGTAGCAGTAGCAGTAGCAGTAGCAGTAGCAGTAGCAGTAGCAGTAGCAGTAGCAGTAGCAGTAGCAGTAGCAGTAGCAGTAGCAGTAGCAGTAGCAGTAGCAGTAGCAGTAGCAGTAGCAGCAGCAGCAGTAGCAGTAAAGTAGCAGTAGCAGTAGCAGTAGTAGTAGTAGTACTACTGTAGCAGTAGTAGGAGTAGCAGTAGCAATAGTAGTAGTAGTAGGAGTAGTTGCAGTAGTAGTAGCAGTAGCAGTAGTAGCAAGAGCAGTAGTAGTAGCAGTAGCAGTAGCAGTAGTAGCAGTAGTAGTAGCAGTAGTAGCAGTAGCAGTAGTAGCAGTAGCAGTAACAGTAGCAGTAGCAGTAGTAGTACTACTGTAGCAGTAGTAGTAGTAGTAGTACTACTGTAGCAGTAGTAGTAGTAGTAGTAGTAGTAGTACTGTAGCAGTAGTAGGAGTAGTAGTAGTAGTAGTAATAATAATAATAATATGACCAACTGCATGTAGAATTTGTTATATACACTCTGGTGTACCGTACACCCAGGGTCATTTGCTCATTAAATTTTGCTCATTTGATCAAATATTTTCGCTTATTTATTAAATGAGCAAATAACTCCAAATGTACAAAACAAGCTCTCAACTCCATGGAATACGTAAATTGCAATTAAAGGTGGGCAACGTGCCGTGCCAGGGCCGTCGCGGGCTGTGCTTGGCAGGCCACGGTCTCCGGCGTGCCGGGCCGTGGCATGCCACCATGCTTGAGGAAGCGTGCCGTGCCACGCCACCCAAAATCACAGGCCAGTCCACGGCACGGCACGGCCCACATGCCGAGCGGGCTAGTGCCGGGCTGCTGCCTTTGCTTTGCTTTTTTTTTTTTTTTTTAAGTTTTAATAGTTTATAACTTATAATCTTATATTATTATTTTTCTAAAATAAATTAAGTTTAATATTTATGTTTTATTATTTTTTATATTTAATATTTATATTTATATATTTAGTTTACACTATTACTTTATAGTTTAGTGTTTATAATTTATTATATTTATTTTTGTATTATTATTTATTAATTATTATAATTTTTTTGTTATATTAATTTATAAATTATAAATTAACGGGAAAAAAGGCAAATTGGACTTTGGATGTGAATAATGCATACTTCATATTATTATTAATTGAAAAAATTGTACAATGACAATAATAATGATAAAAATCGTACAAGGATATTAAATAAAAATTGGATAATGATAAAATTCGTCAAATGATAATATTGATAATGATAAAAATCGTACAATATACAAAAATTGTCTATTCTTCATCTATTCTTCTTCTTCTTCTTCTTCTTCTTCTTCTTCTTCTTCTTCTTCTTCTTCTTCTTCTTCTTCTTCTTCTTCTTCGGCTTCAAGGTCATCGGCTAATTGAATAGATTGGGAACTAGCCGAACCCGAACGGTCGGAAGCGGAGGTTCCTTCATCGTTGTCGTTGTCGTCGTAAGAACGGTCTTGTGAGCGATTTTCAGCATCCAACCAATCTTTGAAACACACGCACATTTCAAGTGTTTCGGGTTTTAGATTAGTTCTTCTATCGTCTAAAACCCTCCCGGATGCGCTGAAAGCTCGTTCGGAGGCAACGGAGGAGACACGGATACCAAGAATGTCTCGTGCCATTGTCGCCAAAGTTGGATGCTTCGTGCTTTGTTGTTTCCACCATGCAAGGAGGTCGAGGTTGTTTATTTCATCGCCGTCCATGCCCTTGGTGAAGTCGTAACTCAGGTACATTTGCAACTCCGATACATCGCTTTGCATTCTCCTTATTGATGAATCACCAGAAAACCTTGAAATCAAGTTAGTAGCTTGTGATGTTTGGCCTTCTTACTTACGTTTTTAGATGGTTGGGAAGGGCTTGAGCGAGGAACGGTGCCATATTTGGTTTCATAGACTCTATATAAAGCAAAAAAACTAATCCTTCACATTACTCTTATAGGTTTCTACATTATCGTCAAAAAGCATGCATTGAAAATAAATGTCAACTAACATAAATGTATTTTCATACTTTTTCCTAGGATCTTATATGGAAGCAAAAATATAAATCAAAGGAATTTCACTATAATATTTACGCCACTTTGTTTTCATTGCTGGAAGATATTGATCATAATCACTTTGGTTGTGATGATCAGCAAAAAGTTGGGTGAGTAAACATGCATTTGAAAGAAAGTTTTGAGGACAAGGATTATAAACAGAAGAAAAACAAAACGTCATGTTATATAATAACTGTAAAAATTACATATATCTTTCACATTTATCCCAATCATCCTCAATATATACAAAATTTTTGGTTGTAAAAAAAAGTCAACCGATTCTTGTACTCAATTTCCTTGGTTAACATGTCATAGGTGGAATTCCACCTAGTTGGGAAATCAGTTTTGATTTTTATTGCTCTTATCTTGTATTGCTTTAGAAAACTCTTCCATTCTTGGTATCTCATGTTTGAGCTATTAATAGACATAATAGCATCTTTAATTTTGTTATAGTATGGACCAATTGCTCAAATTCCATCCTGTACACATAAGTTAAGAACATGGAAAACACATCTAGTATGAAGAGCGTCACCATCTAATATCATATCAGTCAAGTTTTGTTTGACATAATTAGTAGTATATGTCATTGAGGTTGCATTGTCAAATGTCATAGACATGGATTTTTTCTCGAAGGTTGTATTCATTTATTACTTCCATTAAATGGTGAGCAATGTTAATACCGGTGTGGGGGTATTCCAACATTTTGAAATGGATTATTCGTTTTTGTAACAACCATTGATCATCTACCCAATGGCAAGTCACACATAAATAGTGATATTTGTAACCACTATTCCAAGAATCAGAAGTCAAAGACACTCTACAATTAAGTTTACTCAATTCGTCTTGTAACCGCATTTTGTACTCTAGGAAGTTTTTCATGGCGGCGGAAAGAACGGTTTTCCTAGAAATTCTTTTATGTTGGGGTTGTAATGCTTTGTTAATGTAAGTGTTAAATGAGTCACTTTCGGAGAAAAGAAAAGGTTGTTCGGCGTGTACTATCATTTTCCCTAGTTCATCCCTATCCCTCTCATAGTTATAGGTAAAGCCGTGTGGATGGAATTGGGAAATTTTTGGCTTGGTTGGATCACTAGCTGGTTGTGCACAACTTCTCATGTGTCTACTTAGGTGTCCCGTCCCGGACTTGGATTCTTTCGAGTATACTTTTCCACATGTTCTACATTTTGCTCTAATTTGGGCTACATTTAGCAGAAAATAATGCCATATATCACTTTTCCGGCTTTTAATATTTACCATGTCATTTTTGGTTAACCATTGCTCTTGTGTGTTTGGGAATTGGGTGTTTGTAGATTCGGGGATTTGTTGGTTAGTAGTAGAACCGGAGGCATTTAGGGTATCTTGTTGGCTACCTTGGCTAGAATAAAAATTTTGTGGGTCAAAGAAATTAGGTGGGAATTGACCGAATTGTGGAAATTGGTTTTGTGGTGGAAATTGGTTTAGTGGAAATCCGGGTATATTCATATTATTCATGTTATAGGGTTGAAAAACGGAAGTACCATCGTGCCAAAATTGTTCAAAGCCTAGAGGGGCGTTACCGGGGTCATTGATCAGACTTGAAATTGGGGGGTAATTGGATTAGGTGATTCCCTAGAACTATTACCACGGACAAATCGGGCTTTCCTAGAGAATGATGGGTTGTTCATGTTTGGTGATACCATAATTAATAACAACAATTATAACAATAACAATAATAATAATTAATAACGACAATTATAACAATAACAATAATAATAATAATAATTAATAACAATAATTATAACAATAATAATAAGTAATAACAATATTATTAACAACAACAATAAAGATTTGTTAGATCTTACAATCGTGCTTCAACGCTTTCCACTAATTACGATTACGAACTTTTAATTTTTTTTCGATATTAATAAATAATAATTAGAGAATATAAGAGAATAAGAGATTAAGAGAATTAGAGATTAAGAGAAGAGGTGAGTTGAATTGTGATTTGGAAGTGAAGTGAAATTTGGTATTTATAGGCAAATTGGGGAAAAGAGCCATTAATAGCCGTTAGAAAGAGGGGAAGAGCAACGGCAGCGAAGCAACAACGGCTCTAACTATAGCCGTTATTGGCGTGCCAAGCCGGGCCGGCACGCGGGCCGTGCCACGGGCTGTGTCTGATGGGCTGGCACGCGGGCCAAGAGGCGGGCTCGTGCCGTGCCGGAAAATGGCATTTTTTGTCAGTGGCACGGCACGCCAGCGACGACCGTGCCAGGCCGGGCCAGCTGTCGGGCCATGCCGGGCCATGTCGACTTTCATGCTGTGTCGGGCCGCCCGCAGGCCAACCTGCCCATGCCCAGCTTTAATATTTGCAATTGTGACATTGCAGATTTCCAACCCCTGTGATATTGACTCCCTTTATTAATAATGTGAAAGGGGAAAACAAAGCATTTTCACTTTTCAATACGGAGTAGTTTTAGTTAAAATTTTCTTTTGTTTTTTTTTAGGATCATCAATGAATATTTAACAGGTTTTATATTATGAAGTGATGGCTCTTATGATTTGTCCATTTTGAGAGTAAAGTGATATGTCAATTGGTTCAGCTTCTTTAAGAAAAATTATTGAAGTTTTTTCAATTATCAACATGAGATACTTATACGGAGTACTGTTCAACAATTTGTTATAAATTTGAGTTTTTTTATTTTTTTAATTTTTTTTTACAAGGAAGCAAAAGCTTTTATTAATTAACCAAAGTGGCTTAAGTCAGCCAAAACAAGAGCAGTTACATCATTTGGATACTCCTCTAACCATACTCTAAGCTCCAAGAATTGATTACATAACTTGGCAAGCCCATGGGCAACACAATTCAACAATTTGTTTTAAATTTGATGTTATTCCACCCAAAAATAAGACAACTTCCCTAAGGAATAGGTGTACAAGACGACTAGGTTTCAAAAAAAAAAAAAAAACAAAGGTGTACAAGACGACTATAACAAATAACCTACAACTTTGTTGAAAATAAGGAGAAAATCTTACCCGCTTTTATATTATCTATATGATAAATTTGGAAATTATGAAGCTCAACATTTTAACATTCGTACCCGCTTTCTTATTCTCATGGGATAGTATTAACATTATCCGAAATTATTGAAATTAAGTCCGAAAAATCAAACCAGAAATAAGGTAATCGAACCAAATTTTGATAAGAGAACAACACTAATCCTGTAAATAGTTTATCATATCTTTCATGTTTAATTCAAAACTTAAGTAATAAATTAAAGGCAACAGAGATTAATTTGGTGTGCAAATTCCTTGGAAATATGTATTTCCACATAATTGAAAATGCAAATTCCTTGAAAATTTATATTCCTATGTTATTGGAATTCCTAAGAAATGCAAAATAGTGTTTATTTAAGCACGAAAAGTGAAAATTCTCATGGGAAGTTCCACTTACCTAGGTCTTGTTAAGTAATTAAATTTCTCTATTTTGTAGGAAGTGGAACTTCCTAGGAATATCTTTTGTTTTTTTAGGTAAACTTCCTAGGAATATCTATTTCCCATGAATTTGTCAATAAAACAACAACAACAACAACAACAACAACAACAACAAAAAAAAAAAAAAAAAAAAAAAAAAATTCCTAAACCTTGATAATATCCATGTCCCTATAATACCTCACAGACCTTGATAATATCCTTGATGATGTTTTATTTCTAAGTTCGTCTTTTGATTTTGTAGGGTGGTCTCATGTTAGGAGAAATGGGAATTATGTTGTGGATCATCTCGCTAAATTAGTGTCGTTCAGTGTTGAACAAGTTTGGGAAAATCATTGTCCAAGTGAAGTTTCCTCGTATGTACATATGGACAATTTGTCTTCTTCTTAATAAAGCTCTAATCTACCTTTGTTTCAAAAGAGAGAGAGAAAAAAAAAGAGAAAAAAAAAACAGAAAAAACTTATTCTATCTAAGTTATTCTCTTTATTCCTAAATAATTACATTATTTGGTTGACGCAAGTTTTTAACACACAATTTTAACCATTACTATTTTTCAATTTTTTTTAATTTTTTTTTTTTGTAATTTGAGACAGACCATTACTTTTTACAATTGTATACGGTTAAAAATATAAAAAGCCCATGTAAATACATAAATCGTGACAAGTCAAAATTAGTATGGAAGTTTAGGAATAGTATACAGAATTAAAGTAAGGAAATTTTTTATTTTACCACCCATAAATAACACACATTTTGATATTACCATCCAAAAAAAAAAAAAAAATTATTTACCACCCCTTAAATAAATAAAATTTTTAATCACCACCTTTTGCCTTATTCTGGTCATTTTTCCGGCTGAAGGGCCCACTTTTATTATTTCCCTCCCTTTTTTCTTCTATTCTCACTGTACTCTACTCTTCCTCCATATTTATTTTCTTCATCTCCCCACATTTAATCACTATCAATTCTTCAACCTCTCTGCCATTAATGAAACCAAACCCTAATTTTTTTTTCTCATCAAGAACATCATAATTGTTGTACTTGCAATTTCGTAAAAAGGGGAAATGGGAAGGACACTGGTCGCTGATTAGAGGGGACCAGAAGATGGGTTTCTTTGCTGACATAGCGTTGAATTATTGATTCTTTTTTATCTGTTGGTTTGTTGATGGTATAATTGCAATTTTAATATCAAGAACCCTAATTCAAAAAAAAAAAAAATCCCAATTTAATTGTCAAGAACCCTAATTGTGTTTGACAATTAAATGCCATGAACCTTAATTTTCCAAATATAATACCAATAACCCTAATTTAATACAAGAACCCTAATTTTAGAAAAACCCCCAAATATAATACCAAGAACCCTAATTTCAAAAAACCCCCCAAATTTAATACCAAGAACCCTAATTTCAAAAAAAATAAAATAAAATAAATTAATTAATTAACCCCAAATGTAATTGCCAAGAACCCTAATTGTGTTTGACAATTTCACAAAAATACTTGACCTTACCTGATTGTGACTTCAATTTAGCAATTGTTTGGGAGAATTCTTAAAATTAAAGCTTGCAAAAATTCGGAGAATTTGGGGGTTTTTGCTTTCGATAAACTGGAGGAGAAGTAGGAGTAGTAGTTTTATACAAGAAAATCGAGGGGAAGAATATAAAGGAAAGAGTTAAAACTAGCCATTATGTGGACCCCCAGTCGGAAAAATGACTGGAATGAGGCAAAAATGTGGTGATTTAAATTTTTATTGTTATGAAATATTTTGTGGATGTTCATTATATACCTGTACACTCTGGATTCTAGGTTTAAGGTTTAATGTTTTCTAAGGAAACCTAGCTATTATATATATATGTGTGTGTGTGTGTGTGTGTGTGTGTGTGTGTGTGTGTGTGTGTGTGTGTGTGTGTGTGTGTGTAGGGGCGGGATCATGTGAGAACCAAGGCTTATATGAGAACCCTCTTAAAATAAGAACCAATCTTACACCATCAATTTTGAGATTATGGATGGCTGAGATTAATTATCACTTTCCCATGCATTTTCTTGGGAACACGCATTTCAGTCATTGGTACATGCTTTTTAATTTTCTTGGGAACACGCATTTCAGTCATCGGTACATTTCACACATATGGTATGGAACATTGTATAATATTTATGGGACAATAGTTCATATTTTTGGAACAATATAAATAATATTCGAATGAAATATTATATGAAACATCAATGATTTTTATGTATAAAACAATATCATTAGTATATGAAACAATACATATATTTTATGGAACATAAGTAGTATAAAATGAAACATAAGGTATGTTTTTTGAAACATCAATAAGGTATAAGAAATCATAGTAAACCTAGTTCATATAGAGCCCAACTATATGAAACAAGCAATAATATATATGAAACATTAATATTATAAATTGAAACACTTAATATATTTTATGAAACATCATTAACGTACACTAACTACATTTTAACATAACGCTGACAACACAATTCAATGTAACATTACATTTTTTATTTGAAACAGCGACAGGTCTTTTTGAAACAATAATAACATCTTTTGAAACATCTCAAAATTATATGAAACAATAGACTATTGTCAAATAGTATTTACATTGTTCCAGAAATATGAACTATTGTCCCATAAATATTATATATTGTTCCATACCATATGTGTGAAATGTACCAATAATTGAAATGCGTGTTCCCAAGAAAATTAAAAAGCATGTACCAATGACTGAAATGCGTGTTCCCAAGAAAATGCATGGGAAAGTAATAATTAATCTCAGCCATCCATAATCTCAAAATTGATGGTGTAAGATTGGTTCTTATTTTAAGAGGGTTCTCACCTAAGGGGTGGGTTCTCACATGATCCCATTTCTATATATATATATATATATATATATATATATATATATATATATATATATATATATGTATATATACATATACACATACACACACACACACACACACACACATATATATATCCCCTACTCAATGGAATAAGGAGCTGGTCTATTGTCTCCCCAATTTCTCTCATATCCTCTTTTTTTCACAACACGTTATAAGCACCAAAGCTCTAAATAATTAATAATTCTTTTGATTCCTATACATATACATAATTGCTTTTCCGTTTAATCGACAGTTCATCATATGCAAGAAAGTTATTTGGGTTCAGCGATATATTATACTTCCGTCTTGATCTTTGCTTGTCTCATCAATTGGGTGTAGTTTCAAGCAAAGAAAATTATTAAAAACGATAAAACGAAATCAGCCCCTACCTCGCTAAGGAGATGAATTTAATAGCAACTTTACGGGTATCCCTATATTCTTATCTCCATATTTTACTGAATTTATCAGATTATTGTCCTTCTTGAAATAAAATAATTATAGGTTATTAGACTATTATTTGATTGATTTAATTTATATGCTCCAATTTTTTATTGAAATGAAATATGAAGTTTATTAAATTTGGGATATGGCTATTGATTTGTTTCAGCTAAGTTGTCGTATTTGAATATGGATAACTATTGATTTGTTCCGACTAATTTGTCTTATTTGAATAACTATAATTTTGGAGAATGAAATCAGTTGGTGGTTTCATCATCAATCTCTGTTGAATTATGTGATGATCATAGTATATTGATTTTGAATTAAGAATTTAATCATGTTAAATGTACATTAAACGCTAACCTTTTTTAAGTTTTAAATTCTTGGACAAAGGAAATCTTTTTAGAAAATTTATCAAAGATATAATATATGAAAAGAATACTGATTTGTAAAACCGGATTTTATAAAATAAAATCTTTAGAAATTTTTTTCATAAATTACTTTTATAAACTTTCCATTTTTAAAGCTTGCCAAGCTTTGTCAAGCTTCTAATAAATACCATGCATAAACTAACCTAACATATTTACAATAATTCTTAGATGAATAAACTTAACAAAAAGACTTAAATACTCTAGCTAGATTATCTCATCATACTCTGTATTGTTTAGGATACTTGGGCTTCACGTAGTCCGGGATTGAGTTCTTGCTGTCCTTCACTCTCCAGCTCCTAGCTGGAACTTCGGAGACCAAGTTCTCATGGAACTTGCTGTCTTCAACGCAAACCAAGTCAATCTTCTCATCTTGCTATCAAGCTCCTGTTAGAGAGCTTCTCTTCATGTTCCTGTTAGGGAACTCAGTTAGTTCCACTGAGGAACTCTTCTTCTACTTTCCTTAACTTTCCTTGGAGTCTCCTTGTGTCTTCATAGTCAAATTACTCTTCCACTTCCACAGTCAACTTCACCTGTTCTAACAACACTTAGAGAAATCACATTAGTTGAAGTTTACTTTTATTCATCACCATCAAAACTCTTAAGCTTCAACACTTATATCACTAATTCATATAAAATTGGACAATGATATCACGTATTGCCATAAGTTATGATCAAGATCATCAAATCTCTACTAAATATGTCGATTGGCCTCCAGAAGAAGGCAACTTTAATTTAAACAGAGATTTCGAATGAGATGTGGACAAACACATGTATTATCATCATAAATATGGTGAAATTGAAGACGTCTCACTTGTTCACGTGAAGATTTGAAGATTCAAGTTCAATTTGAAATGATCAATTATCAAGATATGGTGTTCTATTACAGGGTAGAAGTTACCCAACCATATCGCGTCGGATTTATTGCACGAGAAGATTTCACGTTATGTATTCATCAGGGGGAGAAATACGTGATGCACTATTTTTCCCTTGACCATGGTTTTGTCCCAAATTGGGTTTTCCTGGTAAGGTTTTTAATGAGGCAGCATTGCAAGCGTATTACGAAGAATGATGTACTCTATTTCCTTCACTATGTTTTCATCCTATAGGGTTTTTCATACTAAGATTTTAATGAGGCACAATCTTCAATAATGGACATCCAAGGGAGAGTTTTATGAAATATTGTGGGGATGCCCATTATATTCCTATACACTCTGGAATATTCTAAGTTTACGGTTTATTGTTTTCTAAGAAAACCCTAGGTATTGTATTCTCTCTCCAATTTTCTCTCCAATCCCTTTTTTTCACAACATTTATTTAATTTAAGGGGTGATATTTTAAAATAATTTTTTTTTTCCTGGAATATCAAATTTGTGATATTATGGGTGGTAAAATATAAAATTTTATTAAAGTAACGTACTGAGTAGAAATGGAGAAGTGATTGCTACTCAGCAAATTTGGTACCTACTTTTTTAATGCAATGCCCTGCTTGATAGCTTGATAGTGACATTCTTCACATTTTCTTTAGTGGATTGCTAAACATCGCCCGCAAATCTCCACATAAAGCCCACAAATTTTCATTGAATTGACAATTTTGCCCTTAATATTAAATAAAAAACACTCACAAACTCTCATCACCCAACCGCTCACCCATTTTCTTTCTACCGCAAGGAATTGGCGACGGCGAAGGCGGAGGAAGGCGGTCACGGTGGCAAGGTAATTTTTTTTTTAAATTTAAAAAAAAAAAAAAAAAAAAACTGGAAGAGGGCAGGGCGCCTGGCCAGGACACCGTGGCCACGGTGGCGGCGCCCAAGCCAGACGCTAGCCCCACAGCGGCGGCGGCTCGGCGAGACGCCAGGGCCACGGTGGTGGCGTTTTGCGAGGGCGCCGCCGCCGTGGGGCTGGCGTCTGGCCTGGGCGCCGCCACCCTTTTTTTTATTATTTTTTTGTTTATGTTTATGTTTATTTTTTTTAGTTTTCTGTAATTTTTTTTTTTGGTTTATGTTTATATTTTTTTTGTTTATTTTTATATTTTTTTCAAATTTGCTGTATTTTTGTTATGTTTATATTTACTTTTCAATTATTTGTATTTTTTTTTTAATTTTTTTTCCAATTCTGTTGTATTTTATTTGTTTTTTTTTAATTTTTTTCTATGTTTATATTTGTATGTTGTGGTAATTTTTTTCTTTTTATTTTGTATTTATTTGTTTTTATTTATTTTGCAGTGTTTTGTTAATTTTTTTTATGTCAATTTGTTAGTATTATTTTTGTTTATTTGATATTTTTTTTGGTTCGTTATTTTTTTTTAATTTTTTTTATGTTTATATATATTTTAATTTTTTTAATGGAGTTAGGCATCACATTTTCGTTAGATCGGGTGGTATTTCGGCCTCGGCTCGTAGAGAACGGGTTCACCATCCTAAGGAGGATGAAGATGATGATGTTGAGGAGGAGGAGGAGGACGCAGACGAGGATGTGTACGATCAGAGTGGACCATATGATGATTACGGTTCATTGAGTCAGAGGCTTGATGATATGTATGAGACGCATAGGGTAGATGTGCGTAAGGGTAGAGATGGTAGATTTGTTAGTAGATCGGGCACATCATCTACGTCCACTATGTCTGCGGTAAGCAGAAAACGTTCGAGGACCTTGCGCAGTGGCAGTGGGCGTCAAAGAGGGATTACTGATCTGTTGCCGGTTATTTATAGAACATTTTGTACATTATCATAGTAGTTTGTAAAATCTGACATTATCGTTTAAGTTTGTAACATTTGTAGTTAAATTTACCGAATTTGGGTCGAATTGAAGTCGTGTTAAATTTCTTCCGCTGCTTGTTAATTTCTTCAATTTATGGTAATATCGTTCTTTTTCTAATCAATTTCCTTGCTTTTGTGCTTGAATATCATTCAGATATACTTGGTTTTATTGATTTGTTGTGAAATTACATTGAATTTTTATTTATTATGTAGTAGTAGAAAGCCATTGTATTTAAATCTAGGGTTTAACTGTATGGCATGTTGCGTGCATGGGGTTTATTGAGCGTTTTAGTTGATTTACGTTTCAATTATTTTGGGTTTTAGTCTAATTGACTGACAATCTCAAATGTTGCAGGATTTCATTTAATTTGGTTTTGTTTTATTACTCAGATCCTCCTTTTTCATTTTCTCGGCTGGGTTTTGCGCTATGAACTCAAGAATTGGCCTGGATAGATTGGGTTTCAATTTTATGGAATTTCTTAAATATGAAATGACAATACATCATACCATGTTGCCGTCTAGAGTCCTTGAGAGATTTCTGAGTTGCTACTACTAAACAAAAATCAGATCTAATTGCAACTTATTTTGCCCAATCAATCGCTTGTTGAGCATCTTCGAAGGGATCATCATGTACAAAACTCCTACTATACCATATTATTTTCAAATACATATAATTATATAAAGATTAAATTAATACATTTAACACAAAATTAACATAAGTAATTTCTAAAAATTTTATTTGTAAATTTCATTTCTATATATAATTTACACATACAAAATTAAACATAATTTTATTAACACATATTTAAAACATAATTTCATATTAAAACAATTATTTTTTAACATAACTTATTAACGTATATTTAATTTCAAATTTATCAAAGTTAAAAAACTACCAAAAAAAAATTAAAAAAACATTAAATAAAATAAAAAAAAATTACAAAAAGTTTAAATAAAATTACAAAAAAAAAAGAAAACAAAAAAAAATTACAAAAAGTTTAAATAAAATTTTAAAAAAAAATAAAAAAAAAATTACAAAAAGTAGGAGTGGCGTCTGGCCAGGACGCCGCCACCGCCATGGTGGCGGGTCCTGGCCAGGCACCACTGCCATAGTGTTGGCGTCCGGCCAGGGCATCCTGACCAGGTGCCACTGCCATGGTGTTGGCGTCCTGGCCAGGCGCCACTGCCACGGTTGCGGCGTTCCGGCCAGATGCCACCCCTACTTTTCGTAATTTTTTCTCCGGATTATCTCGCTTTCCGGCGACGATGACGGCTTTCCAGTGTCCCTCGGCAATCCACTCCAACTCCACATTCTTCGTGAGAGTGAATTACGGTTTCGATAAAAATTAGAAAAAGGACAAAAGAGTCAAAGTAAAAATAATTATGGGCTTTATGTAGAGATTTATGGGCGATGTTTAACAAATTTTTTTCTTTATACTGGTAGAGTGGTACGTAGTATTTCATCAGCTTTCCCTGTAGACTAGTGGTGAGAGTATTAACCTCTAAAGTCTAGGTCATTGGTACCATCCTCTCTTTCTCTCTTCTCTAAAAAGGTACGTAGTATTTCGAGTGGAATCACGGGTCATGCATCTCGTGGGTGTCAGGGTATACGATGTTAACTTGAAACAATAAACTAAACATTTTAGGTTCCAATGAACGTAAATTGTACGATGGAAACAAACGTTGTACACTTGTACAAGACCATTTTTACGACAACCCGTGGTACAACAGCCAAATTACGACGGAAGGTCCTCGTTGGCATTTTTTACAACAAAATTTATAATATTAGCGACGGTTTTTTGACCGTTGTAAAATAGTCACTTTTGTAAGTTGTGAAAGTACAGTCTTTGCAAGTGTATCAATCAACTGATACACTTCCTCCGTTTTTTGACAAGTTAAATGCTCCATTTTGACCGATATATTTGCCAACGCATTATCTTGACTAATAATATTTTTAATTAGCAAAAAGTATATGAAGTAATAAATTGTAAAAATTTAATATTTAAAAAATATACATTAAGACGAATCTTACAATTACACACATGACCTAATTTATTAAGCATAAACCTTATTCAAAGTGTTGTAAATAAATAGTACAAAAATCAAAATATAACACTTATCAAAAAAACGGACGGAGTATTGGCTTAAGAACAAAGGGACACTCAACAATATTAACCCTCCTAATATAAGTATATGCTTATCAACCAAGTGATCTATATATGCACTTATTTAATAATGGAGGGAGATTTCTTATCTTAGACCAAACATTTAGATCTTAAATTAGGTACCAAATCAAGTCATAATCTTCTCCAAATCCATAATAAAATTATCAATGTAACCCTTCATAAATCCATGGCTAATCATAATTTGTCTCCACTTAACATGATTATTTTTAATCAAACACCCCACTTCACTCTTCTCATCCATCACTAACTTAATAGCATTACACAAACTTTCCTTAGACACCCACCCATTCTCTGCCTTCTCCACCTCTACAGCCACCTTTAGCTCCCCTGCCATCAACCTTGTGTTCAATATTTGGTCACCCAATTGCGGCACCAACACTATCTGACTCGCCGCCATCAAACTCTCCCACATCGAACCAAACCCACAATGGTTCACAAAGCACCCTACTGATGGGTGTTCTAGTATTTGAGGCTGTTGCACCCATCCACCGTGCACCACACCCCTATCTCCTACTCTCTCCTTGAACCCCTCGGGGAGCGCCTCCTCGATGGTCGCGCACCCATTGGGTGGCTTCAGTGCCACTAGGAAGGGTAGTTTTGTCATTTCAAACCCTAGGAGTAGCTCTTGGAACTGATCCCTCTCAAGGATAAACTGACTCCCAAAGGCACAGAACACAACCGAGCCCGTCCCAAACCCGCCCAACCAATCGGCCCATTGGGCTTCAAGTGGGCTGTTACTGTTGTCGTTTTCTGGAAGTACCGGGCCGGTGAGGATCACGGGCTTGTTGTATTGGGCCGACACGTAATCACAAAAGTTGCCTTCAATCTCACGGCAGGTTCTAATGGCAATGGCGTCACATGACTTCAATGCAGTAGTAATTCGTTCGTAAAAGGTGAGCCCGCTGCCAAAGTCCGTCCCTAAGAAGAGCAAGCTACGGGCCTCAGGCCCGTGTAAGACAACATTAGAGGAGGGGTAGCCCGAAGGAGGCCGGGCTACGTCCTCCTCAATAAGAGGTCGATCCCGGGGCAAGTTACGGGCCGGGACCAAAGCAATCGCAAGGGATGCAGCACAAACCACATTATAATTAACGGACGTAATCCTGAGCCTAGCGGCGACCTCGGACGCCCAATGGGCGATATCGTAAAAAAAGAGGTGGGGTTTGGGGGTAAGGCCTATGATCACGCTCTCGAACTCAGGACGAGTGAGGTCGAAAGCGGTGGCAAGATGACCGTTAAGATTAATGTGGATGTCGGAGGCGGTTTCGGTCCCGAAAGGAAGAGGGTGGACGTGAGGGACCGTGATAGGGTGAAGGGTGATAAGATTTGGGTAAAGCACAAAATGTTGTAATTGAAGCTTGGCTTTGTTAGGAAGTAAGAAGGTGATTTTGTGGCCTCTTTCGGCAAGTTTGTTAGCAAGGTGAAGAAAAGGAGTCATATGTCCCACGGCAAACCATGGAAACATCACAATGTGGAGTTGTTTAACCATTTTTTTTTTTTTTTTTTTTTTTTTGTAAATCTCTTGTAATTTTATTTGTTCGAGAAAAATGGAGTAGAAATAATAGAGATACCTTCGACTCTATTTATGGAGGGAGTGTAAGGTCATAAGGAGGGGAGGTTTATCCCTTCTTATTGAGATATGAAATTAGTTTTTTATGAGGGCAAAACAGTATTTTCCACGTCTTTTAGTGGTCCCATGGAGGAAGTAGTAATGAAGTCTTGATATATCTGTAGAAATACGTATCAAGTAAATGGGGTTAGTTTGGAGGAAAAAAAAAACGGGGTGGGACCCTTAAAACAGTAAAAAGTGAACATCTTAGAGAAAATAAAGGAAAAAGCTTGTATATGGGAGAGCGTACAATACAAAATTACTTTTTGATTTCCTTTCTTTCTGTTCACCCTTTTTCTTTTGATTACTTTTTGTTCTCTTTTCTTTATGTTCACCATTTTTCTCTAGTGATGTTGAGGCACACAAGCTCAAGAATTAATGTTTGAAAATGGCGAGGAAGATGTTGGTGATGGAAGACTCGATTTTAACAAACGGTTTCTCAAATTTTTGTGATGAATTCGGGGAAAGTGATTCCGGTGGTACTGGCGTTGTATTGGATGGCGACAAGACCGCCGCCATTGAAGACCCAGTACCCGAAACAAGGGAAGCAACAAGATGATGAAGACGATTGTGCTTGTGTAATTAGGTTTTGGCAATAATTAATTTTGGAAATTTGATAATTTTGATCCGTGATAATAGATGTGAATTTTGATGGTTTAATTTGATTATTTTTTTCCTACTTTTAATTTGGGAAATTTGATAGTTTAATTTGGCAATAATTAATTTGGGAAATCCTACTTTTTGATCCATTAATTTTGGGATTACATATAAATTGATCACCCATTTCTCAAAATTTGATTCTGAATAAAACCCAGTTCTAAGTTTTGGGATTAGATTCGTAAATATGGTAAAATTGATTACCCATTGAATTTAATTATTGTTTCCCATGGATCGTGAAATTATCGCATTTCTATCAAAGATTTGAATCATTTTGCTGGTTTATTGCGTTTAGAGTTTTAATCTGGTTGGTAAAATTCAAGTGCTTTGTGATTTGCACGTTAAGATTATCAGCCTATGATGATTTTTGGTCTTTGCCTTTCAATATGTTCATCAATACCCCTTTCACCTGTTTAAAGCAGGCTGTGATTCTATGAGGCCTGGTATTGTCTTATTTCCTCATCAACTCATTGAAGAGTGTGAAATTGATGCACTATTTCTTCTAATATTCATGAGATCCTGCTTGTCTGTGTCACAAAAATGGGAAGTGGCAACTCTATTCAAGTCTTTAGGATTATACATAGTAATTTATTTATTATGATGCCATAGATATGATTAGTGCTTGTTCATCCTACACTCTCTGCTCCACAACTAATTTGACACTTACTATTTTAAGATGCTTTAAAATAATCTCCACACTTCATTTTCAAGTAAAAGAAATTATTGCTTTGACAAGGGAATATATTATGGTCATTTGGGGTTTGGTTTATATTTGGTGACTTGGTGAGCTTTAGATCTGTTTTTTTTCTATGGGTTTCTTCCTATTCTCTGCAATAATAAGCAGTTGTAATGTTGTAATTTTATGGTTGATTGCATTCCTAGAGGCAGGTTCAGTATTTGGGTTATGTGTATCATGGGAATATTAGAGCCCTCTATGTGCCTCTTATGTAGGGATTAGTGTCTAATGCAGGCCATGTATTTTGTTTGTGTGTCGGTATTTTACGACTTGATTTTTAGTTGATATTGTCTTCTATTCAAATGCTATATAGTTATAATGCGTTCTCCTTGGAATTTTGATGAGCTTAGAAGCTCAAACTATACATTCTCCGAACAATCGTACAATATATGGTTTATGCATGTTAATTTTTGGATTTATGAATGTTTATGTTTTCTATTTATGATAGTTGCTGGTTGATTAGACATTTTGATCATGTCTACTTGCGTATTAGTTTCGTATGCTGGTAAATTTAGTGTTTTTTAGCTCATGATTATTTGTCAAGCAATCTGTTTATAATTTGATGATGAATATTGGTATGGTTGTGGAATTGTGCTTGACATGTCCAATTCTTAATGAGAAGTCTTTCTTATATGAAGTAAGTTTCGAAGAATCGTATCAAGTCTTTAATTACTTTTATAGTTCATGACCTTTTGCTCTTTCTTATATGCTCGATATTCAAATTTAATGATGTATTCTAAATTAAATACATATTGTGAGTATGATAGATCAATTTTAATCTCTAAATTAAATACAGGACATTTGGATTATCCACTATGTTTATCAAGTCTACATTGACGGAGAATGGAGGGGTTCTCGATCCTACTAACTTGCCAACATTGTTAAAGAATCTGCACCTGTAAACTTGTCTGATAGACTGCATGGCTGCTGACCTGCGGTGGTGTTGAACTGCTGCTACCTCATTTATACTCTTTGCATAGTTAATATTTAATAATCTATATTATTTACAGAAATTACAAAGAGTATTAGTACTTTTATGTATATACTACCTCCGTTAACAATTATTTGCAACAAAGGGGTAGTACGGACTCCTAGGCAAAAGTTCTTAAACATGATTATTGAAATATAAGGGCATGTACTTAAACACTAATCCAATAAAAAAAAACCCCACAATTAATCAGAACCACTAAACAACTAAACCCAAAACCCATAATCACCACCACCGAACCCACCGTAAACCACCACCACCACCAAACCCACTGAAAACCCTGGCCAGAACCCATCGAAAACCACCAACACCCACGAACCCCCTGGAAACTACCACCAAAACCCACTGAAAACTACCAAAACCCACCGGAAACCACCAAAACACACCAAATTACACTAACCCACCGAAAACTACCACCAAAACCCCGAAAGCCCCAATTAAATCACCAACACCACGAATTGAATTAATTACAATTAAACCACCACCACCATGAAACCGAACACCACGCCACCTACCACCCTCGGAAATCAACCATCACAAAACCTAGACCTAAACCCAGACCCACAACCACTGACACCTAGATCCACCCTCGAAACCCACAAAACCTAGACCACCATCCACGAAACTCGTGCCGCCCACAACCACCACACCCACGAAACCCACGAGAGACTACCTCTAGATCTGGACAGAAGATGGGGAAGATGAAGGAGGAGTGAGATTTTGATGATGAAGGAGGAGAGAGAAATTTAATGAATAAGATGAATGTTGAGAGATTTGATTTTTTTTTTTTAAGATCTGTTTTTTTTTTTTTTTTTCTTTTTAAGATTAAATGAGTTAAGAGGGTTATAATAGAGTATGGTTAGTGAAATGATTAAGGGAGTAAGTTGGTTAAGTGAGGACAGTTTGGTCATTCTATATAAAAAAAAACTTACTAAAAGAGGAAAAAAATACATTTGTTGTAAATAATAGGTAGCATCCGTTTATGGCAAATGTTGCAAATAACTGTTGACGGAGGTAGCAAGCCAGTTTCTGTATTGATTTTTTTTTTTTTTTTTGGTTTTCGGTTTACACACAAAACGGGAGCATATAACAATTTAATACTCCGGTTTTTAGCCTTGACCCGGAGCATAAGAGGTTTTATGCTCCGGTTCATGCATACTTTATGCTCCGGAGTCATAAGTCACTTTATGCTGCGATTCTACTAGTAAATGTTGTTCATGTAAATACTCCCTCTGATTTTTTTTAATTGCAACTTTTGCTATTTTAGTCCGATTTTAATTAAATACAACTTTCTATTTTATTTCTATTTTGGGTAAACAAAAACCCTTAAAATTACTACTTTACCAAATGGTGGGCCAAACATTATCTCTCTACACACTACTTTAAATTATTTTACCCACTACTTTACCAAGTGGTGGGCCAAACTTTCTCTTTCTACACACTTTAATCAACTTCAATTAACCTCACTTTCACATACCCCTTAACTTTTGCATCGTGAACCGCGTAAGGCCCCAAAGTTGCATTTAAAAAAAAATTTGAGGGAGTATGTTTTTTTTTGGGTACTAGTTAATTTTGGATGCAAACAATGTGAACTTAGCTTGAAAATGTTAGTACAGGGCATTGTTAGCATATATCTCAGTGGTACATTTTTAATAGTTTCATTATTAACAATGTCAATGGTACCATTATTTATGTCAGTAGTACCCTTGGATAATGATGTGTAGTGTAATCCTATAAGATTAATAAGGGAAAATCTATCTATAAATCTACCTAATAGTTGTTTTTGGTTCTAAGCATGGGGTAGGCATGTTAAATTTAATAGATTTAATTTGTAATGTATGGAGTCTAATGGTGCTGTTATTGGGTTATTTGGAATTGGTTCAGATTTTTTAAAATGCTCTAATCATCGGTTGAATCTACTAGGTTTGTATCGTTGGCAAGTTGAGTGAATTGTAATTAGTTATTAAGTGTTTTATCATATATAAGTTGGGTTAGTTCTAATCTAATTTAGTCCAATCGTTTCCTTCATATAATATGATGGCTTATATTCTCTATGCCTTTTTTTTTTTTTTTTTTTTTTTTTGCCTCATTTCACTTTTCAACTTTGTGTTTTAACAAATTCTACTTTTTGAGTTTAATATGAAACAAAAAAAAAAAAAAAAAAAAATCTATGATAGCATACAAAATACTTAATTGAACATTAGAGTGTGTGCACGTTGTACTAATTTGGAATAATAGCATTTAATAAAGACCCTAAATATCTCTTCTTCTTCTTTTTTTTTTTTTTTTTTTCTATGGGAATTTACGGCTATGGTGGTACCTTAGTAGGTGCCAATGGTACCCTCGTGGAGGCCAAGTGTACTTTTGTTTTACTCAATGATGTATGTGTTTCAATTGTATCTTACGATATTATAATAGAACCCTTTCAATTAAATGGTACTTAGTTCTTATCTACCATATGCTCTTGTATTTTGAATAATAGTTTAATCAAGTATAATATTAGATTATCAGTGGTACCCTTCTGTAAGTTAGTGGTACCCTTTTGCGATTTAATCGTACCCTTTTGTATGGAAAAAGCTATAATGAGTAATCAAATGATATATTACATTAATAAATCGTGCCATTTATGAGTAATAAAATTATACTTCCTCTGCTCCACAAATATTGCAACAAGGATGAAATTACGCATCCCAAAGCATATTTTATATGTTAAATATCTATAATTATATAAGAGTAAAAATTATAAAAAGTTGATATTGTGAAATTATTTTACGAGACGAATTTAACAAGACCCCACATGACTATGTTTTATTTGACGTATAAATCATAATTTGTGGTCAAACAAGCATGATGAATAGTGCAAAAGTCCAGTTGTTGCAATATTACTAGAACGGAGGAAGTATATTACATAAATAAATGGTGACATTTATGAGTAATCAAATGACATTTATTTATTTTATTCCAGGCAAAGTAAGTCAGAAATAGTGATTGAATAGTGCATAATTAGTCAAAGTATTTTCCAAGGAAGCGATTATGACATTTTTTTTTTACTCCCTCCGTGTTTAAATAAATAAAATGTTTTGACTTTTTGCACTATTCATCTAATTCTCTTTGACTGATGTTTGTGATTATACATAAAAATAAATATAGTCATGTGGGTACTTGTTGGAATCGTCTAAATGAATAATTTATTAATGTTCAATTGTTATAATTTTAACTTATTGATAATGAAACATATTTTCAGTCAAAGTTTTGCATTGACATACGTGTACAAGGGAAACGTTTCACTTAAACATTTTAGGGTTCCACTTAAATATTGTAGGATTCCACTTAAACAAATAAGGGTATGACTCTATAGGGTGAATTGCAAGATTACACTCACACAATGAAGGGATCCACTAAAACATTGTAGGGTTCCATTGCAACGATTAAGGGTTCCACTAATATAATGTAGGGTTCCATTGAAACAATGAAGGGTACAACTCTTCGACTATGTTTGCAGGGTTTTACTTGTACAATGAAAGGTTCCACTAAAATAATGTAGGGTTCCAATGAAACAATTAAGGGTACAACTCTTCGATTATGTTTAGGGTAAATTTTATTTTTTGTACTAAGGCAAGTGTGATTATGTTTTTGTGGGTAAGAAGTTAAAACCAGTATCTTAAGAATATTGATATAGATCGTTTTAAACATAGAGAATAAAAAATCTTAAGAATATTGACAAACATGTTGTTTGTGTTTGGACCATTAAACTTGACGTGAAAATCTATTAGATTTGATATTACAAGGAGTCATCTATTGATTTAACTTCTTGTTTGGTATATTAAAGGTTTATGTTAAATTTGAAGCTATTGTTCATTATTCATTGAAGCTACTGTTCATTGTTTTTTGGTTTGGATCAACTTAAAATAGAATGAAGGGTATAAATCTATACCCTAAATTAAGGGTTCCACTAAAGTATAGTAGGGTTCCTTTGAAACAATCAAGAGTACAACTCTTTACACTGAATTGGAAGGGATCCACTAGATTATTATTGGGGTTCTACTGAAATATAGTAGGGTTCTATTGAAACAATGAAGAGTACAACTACTTAGACTGGATTGGAAGGGATCCAATGATTTACTGAATTATTGTAGGGTTCTACTGAAACACTGTAGGGTTCCATTGAAATAATGAAGGATACAACTATTTATATTGAATTGGAAGCGTTCTATTAAATTATTGTAAGATTCTACTGAAACAACGTAGGGTTTCATTGAAACAATCAAGGGTACAACTCTTTAGACCGAAAAAAATACTTAAAGGCTGGCCATCTATCAAAAACTATTCTCACATAATATCCACAACAAAGATTCGCGCAATGACACCGAAATATTAACCTCCAATTTGTTGAGGAATGCCATCGATAGACATCCCCACCCACAATAGCCTCCTTGGTTAACCAAAGAATTCTCGGTAATGCAAATTCTTCCCCAAGAGCTCTATTTGCCATGCCTAAGAAGTGTTAACTAAAAAGATCAACTAAACTTAATCTTGGCCTTGAATTTGCTGACAAGTACTTTCTTCCAGTTACGTATTATAGAAACAATCAGAAACATTGAGGTGATCAGCAAGCCGTACAGGTCACTATAACAAAAATTACTTTGTACAGCGGTTAAAAATGCTTTTTATAGCGATTTATGGACCGCTATTAATTGTTTTGTATAAAAGTGAAAATGAGCTTTTTACAATAGTTCATATAACCGCTATAAAATGTGCTTTTAGGATTCCATTAAAATCTTCATTTACAGCGGATTAAAACCGCTATAAAAGTTGTGCTATTGATTGTTATTTGCCACTATATTCCAAATATTTTTATTAGCAATAATTTCTTATCTTTGTTAATATTTTTCTGCAATATACAATTTCATCCAGCATAACTTAAAATGTGTTTCATAAAATTTAACATCAAAAATTGTATTATAAATAGTTTATTAAATAATTGTAATTTTTTATTAATATTCAAGATCTGATAAAGAGTTTTACAACGTTACCATAATAAAACAACTATATAAGGGAATGAGTTATAAGAAAAAGACTAAAAATACAAATACACAAAAACACATAAACTATGCCTACAACTTTGTTGATTCCTTCCGCCTAGCTACATTTGTTGGCTTGTGGCCTTGTTGGGCTTCATAGCGCACACTCTGTTATTACTTCATCAATTTGAGGAAACTAGCAATCTGCAAAGTATTGCAAATTACTGCAAAAGAAGCCTAGAAGGGTATAAAATACATATTTGCATGACGAGATATTAAGTAAATAATATTTTATTTACATTTATAGGAGCTAATTAATTAAATACATAATTAGGATAGAAATTTGGTAACTCAATAAACTGTGTAAATATAGTAACAACTCGACAACATAGTGTACAAACCGAACCGCGCACATGCAAAGACCAACACACAATCGCCATTTCAGACAGCCACGTCGCCTGACACATCAACAGAAACAGCCACGTGGCAGAATGGGGGGGTATACAAGCAGAATGCAAGGAGCAGCAAACAACAGGCAGCAGGGGGGAGAAGCTGCAGGGGAGCAGCAAAAAAAGTGGGGAACAGCAGCACGGGAGCAATAGAAGGGGGGAGCAGGGCAGGCAATATTAAGAGCAGCTATTTCCCTTTCTTATTTTATCTTCAAATCATAGGATCTAACCCTTGTTGCATGCTCATGCATTCTTGTTGAGAACTTGAGATACAAAATTACTAAACAGGAACGAAACTGACCCTTGATGAAGGTTTGTTAGTTGTTTCTTTAACTTAGATAACCCCCTAAATGAAATCATGCATGACAATTTTACACTAGTGGAATAAAGTTCATTCATGACGCCCTATTTGTAATGGGCTGAACTAAAGTTAGTTACAATAGTTTAATCATAACCGGCAAAAATAAGAAACCACTACAATTAACCTATCAGAGAAGCACACATTCTTACCATAAGCAATAAAATCATTAAAAGTAAAAAAGACCATCAAGAATCATTACCACACACTTAGCTACTGTATTGCAGCAATTTAATATGCAGGAAAGAACAAATATAATCTTAACCAAAATATACCTCATGAGCCAATTCTGGAGATGCAATTTTTCCAGTTCCAATAGCCCATGCTGGCTCACAAGCAATAATTAAATTTGTCTGATGAACAAACCAACATGACGTTAAAAGTGCAAGACCATCAATGATACATTAAAAAAAAGGTTAAATCATTCGGCCTAAGCTAATTATGAATGGTTCTTACTCCACATGACTGCATCTAACAAGTCCCAAGTGATGTGCTGAAATATGTGATACAAATGATCCAAAATGGACCGGAAACAATAGGCAGAATAATGAATATACAAGTCTGAGTCTCAAATTCATCTCCTATTTCTTGAATTATACTTCAAAAAACCAAAGCCGTGGATATGAATTTAAAATTTAATGACACAAATAAGAAGCATATTAAGCCACCAGCATGATAAGATAACCATCAGGACAGACACACCCTATGCATTCAGAATAATAAGGTGAACGGCCTATATGAGATATTGTGATTGGCTCAAAAGAAATTAGATAATACAACATCCACACAGAAATTAAAATGCAACAAATTAAAAGAGAAATTAAGATGAGCAATTCACCAAGCACTTCTTCTGAAATTAAAAGAAATGAGATTTCATGGGGGCATTACCAAGGACCAGGACGGGGAATGACACCATTTGGGTCATTGTGGATCGATTGACTAAGTCTGCAACCTATATACCTATAAAAAGTACTTGGTCTATAGATCAGTTAGGAAGGGCATATGTGAAGTTTGTGGTGAAGTACCATGGGGTGCCTACAGATATCATTTCAGATCGTGATTTGAGGTTTCTGTCTAACTTCTGGCAAAGTTTACAAAAGCCATGGGGACTAAGTTATTGATGAGTACAGCTTTTCACCCTGCAACTGATGGTCAGACTGAAAGGACCATACAGACTTTGGAAGACATGTAGAGAGCATGTATATTGGAGTATTAAGGTTCATGGGAAGATCACTTAGATTAGTAACAGGGGGTTAAGTTTCTGATGGAGGGTTGTAAACTGATCGACAAAGGAGGGCCTTGTGCACCCCCGGGCAACATTTGGTAGTTGCTCTTAAAGTACTTCACCAAGTTTATGTTAATTTCATTGGTGTCCCTTTCATTTTTTTTTAAAGTACAATAATGGTTATTCTGTGTGGGGTAAAATGAGCTGAATAGAGGTTGAAGGTTGGGTCAGTTGGAACATGGAGTTTGTTTTCTTTGCAGCCATTGTTCGGATTTGGGGGGGATGTTTCTTTGACGGAGTTGAAATCTAGGAGGGGGACTCTACAATCTTATTGTTTGAGGGAGATAGTCAAAGGAAAAGGAGGGAAAATGTAATTTTGAACAATTTTTGGAGTGTTTTACCGAGTTACCACGGTCAATAACTGGATCCATTGCAGTGTAGGGTACCTACCCCCATAGGTGTGAAAAAGTAGGCCAAAGACTTGTCTTGTCAATAGAAGTAAAAAATCATCCCAATGGGATTAATTTGTACTATTTCACCTGCATAGTTGAGCAAAAAAAATCCCACTAGATTGTTACTTTACCCTTGAATTAAATGTGGTTACTTGAATCATAATCGTATGTTGTATCCAATTTTTAGTACTACTGGTGTTTTAGTGGTACATTGTAGTCTTTGTTAAGTACCACTGGGTGTAGATAGTATATAATCTAGTAATCCATAATTATAAGTTTATAAGGACACGAAATTGGTCTTTTAATTGAACCGTAGCATAAATTACACTAGTTGCAAAAGTTGCTACAATTTCTAATAGTAATTCGCCCCCCAGATACACTAACAACAAGGCGGACCATGAACTAATTAACATTTGAAATACAACATGGCTAAAAAAATTGTGAGGCCAAATTTCACGATGTTCATGTTTTGATGCTCTAATGCCTCCACCCTATGAACTACTCCACCGATGTTGTTCGGTGGTCCGTCCTTCAAGAGGTCTGAGTCAACATCCCATTCCAAAAAACCGCATTGGCGGCATTTATAATACGACCTCTTTGAATTCAGCTCGAACATGGAGATAGTATTAATTAAGTATAGGTAGATAGTATTTGTGTGCATACAAAAACACTTTAAACATATCTGTACCCTATATTTGGCAAATGAGTTAAATCAACTATGTATTAAATAAGGAAACATACACAATTTTATTAATTAGGGAATTGCAATGGTACCCTAACCCAACACTATGGAACCCTTTTGTATTAGCAAAATGTACCACTTTTAGGTACTAGCGGGATTTTTACTGCATAATATTAGGTACAAACACACAAGTGACTAACACTTGGTATTAAATAAGGACAGTAGGGTATTTCAATGGTACCCTAATCCAACACAATGGTACCCTTTCTATTAGCAATATAAACCACTATATATACCATTATGGTACAGTGGTACAATTTTTACAAGTCTGTTAATGATACAGTGGTGCAATTACAGTACCATTATTCATGTAGTGGTACTTTTGACCAGCTAATTTTGTATGATCAAAATATACCATTACTAACGCAAAGGTGTTTTCCTATCAACTATTTGTACCACAAATACTGCAAATAGTACAATTACACAAAGAGGTAGACATAGGGGAAGGTCTAGGGAAATTACATAATTATGTGTTTCGATTAGTTTTTGTTTATATATGTCACATTGAAGTCAAATGTGAAATTGATGTTACAAAGTTAATGGTCCTATGAAATATTGGTATTACGTGTTTGTAATCTATAAACCAAAGATTTATTCCTAACAAGGGTTATGAATCTCGCCTATTTTATACACAAACTTATATATATCTTTCTAATACAAAGCGCATAGACTAAGTTATAATGAAATACACAACACACCGTCAATGAGTTAATAGTAACATATGGTTAAAAATCCAATTTGGTTATATTTCCAAAAAGTTAAACACAAGGTTACACATCATCCCAATTCTCATTGGTAATCTTTTCAAGTAGTGGTACCCTAAGCCTAACCAGTGATAACCTTCTGGTTAGGTTTATGATACACTTTTGTACCACTACTGTTTTTTGATACACTTTTGTACCACTGTTGGATGCACAACATCCAATACAACTTGGACAATTCTTTATCCATTTAACGCCATCATTTTTTTTTTGTAATGCACAATTAACAAAAGACATAATATTGAACGCTAATTAGTTTCAGTAATATTATGAGAAAATATTGGTTATAATAAGATCATTAAAATCTAAATTTATGTGAATAATTTTAGGTTTAGAAAACAATAACTTTGAATTGAAGGTTAGTCATAATTTGTACCACTTCATTTCCTAATGGGCTATATTCAAGTTCTGAATTGGACTGCTGAAAATCACAACCCCAGTGGTACATATTCTCCCAAACTTTGTTCCAGGTGGTACAAAATAAACATCAGATCTTACAAAAGTTTTCTGCAATCACAACATAGGAGTCATGCAACTTAAATTAGTTGCCACATCAAAAGATGGTCCTGTACCTAGAGAAGTAAAATACACTATAGAACCATCAAGATCCCTCAATTGAACTCCCTCGACGAAACGGATATAATCATTGGTTGACAGTGACACAAAGGTGTTTTTGCAGCAGCTGCCTTCTTTGCATAGTTTTTTGCTCTTGTAGCTTTCTCTTTCTCTTCTTCTGACCCCTCTTCTTCCCATTCTGCATTTTCATTCACATCCTCTCCTAGGCCTGCTGCCTCAGACACATATATATATCATCCTTACCTTCATTTACATTATCATCAATCAAACCATCCTACACAGATTATACATATCATTTATAACAAAACAAGTACAACACTCTTAAGCATGCTTGGTTAAGCATGCATAACCAAGTGCACCTCCATAACTAATTGTAGCTCTAGGTCGTTTAATAACATGCAGGAGGGTGAGCACGCACTATCTGTACCAGAGCAATCACAGACAACTGAAAACAATAGAAATGATGCTAGAACTTACACATCATTAATTAGTTAGAAAACTTATACAAAAATTTGACGATGAAACTTTTTAGGATTTTGACACACATCAACAAAATAAGTAAATTTGGAGCACTCATATTATTAAATCTCATTCTTAAAAATAACATTCTCACCTCCCCTACTCAATAAGTCAATAAGTACCCATAACTACATCTCAAAGCACCAAGACCTTGACCCTCTCCACAATAAATAATGACAATTATAAAGATCCGCGATAGCAGCAACCTCTACCATTTGATCTCATAATGACTCCATAGTACAACAAATAAGGAAGACAAACCAGTAGACCTAACCAAGTGATAGAATATGTATTTTGTATACAATAAAAAGAATTATACTAGCCATAACAAAAGACCAACACTGAAAAAAATTTGTTTAGCATGTTATTCAGAAGACTAGAATGAAGCACGATGGAATTACTACGTAATAGACAAGCCTATTCAAGATTTGATGCCCTACTTGCGAAACTAGCAAAAGAAGTTAAACAAATGAATTTAACATCTTGTAAAAATTTTAATGCTACTAGCAACAATTATAATAGCACATCATACTAGTACATAATCAACTACAGATTGAATATAAACAGCAAAATCAAGGTCCAATAGAATCCAATATCAAGGTCTAATTAAAATGGAAAGCAAATTACAAGTAAGCAAATCACCAACAGCTTTAATCTAATCTTTTAATGGAAATCAAGGGAACATACAGCACATAGATTACGGTTCAGCATTATCCTCGCCATCCTTGGGACCAAAGGGATCATGGTTTGGATCAACTTCTTCGCCAATGGTACGTTGTACAAGCCTCTTCAAATCAGTCATACCTTAGACTCACATTTAGCCTTCTCTTCATAGTTAAACATAGCCAAATCCCACTTATCCTCTGCACTATAAACCTGGTTTTCTTTCCTAATACGGATGGCATTCATCCTTTGATGTCTACTACCATTTATCACATACCCAAGTGTCTCAAATTTCGATATCTCATCAGCCAAAAGCCCTCGATTCCTCCGATTCAGAACTCGAACTCCTCGATTCGGAGCCCGAACCCGAACTTGCAGACCTAGAATTCCTCCTCTATCCGCAAACCACCATCAACATCACCATTTTCCCTCTCCTCTCCAACCTCCTCCTCGCGATTGTAAAACGTATCGTATTCATTGGGAGGAGGACTAGGCGTAACCTTCCAGAAGAAATTGCTCAACGATTTCCTCAATTTCTGCCTCTTCAACCTCGATACTCCTCCTTACTCAACCTCGCAATTCCTCATCCGATTCCTCTTCCGGAACCCTACCATTATTCTCTCTCCTGTAATCCTCTCTCCTATATTCCCGATACTCCGGACTTCACCGGAGCACAGGACTCCGGCGAACAGGACCGCGGCTTCTCCGGTAAACAGGACTACGGCTTTGCCGGAAAACAGGGCTTCTGCTTCTCCGGGGTACAAGACTGCGGCTAACCTCGTTCTCATCCTCAATTTCCAATGTCAAATTTACGGCATTTGAGTGGTTTTAGTGCACATGGGAAAGGATTTCAATGCCTTCAATTTATTTTCTCTCCATTCGCCATTGAACAGTAACACTTTGCTTTGGGAAGAAAGAGGAAAATAGCTTTGTCAGACTTAATTTTTGTTTCCCGCTTAGATTTTGGTTTCCCCGTCTTCACTATCTTTGCCCCGTTATTTTTTTCTACCAGCTGGCACCTTGTCCCCCACACAACTTCAACCTATTTACAAAGAATGCCATCCTATACACTTCTTCCCCCATAGTTGCTATGCGCCAATAGTTGAAAGGAATGGTGTCCTTCCAACAAGTGTATTATTCTGATAGAGGGTTCAGAATTATTACAGAACTAATTCTTCAGTAAGGTCAAGTGATCAGAATGCCTAGGTGGAGGCCGCTTCCGATCAGTAATATTAAGGTATACAGCTTAATCTTAACTGAACCCTTCGGGTCGAACCCAATCGAACAATCGATCCGAGATGACGAATTAATCCGAAGGATTTAATGAATCGACAGAGTTTTACGAATACAGACGTCGGATATCGAGCCGAGGGCGTCGAGAACGAGCGTCGCAAAATCACAAGCGACAAGTACGAGCTTAGCCGTAGCTAGGCTAGGCTAGCTCATCGCAGCCCTAGCATCATGCCTAGGCGCCATCGCAGCCCTAGCATGCCTAGGCGCGCATGGCAGGCCACACGCACCAAGCACGACCATCGCAGTACTGGGCACTGGCGCATGTGCGTGTGCGTGCATGCCTAGCACCATCGCAGGCCATAGTGTGCCTCGCACCATCGCAGGCCATAGCATGCCTCGCACCATCGCCCAGCACGCATGCTAGACCCTTGCGTGCTTAGGCACACTGGCTGGGCTAGCAGTGCGTGTGGTGCGTATGCGTGTTGGTGCGCATGCATATGGTGCGTATGCGTGTGGGCGAGGAGTATGCTAGGTGTGCTCTGCTAGCAAGTGCATGGGCCTTGGCTGGCATGGCTGTGTGTAGCAGCGCGTGTGTGCGAGGGATTGCGTGGGAGTGCTGGGCCAGTGCCAGCATGCTAGCACAGTACAGAACTAGCACACAGCACCAGCGCCAAGCATCACCCAGCACCAGCACGCGCTGGCTGGCTGGGATGCGAGGCTGCTGGCTGGTGCTAGCTGGCACGCTAGCTGGCCAGCACAGCCCTCCTTGAGGCGGTTTGTGTGTGGGTGTGGGGAGCAAGGCTATGGTCCCCCCCCCCACCTAACCTTGGGCATCACTCACAAGCATATAATTATGCCACTTGTCGCGTTGTGATTGATCTTAATTATTTATTTAATTTGAAATTAAATAAATTATTGATTTTACCAACACTCCCACATTGGTGGAAGATTGGAAATCAAGGGTGTATTTCCCTATAAATACCAAAGGCATGGGTATTGGGAAAAACACAACCTTGAGTGGAATTAAAAGGCAACTCTTGATTTGAGTAAACCTTGATTCGTAAAACTCATAGTTTTATTTGTCCGGGTCTCGACTAACCTTCGAGACTTAGGACGCTTGGGTCGGGTTCGAGGGTACGATCCCGTTGGAGACCTCGTATTTTCGGGGTTCAAGTAAGAGCTCATAGTTGAGCGAAGCACGCGTCAAAGGTATAATCTTTTATCCTTTCTTGTGTTTAATTATGTTTTGCTTGTTAATTGCATTTATTATGGGGGCGGGTCTTAGCGGGTTTCTTTCCGCGTAGTGTGGGTCACTACGAAACCCAACAGTAGTTATCCGAGAACTATCTAAATCATCTACTACACATGCACCACATGTGATAGAATTGTCGAAGCTTTTTCTCGTCGAAATCAATTTCGACCATAAAAAGCATCGAGAAAATGCGGATACTAAATTTATAAGCTAACGCTCATGGTCTAGCGTCGAGGCTTCAGCGTCCAAAAAACACTCCTTTTGTAGTATTTATAAAGAACATCCAACTTTATGTTCTTTTTGTATATCGAAAGAACATCTGTAATATTAATAAAAAGAACATGATAACATTATGTAATAAACATTATTTAATTCACCCACCATAATCTAAAGACAAAATTCGAAAAACATTTCACAATAAGCAATGAACATTGCCACAAATAACAGTACATTACACTGACAATCAAAGAACATAGAGATAAAGAACATTATATAACAGTATGTTCTTTTCACTCTATGTATATGTTCATTACATTTTAATAGTATATTCTTTTCACTATAACTATATGTTCATTACATTTCTATAATATGTTCATTCCTGAGATTTTTTTTTTTTTAATGAAATGTATGTACCATGCATGGTACATATGCCTCTACGAACACCAATTGGTTGTTGGTGCAGTGGTGATTGGGACTGCACTTGGTAGGGAGGATCCGTGTTTAATCCTCCGCAACAACAATTGGGAGGGGAGTGGAAGCTAACCACCCAGAATTGATCCCCGAATCCGGATTAGCCCAAAGGGTGAACCGGGTGGAACACCAAAAAAAAAAAAGCATATGCCTCTACGAACCAGACATTGGTTAAAAACTGAGTCAGTCTAATTCTAAATAACCCGATTTAGAATTTAATCTTCATAAATAAGATAATATAGCATAACTCAAATCCGAAATAATCCGCTCCAATTTGAACTAGAACCGAACTTGACCAATAGTCTGAATTGACACCTATACTGGATTACTGGCTGCAAGTCACTCGAGTAGAGTGCTCCACTAAAACCTTACTTGTAAACAAGACATAATTGTCTATCATCATTAACACACATCATTATTTAAGCTTCTATCATTAATTACTTGGTACTAATGATATGTGGAAAATGAATGCTCATTATCCAGGACCATCTACCATGTCATGTGTAAGCAAAAATGAATAGCGCAGCCAAATCAATCACTAAAATTTTTATTATTATAAAAAAACTTGGTTGTAATATGATTGAAAACTAGAAAAAATAAAAACCCTCTAATTAATTTTGTTTGTTGCCTGTACAAAGCAACAAAATTCCATAAAGAAAAGATGAAGCACATGGTTTGTTAGCTGGCATGACCTTACTATGCGCCTCACTCTCCCACCTTTGTAAGCAATTAATCCTTCCTACCCGTTTTTTTATATGTGTTGAACAAAATTAAATGAATTTCAATTCATTCTATCCTATCTTTATCATTTTAATTTTTTATTATAATATCATAGGTTCTAGTTTCTTCACCCTTTTCACTCTAATCCACCGATTTTATAGTAGAGTCCGCATATCAGGTGGTAATATCATTTTTTTTTTTATTGTTAATCATTGGAAACCTTATCATAATTTGGTAGGTCAACTATAATTATCATCGGACAAATTACTGTGACGGATCTAGAAATATAAGTATTTTGTTTAATTTTAAGTGGGTTTAAATAGTTATTTTTAACAGCAAATTCTGAAAATATCTCAAATTTTGAAATATACAATTCTAAGATAATTACTTCGTATGTATAAGTTTGACTCACTATTGTCATTTGTAGCTTCAATTCTTGCCCTGCATATGGTAATCAATTGATTGGAGAGTTTAATCATAGGTTTAAAATTCAAGCTCTTAACAACTTAATTGGTCGTATTTGCCTATTTGGATTGGTTGGAGTCTAACTAACTCAAAAAATGAATAATTTAAATTCATTAATAACAAGCTTTGTCATTTTTTTTAACAGGGAAACGTGCTTTGTTATATAGAGATATATACAAAACTGGTATGATGAACTCAATCATGTAACAATATAGACTTTACTAAAGGATCATACATCTAATGAGATATGAGGAGTAAATTTTATCCCTTTAATTACCAATTGTACCAACTTAAAATGACTACAATAAATAGGATTGATACAATTTTACTTACCTAGAAGAAAGTAGTTATATTTCTTCCAAATGATGCAATTGTCACGGGGGGGTTTAGAGGGTGTATAAAATAAGGTATAATACAAAAATTGTGACCATATTATTATATATAAGATGATTGCCTAAAGTCACATGGCCAACCCAAGTCAGCCAATTCACAACTATCTATGTAACAAACTTTATAAATTAAACTTAAGATCCATCATACATAAAAAAAACCCTTGGATCTCCCATGTGGGGGTACATGTTACGCGTATAACTTGTCAATTTTTTTTTGTTTTTTGGTGCACAAAAGTCTTAGATAGACTAAGATTGGTTAAACTAACTAGCTAGAAATTGAAGTATAATTTTGGCAATGGAGGAGAAAAATGGCCATGTTGTTGGTTATCTCTTTGAAGATAGTTGGTTTTTTGGAAATAGCTTGTTAAGTAGATCAAAATCGTCCAAAACTATGGTAAGGTGTAACTCTGATCCTTGTACTTCTTCGTCGAGTAGTACTAAGGAAGAAGGGTTGATATCTGATCAAGATCACCCTGCAATGATGAATAGTCTCCTCCGAACACCATCGCTTCCGCTTGGGTTCGGAGGAGATAGGAAATATCAACTAGGTGATAATGATGATGAGGAGGAGGACGATGATGAGGAGGGGCCGAGGATGGGTGATTTAATAATGCAAGCAATGCCATTGCCTAAGCAAATGCCTAGGAGAAGATTGGATCGAACACCGTCTCTTCCGGCTTGTAGGGGGAAAGAGGCTGTTTCGACGGTGGCAACGACCGGAATCCCGAATGGTGCGGGAGTTGGAAGGTTGAGTCGGAGGGAGTCGTTAGACCCGTCTGTTATGTTGCAGGAGAAAGGTCCTATTGCTGCAATGACTAAACTTACTAGAAGAGCATCTATTGATTCTTCTATGTTGTTGCCTCCTAAGTCCACTACTTCTAAGGTATGTAAGTTTTACTTCTTGTATGTTTTAGGCATGATTAAAATGTTCATACTGTTACATGTGCTTCCCTTCTTCTAAGCAACCTTGCTAATGCTTCTACTTTTTTATTTTAATGAGCTCCAACTATTGGACTTAAAAACTAATTAATGCAGTGTCTCTGAATTTCTGCACATATTCCCTTTCTCGTAAGCAAGAATGGTTGGATTAGTGTCGGTCACTTTAATTTATAGGTTGAGTTTACTAATTTTTAATGATTTATTCACTTATATTCGATAGAGTATTACCAGGTACGGACTGTATGGTTTATGGTGTATGTGTCATTTTAGCGGGTTAAGTCATGTTTGAGTCTACTACTATACTCAACTTGTCTCAATTATTTCGGAGTTTGCTATGCCTTCTTGAACTAAATTTGTTTGGATTTATCAAATTTCGAGTTTGTTTTGCTCCATGTTCATGTTTGGTTCCAGGTCCATCAAGCTAACATTTGACACGTAAATGATTTGTTATGATCTAGATTAATGTAACAAATAAGTTTTCAAGTACATTCTACATTAACTATTGTTCTTTTAGACTGTTGTTTAGTCAATAAGGGACATAAATCATGATAAGAGTGAGTGCTTTTGTCACATGAATGTATACTTTTCCCAACAATTACTATTATGTACAGTTTTTGTTTGACAATTGTTCTTATACAATGTTTCTACACAACATTGGAACTTGACAATTTGTTTGTGTTGTTACAGGGCACGAAGCAGAGTATGAGCAACTCCAAGAACCGACCACACCGGAAACTGGAGTCTCCTGGCATCAACAGCCAAGCAAAACCCGACACGAAACTCGAAAAAATCGACAAGAACAAGTCTCAAAAGAGTCTAAGCGACTTAGAAGTTGAGGAATTACAAGGTTTTAAAGACTTAGGCTTTTCTTTTGATAACGAAAAGTTAAGCCCAAGTGTAACAAAAATACTTCCTGCCTTACAAAGAAGAGCTAGCCTTGATAGTAATCATGTGGATACTGGTAAGGTAAGAAGGCCTTATCTTTCGGAGTCATGGCAAAGAACATCATCTCCTTTATCAGCACCTCCAATTCCGAAACGAGGCGATCCCAAAGCCCCGTCAAGTGATGATATGAAGGCTCAAATAAAATTTTGGGCTCGAGCCGTGGCTTCGAATGTGCGCCAAGAGTGTTGATCATCATACAAAATGAAGTAAAATTACTCATCACTAATTATGATTATTTTATTTTTACTGAAATTGAATAAATTTAGGAATGTTGACTTACACGTTTAAATAAATTCAACCTTGGTTTTTATAGCCAGGGCATTGACTTTTAACAGCAAAATTTTTGATACTTCTAAGGAAAGTAAAATGGGATTTGAAATTTGCAAAATATCACTAATAGGATTAATAATTTATAATAGAAGGATGGTGGAGTAGTGTGTTGCCAAGTATTGCCAACTTATTGCCATGATATGAAAAATAATGTAATTTTGTAAATTGTGACATGATCATTAATTATTGTATTGATATAAAAATAATCTTCAAAGATTACTTAAGTAATTTTGTCTCATGACTCATCATTTGCTTCTACACTCATAATTAAAAAATAAAAGTAGTAAAAAGAGATTAAATAACTTGTATCAAAAATATTTCAATGTCAATTTCATAGTATATCTTTTTGGGTAGACCATTCATACCAAGTAGATTTTGTACAAGTTATCTACAGATTAGATTGATGTACTTTTATTTTTTATTTTTTATTTTTTTAACAATGATAAGAAAAAAGAAAATATTAGGAAACCCTCATCATGAGGGGAATTCCTAATGCGTCGGAAGAAAAGATGGGAAATAGAGAAGAATTATTACAAGGTACAATATCCATACTATCACTAACTAGATGACCAACATTTGCTATCCAGTCCGCTGCTTGATTTGCCTCCCGAAAGATATGACGAATGCTTCAATAATCGAATTTTCCAAGAAGAGAACAAATATCTTTAACAATATGATCAATTTGCCATGGTGTGGACTAGATGCCTTTAGCGGAAGTAATTACTAAAAGATTATCACCTTCAATTAGAATATTTTTTATCCCATGCTCAAGAGTTAGAATAATGCCTTTATGAAGAGTCATGCCTCTGTTATGAAAACCTTGGTGGTAGCAAGGTTGAAAGCACGAGCTCCTAAAACTGTCATGTCCCACTGCTATCTCTGATGAGGATCTCTACTGCTACTGAGTTGTTGAGTACTGAACCGTCAAAATTAAGTTTGTAGAAATTCGATGTGATAGAGTTTGTTGGAGAATGAGAAGGGGGAGTAAGTGGAGATCTCCGAATCGGAGACCCCGAGGAAGAAAAGGTATCGGTGAGAATTTTGTAGTGCCACTCATTGAACGCAAATTGCGCTCGGTGGTAAATTCTAGGGATATCAAAAGGGTCTTTGCGGAAAATTATAGAGTTACGCTCTTTCCAAATACTCCAAACAAGGAAGATAAATTTCCTAATAGTAAGTTTGTGTTTTCTTAAGCATAAAAGTGCTTCAATTAAATCAGTACAGGGAACTGTGCAATCCAACCAATTCTTAACTAATGTATGGTTTCAAAAATCTCTATAATGTATGCAAGAGAGAGATGGTTTACTGTTTTACTATGAACATTACATAGACCACAATCACTAGAAGGAATTATGTTTCTTTTGTGAAGGGTATCACAAACTCTTAGAATATTATGAAGAATTTACCACAAGAAAATTTGAATTGGAGTTTAGGATGGATATCTAATTTCCATATCAAACATTGTTCCCATTTATCATCAAGATCGAGATTATGGACAAGCCATGTGCTGAATTGTACTGTAAAACTGCCAGACGAAGTGAGACCCCACACCGGCATATCTAGCATTGTTCTGCTTGGTAACGTGATTACTAATATTTGAAACGATATTGTCTAGGAGGAAGGAGCATAGCTTTTGTCTATGCCATTGTTTGTTGGGGAGAATGAAGTCTAACACTTTTATGTCTAAGTTAACTACTTGATTTTGGCTCCATACGAAGCAATTCAAGTAAGCTTTGATTGGTGTCCCAATTGTCAATCCAAAAGTATATATCCATTCCATTTCCAATCTTCCTTTGAATTCCTTTTCTTAGAATTTCCCGTTGGGCAAGGATTTTTCTCCAAATATGAGAATCTTTAACATTTGGAGTGTATTTAAAGAAGGACTTATTGCAGAGATATTTATCTCTAATGACTTTAACCCATAGATTATTAGGTTCAGAGATAATTTTCCAACCTAACTTTTCAATGAATGCCTTGTTAAGAGGCATTGTTCGTCGGAGACCCAGCCCACCTACATTTTTTGGTATGCACACCTTATCCTAAGCGATAAGGGGGATTCTAGCTTTATCTTTCTCTTGTCTCCAAAAGAATTTTCGGTGAAGGGAATCTAAATTTTTTTCTACAACATTAGGAAGGAGGGAAGATGAGAAAAGGTTACTAGGTAAAGCTTCCAAATTGCTTTGGATAAGCGTTTGTCTACCTACCTTTGATAAGAAACCTGCTTCCCAGTGTTGGATATGTTGTTCAGTCTTTTCCATGACATTTTTCTAATCTTTCTTCGTAGGATAATAAGAACTACAGAAAACACCTAAATATCTATCAAGGGAGGCTTTAGGGTTCATGTTAAAATGTGCAGCTAGGGATGCTCTTCGGCCATTAGGTATGTTTCTTGAGAAAATAATTGAAGATTTGTGAAAATTTACTAGCTGGCCAGAGATGTCACAAAAAGAATCTAGGATCTTCTTAAGATTAGTACAAGCAAAGGCGGTGGCTTTGCAAAAAAAGTAAGCTATCATATGCATGCAGACAAGGAATAGAGAAGGACCTAGGACAAATTTTGAAGCCTATCCCAGATTTATGGTTAGAACTTTCCAAAGAAAGTTTCCTAATAAGAACTTCCATGTAAAGGATGAATAAATAGGGAGATAATGGGTCCCCTTGTATAAGACCTCTAGAGGGTTTAAACCATTCGGTTGTTTCACCATTAATTTATAAAGAGTATGAAACTTTATTAACACATTCTCGGATCCAAGCAATCCACTAAGAAGGGAAGATTAAAGCTTTTAGGCATTCCTACAAGAAATCACATTCTAGTTTGTCATATGCCTTTTCCATATATGTCAAGTTTTAAGGCGCACCAACCTATTTTGTTTTTAGATTTCTGGAACGTGTTTAGAATTTCTTAGACAATGAGGATATTATCGTGGATAGAATGGTCTGGAGTAAAAGCATTTCGAAGATGTACTATTTGTTTTATTAGTGGTAAGTTGGTATTATATTAACGTATCACATTTGCAAATACATAGCTTCGATAATTAATGACCTTATTTATTATGTACAATGAAAATGATAAAGTGTTTCAATTCTTTATACGAAATATATAATGTTGATTAGGCCTGTACAAAATTATCTGAGAATCCTAAAATTCAAGAATTAGATTCGCAGCCGATCCGAATTTTTGGATATCCGATTCGAGTTTTCATTTCAGGTCGAATATCCAATTTGAAAATGCGGATTCGGATATTAATTTTCAAATTTTCGGATATTGGATATCGGATATCAGATATCCAAACAAATATCCAAATATAAAGGCTGAAATGTGAAATATATGAAGTATAAAATTTTTAATATGTCCATATGAAACCGACCATGTGTTATTAACTTATTATAATATTTGTAATATATTTTCTTTTATTTTGACTAAATATGTTGTATAACTTAGCGATAAAAAAGCAATAAAATTATTGAAATTTAGAAAATTATCATTGTTGAGGCAAATATTGTCCTTTGCCAACACGTCAAATACCCTATCTTGTTCTAGAGTATTAGGAGGCTGCCCCTCAAGTTACCGGTTTCAAAGATTGATAACCTTGCTAACGCAACAAAACGAACAATAAGGAATCTTTCCCAAAGAAAGTAAAACAAGTTAGATTGCTTAAAGAAACGAGTATATAAACATATGACAAAAGATAAAAATGCATTCCATTAATTAAAGGATAGAGTCAAGTCTACAATTGTATACGTTGAAGGAGAGGTTACCTCCATGATCATACAATTGGAAAAGACGAACGATTTTCAATACATGCTAAGAGAGACTAACTATCGCTAAACTATCTCTGGCTACTAAGCCAAGGGGAACTACGAAAGCTAAGAAGAAAGCTTAAAAGAAATGAAATGCTTGTTGTTGATTGATTTGCTGATGTCCTTTCCTTTGATCTTCATGCTTCTATTTATAGGCAAATTGGAGCAATTATGGCTTACTCCCATAACTGTTGTGCAGTTACATCTCTTGGTGTCAACTCTCTTCAAAAATTAAATTACCCACTTTGCCTCTAAACCGGCTCTTTTGACATTGGGCCTTTGGATAATTTTAGTCCATTTCATTATATTCTCACCAGTTTAGCCCGAAACTTTCCACTGACTCTAAGCCCAAATTACTAGTCAAAGTAAAAAAAAAGTCAACAAAAGTCAAAAATCTGATTTAGTAACAAATGCCCCCTTAATTTGGGTGGTTGATGGCATTTGAAATCAACCAAATTATGACCTTTTTGCATAATAATAAGAAGTATTATGTATGTTTAATTTTGCAAGTAAAACACAAGGCATTAAACATTACTTCATATATATATATATAAAATTAAAAATTTATAAAAGAATAGCATTTCAAAATTTAATAGTTTTGAATTGTGTATGCTCTTTTGAGGACTAAGGCTAAATATATACAGCGATATACTTATTGAGTTGTCTCTAGTATCCAGGATCGTTCTGAATCATCGCCACATCATTCCATAGTCTTGGATCATCAAGATAATCCTCAAACTCATCGTCTCTAGGCTTTAAGAGAAGCCAATTGACCTTGTGATGTTCAAAGATCTCCTCATACCATAGCTGACATGTACGTACACTTGTACATTAAAGTATGTATTTCCCCCTCTATTCCTCTGGTTACTTGGACCTTGTAGTATCGACTAAAGAAAGGAATCGTCCTTGCCTCTAACTTCCTGTTGAATGAGGAAGGAAACTTGCTCTAATCTCCCTAGCCCACCCCTTACAGACCAGGGCGACGTTCGATTAATCCTCCGTCTCTTCCAGTTTGGGAAGGATAAAATTTCTCAGAAGATCGGCATTTGCCCCTACTAAGAAAAAGCTTGGGCCGACAGTACCTTCATTATCTTCAAGGATGGCAGGCCTCTCTTCCCATCGCTTGTTAATTCTCCTGTTCAAGCGATTTCTCTTTCCATGCCTGTAATTTTTCCTCCATTTAGCACGTTTGTCCATAGCCAAATGATGGTTTGGACATTCGTTTGGATACTCTATTAATCTATGGATTACATTGCCAATGTAGAAAACCCCTAAACTTCACCATTAGGGCTGATATGCAACATTTTGGATGGGCTGCACAAGATCTTCCATGGAAATTTTGAAAATTTACATTTTTTAGAATAGGTGATGGACTCTGACCATTAAATTTTCTAGTGAGAGAAAGAAAGAGAGAGAATTGAACTTGGCTTAATGACAAAAGATACAAATGCATTCCATTAATTAAAGGATAGAGTCAGGTTTACAATTGTATAAGTTAAGGAGAGGTTACCTTCATAATCATACAATTGGAAAAGACGAACGATTTTCATCTACGAAAGCTAAGAAGAAAGCTTAGAAGAAATGAAATGCTTGTTGTTGATTGATTTGCTGATGTCCTTCCTTCGATCTTTATGCTTCTATTTATAAGCAAATTGGAGCGGTTATGGTTGACTCCCATAACTGTTGTACAGTTACATCTCCTGGTGCTAGAGCTGTCAAAAGCTGACCTGACCCGAAAAATTTACCCGGACCCGATTATTAACCGACCTGTTTGAACCCAAAAAAATGGTGACCCGAACCCGAACATGAACCGACTTGGAGATGACTCGATATTGACCTAAACCAAACCCGACTCATACCCGAGAATGACCGTAACTCATTTTAACCCGTTAAAACCCGAATTAAACCCGACCTATCATTCACCCGACCCGAATGTAATCCGACCTATTATTGACCCGACCTAAATCCAACGCAAACCCGATAAGATGTATGACCCGACGTGACCCGACTCAAGCATGACCCGAACTCAATTATAGGCTATAGTTCCCTAGTAAATTGTCATATATATTGTTATATAGTCAAAGGAGATAATTAGCTTGATAATTATCTGCATATAGTTAGCTAGAGTTTAGCCTATGATGATTGACGAAGGCATGTACATTGTATATATACGGTCATCCTCTAAATGATAAGCAAGGAAAATTTTCCCTCAATCTTTCATTTAGAACCAGATTATATTGGCATAACCGCATAAGCTAGCTTGTCTATTATCATTCTAAAATCAATTATAGCCATAGATGCAGTCTTTTTGGGTCTAATTCTAATATTAACTTAGAATATTATTTGCTTGACTAATTTCCTTAATTTTTTTTCTAATCATTTTGACCTTGCTCGATTTGGAAGAGATACCCAAGAATCGGGATCGTATCATTTTTACTAGCAAAATAATAATTAGAGCAAAAAATAACTTAGGTTAATGCCTTGAAATTTATTGGCTTTGTGAACGTCAATACATGAACTATTAAAAAATCGACCCGAAAAATGTACCCGAGCTCGATATGACCCGAGCTCAAATTAACCCGAGACCCAAATTAACCCAATATTTGAGACCCGAACCCCGAACATGACCCGACTTGGAAATGACCCAACCTATTTATAACCCGCAAATTATTGACTTGAACCAAACCTGACTCGAACCCGAAAATGACCCTAACTCGTTTTAACCCGTTAAAACCCGAATTAAACCCGACCTATTATTGACCCGACCTAAACCCGACACGATGTATGACCCGACATGACCCGGCTTAAGCATGACCCAACCCGAACCCGACCCGCATAGGTTACAACATTAATCTGAATTGACCCAACCCAAGTTGACCTGACCCACACTAACCTGACCCGTTTATCCGAATTGACAACTCTACTTGGCGCCAACTATCTTCAAAAATTAAATTACCCACTCTGCCTCTAAACCGACTCTTTTGGCATTGGGCCATTAGATAATTTCAGCCCATTTCATTATATCCTCACCAATTTAGCCCAAAATTTTCCACTAACCCTAAGACCCAAATTACTTAGTTAAAGTCAACAAAAGTCAAGAATCTGATTTTTGTGTGTAACAATCATAATTAATTAAAATTAATATTGGATAATGGATATCCATAGCATCCGATACAAATGATTTTGGATATTGAATATCCGAAATTTTCGAATCGGATTCGAATATCATTTTTTGATATCAAAGTATTCGGATATCCGAACAGAAATCACATTTCGGTTCGGATATCTGATCCGTGAACATGCCTAGTGTTGATGACATAAACACACATATTGAGGCTTCGGAACTAACTTGCTGTTGCGTTGTGCGTATGGACGAAGAACTCAACCCCCAACAAGTAGTATATCCATCCGCTCAAGCAGTGAACAATTGCTAGCAGTTCTTTCTCTTAAGAAACATATTTCCTTTCTGCGCCATTCAACTTTCAACTCTCATAAGTCACCAGATGGCCTTCTTGAAGTAAAATCTGATGCATATGTTTCTACTTTCTACTTTGAATGGTTTGTTGATGTTGGGAGCATTATGACTGGCTCCTTCATCACGTCCTTCTTGTCCTTGAGGTTGAGAAAAGCCCCTTATTGTTCATCTAACCTACTCCATTTCTTTTCCTTCTTTAACAAGTTAGTAAGGGAGCTTGTTATTTCTTATTATCCTTGTATGAATCAATGGTAGTAATTACCAACCCCAAAAATGATCTTAAATATGAAACAATCTTTAGGGCTTGCTAATCACGGATGACCTAGATTTTCTTTGGATCTATCCTAATACGACCCTTCCCACAAAATGTTCAAGGAAGCTTACTTCTCTTTGCGCGCATTTCTCTTACTTCACGAACAATGGTGTTGTCTCAACTTCTCAAACACCTTCCTCAAGTACTCTAGGTGGTCTTCAAGTGTTTTGCTAAAAATCACAATTTCGTCTTAGTACACTACAACGAATTTATCAAGATAGTCGTGGAAGATTTGATTCATCATATCAAAGTGCAAATAAAATGTGGCTGGTGCGTTTATCAACCCAAACGACATAACCAACCATTCAAAAGCCCCAAATCTAGTGACTCAAGTCGTCTTTGGCTTGTCTCTTTTAGCGATACAAATTTGATGAAAGCTAGAATTTAAATCTAGCCTAATTGGTGTACACTATGCCTCCCAATCAATCAAACAAATGTGCCACCAAGCGGATTGGATAATGGTTCCGTATGGTCAACTTATTTAGTGCTCGATAATCGATGCATAGTCTCAAACTTCCATCTTGTTTTTTCTAGATGAGAATTGGTGAATTGTAAAGAGCTCCGGAAGGTTGAATAAACCCGACTTCTAACAATTCATCCAACTGTCTATGTAGTTCTACAAGTTCTAGAGGGCCCATTTGATAGGGGTTTCGTACGAGAGGTCTTACTCCCAATACGAGCTCGATAGTATGATCTATGGCTCTTCAAGGCAGGAGTGCTTTCAGAAGTTCTTTTTTTTTGTGTTCAAGAGTCAAAGACGCACCTGGCCACAGCCATCTTTCAGAATATCTATCCAAAACCAAAATATTAGCGGATAACAAACAATGTAGGAATTTAGCCAGGAAAAAAACAGAAATGCCCAAAATCATACAGCTTTTCCTCCAAACTCAGTGAGTCAGTGATAGTAAGCACCAAAAAAAATTCACCATTAAAGTTGCACAAATGTTGCAAACCATTCATCTTCTTCCACCAAATTCTCTCAATCCTTCTCATCATCTTCTTCTTAAACCCTTTCTCTCTCCTCCACTCACTTTCCTCCACAAACCCACTTCAACCCCCTCTCTCTCCTCCAATCTTCGCCCCATATCACAATCATGGCCGCTCTTCGCCGCCGTGGAAGAAGGACCCATCGAGCTTTCGCCAGATACTCCGTCAATTTTTGCCACAAATGACGACCCTACCCCTCTTCAAGTCTCTACCAGTGTTCTTCTTACTGGGGCTATTACTGTCTTTCTCTTTCGCTCTATTCGTCGCAGAGCTAAACGAGCTAAGGAATTGGTATATTGTTTTTTCGCCCATTTCATGATTTATGTGAAGAATTGTGTTTGATTATGTGTTGTTTGATTAAATTGCAGTTCTTGGTTTTGTGGGGTTCTTTCAAATTTGTGATATTCTGCCTTTATACTTGTTTAGTTTTAGTAGGTTTACATGTTGGAATTCATTAAATTTCAATATTGCCTATTGTGTGGATAATGATACGGCTTACCGCCTGGTGCCGGACTCTCACGTATATATAAACAATGTAAAGCTTTCATTTGATAAATCTAGTAGCATAAGTATAAACAGATGCTGATGGTTTATTGTACTTTTATTGTTGTTGGTCATATATTCAATGTTTTTTAATGTACATTCATAGTTGTTTAGTGTATCTTTATGGCTGTTGAATGAATATCTTTTGGTTTGTTTATCATGAATAAGTCATGATATTTGAGAATACTGAGCCCATTTTTATGAATATATGGTGATTTTATCACAAAAATACTGTGCTAATTATACATATAATGAGTACTTTTGTTGAGTTAATTACAAAAATGCAACTTGATTTGCCATACAAGCTTGATAAAGTTGTATTTTCTCTCCTCCTTGCCTCTTTAATAGGACACCTTTGGTATGAGGTCATTTTAAGGACTCGGTTTGAAGTACAAGAAGTTCCCTTTGTAGTTTGTAGATTTGTTGAGAAATGAGGCAAATTTGCTTAATAGGTAAATATAGAGTGGCCTGTTATCCTAAGACAATAGAAATAGAATTGTAGCTTATTAACGTGGGACCAAGGGAGTATCTGTTTCGACAACTAGATCTATTGCATTTTTATTTACAGGATTGTGAGAGTTCTTTGCTTTAGGTTGGTATAGTTGCTGTTGCTAGCAAGCATAAAGGTTCAGAATTGTGATTTTGAGATGGTAGTTTCTTGAGTTGGTTTTTGGGATCCTGCATTCCTGTTAACTGTTGATAAAGCTGGTATTTTGGTTGGGTTACATTACATATTTGGTCACTTAGGCTCCTAGCAAAATGACCTCTTGGCCCTTGTACATCTTTTAAATTTTCGATGTTCTTGGTTTATAATTTTACCAATTGAGGCATGTGATTTTCAACACTAAAGCAAAATTATTGTCTTTTTGAGATGTTAATGTATTGTGAATGTTTTGTGGTCTTAGAGAATGAGAGCCTCCGGTGCAAAGAGTTTGAAAGAGGAAGCATTGGATAGCTTAAAAGCAATTGGATCGGTCTCAATTGAACCTAAAACTTCGCCATCCCCTGTTCAAGCCTTCTTAGGAGCAATCACTGCAGCTGTTATTGCAGCCATTCTGTATAAATTTACAACTACTATCGAGGCATCTCTTAATCGGCAAACAATTCCTGATAATTACTCGGTTTGTCCTTTTACTCCTTTCCTTTTTCTTTTTTCTTTTTCTGAACATACATTTCCTGAGTTTTTTTTTTTATTTTATTAAATTCATGTATGCTTTCTTACTTTGTTCTGTGGTTAGATGCTTAGATGAGATTTAATGTTACATTAGTAGAGTGTTACATAAAAAGTTATTTCATAATATCAATATGATGATATGTGAGTTTTACGTGCAGTTAAGCATACAAGTTTATAGAGAAATGGCTAATCATGTAATGCTCTCTGCTGCTTGATGTTGGCAGTCATTTTCATATTCTTTCCCTCTTGCTCATGGAGCCTCATTGTTCATTCATTCTCAATAAGACATCTTTGTCGGAACTTGTATTACTCTGTCCTCCATGGCTGACTAGCTGTACTTCGGCTATGTTCAGTTCAATTTATTTAAGATGATATCAACTTTATAAAAAAAAAAATCATATCAGATCAAGCAAATCAGACCAGATTAGAAAAGATCAGATCATGTGAACTGAACATAGCCTTTTTCTGAAACCGATGGTGCTTGTTTGTTTCACCCTCCATCCATGCAATTCATGACCCAAATAATGCATGAAAGTTATATATGAATATAGAGTTTTTTCTTTCCCTTGTATTGGTAAATGGTCCTTGAACGTCTTTTACCCAAAATTCCAAAGTATTACCTTTCTAAAAGTTCTTGACAGCTTACATATTCAATTTCAAGAGAAATATAATACTGACCTCTCTTTCAGTGGAGTGATGATGATACTTTCGATATGTGGCTGTTCATGTCTTTTACTGTAGTTTTCGTTTCATTTATTTCTCTTTTGTTGAGAGAAAAGGGATGGATGACCCTAGATTTTATGATATCTTAAGCGTAAGGCTTGAAACTAATCCAAAGAAAAGTTTGTATTTTGCATAAACCTGCCGACATTGAATGCTGATAAGCAGTTCTCTGTATGTAAACACATACTACAAGTGTGACTTGAAGTAGCTACTAGCTAGTGACATTGTCAACATCTTTGACAGTAAGACTTTGTTTAGATGCATCAATTTTTCACTTCATCTTATTCTTAGATATTACTATATTAGGCTACATAGTTGAAATATATGGCTATACTGGCTTCTGAACTCGGTTTTGCTTACTGTAACACTGTTATATTTGGTGTGCCTATGTCTGAATTTTTTTTACAAAGGTACTAAAAAATTAACACAAGATTTTATATTTGTAATGGTTTCCTCGGAGGAAGAGCTTGTGTTTTACCCTGGTAGTAAAGATTGTAAAACTTGACTTGTGCTCCGCTCTCATCTGAGCCAATTCCACCACATGACTTTACCTGAAACTGCATGATTCAACAGAAGTTGACTGCTTGACCAAGCTTATCGATGTTTCTACTCATCAGGTTTCCCTTCCTGTTTGAAAAGAACTATTTTCTTCCCAGATAGAGTTGTTGGTCTGATTCTCAAAATATTATGGTGGTTGTCTCTACTTGGTCAATCATCTACCAGTATTTGGCTTTTTTACCAGTAATTTCCTTTGTGATACCTTCCTGTTTAGCCGCACATGTTGCACTATTGGACTAGCTTCTCCCTCTTAAAGCAACGTAATCTAAGTTAAATCTTGCCTTCTGCATGCCACAAACTATATATAAGCTTGAAAGAAGTTCCATGTTTTTTTCTTTCTTGTAGCTCTAATAGTGATTCATGTTAGCCAACCCCCATTTTGGGACTAAGGCTTTGTTGTTGTTGTTGTTGTTGTTGTTGTTGTTGTACCTCTAAAAGTGATATAAGTGCCACACATAGATGGCTGTATTACATGGCTGCTGCAATAATTATTGCCTTGTTGGAGTTTGATTTACTCAGACAGATTTGTGATGTCGTAAAAAACTATATTCTCGGCCAGTCGGCCTACATTGGAGGGCTACAAGTAACATATCCATGTCTAAATCAGATGACAGATAAGGATAGTTCAAGATAAAACAGATATTCCATGTAGTGTGTACTGACTTTGTGTCACTGAGTGTATGTGAAGCTTGATTTTAAAGAGCTAAAATTTCTAGCTCTAAGTTGAAGTCTTTTTTTTTGTTTTGAGTTGTGTAGTTAATGGTTAGAGTAATCTTCCCTTTAGCTATGAAAATACCTTAAAAACAATAATACTATGTGTGTTGGTAAGGACATTAATTGCAAACACCATAATATCATATAAGTGACATAACCCCTTTGTGTACAACCTGTTGTTGCATGTGACCATGTTTCTTTATATCAATCTTTATTGATACATGATTACATATGTTCCTTTTGTGTATCGAATTGAAAATATGAACTTAAAATCTGCCTTATATTTTGTGCCTGCTGTTTATATCTATAATTGAAATCCATCTTAAAGGAGCTATATAGTCAGTGAAATAGGAATATCCTTTGAAGACAGTCCTATGAGGTTTCTTAATCAAAATATTCAACATCTTTGCTTATGAAACTGGTTTTTGCTCTTTTTGGAAATTAGTTTCAAAGTCAAAAAAAATTATTAGTGTCACACTTTCCAGTCTTTACATTAGCACAGGTTGGTGGCAACTTGATACATATAAGTTCAGAAATCGATATGCAACCCATGATTACTGTATAAGGCATATAGAGTTCTCTGCCTATTTGCATTCCTAATGAAGTATCTGAGTGATGGACCCATCGACACATACGTTCTCCGAATTTCTTGTAAATTAAAATTTAGTTCTTGCTCATGCTTGCTCTGCTAAAATTTCTATGTTTTGTTTTCCATAATCTTTTTGCTTTCCCTGCTTTTCAGGTACGTCAAATTACTGTTACAATAAGGTACGATTCTTGGCTTGTTTGTTAAATGTATTACAGAAACTCTTGCTAGGCATCAATTTGAATCTTTTCTCCTGCTATTTGTAGGACTATTATCAATGGATTGTGCTACCTAGCAACATTTGTTTTTGGCTTCAACGCTCTTGGCTTATTCCTTTACTCAGGAAAGCTCACTCTCGATTCTCTTTTGGGAGAGACTGCAGGTAGCAATGAGAATGCTACTGACGTAAAAGATTCTAGTTCCCCCAATCTGTCATCTGAAAGTGCTAGTACTCAGGAAAATAATGATACTGATCAAATTTCTTAATACATCCCGTCATAGATTAGTACAATTGTCCATTTAGTTTGCAATAGTATGAGTATAACATACTTTTATGTCGATCACACTTTATGTTCAGAATAGCAGCTTCATCAGGTGCAGGTTTTGTATGTATAAAAATTGGTTCAGATTACAATTTTTGACCTTATAAAAAATTTAGAATATAACAAAATCTCACATAATACAATTTACAATTATTGGCTTTATAAAGAGTTACAACTATCACAAATGGTGTAGCATAGCCAAGGTAGAAACGATTATTTCAATTAGAATGCAACAGTAGTAGACATCAGCGCTGTGGTAAGAGCAGTAGCTTGAAGTTCAGAACTACCGTCAACCATAATTTCCTGCTGCTTAAAACACTTAGGCACAGCTTTATTTCTCTCTTCTTCTTTTTCACTTGACTCATTAAACTCATCCAGTATCTTCTTATTAACATCAAGAACATACAAAACCGCCACCATTGCAACTGAGGAAAGAAACATAGGAATCGGACCAAATATCCACATCAACATTGTTATAGCAAAATAAATCGCCCTCAAACCCACCTGCCAGAAATTTGCACCATGATATAAGGACTCAACAATGAATTCTTCAGGGACCCCTGCCTTTGGCATACTCAAGAAGAGATTAGCCTGCACGTAACACCTCGAAGATTGGACAAAAGACGCAAAAGCAAGCAAGAAAAACAAGAGGATGCTGATGTATTTGATAGAAGTGATTGGTACTCCTGCATCTCCATAGATTATTCTCTTGATTATTTCACTGCTTGAGGAGCTTCCGATCCATGCGCCAATCAAAGAACTCAGGGTTAAAGAGGTAGATGCCATGAAATTCGATGCTACTATCGTGCTGTTCATTACTGTAAAAGCTGGACCTCTACTCATTGCATCAACCTGAGATAAGTAGTGTATGTTATCATTATCGTACTACAAATACAAGGCATAAAATCATTACTAAGACTTTATTAATTTATTTTTTAGTCTTAATAAAATAAATTTGAATAGGTGTTGGAAGAGTTTATATATAGACTAACCTGCATAAGTTTCTTAACCCATATTTTTTGACAGTGATTATGAAAGCCAACAACAGTACACTTCGAATTTCTGAGGTATCTGTATATAAGGAATATATGGTATCCAAACATCATCAACAGCCCTGCTGGTACCAATATCACATCTAGCATCTCCTTTCGCCACTTCATTTCTTCTCTCTTGATCGTATCAATCGATGTTAATCTTTTCAGTGAATCTTTAATTTGTGTTCTTTATTTCTAGTACAAACAGAAACAGAAACAGCAGCAGTACTTAACTATCAGCAGTATGATTGTATGAAGGTTTAATTTAGTAAGTCTTTTATTTAATTTGCTTTTACAATTATGAATAAAGTCCATTTCAAGACAGGTAATGTAGGAAAAAATAGCAGGAAAAGTATTATGAAAGCTTAGATTATGATTGCATGCTTTTGCTTTTAATACATAAAAAATATTGATCTAATTAGAGTGGAGTAGTTAACTTGATTAATTAATGAAAGACGTACTAATCATATAGATAAAACATTTTTAGCACTCAGAATGCACTTAAACTGTAGATGATTTGCTGTTACAGCTAGCCAATAGGATCGCAGAAGAGAGACTAAAATTAGCAAGCTAATACATGATACATTGATCCGTAATACTACTTGTAATAAATTAATCATTTTTTAAAGGTATTGTATTAAGTTACTTTGTAATAGTCCAATTTTGAAATATTAATTGAATCTTAAAATTATAAAACAAGGCAGATGGGATAAAAGTGGAGAAATAAGTAATAAAAAATAAAAATAATAAAATGAATGTTAGGATATGAGACAATCTTTAAGAGGCGGAGGGAGTGCAACTATAGAGCTCTTTAATATTGGCATGGCTTTTTCAAAAATATATACACATACAGTACTCGTGTATATTATCGATTTATCGGATCCTAAATCCATGTAATATAGTCCTAAATATATTTCACTTACTAAATAAGGAGTATAAAATGCAGCATAATATATATTGGGATGGATCTAAAATACAATTATACTGTATTTTTTTCATTTCTTTGATCAAGAAGCAACAGCAGCAGACAACACTGCTGTAGTAATTGCAGTTGCTTGAAGTCCATAATTGCTATTTGCCATTTCCTGTTGCTCAAAAGACCGGTTCACAGCTATCTTTCTCTTCCCTTCTTTGTTACATGATTCATTAAAATCATGCAAATGTTTCTTATTAACATCAAGAACATACAAAACTGCCACCGTTGCCACCGAGGATAGAAACATAGGAATTGGACCGAACATCCACTTCAACATTGTTATAGCAAAGTAAATCGCCCTTAAACCCACTTGCCAGAAATTTCCACCGTGAACTAAGGCCTCAACAACGAAGTCTAAAGGAATTTCAGCCTTTGGCATACTTATGAGGAGGTTAGCCTGCACATAACACCTTGAAGATTGGATGAAAGACGCGAAAGCAAGCAAGAAAAACAAGAAGATGCTGATGTATTTGATGGAATTAATCGGAAATCCTGTATCTCCATAGATTATTCTTCCGACTAGTTCATAGCTTGAGGAGCTTCCGATCCATGCACCAATCAATGAGCTTAAGGTTAAAGAAGTGGTTGCCATGAAATTTACTGATATTATTGTGTTGCTCATTGCTGTGAATGCTGGGCCTCTACTCATTGCATCAATCTAACAAATACAAGATTCAAGCTAAGTGAGATAAAATCATAACTGACTAACAGTTCCAAGTTTTCAAATTCTAAACTGAGAAAATCCATAATTCGAAAAAATTAGTAGGGTCAATTAACCCCGCATTGTATAAGGTGGATTCACTATCTATGCCTATAAAGCCAAGAATCCCACCAAAGGCAGGGTAAGGAGGGATCAGATTTATGTAGTCTTATCCCATTAGATAATTTGTCGCGTTGACATAGAATTTAGTTGAGACAACTCTACATATGGAAGCTAAAGTTTTTATTTTGTTAAGCTTAAAAGAATGTACAAAAAGAGTGGATTGACCAACCTGCATAAGTTTCTTGGCCCATACTTTTTGACAATGGTTATCAAATCCAATAGAAGTATCCTCTGATCTTCTGAGATACCTGTATAACAAGTATATATGGTACCCAAACATCACCAACACCCCTCCTGGTACCAGGATTATATCTAGCTCTTCCTTATGCCACTTCATTCTGTTTCTTTCTCTCTAGCCCTCTCAACCTTGACCACGACCACGATCTGTTTCTCTATGAAATTCCTGTGTCTTTCTTTTAGAATATTCTTGTACAGAATCATAAGCAAAAGAACTGTAAGACATCTTATAAACTTATACGAAGAATCTTCATTAAACATATAGAAAAAACTTATGGAATCATATTCCCAAATTAGAAATGCAGGGGAAGTGGTGGAATTATTTTTGTAATGCAAGCTTTGACTTTTTTGGATTTCAATACAAAAAAAAAAAAAATGAGCTATTTAAATTTTGGTTCAGTAGTAAACTAGTAATTGGAATGTGCCATTTTATTCTAAAGTAGCCTATTATTGAAATGTAACATGGGACAAAGTTTATTTTATTTATAAACAAGCAACAACAGAAGGCAGAACTGCTGTGTTAATTGCAGTAGCATGGAGTTCACAACTACCATTAGCCATTTCGTGATTCTCGAAAGGCCCTACTACAGATTTCTTTCCCTCTCCTTTCTCGCTTGACTCGTTAAAGTCATGCAAGTGCTTATGATTTACATCAAGAACATACAAAACTGCCACCATTGCAGCTGAGGAAAGAAACATAGGAATTGGACCGAATATCCACATCAACATTGTTATAGCAAAGTAAATCGCCCTTAAGCCAACCTGCCAGAAATTTGAACCGTGAATTAAGTCCTCGACAACAAAGTCTTCAGGGACAACGGCCTTTGGCATACTCAAGAGGAGATTGGCGTGCACATAACACTTTGAAGATTGGATGAAAGACGCAAAAGCAATCAAGAAAAATAAGAGGATGCTGATGTATTTTATGGAAGAGATTGGCTGTCTTGTATCTCCATAGATTATTCTTCCAACTGCTTCATTGCTTGAGGAGCTTCCGATCCATGCGCTAATCAAAGAGCTTAAGGTTAAAGAGGTGGATGCCATGAAATTTGCTGCTACTATTGTGCTGTTCATTACTGTAAACGCCGGGCCTCTACTCATTGCATCAATCTGAAATAGTTCATGTCATCAACTCATCATCCTCATTATGCTACATTTAGCATTCAATCCACTTTTACAAGCATTATAATTCGGTTAAACTTTGTTAAATTGACAAACAGATTATAACATTATATTATGCTCCATATATTGCCAGCAAGAAATAAAACAACCTGTGACCTTACATTGGTCTAATATAATATAAATGTGACGTTTAATGGTACACTATTATTATTTTTGAGGTGTTTGAAAAGAGTTGTGGCCTTTAACTCTTGTCAAATTGGACCAAAGTACTTGCAAAATGTATCGAAGGAGAGTATATATACGCTAGGGTGGTACATACAACAAAAGGGTTAATTAATTTAGTTTGTTGAATCATCCCTAGACCCTAGTGATCGAATGGAGCATCGTGTCAAAGGCAGTGTAACATCAGGTTTACGGAATCTTATCCCTCTTATATATATGTCGAAAGTTGAGACTACATACATATACAAGCTTAAGATTTGGTTTTCTAAACCATTTCCTTTAGTAATTTCAAATGCTTGAAGAAGTGTATGTAAGAAGAGTTTGGTAGTCTAACCTGCATAAGCTTCTTGACCCATGCTTTTTGGCAGTGGTTATGAAAGCCGAGTACGGTATACTTTGAATTCCTGAGGTATCTATATAGCAAGAAGATATGGTAACCAAACATCATGAATAGCCCTGCTGGTACCAGGATTACATCTAGCTTCTCCTTTTGCCACTTCATTTGTTCTCTTAATCTCGATCTCGAGTTCTTTCTAATGAAATCCCTCTTAGTTCTCTTTTTATATATTTATATAGAGTATAAGCAGCAGAGAAGTAACAATGAAGGTTTAGTTCGTCTTATATCTTGCTTACTTTGATCCTAAAAATTAAGAAGAAATTAAATGGTAGTCCGTTTTTTGTGATATTCCAACTTTAAAATGCAGGGGATGTGCTGGAAATTTGTTATATATGTAAGGCTTTGATTGCTTTTGCTTTTACTACAAAAATTAATAATTGTCTAATTAAATTGGTGGAGTAGTTATATAAAATGATGTAACACTAAGCATTGTTAATTAATGAATGACTTATCTTAGTTATGCAAGATCATTAGCACTCAAAACGAACACTATGAGTCTGAATAAAATCTGTCTATTATCTGAGTTAATAGGGTGTATCATGTTTCATGCAAGCTACATGAAAACCTTATTAATACTTCATGTAATCATATTACCTGTATTATGATGGACAAAATTAGCTAGATGTAACTTGGGTTTGCGGTGAAATTTAGTTTCTTATTTGTAGAATTTGCACGTAAACTGCGCTTTGGTCAATATCCAAACCAAGCCATAATTTTTAGACCACAAACCAATAAGAAACGGTTTTGTTTGTGGTTTGGTGTAGTTTGGAGTAAATCCAAAATTATTACGGAGTACGCTTTACATTCGTGTAAAGTAGGAATATGTTCAAATTTGAATACGGAGTACTTAACATTTTAGTTTTTTAGGAACTCAGTAAAGTCGAGTATTTACTGTACCTATTAATTAAAATAACGGTCTATACTCCGTATACTCGTTATTCTAGGTCACACTATTGTTGTTCCTTGCTAAACTTTTCCTTTCAGTATGAGAAATCTTTTACTCCAATTTTTATAAAACGTAAAATAAATAATAGCTTCCAAGTTTTTGTTAAAAAAAGGAAAGAAAGAAAGAAAGAAGAAGAAGAAAAAAAAAAGTGAACTCTTTTATAATAGGGGGGAACTATCCTAAACTCTAAATTGAACTTGTGAACTTACTATCAAAAAATGAATTTATGAATGTTTAGGTTGCCACAATATCCTACTTGGCAGCCCAGGGTCCACTCGTTGCCAAGTATACTTAACAACTTGGTAGCCCAACTCCTATGACATCATAAGCCCCTTGACTGACCCAAGAATTGGGGCTAATCAACATCTCTAACATAATTGAGTGTGTGCCGTACTGCCGTGTGCGGTTCAAGTTCCGGTTATAGACAAGTCAATTGTGAAGTATTTGATTGTTCATTTGGATCAATTCAACATTAGGCAAACCCTGAATTCCTGATCATTTTTTCATTTCGAGTAAATGTGGTTGACTCTATACTAGCTTAGGTCATGTTGGTTTGGATTTGGAATGTGAATGTACCATTTATATAATTTAAATAACGTAACTATGTAAATATTTTATTTTATTATTCAGTATGTAAGAAAACTACAATATGAATTTTACAAAGTAACTTTAAAATGATTGTAAGATCGTTAAAATTTAAATTTGATGAGCCTCATGTGATTATGATGCAGCAATCGCTACCGGTGATACGAATATGGATGAACGGAAGCAAAAATGGATGCTTTCGAACCGCAAATCGGCCCAAAGGTCGAGGATGAAGAAGCAACACATTTGGATGAGCATTTGGGTTCTCAAATCCGGAATCACGGTGAGTCCGTTCTACACAATTTTTTTTCAAAATAAGTATGTAGTGTTTGAGTTATATACAGAAGTACCAAATTCATTTGAAAAGCAATTTAGTGCACGCACCTTAAAATTAAGGGCTAAATTAACAATATGACTATTATAATATGAATATGTAGCACTTAAATTATATATAGAGTACCAGGTTTATTTGAAATATAACTCGTATACACACCTTAATTTTGAGTGCTAAACTAATATATGACTAATATAAAATAAATACGTAGTATTTGAATTATATATAGAGTACCAAATTAATTTGAAAGGCAAACAGTGCACGCGCCTTAAAATTAAGTGCTAAATTATGTACTTCGTATGATACATGTCTTATACGCTATACCTATTGATTCCAAACATACAAGGAGAGCATGTCAAATATAAGGCAAAGGCAAAGGCAAAGGCAAAATAGGGTTAGTTATGTGAAAGTGATCATGGGTCGTCATGTTGGACTTCACTCAAAAGCCCAAAGATTGTTAGACTATCAAGCTGAAATGCTTAATGTCTACCTCTACCCAAAATCTACAAGATCTAGCCCAACCAAATCATAGTTGGTCGGCTGATTTGGCTCTAGTGACATTGAGAAAGGGACTAACTTTATTGTGATCGCAACCTGTAACGAACAAGATATCAAAGATTATCGTACCAATTAATCGAAAGCATTCAAATAAAGTAAGAGTAAATAGGAAAAAGAACTATTAATAATCTGTTAAACATCACATTCAAATTAAAATGTTTAAGAAATTAGGTAATGGTAGTTCCACCTATCAAAGGAAAATATAAGACAAGACCATACCCATCATCCATGTGACAAAGTTTCTACTTGTAAAACGGGTGAGGGGATATTACCACGAAGTCGACATACATGATTTTATAGAAATCACCTCACACACACTATACACCTTTTTTTCTTTAATCGTCCTTTTTAATCCGCATTATATTACTCCCTTCGTTGTTTTTTATTTGCTAATATTGGTTATCCTAACTTATAATCTTTGATCGGGTGGAGTTAATAACAGAAAATTGTGGAGTTAATACGGAGTAACAGAAAATTTTTGTAAGACTACATGTAATATATGAGAGAATAGTAGTGATAATTCTTACGGAGTAGTTATTTATAATATCGCTACATGCAGATATGGCGCAAAGTCAATGAGAAAAACTAAAAATTAAGAAAACCGAGAAACAAAAACCGTGGAGAGCAAAAAAAAGTAGTATCTCCCCATAACAAGAAAGCAATAATATCTTTTGTAATGTAAGGAAAAACAACTGGGAAAAGATTTGGAAAAGAAAAGGCTGTCTTGCAATGTTAAAGGAAAAGCTTATAGTAATTTTATTTTCGCTAATATTTGTAGGAAAATATGGGAAAAAAAAAATATTTTGTCCACTTGAAATTGCATTTATTTTCGGGAGCAAAGGACACCCCTTTTCCCATGAAACAACCCCCTGCTTTTCAGGAAGCTAAGACATCAACATTTTGGTGCAATTTTTGTGACTACTCAATGCTCTATTATTTATACCGAAAATAGGTTATGCTTGTATCTTTTCATTTTTATTATTTGTTCACATGAAGAATGAGTGATTTTGTTGTTAGAAAAAGGCTATAATCAATTCTCTATTCCGTATTGCACGTTAAGCATTTTTTTCAAATCATTAAACGAATATGCTTGAGTTTGTTTAGCAAAATTAACAATTGTAATAGCAACCAATGTTGGAATAGACGAATAGTTGCTAGCTAGGTTACTACATAGTACTCAATATCGAGTGGGGTTTAATTAGATTTACGTTAAGGTGATAATTGTAGAAATTGCCAAAGTATGAACCTAAACCCATATGACAATCATATAAAATGTCATGATAAACTCTTGTTTCATTTAGAAGAATATGCGTTACTTTAATGAAAATGATCCAGGTATTACGCATGAAATAGGACGTTTTCTCAAACTAAGCTTCATTTGCAAAGTATTTTGCAAAGTGGTTGCGTGGCAAAAGTATTTACCAAACTAAGCTTGCAGGGTACGAGACAGCGTTTTATACCCTGTTTTTTTAAAAAAAAAATTAATATGTAAAACGCTATCTGAGACAGCGTTTTACATTTTGACTTTTTTTTTAATTTCGTAATATGTAAAACGCTGTCCCGAACAGCGTTTTACTTATTGACATTTTTTTAGAGAAATAACCAAATTTTTAATTTTAAAAAAAAAATAAAAAAATTAGTGAAACGCTGCCTCAGACAGCGTTTCACTAACTTTTTTTTTTTTTTTTTATACTCCATGTTAAACATACTCCACGTTCTCCATTGAAGCAACAACCATTACTGTAAGGTAGAAAATTGTATTGATTAATGTACAAGTATACAGCGAGATTTATAGATACAACAAGCAGTAACTACAATAGTTATCTATACTACAATAATTATCTATTAAGCTAGATACTAGGAAAAGATAATATAACAAGCTAGGATAATATCAAATAATACTAGCTGATAATACTAGCTGTTGCCATTGAGATGCCGGTGGATAATATCAAGCATCTCTATCAATTACAACATACTCCACCTAAGGTGACTGATAATAGGTGCTAGTACACGACCCATAGTGTGGAAACAAGTGGCTTCTGACTAATTACTAACACCGATTGCACAACACACCTCTCATTTGTACCCATTTTGAGTCTTCAACACCTTCCGACTAATTACTAATACCGATTGCACATTTGCACCAACTCAGTTGTTGATAATCGTACTCCAATGAGCAAGGATACAATAGAGATCCAGCATTCCCACATGAAAGAGAACTCTATTTACAGAGATTTGTATTTATGAAATCTTCCTAAAAAAAAAATATATATATATATACACTAAAACCGCTGCCTCAGGCAGCGTTTTAGTGTAATTTTTTTATTTTTTTATTTTTTTTAATATCAAAAATTACGAAATTTAAAAAACAAAAGTCAACATGTAAAACCTGTCTACAGCGTTTTTAAGTTGAATTTTTTATAAAAAAAACTAGGGCATAAAACGCTGTCCGAGACAGCATTTTACCCTGAAAGCTTAGTTTGGTAAATACTTTTGCCACGCAATCATTTACGTATATATTTTGCTACTTAAGCTTACTTTGGGAAAACGTCCCATGAAATAAGCAGTCAAAGCACATTTTTGAACATTGTCACATGTACAAACAATGAGACAACTATTAAAATTTGGGTTAAAAACTAATGATGTATTTCCACTCAACATGTATTACTAGTTGCAGTACTCTTACAGGAGTGTTGGCACATGAGTTAACAGGATATACCGCTATACTTATTTGTTGTATTACTTTGGGGATCAAATTAATTTCCCTTAGCCTTTTTCCCGTCTGCAGAGGAGATAATTCTCACATGTTTTTATTAATTATGATTTCATATGATTAATTATTCTTAATCCATATATCTCCCCCTGGTTCGTTGTACCAAATCATATACTCCGGACCGTACATCAATTTCATATGTACTCTAATTCATATGCCTCTATCCAACAACTTAAAATTTAAGGCGTGTAAGGTTTTGACTTTAAAAATTTAACGAAAGAGTAAGTTTAAGGTATAAGAATTATATTAGAATTGTTAATCACGGACGAGGTCGCCCGAGGCGATAACTTTAGATTGAGCATACTTAAACTCTTAAAACAATCACATTTGTACTCTTCAAAAACTACATTACTTCAAGGACAATATATACCAAGTGAATGCTTGTGAAGATAGACTTGGAATTTGAAGGTAACGTTCAACCATGAATTATAAACTGTAGTAGTTAAATTAATGTAAAATCCCATAAAAAATCTACCAAATTGTCAGTAAATTCCAACCAATACCACGTGTGATTATACCCTACACACTCAGCTTTTTCAACTCTCTACCACATACAACGGTCCAAATATCAAAATGGCACATAAAATGAAGGTAATTAAACATTCCCAAATATTTTTACTGCATTATAATAGTACTCCAATTCTATAATTAATTAACTAGTAAAACCTAATTACCCCCAATTAATAAAATTAAAACCACTAATAGAAAATTCTAGTCTAGAAAATCCCAAAAATTATTTAATGAATTTACAAACAAAAACCTGCCATGCCAACAATTTTCTGCCACTGGGCCCACAACGAACAAAGACCAATTGCCACGTGGCAGAAACCCACAATCTCAGCCGTTGATTTTCATCAGAAGCCGACACCAGCCGCGCCGACGCCGAATGTAGCCGGACGATGCGGCTCAAGCTTCCGCCCATTTTCTCTTCCCCACAGGCTGCAAGCCATCTCCGGTGGCAGCGTCTTAGCCGCTGATCTCAACGGAGCCGATTTACACCTCGTTAACACGAACGGCTCGTACCCACCGCCTTTGTTAAGCTTCTGCTCGATCAAGTTAGCCACCGAGCCGCCCCCGGCAGGGAAAGAAATAGATGATCTTCCAGGCTGAATAGGCGGCTGAGCCGCTAGTTCGTAGCGTTGTTGAACATGAGGCGGAGGCATTGCTGCCACCGCCGCGGGTTTATTTTTCTTTGGAATCGACGAATCGGACAAGTTATCGGGTTTATTGACCACCTTCTTATGGTGGCGCTCTGGTAGCCACCGAAGGAAGTCGGTGCTACATACCCATGTTTCTTTGGAGACTTCCATTGATACTTTAGGTTCACACATCATTAACAGCAAACAATCTGGCAAAGTCTTCTTATTTTCTCCTTCTATTGACTTCCTTGCTACTAATTCTTGTTCTTGTTCATGTTCTTCAACATCAACTTCAACTGGGTCTTTTTCTTGTTCTTGTTCTTGTTCATCTTCTCTGTCTTTTGACTCTGCTGTTGACTCTTCTGATGAATTCAAAGAACAAGAAAATGATGTTGAAATCTCACTGCTTTCACATTTTTGTCTCTCTTCTTCGTCATGAATTGTAGAGAGATCGTCGCTATCTAATTCTAATTCTGCTATTTCTTCTTTCTCCACCTTCAATTCTTGCTCATTATTCTCAGAATTATTTAATTCTTGCTCATTACTCTCCGTATTAATAAGTAAATTTCGCTCATTTTCCTCTGAATTAACAACCAAATCCTGCTCATTTTCCGCTGAGCTTATTACCAAATCTTGCTCATTTTCAACATCTTCAACCTCTTCAACTAAACTCGTCTCAATTAAACACCCATTTGCAGTAATTTCATCTTCAATCAACTGCGTTTCTTCTGAATCCTCAAATTCCTCCTCATCTACCATTCCCCTGTTTTCCACACTCTGTTTTTCCTCTGTTTCTCGCTCTTCTTCCTCTGCTTCCTTCAATTCATCGCCGGCGAAACCAAGCGTTTCATCAAATTCTTCCAAACCCCCATCAATTTCCTCACTTTCATCTCCCAAAACTTCTGTCATCTCCCTAATTACCTCAGCATTTTCTTCTCTAAATTCCTCTGTTTTCTCATTTCCAATTTCCTCTGTTTTATCGTCTCCAATTTCCTCTGCTTTCTCCGCCAATTTAACATCTCTTTCAGCTTTAATTTCATCTCCTTTTTGTTTCTCTTCAACATCGTCATCGTCCTGGGGACGAAGAGGAACCTCCCACAACTTCCGCGAAAGCGAACCCATTTTCAAAGGATCAGATCTACACCTCATCAACAACAAAGCATTCTTCGGAGGAACACAAACACTAACTCTCCCACCTTCTTCATCATCTCCATTACTGCTATCATTATCAATAATCTCATTACTTTCATTATTATCATTCCTCACATTATTATCCTTAGTGAACAAATCATCAAATTCCATATCATCAAAAATCGACCTTCTTCTCGAACATTCCCTCTCCATCATCACCACCCTACTATTATCCCTCACCTCCTCCTCTCCACCCACCACTAATTCAATATCTCTCCGCTTCTCTCCGCCTTCACTGTCTTGCAACGAAACCAACCATCGAAACACAGCGCAAGAATTCGGAGTCGGATTTTCTCTCTCCTCCCCTGTTTTACCCCTCTCACCCCCACCACAAAAACCACCACTACTAAAACAAGAAGATTTGCAAGGAAATAAACAACTAAACTCCGACCCAAAAGCTCTCAAAGCTTCACAAATCGTTAACGGAAGATGAACCCATCTCTGATTCCTATGATTCAACCCGCACTCCTGCTGACCCTGTTGTGTCTGCACACCATCAATAGAATGCGAATGCGAATGTTCGATTCGTCGAAAGCTAGCTTCGCCACCACTACCATTTGTTCCTAATCCTCCGCCGCCGCCGCCGCTCAGTCGCTTGCTACGGCAAGCCCTCATCTTCATCTTCTTCCCCTGCTTCTTCGTCTTCACTCTAACCTGCCCAATACAAGTAACTTTAGGCGAAGAGGGTTCCGGGTTATCGGCGAAACCCGAAGAACCCTTGTTCTTCTTTGATGACGAAGGAAACATGGCGGGTGATTGAGCTCCACCGCGTAAACTACCGTTGTGGCGTAGACGACGGCTGAGGGATGACGAGAGAGAAAGTGAATGCGAAGATTTATCAACAGAGGTAGCAGCACGACCAGGGCTAAGGATAGATTTAGAAGAAAGGCGCATAGAAGAGGATTTAGAGAGGCGAGAAGTGAAGCAAATGAAGAGTTCACTTGTAGTTGTTGGAGTGCTAGCTGTTCTATGAGGTCTTTCTATGTCCATTTCTAATATTGATTGATAAGATATTTTTGGGTTTTTTATAGGTTTTTTTTTGTTTGTTAACTGGGTGAAATAATAATTGGGAGATTTAATTTTTACATGGAAAGATTAGAGGATTAAAGAGGGTGAAAAATGGGTGAATGGGTGAATGTGAGAATGAAGAAGAAGATGGGAAATGGCAGAGAGAGGTGGGAGTTGTTGGGTTGTGGGAGGTGTAAAATGGGGAGTAGTGGAGAAGTTTAACAGAGTGAAAGAGTACAAAAGGATGGAGTGAGGGAGGTGGGGGTGTGAGTGAGGAGAGAGAAAAGAGGGGGAGGTGATGAAAAGAATGGAGTTTGTCTTTGCATAGAAAGAAAGCATTCTAGGGGTTAAAGTATGGTTTTTGCCGTTTTCATGTTATTGCTCCTTAATCCTTATCTATGATTTAGACATCAACCCTTGTTCTTGGTTTTTCTTTTTCTAACTTGATATTCAAAAAAAAAAAATGTTTCTAATAAAGGTTAATGAAAGGTATCCAAATTCAAAACAATTAAATTAATCATAGTTAAACTAATAAATTAAAATGAGTTTTATGTTCAACAGAAATTTGAATGAGTTCGGATAAGATAGATAATTTCATAATACACACTTGCACCTCTATATAGGAGAACTATTAAGACTAAACAAGTACTTTTGTCACCTATGTTTTGCTTGTATGGATGTTCTACAAAATTTATATTTCGTTATACATAATTTTAAAGGGAAATTTACAATGGATATAGATATATATATGCTTAATTATACAAATTAAGTAAATAATTTTGTTTGCTCATCTATGCTTTCTAAGGGATATGTTTGAATCATTTATACAAAAAATGAGCCAAATTTCTTAACCTCTTCTTCCTATTTCTTCACCTTTTTCGTGTACAATTTTGCAAAGAGCTTTTTTTCTCTCTCAATTGTACAAAGTACAATAGTTTCATTTGCAATTACGTTCAATTATCAATCTTTTATCTCTAACCCAAAAAGTGATAGTAGTCAAGTTGCAATTTAGGATATATAGGATATAAGTCAAATTTAAGGAAAATTATTACATTGCTATTTATTTTTTCAAATCTATCCAGGCCAATTTGATCTTTCTAACTGCAAGAAATAAATGAAATCAAACATGAGCAAATTTTACAAAATCAATGTGCTTATGTTTACCAATTATATATACCAAGGTGAAAATTGGTTGTATATTGCATGAATTGTTTACAAGTTTTCCAAATGTCTTACATACTCATAAAACACATGATCAAAAAATTTGTTAAGGTCATTCTCTTTTTCTTGAAAAAAAAAAATATGGAGTAGGTAGTTGTATAAATACAAAACCATTAGATCGTAAAGTCTCTCTATCTAGTCTACTTTTTTTTATAATCAAGATCCATCGTTAAATCTATGATTTGTAGTTGATACAATAAACATTGAGCAATATCTCACAATTTGATATAATGGTCCCTTGTTATCAAGAATGCATAAGGTGAGCAAAGTAGCGGATCATGCACCAGGACAAATCAAAATCCTTAAACTAGATTAATTTAATTAATAATGATTAACACTAATAATGTTACCATTGACTGAGGAGCTAATCCAATCCTTAGCTAGGCCACTGGCATGCCCTATCTAAGCATGCATTAACATGGCCAGATCATCTAGTCACCTTCACATATAGCCAAGAACAATGAAAAAAATAAACTCGTTAATGACTTCTGCTATTGCACAATTTTTTTATATAACCTAAAATTCTCATTAGTAATCACATTAAATCTAATTGTTTCCTGAAGGACTAATCCAAAATGAATTAGGGTTTAAGTTAGGAATAGTATACTCCACCACAATCAATCAAAATTAACTTCACAATAGCCAACTTTTTTTTTTTTTTTTAATTTTTTTTTAGGGTTTAAGTTAGGAATTACTCCGTAGTATTTAGTACTCTTTTGCATTATTACATTATTCTCCTATGTGTATAAATAATAACTTCATAAAAGCCAAGTCACAATCAAAATCAAAATAAAACAACCCCTTAATAAAAATTCGTAATGTCACAAATTAAATCTTACTCCTATCCCCCTTTTTTTTTCAACTTTTCCAGTCTAGACAGTTCTAAACTACGTGTAATTTTAAACAGGTCTATGATGCTTTTATTGGATATATATTTTCTCAATGTCATATTTTATTACTTATTTTACTATTCTTCATAAAACTCCGCGCATGAAAAAATTGAGCAAGTATTTGAATACGGAGAGAGTATAATAGAATTATTTAGAATCACATTAATCTTTTTTTTTATATTTGTCAAAATTATTTCTAAATAGTGTAGATTATGTGAGATCGATTGCAAATATAAGAATTGACCAAATAATTAGGCAACAATGCACATGTAGCAAGTACAAAATTCCCTATTCATTTGTTCACCTAATATGTGTGACAAACTGTCGAAACAACAATAATAACAATACATCTAACACTCGTCAAAAGACATACTTCCTTCGTTACTCAATAGCTACACAATTTCTATTTTAAAGTCAAATATTAAAATTTTAACCATAAGTTCAATATAACACCTTGAAGTTGTCTCGATATGTATTTTTAAAAGTTAATTTTTCTATTTATAGTTTTTTTTAGCAAGACACAATTATGATTTATGATATTCATGAAATGAAATTATGGTCAAAGTATTCCATTAGGAACCGTGAATAAGCAATTGGCGTAACTATATGTCAAGATAGTCAACATCCTTGACTATACTAGCCAATACGAGTACTTACGAAAACTACATAGCCAAAATTAAGAAGCATTTTGGAAGGTTTAGTAAAGAGACAGGGGCATTTTGGGAATGTAATCACATGGGTTGTTACTTTTAAAAAAGGGATGGGATACTGGGGACGAGGTGAGACAGAAAAGAATCCGAAGAATGCACGTGAGTGGAACCCGAGAGTGTTGTAGAAGTAGGCCTCACTGGATTACCAGTAGACTTCTTCATTCATTACTTTTACTGTAGACCCACGTCTACTGCTTGAGCGTGGGTATCACTCTAACCACGAGTGGCCTTGTTCCTAGATTTTCCACGCACCCAGAAGGGTGGAAGAGGGTTGCTTCTTGCTATTGTCGAGCTACAATAAGGGCTCTATTGAACCAAATTGTAACATTCTACCTTATATCAAGTCGTATTCGGGTGATGGATTGATGAGTCGGATTATTTACAATTGTATGTTTAGTATCAAATATGTTTAATATCCAGTTTATATGTATTGAACCAACTTGATTCGAATTAGAGGGTACTATGTAATTGAATTTTAACTCGCAAGAAGTTATTATTATTAATTTCATTTTATTTTATTTTATTTTAATAAATTTTGTCCAAGTTCTCTTAAAAAAACGTTAGTAGCATCTAAATTCACTAACCTTAAAATCTAAATATTGACCTAACTTGATAAGTATTAAGGTCCAACATTAACTCATTAACACTTGATCAACTCAATACAATAAATCCAAACTAAATCAAACAATGGAATAGTCGAATGGATTCGACCAAGCTAGCATAGTAGACTGAACGTGACTTGATTGGATTGATTCATTTATCACCTCTTATCAATACGTATTTTGTACGATATTAATTATACGATAAAATCAATCAATTGAATTAAAAGAAAGCCTATATGAGGATACAAGTTCTTGTAGTGTCAAAATCCCATATTGACAATTTGACATGTCACATGTTGCCATACTGGAACCCACACTTAATCTATGTCTTGTGGTGGACGAGTACAATTGGGTAGGAAGATTGCAAAGGTGTACTAATTACGCTGATAAATAGAGACAATGACATGAAAGATTACTTTAATATAAAGGGATACGTAGGTGGATTTTAGTATTAGAGGGGTCAAATGGACAGAAATATTAATAATTGTAATCAATAAGATAAGTGGGAAACCCTAACTTCCCCAAACTCCAAAGAGAAAATGATGTTAGTAGTAGTAAAAGTGGGTGGGTCAAAGAGTCAAGACTCTTGAGAAAGAGAAAAAGGGCAAAACTTTATTTGACCAACCATTTAACACAAGAAGATGACAACACAAGTATTGTAAAGCTACTCTTTTTTTGTAAAATTATTAACCAAATATATTAATTAATTAGCTTCTTATCTCTTCAAAAACAAATAAATAAAGCTTAAGTTAGGGCCACCTTTTAATAAATTCATTCATAACCATAAGTGCTATCTTCCCAAGTTCCAACCCCTAATTTCAGGCGTGTGTGAGTGTTATGTTATAATGATTGCTTTCTCTCTTCTTTTTTTTTTTTCTTTCTTTTTTTTTTCTTCTCATTTTTGATGTTTGGACTTATGAGTTGTGAGGCCCATTTACTTCTTACACGCAAATTGGGCCCTCTTGGTCGTTTTAACCGGCCCACAAATGAGTGATTTAAGATACAATCCATTTAGTACATGTATGTGACTGAAGTGAGCCAGTTAAGTGTATCTAGACTAATTGGTTTTTAGACTGACTTTTAGATAAGACTAAACTCTAAAGTACTTCAGACCCAAATTAATAAGAGAAATGGTTTTAGCTCGAGATACTCAAATTCAAGTTGATATACATGTTGAGTATGGCCGGACCTGAACAAGCTCGAATTTGAGTAGCTAACATCTGTTTTAGCAGGGGTGTGCCTTCTAAGCTCGAGCTTTGTCCAGTTCATTATCACCCGCGATATCCAATAAACCAATGCATTAAACGTAGGTGGATTTGGGTAGGACCTAGATAACATCATGTCCTCATTAAGATGAGTAGAGAGACATAACAGCGAGCATTAATCCCACCTCAACAGCTTAGCTACTGAAAATTATTATTGCCAGCTAAGAGAAGCAGATCAAGCCAAGAATATACTAAGAAATGCAACATTCTTTGATCAAGTTCTAATTACATCTGAAAGAGCTGATCATAAATAATATACCAATGACAATTTTTTTTAAAAACAAATTTATTCATGTTTGGGATTTAACTAACTTCAAGAACATCGTATGACTACACACAGAATGTAAAGCAAGGAATATTTTTTTTGTTTTGTTTTTGCATGATTTCAGTTCCCGTATAGATAGGTGTATACTGTGTTCATCATTAGGAACTGCCTCTTACAAGATACTGGTGATTTATAGAAATATAAATTCTGTATAAGAAAATTGGAAAGTACAATTGGTGAGTCAAGGGAATCTGAAATTAGATCCATTAATACCATAATTAACAACAATTTTATCTTCCTTAATTTAAATGGCATTATAATGTCAGACTAAGAAAGGTCGACATGAGTTATGTGTATCGAACAGCATTATTGTATTCCAATCCCACTTTTTCAGTGGTAGAAGCCCTTCCAAGTTCATGAAGCACACTTAAGTAGCCTGCTTTGCTGCTCAAAATGTTCGCAAAATTTTAATACAAAATATTAAACGATATACTTACTGCTGCTCAATCTCTTCGATTCTGTGGCTCTGTGCCCTTTAGAATCAACAAGGAGCAAGGAATTTAATGGGAAATGCCAACACCTCTTAATAGTTAATTCTAGCTTAAAAGTTCAGCGCATGTCTAAAGTTCAGAGAACAAGCTCCACCAGCGCACTTTCAACCTTAACACGAGCACAATTGACTAAAACATCAATACAAAATCACAAATAAAAGCAATAAATTAAATAAAAATAAATAAAGAAAAACAAATCAGTTGGTATCAGGAATGGGGTCTTACTTTGTACTGTACTCAGTAGCAGACTTTGTCTTTCATTGTCAAGCAGCTAGACAGACTTCGGCCCTCAATCAATCTGGTGGGTTCATAACTTCTGAAAATTGATCAAGTACTGTATTACAAGAGTCAGAAGCCAAGGTGTAAGTCATGTAATCCTAAGCACAAAGAAGAGAAGTTCGTATATTCAGTTAATCTGTTTGGTTTTTCTGAAATATCCTTATGTAGTATGTGCAAGTTATTTTTGAGGCAGAAGGTGTTGATGATTCTAGAGGTTCAGTTCAAAGGAAAATAGGAAGGTTTTCAGTTCAGTAGTTAGTTATGTAAAAGGTTTTGATACACTGCTGAGAGGAAGATCAAGCCATGCATATACTTCTAGGCAATGCACCTTAATCCAGTTCTAATTCCGAGTACATCTGTAAGAGCTGATCAGAAACATTATACGAAGACTTCCTTAAAAAACAAATTCAGTCACGTGTTGGGGATTAAACCAACAACTTCAAGAACATTGTTTTTTTTTATTATTTATTTTTTTTTTAAAATGGTAAGAAGAAGGGGCTCATTTGAGGGGGGAATAAGAAAAATCCCTCAAATGAGTCCCATGAAATTTGATCCCTAGACCTCAAGAATATGAGGTGAGAGCGATGTCACTAGTTCACTACTCCATCACCTCAATCTCACTTCAAGAACATTATATGCCGGCACAAAAAATATAAAGAAAGAAAATGTTTTTGTTTTTTGCATAATTTCAGTTCCTATATAGATGTATATTGTGTTCATCATTCAGGAACTGCCTCTTACAGGATACAGCCATGCTGATCTACCCGAAATATATAAATAAACTGTAAAATAACATTGCCGAGTCAAGGAAATCTGAAAGTAGATCCATTATTACCCTATAACAACAATGATTATATCTTCCTATTATTAATTAAATGGCACAATAATGTCAAACTAAGAACCATGCAGCAGGTCAGTAAAACATACAGATATAAACACAGGACAATGCCTGCATGTCTGATTATTTCAAACAGGCAAAAACAAATCATGCCTCATACTGTCAAACATATGATTGTACGATTTGTTTGGCAATTGACAAGATTACGCCCCAAAGAATTTCATAATGGACATATGAAACAAAAAAAGGCTCGCCGATGAAATCATGAAAGGAAAGAAGACATGGTATTTGATAATACAAGGTTGTTCTGTTGACACTTGACAGTAACTCACAGTAAAATGAAGAAAGTGTTCAGTATAGGGCCAAAGAGGGGGCACAGACTATCACAAAGATCATCAGCTCTTTTAGAAGAGATTCCAACATCATAGGCATAAGGCATTGCCCTTATATGAAAAAAGACTGAAAACCTTATGTGACTGGATGGGCTCTCTTGTACCCAACCCAGATTGATTGCTAGCTTCTGCAAGATGTGCTGCCCACAAGTAATCATGCAGAGCAGCGATCATTCCACATGCATTCTTGCAATAAATTTAACTCGTTTAAGCATAAATAATAGCTAATGAGGATGACTATTTGAACTAATACAACAAAGAATATGGAGTAGTGACTAACCTAGCTGCAAGCTTCAATATAGAATAGCATCCACATTTCATCTTCTACAGGTCTTTATCAATTCCAGACATAGCTCTAAGGTACCTCTTTTCTTTGCACTTTTCTGCTTTTCATTCCCGGTCACAGGCTTATAACATCTGCTAGCAAATGCCTCCCAAGTATCATAAGTAACAAATCTCATTGAGGTCTATGAAACTAAAGGCTGCAACACCACTCACAAGAGTGAATACACCATCAAGTTAAAGGTTCATAGGCCACCCTGACACCACAAAATGTTAAATCATACTAACACCATATGATTTGGGTAGGACCTAGATAACCTCATGTCCAACATAATTTTCATTAAGATGAGAAGAGACATCTAGCAAGCATCAATCCCACCTCAACAACTTAACTACTGAAAATTATTATAGCCAGCTGAGAGGTCAATGTGAGTAATGTTGTATCTAACAGCATCATATTTCAATCCCAACATCCCAGTTATATAAGCCTTTTAAGTTCATGAAGCACACTCAAGTAGCCTGCTTTGCTGCTCATTCTTTTTGCAAGATTTTAATACAACTATGAAACAAAACGCTCACTGATCTATTCAATCTCCTCGATTCTGTGCACTCTTGAGTCAAGAGCAAGGAATTCAATGAGATATGCCAACATGAGAGCCAATGCCTCTTGATTCTAGCTTATAAGTTCAGCATCCCCAGCATGTCTAAATTGTTCAGAGAACAAAGCTCCAGCAGCACGCTTAAAACCTTAGCATGAACACAACTTATTATCACGTCATAGTACACTAATCCAGTACACATTAGTTGTTTATCAAGAATGGAGGCTTACTTTGTTCAATACCCAAAAGCAATACTTCTTCATCTATCATTGTCAGGCAGCGAGACTGACTTCGGCCTTTAATCAATCTGGTGGGTTCATAACTTCTGAAAGTTTAGCGCTATATTACAATCATGTAATCCTAAACACAAATAAGAAACATTCTTATATTCAATTTGGGTTTTCTGGGATATCCTTATGTATTATGTGCCTATGCGCAATTTATTTTTGAGACGGAGGAAATTAATGTTAAAAACTCAAAAGGTTCAACTCAAAGAGAATAGGAAGGTTTTTGGTTCGGAAGTGAATTGTGAAAAGGTTTTTAATATACTGCTGAGAGGCATATCAAGCCATCAAGAATATACTTCTAAGAAATGCAACATTCCTGATCAAGTTCTAATTACAAGTAAATCTGAAAGAGCTGATCATAAATACTATACCAATGACATTTTTTTAAAAAACAAATTCATTCACATGTTTGGATTTAACTAACTTTAAGAACATTGTATGACATAACACAAAATATAAAGCAAGAAATTGTTTTTGTTTTTTGCATAATATCAGAAAGTGTATATTGAGTTTGTCATTTAGGAACTGCCTCGTATAAATTACTGCTGATCTACCACAAATATAAATTTAGTACTTCGTATAAGAAATAAATTGGAAAGTACCATTGGCGAGTCAAAGAAATCTGAAATTAGATCCATTATTACCATAAATTAACATCAATTTTTTCTTCCTTAAATTAAATGGCACAATAATGTCAAACTAAGAAAGGTCGACATGAGTTATGTGTATCTAACAGCATTATACTCCAATCCCACTATCTCAGCTATAGAAGCCCATCCAAGTTCATGAAGCACACTCAAGTTTTTTGCAAAATTCAATGGGATTCAATGGGAAATGCTAACACCTCTTGATTCTAGCTTAGAAGGTCAGCAGCCCCAGCATGTCTAAAATTTAGAGAGCAAGCTCCACCAGCACACTTACAACCTTAACACGAGCACGATTGACTATCATGTCAGTACAAAATTACAAATACAGCAATAAATAATGAAATTACATCGGTTGTTTATCAGGAACGGCATCTTACTTTGTACAATTGTACCACACTCAGTAGCAGTATTTTGTCTATCATTGTCAGGCAGCTAAACTGATTTCGGCCCTCAATCAATCTTGAGGGTTCATAAATATTGTATTACAAGAGTTAGAAGCCAAGATGTCATGTAATCCTTAGCACAAAAAAGAGACTCATAAGTTTAATTTGGCTTTTCTGAGAAAATGATATCCTTTGTTATTTTTAAGGCAGAAGGTCTAAATGTTGTAGAGGCTCAGTTCAAACGAAAATAGGAAGGTTTACTGATCTAGTTCTAATTCTGAGTACATCTACTGATCTAGTTCTAATTCTGAGTACATCTGTAATAGCTTATCAGAAACATTTTACCAATGACATTTAAAAAAAAACAAACAAACAAACAAATTCATTCAAGTGTTTGGAATTGAACTAACAACTTCAAGACATTGTATGACAGCACACAAATATAAAGAGAGAAAAATGTTTTTGTTTTTTGCATACTTTTAGTTACCATATAGGTGTATATTGTGTTCATCTTTCAGAAACTGCCTCTTACAGGATATTGCTGATCTACCCGAAATGTATAAATAAACAGGAAAATACTAGGAAATCTGAGAGTAGATCCTATATTACCATAGATTAACAACAATAATTACGTCTTCCTATTATTAAATGGCACTATATTGTCAAACTAAGAACCATGCAGCAAGTCAATATAACACAAAGATACAAACCCAGGACAAGCCTGCATGTCTGATAATTTCAAACAGGCAAAAACAAATCATGCCTCATACTGTCAAACATAGGATTGTAAGGCAATTGACAAGCACAAGATTACACCCCAAAGAATTTCATAATGGACATATGAAACAAAAAAGGGCCCACCGATGAAATCATGAAAAGAAAAAAGCCATGGGTTTACACAGGTTGATCAGTTGACTGTAACTCACAGTAACTGAGGAAAGTATTCGATATAGGACGGCCGCGGGGGGGGGGGGGGGGGGAGCACACTATCTGCACAAGCATCACAAAGGGCATCTGCGAATTTAAAAGAGATTCCCTTACTCCATATGAAAAAAGACTGAAAACCTAATGTGACTGGATGGGCTCTCTTATACCCAGATCGATTGCTTGCTTCTGCCTGATATGCTGCCCACAAGTAAATCATGCAGAGCAACGGTCAAGCCACCTGCATTCTTGAAACAAAATATACTCGTGTAAGCATAAAAATAGCTAATGAGGGATGTTTATTTGAATCAATCCAACTAAGAATTCGGAGTAGTAACGAACCTAGCTGCTAGCTTTAATATAGAATAGCATCAGCATTCCATCTTCTACAAGTCAATCAATTCCAGACGTAGCTCTTAATGTACCTCTTTTTTTTTTGCACTTTACTGCTTATCATTCCCTGTCACAGGCTTATAACATCTGCTAGCAAATGCCTCCCAAGTTATACATCAGTTTATGGCCCATAAGATCATCACAATCATATTGTAATACGAACCCTTGAGACTCAATCAACTAACACATCTTGTTAAAGTCTATGAAACATAGGTCTATCACAATCTTATTGTTGACGGCCCCAACAACACTCACAAGAGCGAATACATTTTCAAGTAAAAGGTTCATAGGCCTAACACCACAAAATGTTTAACACGCTAGAACACCAAATTCTGAGAGTTCAGCAAATGCACCCACAGGGAACAATGGAACACTGAGCTTCACCAGCCAAACTTTATATTTTAGTCCTGTACCAAAATTGGATGAGCTAACACTAAATTGATTGTTTACATCCCATCATCACAATCCATGAATCCGGATTGTAAAGCATCACCAAATTACAGCTCCACCTAAGTCCAAACCTCAAAAATGCACCACAATATTTTCATCAAGTTATAGCTTTGGTCCAAATGCTTACTCCGGAAATGCTATGTCACCCAAATCTGAAATATGAACTTATTAACATCATTAAGGTACAGTTTAACCAATGTTCAACCCTATTTCTACATCAAATAGCTCAGTATAATCAGACTGGTCAACTACATCAATTACTTTTTAATTTCTCAAGATTACAATTCAAAAGTGTAATCTAACAAGTATGTAACATTAACTGGTTAGCAATTGAGGTGGTAAACTAATTCTCAACTGTTAACATTCAGCAAAATTCAATTACGAAAACTTGCATTCAAAGCTTAGTTATTATTCAAAATTATGCATTGTATTAACAAAGTAAAATACAAATCCAACCACTGACCCATAAAATAACTTCATAATTTTCACATCAAAAGTTGCAAAATAAAGTCAATCTACAATAATATATCAAAACTTATACAAGCATTCAATAACAAATTATAGCATTCCAGAACAAAAATTAAATTCAATAGCAGCTAAAATAGACGAAAATCAGTCATATTCAATCAAACACAATTATAAATTAACAAAACAGAAACAGAATCACCATATATATTCATTAAGAAAATTAGATAGTCAATAAAATTATTGACTAACCATCACAATACACCGATAACTACATAATACAGATCATAAACTAATTTCATTTAAAGATCATCAGCATAATACAAAATAAAACCCTAACCCTAGATATTCCAATTCAAACAGAAATCAAGCCCTCTCACCACGAATCCTTCGGGCAAGCTGAATATCCTTAGGCATAATAGTAACCCTCTTAGCATGAATAGCGCAGAGGTTAGTATCCTCAAACAGACCCACCAAGTACGCCTCGGCAGCCTCCTGAAGAGCGGCAACAGCAGAGCTCTGGAAACGAAGATCAGTCTTGAAATCCTGAGCAATTTCTCTGACAAGCCTCTGGAATGGAAGCTTCCTGATGAGAAGCTCAGTGCTCTTCTGGTACTTCCTGATCTCACGAAGCGCAACGGTTCCGGGTCTGAAACGGTGGGGCTTCTTCACTCCGCCGGTGGCTGGGGCTGACTTCCGGGCTGCCTTGGTGGCGAGTTGCTTTCTTGGGGCCTTTCCTCCGGTGGATTTTCTGGCGGTTTGCTTGGTTCGCGCCATTGTTGAAGATGAGAGAGAAGGTTAAGCTTTTTAGAGAGAGAAGGTTAAGCTTTTTAGAGAGAGAAAGTTGATTGAGGTTTTTTAGAGAGAGAATGTATGGAAGAGAATGATGAAGGCGGGATTGCTGGTATTCTGGAGAGTAATGAGAGGTTGTTTTATAAAGAGGGATGAAATAAGGGTGGGAGTGAGGAATGAAATCTTGACCGTTGCTAAGTGGAATGCTTAATCTACGGTTGAGGGTTGTTTATGAGAGTTTACACGGATTGTGGATCGATGACGTGGTGTACTACTTCCCGCTTTACTTTTTGGTGTAACATTTTGAATTTTATGAAAAATATTTAATTGTATTTCTACGGCGGCTCCGTCGTTCTTTAAAAAAAATTTGTGTGGAGGTGTTGGTGATTTGCCACTTAGTTCCATTCATCAACCAATCTAAATTTTTAGGGGTTTTTTTTTTTTTCCTATTTTGTGATTCACTATTTAACTTTTTTTTTTTTTTTTTTCAGGCAATAGTTTAATTTTTACACTATTTATAAGCACAACTTTAATTAATTTTAACAATTTATTAGTATGTGCCCCGGGCGTTGCCCTGAATATCTATTTTAGAGAGTGCACTTATTTGTTGTTTTGTATTATAATTATAAGTATGATAATTATTAGTATTTATATATTTTCAAAATGTTAGATACAAAAAGGGAGTATGAACACTACCTGTTTGGGTCCGATTTAGTCAACCTAATTGGGCCAGTCCAAATGATTAAATTACAAAAGCCCAAAGTAAGGTTCAACTCTCCAAAGCATGCTAAAAGTCAACCAAGCCCAATCAGCATGGCAAGCCCATGTGACTTTAGGGCTCATTCCTCATATTTTGAGCAAAGGTATAAAAGACATCAATTGTCTCATTTATCATTCATTCACATTAAGCCTCAAGCAATTAATTCTCTTGCATAGTTTATTCTCTCTACGCACTGAGCTGACTTTAGCATCGGAGGGGCCTTTCTCGGCAACCACCCCCGAGGCTAGTTTACGTGTGTTTTGCTGTGCAAAAACCCTCGGCCCATTCATCAGTTAGTCCGAGATCAGTCTTCTCTCTTGAAAAGGGCCTGCTGATGGTCCTATTGTCCGAGATCAGTTTGCTCCCTTGAAAAGGGTTTGCCGATGGTCCTATTGTTTTCTTACCGAAACACTACCTATTATTCTTTTTTCACGTTTGTTATTATTTCCTGTTTTTGTAAGTTGCACTATGTTCACTTGGTCTACTACAATCAATGTTTTTAAAATTTACATAAAAAAATATAATTAAGATATTGTTTATCAAAGTTTAATGTCGACATATGTGCTAAATTTTAATGGGACACTAACATAATAGATGGAGTAATTTGTGAAAAAGAAGAGTGTGTCGGTTAAAAAAATAATAAAATAAATAAAAAGTTAAAAGTAATTTTTTTTAACACCTAAAATCAACAGATTAGTCTTTACCATGGGTTATTTTATAAAAAGTTGAATGTGGTGTGCTTGTTCCAATAAAAAGAGTTAGTTATTCTTTACAGTGGGTTATTATATAATAAAAAGTTAGGTGCTATTGTTAGAGACTTACTTTTTCATCGGCTAGGATCATGCCAATTCTTATAAACTGATTGTTCTTATTTAGGTTTAATACTTCCCACAATCTAGTGATCTTTACTTTCAAAATCCAGTCTTGTTTGTCGTTATTGATTTCTAAATCATTGATCAAATTATAATTTACTTGTTTATGTAATATTCTATGCCTGTGAATGGTTAGAACAAAATTTTGTAAACATTAATTGAGAAATTTGAGTTAACATAAAAAAAAAAAAGCAAAAAGAAACTAATTGTAGTATTAAATTTAATAGTACCTTTTATCCTTTATTGCTTCCATTCTTCTTAAAATAGGCCGAAATAATAATAATATGATTAGCATTAAAAAAAAAATTATTGAAACGTTTTTTAAGTGAAAAACCCGCAAAATTCTAAGACCTTGCTAACATTGATCTGAATTCACTTCAAGATCCCTTGTATTGTACAATTTATGTTGTGTCGTCCAAATTTAATAGTTTTTTACTTCTTTAATTTCATTAACAAAATAAAAAACATACACAAAAATATTACAACCGAATATGAAGAATACTTGATTCAAAAGATTTGATGGTAAATTAATGGTAGACTAAAAAAATTAATGATACATGGTCATATTTATAATTATAATTACGTGGTTATTTGTATAGGAGTAAATTTTATTGTTAATTGGATATTCATATTAATTATAATATCTACTGTGTTGCTATAAGTAAAATTGAATTGTCAATAAAAAGATAAATTTTTTTTCAAAAGAATTAATAATTATTTTATGTATACTTTTTTATGCTAAACAAATCTATCCAATAATATAACGTAACATCTAATCTAATAACAATAACATCTAATTGTCACCTACGTGGCTCGACACTTGGCAAAAAATTGGAATGCCAAGTGTTGTTGTCTCGTGGTATGGCTGCGAGACTGGCTTTATTTATTAGTCACTAGTTTTGTGCCCGGGGGTGATGCCTAGATTGTTGATAAAATTTTAGGATAAACTTTTGGCTTAAATGTTAAACATGGGCATATAATCCCTTTTGATAATGCAAGATATTTAGACATACAATATCATATAATAGTGTACTTTTTGTAGTTTTGTTTGTAAACAGATATCTATGTTATTATTGACTTGAAATTATTGTTATTGAACTTAAATTATTTTTACTGAACCGAAATTATTTTTACCAAACCAAAATTATTTTTATTGATTAAAACTTATTTTTTTACTGGTTCGCTATTATTTTTTTTAACTAAATTAAATATATTATAAATGGATCTTGTTATAAACAACTTTTTGAAAAGAATTTTATGATGAAAATTAAACCATGTTATACAATATTTATTAAAAGTTATGATTAACTTTGTATATATGAAATCTTAGAAGTATAGTGATAATAAAACTCTATACAACATTTTTTATCTTAAAAAAATTAATCCAAGAATCGCTTACTTAACAACATATGTGTCACAATAATACATATTTGTCGCCTACGTGGCGCGACACTTGACGAAAAACTGGAATATCAAGTGTCGTTGTGTCGTGACCTAGTTGCGAGACCGACTTTATTTGTTAGTGATATGATGTGATAACCAGGGTCGTATCCAAGAGTGTGTAAGCTGTGCCAGAGGCACAGGGCCCCCAAAATTTGAGGCCCAAATATTATAAGTGGCCCATTTTTAAATATTTTTTTTTATAATTTTATTAAATTAGATTTTTCTACTACTAGATTAATTTTTCCTAATTACTTTCTCTCTCCTATTTAATTTTAATTATTCCCATGTTAGCAATCCCAAAAATTACATTTTTCTGATTCCCATATCAGTTATCTCTCCCAATTGAACTCCCTTAATTTTCTATTTTTTCATCTTCTCTTTTAAACTTGACATTTATTTTACATATTTTTGTCAAATTCAATCAATCAATCAATTCCAATTTTTTTCTCTTCTTTTCCATTTAAAAAATTCCATGTTTAGACGAATCTATATTACTATGAACACTGAATTTTCAATTTCTTTGTAATGGCTTAAATATCTCCCCCTTTTTCGTTTCATCCCAATTCTGTTTTTTTAATTAAAATAAAATACTCATATGTACAATGATTCAATTGCAATAATTGGCAAACTACAAAACTACCTTCAATCTTAAGTTCAATGGTTCATAATTCACCGTCATAATATCGATTGGTCGTCTTACCGTTGTCGTTTTACTTTCACCTTTGTAACTCACCAAATTTCATTATTGCAAAGGAAGGTAAAGACAATTCTTATACGAAGTATTTAGTTTCATTTTACTTGCTTCATTTTGGGCAAACTTATTTGATTACTCTCATTATTCAATTGCTATAACGGAAGGAGTGACATAATGGAATATATATTGTTTATCCAAATTCTAGTTGCAAAATTTTGAATTTGTATAAGTTTTGTAAATATGAAGGGCCCCAAATTTTAATTTAGAACAGGGTTTGTAGATACCTGATTTTGTCTCCCCAAAACCAAACCCATTAATGAGTACCTTACACTTCTTTGATTAACGAGTTTTGTACAGAGTTGAAGAGTCTCGTGAAGTTCCCTTAGACTTTGACCATATTTCTAACCTTACCTAAATATTTTAATCCAAAATTATTTATTTTGTGACTTTAAACCCAAAATCATTCATTTCGTGTCCAAGTCATAAAAACGTCCCAACCAGATTATTTTGGTCCATAATCCTAGTCAAATTATTGCTTACTTGGATGGGGTTGAAAAGAGTTTTCCAACGACATATTATAAGTTCAAATCTGATTTAAAATGAATAAGTTATGGCTAAAATACTAAACCAAACCCAAACCAAGCCTTGGTCCACCTTACTTATGACCCAATGATCATGTGAGGGTCCAAATACCTTATTCTCAATCCTAAACCCATTAGGATTCCTTAGGAGCTTCTAGAATTCTCTAGAAAGTTCAAATTTATCCTTTCCGAAAAGATAAAGATAAAAAAAAGAGTTCGAAGCCGAATAAAACTTCTCTATAATAGTCCTTATCCCGATCAAATTAAAAGATGTACAAATGTATTTGGTTAACCGAATTCTATTAGGAATCAAATTCCGTACAGCTTAGTCATTTTTAAAACCATCGCAGAACGACAGAACCATCGTGTCGCGATAGTCCTTATTGCGGCATGATGGACTCTGTTGCGCCGCGATGAAACTTACTTTATTTTGTTCCAAATTCTGATCTTTTTCTATCGTCCAGACTCTTTTTTTTCCCTATAAATAGAGATTATTTTACCCCGTTTCAACCATCAATAATCATCACAATCATCTCAATTATCTTTTCTCTTTCTAGATCCCCATGTTCTCAGCCTTAGCCTTAACACATCCTTAATATCCTCCCAAATCAGTGACAATACCTCATTCGCGAGATTCGAATACTCCAAGCTATCCTCGACGTTGCCTTCGACCTCGGCGTGAAAGGTTGATAGTTCTGAGGGTTTAGTCCCAAATCTATATTTCAATTCATATTTGATTTATTTATTTTATTGATTTTAATTTTCTTGAAGTTTAATAACGTGTGCATTGTTTTAATAGCAAGAAGGTTGAGACATCAAAGTGAGTAATTTAATCACCCTTAATTATTTCTTTGATTTTGGATTAGAAATCATGTTTACAATATTATGTTGATTTCTAGTATCATGTTTAGGATAATGCTTTGATTTGATTATTAGTAACGTGCTATGATTTTTTATTAATCTGTTTAGAATCATGCCTAGGATCTTACTACTAATAATGTTTTGATGATGTTATTATTATGATGATGATTGTTGTATTAATCATATGTTGCTTGGTTATTCATGATTTATTGTTATTGCCTGATCACGCCCCTTTTTTCAGGTTTAAAGGGAATTTGTACTTGAAATCACGTCTAATAAGATAATTAATAATTTGAATTTAGGTTTAATATGATTTTAATTCAAGTGATCATCAATAATAGATTTGATTGTGCATTAATAATCAACCAACGTAGATTAAACAGGTTTAGTATTAACTTGATGTATGTATGTTGATTGAAAAGCGCACATGAATATCATAAGAATTAAGTAGAGGACTATTTAGGGTGGGTTCAATCTCTTTTAGGCGAATCCATCATCTCCGAACATCCAGTCATGGTTCCGGACCAATATGGAGTTAGCAACCTCCGTGATCGTGAATGGGGTATAACCTTCACACTCGTGAACGGTTTACAAGTTCCTAAAACTTGTTGGCCACTATTTTATTTCTAGCTTCTTTTCTTGGAACACCGCCATGCCTAAAAGCATGAACCACAGTAGGGCTCAAATATGAGTTGAAAAATTCCCTACAGTTTTTGGTGACTCAACTGGGGAGGATTTCTAGATTGATTCGTAAAATAATTTTAGCAATTAATTTAGAATGAGTGGGTGAGACTTGAAAGATAGATATTCATATGCGTAATTTTGATTAACATTGTGGCGTAAGCCTAAAAAGGTTCGCATTGGAAAGACCATCCCGTAATGCGTCAAAACATAGGACATAAACGTAGGAAAGGCCGGGAATATTTTTCACAACTAAAATCGAAACGACGCTGCGAAAAATCAGAAAAAACATCGAAGATTGAAACTGCCGTAGAACATCAGAACTATCGCCTTATCGCATCGCGATAAAGCTATCGCTGGACGATGGTTCCTATCGTTCAGCGATGGATCTGGCGATTTTGCGCCAGCCTTCTGTCTTCGTGTTTGGCCCGATTTTAGTAATGTCTCGACGATTTTACTTCCTTATTAAGTTTTTTTTACCTTTCTGAACCCATATGTGTTTTACATATGGTTTTAGCCTTTGAGAATTCACGCTCTGTCCACCCTAATAAACGCTCCGTGCAATAATTGGTGCATCCGAGTTTGTTGAATTCACCAAACTATGGAGTTGAGTTAACTTGCGGAGTCCCGTCCATCGTGCCAACCCTTCTAAGGTAAGGCTTCCGCGTGATGCATCCGGAGTCTTAACCATGGACCCTCTTGGACACCATCATCCTTGACCATAGACAATTAGAGCCATGATTAGGTGGCAAACTCATTGCATCATATTGTGACTAAACTACTTGTGCATATCTTACTTATGCATACCTTGTTTGTGATTAAACTAACCCGTGGTTAAACTAACCCTTCATGTTGACTTGTTTCTTGTCAATATGTCTAAACATACTAACCAAGGACTAAAAGGACTTTGCTTAATTAAATTGGTTAATTAATTTGAACTTCAAGTCTAAATATGCTCGACCTAGCAGACTCTCAGGCTTAAACCTTGAAAAAACGACTGAAAAACAAGTCATAGTGATGCTCTTGTTTCGACCCACCACTTTGGTTTGTGGCGTAGAACGCTGCTGACCATCGCGGACGCGTCACAATAGGTTTATCGCACTGCGATGGAACCATCGTCCTGCGATAGTTCTATCGCCATGCGATGATTTAACCGTTTTCTTTCCGAGTCCCAGCATCGAGTTCCACTGCTACGATTAACCAGTTTAATGTGTAAACATGGTCTTTACCTTGTCGTGTTTGAGTCCAACCACATGTCTAGTCCCATGGTCATTACACGAGTCTTGAACAAATCACTTTCACTCACGAGTCGTTGCACACACTTTGTACATACTTTTTCACACCATGACCATGTCTTATGTCCATGCATGAGTCATCCTTTCCGTCATACGAGTTGAGGGTCCTTCCCATTCTCGGAAATTTCCATATCCTTTCACAGATACATCCTTTCCTTTTACATCACCTTTCATACATTACATACCTTACACTTTCCTTCTTAGATACTTTCCATATTCCACATACTTTTCTCTTTCATGCTTCCCCATACATATCATTCCCCTCATACACTATGATCTTTCTCCATCTATGCATGTTGAATCGAGTTCGAGTCAAGTAATTCACAATAAATTTCCATGGTTTCACTTTCCACAACGTTTGGTCAAGGAAAGTGGGTCGATTAGTTCGAGACAACTCCTACATTCAAGAGATCTTTTTTAGGAACATGGTTCGAAGGAAGAAGAAACCAATGGCAGCCAAGCAAGAAGATGTTGACAAAATTTAAAAGACCATGGAAAATCTCGCCGAGATGGTCAAAGGACTCATCATTTGAATGGAGAAAGTTGAAGATCCTAATAAACAAGTTCCACCTGAGACAGTCAAGCGCAGCGAAGAGACGCTAAGTCAAGTTTCCAATTACTATAAGTATCTTGACATGAATACCAAAGGAATCTCACTAAACAAAGGAACTTCTTGAGCACAAGTTCTCTACCACTAACATTCATAAGTTTAAGCCCACTGATAACCCTTACTTCCACCTGAAAGCTTTTGTAACAATCATGGAAATCAAGGGGGCTAACAAACAACTTTTCCCTTCGTTCCATCTCTCATTAGAACCGGTGTGTCAACAATGGTTCTTTTCCCTGGATTCCAAGGACACTGCTACCTAGGAGAGCATTGTACATACTTTCTTCAAGAGATACCAGTGCAACGTACAAGTAGAGACTGATTACAAAGAGCTTGAAATCTTGAAACAAAAACATAATGAAGGCTTCACCCAATTTTATAATAGGTGGAAGGAAGTTTCTGCTAGGAAGATTAAGACCCATGACGAAAAAGACTTTGTGAGAATGTTCATTAGAAATCTCCAAGAAAAGTACCAAAAACACCTGAAATATCAACTTCTAAACACTTTCAAGACTGTCTACAATATAGGCATCGAAATTGAAGACGACCTTATGAAATTGGTAGCTGATAACAATAATAATGTGAAAGGAAAGAAGGATGACCATCCTTATTCTTCCTCTCCCATTAATGAAGTACATGTTATAGACACTCTTAAACAAAAAATACAAAGGTCAAAGAGAGTGTTTACTCCACTTGGCATGAGCTACGAGAAAGCCTTCGATAAACTACACCACAAAGAGCTGGTCATGTCCATAGGACCCATCAAGGATCCAGTCCCGGAGGCCAGACCACCTAAGTGGGATCCTAATAGACACTGTAAGTATCACCAAGGAAGAGGTCATGATACTGAAGAATGTAGGAAACTCAAAGAAGCTATCCAAGATTTGATTGATGATAGTAAACTTTATGAGGTTCTAGCCATCGCAGAAGATCAAATAACCCGTAACCCTTCTCTCTCCTCATTACACCTATTGATGAGCCTATAATTGAGGCAGTCCATATAACTTCCATTAATGAAGTGACCATGATTGAGGAGGATGAAGAAGTTTTCTTAGATGCCATCAAGGAAAACTCAGCAAATCTAAAAGAAAACATTGATAAGCTCCAAGATTCCATTACCAATCTTACAAGTATGGTGGAAAACCTTGTGAATCGAATGTTAGTCATTGAACTAAACCCTCATAGCCAGGATTGGAAGAATGAAAAAAACAATCACCCTCCTTCTTCTTCACTTCAAAGGTTAAAGAAAAACTCAACGCTCTTAAGCCACGGGTAAAACGGACCATTGGCGAATATACACCAATAAGAATGACTTACAATGAAGCTTTTGACTACCTCCATGGCCAAGGTTTCATTCATCCCATTGGTCCAATCCAAGATCCAATGCCTGAGAGACGGTCTCCTAATTGGAATCCAAATTCCTATTGCAAATACCATCGCGGCAACGGCCACACTATCGAAGAATGTTTCACCCTCAAGGATTGCATTCAAGACCTCATTGATTCGAATTAGCTTCATGTTCCTCCGAGTAACAAGAAGACCAAGGATGGCAAGAGCAGGAAGAACGAAAATCCTTCTACCGCTTCTTCCCATAGCAACTACATCGATGTCGATGAAATCTGGGCCCTTGATAAGGATACTTCAAAAGACAAGAAACTCAAAAGAGAGTTCACACCTATTGGAATATCCTATGATGTCGCTTTCGATCATATCTATGATCGAGGTTTAATCAAGCCTATTGGTCCTGTTTCGGGGTTTGTTGTGTCCCTCGGGAGATTTACGTCACCAAGTCTGGATTCTGGGCGCCTGTACCTGCAAGATAACGGAGACTCCGGTTGGTAGGAGCTCCGCCTCCGAAGATCAAGTTAGAACCGGTCGAAGAATATAAAAAGGTGCGGAAAAGGTAAAGTGCGATCTTCTCGGATTCCGAGATCAGGTGTTTTCTCTTATGTGAGAGAATTCAGTGTTTGCAATAATTGAACGTGTCCCTGAAATGGGGGAAATCTCCCTATTTATAGGGTCACTGGAAAATGTGCCCTCTCTTAGGTCATCTTAACCTAGATTTATTGGGCTGCGTCGTTTTACGGTTTTCTCGGGAATTGGGCCGTGAAGGCCGCCTTTTTCCTTTGCTGATTGGGAGTGCCACATGTCAGCTGGTGAATGGCCCTTATTGGAACTGTCTTGGGGTGACACATGTCCTCTTCTGATTAGGCCACGTAGCATGGGTATTTTTACCAAATCATTTGCCCCTCACAGGAGTGACGTCGTGCCACGTGGCGCTTGTGACGCGTGTCATTGAGGAAATTACGGGGATGCCTCCGTTTTTACCCCTTTATAAATAAACATTTACCCCCCCTCCTCCTTATCTTTGACATTTGAAAATTCTAGAGAGAGAAAAAGAGAGAATTCTAGAGAGAGAGACTCTGGTCGCCGCCTGCTGTAACTTCCACAATAACTTCCGTCTGCTATTTTCGTTGACACATCTGGTCAACGCTTAAGACTCGTTTCAACAAGCTACATTAAGGTAACCGTCTCTCTCCTTCTCAGCTCTTTCAAGCTTTTACCGTTTGTGTGTGTGTATATATATATATATATATGTATATAACTTTCAATAAATGGATTCACCATCAGCACACACGACACAGCCTAGGTCAATAACCAGCCGGTCTCCTGGTACGGCTGAGTCTAGGACCGGGTTTGCCGTATTTGGGTGTTTGGATCTGCCTTGTTCATCCCTGAATCCGACCGTCTTTGTGTCTGTGGAGGACACAATGGCGAGGGTCAAACGAACGGCTACAAAGCCAAGTCATAGAAGGCACACTTTGGAAGTGCCGACTGGTGTGAATACGCCGTCACAGGAATATGATAGGGCGGATGAGCAAGAGGCAGATTCTCCTCCTGGTGCCCCCACCACTCCCGGTGATGGGATTTTAAATGAGACAGATGGTGAGGAATTCGTCTCTGCCTATAGTGTGCAAAACGAATCCGAACTGGAAGATGGCGAAGAGGCCGTCCAACGATCTGATTCTGAGGCATCAAGCTCCCTACAAGCGGATGCCGACTTCCAGGAGGGTAGTCATCAAAGGGGCCATCTATGACCAACCCGACTGAGACACGCATGTCCTCTAGGGATAGAATTACCTGGAAGCTAGCTTCGAAGCTTTTAAGGACAAGTGCCCAATAGGGAAAGATTAGGAAATAATTGTGCCGCCTGTAGAGGCGACTGTCGCCTAGGAGGACGATATTGACCATGCCGACAACTATTTTAGCTGCTATGAGGCGGCATTTAAAGCCGGCCTCCGCTTCCCCCTCCACAAAGGAATTAGAGCCATCTTGAGGGGTTATGAATTAGACGTATGACAACTCACACCCAACTCATGGGTGAACATTTTGAGTTATATTGCCGCATGCAAGATGCAAAATCTTACGCCAAGCTTTGAGGCGTTCGCTCATATGCATTACATGAGTCGGGCCCTAGGCAGCTCAGGGGCGTAGTGTACTCTGACCACACTCCCAGAATACATGATGCTCTGGACAAGCCGTCCAAGTGGACCAACTGGAAGAGCAAGTTTTATTTGGTCTCTTCCCCGTCTCTTCGACACAACCGCTTCCTCCGCCTGTACAACAAGGAGTCGTCTCTCTTAGGGAAGAAGTGTGCCCTCCCACACATTCCCGTGAAGGCATGGGTTGAAATAATGGAGCCGGAGTTTTTCAAAACCACAAATGCACCCCTAGACGGTGGCTCGAAAATAATAGTGCCCAAGAATTAGGTACCCCATCCGGACTGGTTCAAGGATGAGGCGTTCCTCTTCGCCTGTGGTCTTAGTACCATGTTTGAGAGATGTACGTTTACCATTTAGCCGGTGTTGTATTGCCGTTTCTATTATTGTGATTTCTGTTTTGTCTAATCAACCGGTTTTTTTTGCAGAAAAAGGTCTAGAAATGGTGGATGCTGAAAAGATGCTTGCGGCCCAGATCCGGAAAGATTAGCTTGAGAAGAAGAGGGCCCAACTAGCGGCCAAGAATGCTGGGGTAAGTTCCGCCTGCATCCCTTATGTGAACTTTTATAGACATCAGACGGTTGTTACCCGACTGTAACCCATTTGTTCCAATTTTATGAGGGGAGCAAACACATTCCATGATCCATCTCCAAAATGCTCAAGCGGAATGCTGATGAGCTTGGCAAAACCCCTTCCAAAGTGAGGAAGGCAAATCCAACTCAGACGGCTTCATCCCTGCCGCTTGTACAAAACAGACCAACAACCGGAGGCAAATGTTCGGAAGGTTTGAAAGCGCTTAGTCTTAGCGCTGAGCTGGCTGGCAATGAGTCGGATGTCCCCAAGACGTCGAAGAATGGTAAGCCACGTGGTGCTGCAACCGGTTCTGTAGCGGCTGTGGGTGGAGAAACCCTGCAGTCTGAAAACTAAGGTATGGACGAATGTTTTAAACTCCCATGGCCGCTTGAGCATATGCGAGTCAAATCTCAAGCTACCCAATCGGGAGATTTGTCTGGCAGCAGGCACAATATAGGTGCCGCTTATGCTGCTTTCTCACCACATCCTTCTTCTGGTGCTGATCTCTCTCAAAGGTGGCTAGACCTCCAGCAGTACTTTAAACGGATGCTGAGGACCCTCACCCGGTTAGAGAAAGACCAAGTTCCCGGGCTACAATAGGTCAACTCTGACCGCATCCTCGCCTTACTGGCTGAGGTAACTTAGCTTTCTTTCAAATGATTGATTTTAACAGTATATTATCTATCCCTATTTTAACCGGCTGTGTTCTGCAGGCGATACTGAGAGTGGACGACCTCAAAGTCCCGTTTAGAAAGAAGCAAGAGGAGGTAAGAGATGCCTGTGCCAGGGTGACCCATACCATAAACTCAGATCAATATAGAAACACTTTGAATGATATATAGTCTAAAGCTCAAAAGATGAAACTAGAGGAACTGATTAAGGAGCTCACGGCTGCTATTGAGACGGCTAACAACAAGGCGTCTGATCTTGAGCTTGATCTCAAGAATGCCAAGTCAGACATCAAGGCATTGGAGGGGCTGACCAAGAGAATACCAAGCTTAGGGCAGATGTTAGCCGGCTCCAAGTTGAGATGGTGCAGATGCAGACAGACCCCAAGGCTGAGCTTGTAAAGGAGCATGACTGGCTGGTCGCGGAGAATGAGAGAGACTGTGAGGAGCGCATGAAAATGGCATGGCAACTCATTCATCCGAACACCGACCACTACTAGAAATAGGCCGATTTCCGACGGACAAGAATTTCCACTAGTAGAAAAAATGAAATAGGCACCACACTTTTTGCACTGGTTCTTGAAAACCGGTAGTAAAATAAATTGGCGGGATTGGGAAAAAGACTTTTTGCACCAGTTCCTATTACACCGGTGCGAAATCATGTTTTTCGCACTCGTTCAAACCAGTGCGAATTAAAAAAGAGGAAAAAAAAGGGAGAAAGGGATTTCGCACCGGTTCAGACCAAACCGGCGCGAAATAGTGTTTTAGAACTGGTTCAAACGGTGCAAAAGTAAAAAAAAAAAAAAAAAAAAACCGGGCTACGTATATCTTCTTCTTTCTTTCTTTCCCCCTACTTTTCCATCTTCTTTTTCCCCTTGTTTTCGCCTTCTCTTCCAACACAACCGAATTTTCACCTTCTCCATTGAGCTTTCTCAATCCATTGAAGCAGCCGCTCTCTCCATATCTCTCCTTCATTGAACTCGTGCTCTTTGTTCTCCATTGAAGCGGATTTTGAGCTTTCTCACCTCCATTGAAGCAGCTTCGAGGTAAGATTTTTTCTGTGGTCTTCTTTATCTATCGAATTCCTTCGCAATCTAGGGTTTGTCGTTGATTTGCTTTTCAATTTAGTAATTTTAGGGTTGTGGTAATCTAGGGTTTGTCATTGAAGCGCGCACGACTCCACCTCCACCACAATAGCCTCCTTGTCACGGCGGCACGACCTTCTTTTTCTAGGGTTTATCGTCAATTCCCCTCTTTTTCTTCGATCTCCTTCTCCGCCACTGCGCCGCAAGCGTTTCCATCGATGGCTAGGGTTTTCAGAAACAATTTTCATTCAATATCTGCAATTTTATCATCCTTCTCATCGTTGCTCATGTCATAACTTTGGTACCACCAATCGCACTCTTCTTCTTCATCTTCTTCGTTTCAATTTTCTCTCTCTTACTTTTGTTGATATTTCTGTTTCAAGTGTACTAGATTTTACTGAGAAGCAGCAACAATTTCCTGAAAGATCCAGAAAACACTGATTTTTCCTCCTTATGCATTGTATGTTCCGCCGCTAACCCTAATTTTTAGTTTAATTTTGTTTGATATTTGTTGATTATTGAAGGTTTCTTGTGTAATGTGTGTGTTAGTGTGTGATTGCTGTGATTTTGTTTTTGTTTCTTTGAGATGTACTGGTACAACTGTACGAAGATGCGTCACTCTGTTTTGCAGACTTGTTGTGTTTCGGGGTTTTCTGAGGTGTCTTACGGGAGAGTTACAACACCGGGAATGCACGCCTGACTTCTGTACTTGCAAAACCACGAAACTCCAGTTGGGTGGAGTTCCGCCTCCGAAGATCAAGTTAGTATGATTCCGGATGAGATTATGTGCGGAAAGTAAACGGGTATTTCTCTCGGATTCCGGGAGATTCCGCAATTAATATTGCTCGGGTTTTGTATGTGTATTTATGAATACCAATAAATGAGGTAGATTCCTCTATTTATAGCAGATGAATATCTGCTCCCCCATTGGGGGTACAATGCCACGTGGCATCCATTGGTTGGATGCCCATGGTGCTATAGGGAGGTGACACGTGTCAGGTCCTCATTGGGCCACGTGTCTAGGGTAATTTTTACCCTAAACATTTGCCCCTCACAGGTGCTGACGTGGCTATGCCACGCGGCACCTGTGACACATGTCAACAGGCAGGAGGGCGACGGTTCGCCTCCTTCCTTCTATTTTTTTCAAATTTCAAACTAAGGGGGAAGAGGAGGTGACAGTTCACCTTCTGAGATTTCCTATAAATAGGGGTCTCCCTCCTTTCATTCCTCACTTTGCCATTTTTGAGAGAAATTTCTTGAGAGAAAAAGAGAGAGAGCTCCTGACCCCGCCTGCTTGCTCGAGCAAACAACCTTCAATTTCAATACATCCGGATACCGTTTGTGTTTCGTAGCCCGCCTCACTAAGTTATCCTTCTGACTTAGTCAGTTTCTTTAGTTGGATGTTTGATTATGCTGCAACCGACTTTTGTCGTCTGGAGCTTCTTTAGGCAATTTTTATAAAAAATTGCGTCTATTTAGAATCTCAGCTGGTGTACACCGCCTGAGGTACCTTCAAGCAATCTCATTGGTGAGTTGCATTCAATAGACCCTCAGCCGGTTCACACCGTCTGGGGCATCAAAAAGCAGTCTCATTGGTGAGTTGCATTCAATAGACCCTCAGCCAGTTTAAACCGTCTGAGGTATCTTCAAGCAATCTCATTGGTGAGTTGCATTCAATAGACCCTCAGCCGGTGTAAACCGTCTGAGGTATCTTCAAGCAATCTTATTGGTGAGTTGCATTCAATAGGCCCTCAGCCGTAAACCGTCTGAGGTATCTTCAAGCAATCTCAAGGGTGAGTTGCATTCAATAGACCCTCAGCCGGTGGAAACCGTCTAGGGGATCTTTGATCAAACTTTCTTTTGAACTGCTTTGCTCTTTCCTCAGCCGGTCTTACACCGTCTGGGGTATGAGCAAGCAATTCCCTTCTAAGCTGCTTTGTAGGAACCCCCAACCGGTCTTATACCGTCTGGGGTATCTGTGAACAACCCCTTGATTTATCATTTTAACGAATACGCAACCGGCTTTTAGGCCGCCTGTGTTAGTTCCATCCAATTCTTTTCGCGAGTTGTCCACTGATGAGCCTCAGCCGGTTTATACCGTCTGTGGGGTCTTTGGACAACCTTTGATAAAATCTTCAGACTACTTGCTCTGCATATCTACCACAACCGGCTTTTCCCGCCTGTGGTATCTTTGGGCAACATTGGTGATTAACTTTTCTTTCTCTTGCCAATTTGCAGTTTGCTCAAAGTGATACCGTCTGGGGTATCGTTGGTCAACAACCTTTCATCTCCTTTCTCCAAACTTTCTTTCAATTTCAAGGTAACGTCTCGGTTCCTTGCATTTTGGAGTTTCTTTTATTTTTAAATCTTCTGGTTGTATATATCTTAGAATAATGACCTCACCCATCACACACACGACACACCACAATTTAGAGGTTAGCCGGTCTCCTGGTACGGCTGAGTCTAGGACTGGGGGTGCCGCCTCTGGGTACGGGGAGTCTCCATGTTCATCTCCGAAACCGACCGTCTCTGTCTCTGTGCAGGACGTAATGACTCGTACAAAAAAGACTGCCTTCGATCCAGAGTACAGAGAAGAAGACTCTGGCGAGTTGCCGCCTGACCCTAATCAGGCAGAGGTGACAAGGGATTCTCCGCATGGCACCCCACGCACTCCCAGTGATGGGATATTGGGTATGGATCAGGGAGGCGGTGAAGATACCGTCTCACCCTCTATGGTCGAGCTGGAAAACCAGGAAAGGGATGCCAGCGACGATGAGACCGCCTCCTCATCCGGTTCAGAACAAAGTGGCAGTAGTAGCAGCCTCTTGACGCCGGATGCTGATAGCGAGGCGGAGGAAAGGCCTACTTGGAATAATAAAGGCGACCCCTTCCTCATCGCCGTTTCAGCTAAGGATAGGGCTAGCATGGCCAACAACTTAGAAGATTTTATAAAAGTTCGTCCTCTTGGAGAGGATTAGAGAATAATTGTGCCGCCTGAGATGGGCACTATTGTTTGGGAGGACGAGCAGCCCAACGCAAACAGATACTTTGGCTGCTATGAAGCGGCGTTTCTGGCTGGCCTCCGCTTCCCCCTTCATAACACAATCAAGGCCATCCTTCGAGGGTATGGCCTGGGCATCTGGCAGTTAACTCCTAATTCTTGGGTTAAAATCCTAGAGTATATAGCCGCCTGCGAGATGCAGGAAATCAACCCCGGCTGGGAGGCCTTTGCTCACATGCATTATTTGAGCAGAAGCCCAGGCGGCTGGAGAGCATGGTACACATTGACTACCTATCCCCAGTACCTGATGACCCTAGACAAACCGTCTAAGTGGTCGGACTGGAAGAATAGATTTTACTTGGTCTCCGCCCCCACCCAGGAGGAAAACCGGTAGTATAGGACATACAACCGGAAGCCAGACCTTCTGGGCCATAAGTACAAAAAGCTTCGTATCCCGAATGAGGACTACGAGCGAATAATCGAGTCTAAGTTCTTTGAACAGACTACAACAACCCTCTCTAATGGGGAGTTAATAAGCGTACCAGAAATTGGGTGCCCAAGCACGAATTTCTTCGAGACGAGGCGTTTTTGTCCGTCCGTAAGCTTAGCACTTAGTTTGATAAACGTAGGTCACATTAGGGATTGCCCCTATTTTGTTTGTAATGATTTGTTTCTCTACCATTCTTTTAATCGTATGGGTTCTTTTGTGCAGTGCGCGGCCTAGCTATGTTGCTTGTAGACAAGATGCCTGATAAATCAGCCGCTGAAATCCGCAAGGCTAATGCGGAGAAAAAACTTGCTGCCCAGGCGGCAAAAAATAAGGTAGCTTGCTTTTTCCTTCTTTTTTATTCCATTTCCGTTTGACTTTTATGCCGCCTGACCTTTTTGCTCGTTTCAGGATGGGAGCAAGGTGCCTCGCTCCGTTACAAAACTAATAAGGCCTAGGCCGGGGGTGGAGCCGACCATTCAAAACAAGGCGAGGAAGATCTCCTCCCTGACAGTTCCCAGCCGGCTAACGGTTGGGGGTAAATTTGTCAAGACAACAGGTCTGGGATTCGACCTAGTCCCAAAGCATCCAGATGACCAAGAGACATCCAAGGGAACGGCGCCGCCTAAGGCATCCGGCGCTTCCGTACCGGCTGAGGGTAGCTATGACCCTCACCAAAAATCTCAAGGTACAGATGATCCTTTTAACCCTACTTTTCTTGGAAAGCCCATGCGGGTCAAGTCGCACTCCCAGCTCCAGCCAGAAGACTCTTCTGGCAGCCGGCAGTCCGTTGGGGGGAAGTATGTTGTCTTCTCACCATTTTTTTCTGGTGCAGATCATTCCCCTCGCTGGCCAAATGTACAGCAGTACGCCCGGGCCATGCTGAAGGCCGTACCAAGAGAGGAAAAGGAGGCGATCCCAGGGATCCACACCTTCAACGCCGACCAGGATATGGCCGGACTGGCTGAGGTATATTCTCTTTCAATATGTTTTAAGTTATTATGTCGGCTGACCCCTTCTAACACCGCTTGGGCTTTTGCAGTCAATGTTGCGCGTGGAGGGGCTCAAAAAGACCTACAACCGCAAATGCGAGGAGGTAAGACGGGCTAAACGGGATGCGTCTGTGGCACATAATGTTGCCCAATATTCCATGATTATGCATGAATTAAAAACTAAAACCCTCCAAAAATCTCTCAATGAGGCCCACACCAAGATTTTCAACATCCAAGCGGCAAAATAGAATACTGAGGCGGATTTGAAGAAGGTGACCGACTCTTCCAAACTTCTAGAGTTGGCCAGGAAGGAGAATACAACTCTCTTAGCTGACAACGTCCATTTGAAGGAGGCGGCGGCCAAGGTTAGCGACAACTTTAAGGCTACGCTGGAGGCTGAACAGAGTCGGCTCATTGAAGAGAATGAGCAAGACTGCGTCGCTCGAATGCAAAAGGCTTGGTCCCTGGTTCATCCGGACACGGAGTATACCGTCTGACAGCTTGCTTATAAATACGCTAATCTTGCCATTGAGGCCGAGGAGTCGAACCTGCCGGCTCTAGAGCCTTATGAGGAGTGGGTCCAGAAGCAGATCGATGCCATGCAGGCGGAGATCGACTCAGACGGAGGAGAGAATCAAGAAGAGATTGTCCCTCCTGCTTCAGGAGCCACCTCGTAGGACCCGGATCAGCCTCCGCCTCAACCCTAAGCTTTTGTCTTCTAATTTTCCCGGCCTGTGTGCCGTGTGTTTCTTGTATCTTTTACCAGACAGGGGTCCGGCTAACAATTTGAACAAATTTGATGTTAATGTATATTTATGTCGACTGAGTCGGTTTTCTTTGCGATACTTGTTCTATTCTCTCCATTTTGCAACTTATTGAACTCTTTCTTTTTTTTTTTTTGTTTTTTTTTTGCACGTTGTTAAGACTGCCTGATATTGCCGGATGTGTTGACTATGCATCCCCTGGGTGGGTGGTTGTTTACTGCAAACACTAAGCAAATAGCCGCCCATACTTATCCGAATTAATTTTTAAAAAGTTTAGGTCAGGCGGATTTAGGTCAGGCGCATGCTAAGACGCTAATTGCCGCTTGAGTTTTGCTAGAGCGATAGAATGAAATCGGGGGTCTATGCGACCGTTTGTATGGGGGGACGGGGCCGGCTGGTGGCAGAATCTGCCTTACCGCCTGAACTGCCTTGGAGCAATGATTGCGACTTGAAATGTAGTCTCACCGGCTGGGGTACCTTGGGGTAACAACCAGTGAATCTATTGGAAATTCATTAGTTCTGGAGTCGACTAATGGGCGCGATTGCCGGCTGGGTTGCTTTTTGACAACTGTCGACTGCCCAACAAGATTTAATTTTGTCGTCTGTACTGCCTTGGGGTAGTAGCCGACTCTATCTCGTTTGCAATAGGTCAATCGAACGGTCTTGAACTTAACCTAGCCGGTTAAGTCCGTCCGATGTTTTGACGCTTAAAACAATGTATATAAAAAAGTTCTTAGTACATGTTTCATGGAAAATTGTACATGTTTCATGTTGCATGTATATTCCTCTAGCACCTATTTTCCCCTTTCTGGGGTAACGCACTTCAGCAACGGCTGGAGGTAACCCTTTCTGAAGAGTTCCCCCTTAAACATTTCAAAGCTTAAAGCTCGCTTTTTAAGTGTTGCCGCTTCTGATGAGGCATTCGGCAGGGTGCCGTCTACCAAATAATCCCGGATGGGGTCCATCCAGGTGGAGCTTCGGTCAAGGATTCCAATGGGGTCATGTTCAATGATTATTTTTTCCATGACTTCCCAGAAGACTAACCTAGGCGTATCACAGGTGGCGGATGAGGCCAGTTTGGACAAAGCATCCGCCTGATTGTTCTCGGACCGGGGCACCTGACATAGATGGAACTCATCAAATGTCCCCGCCTCATCTTTGACCGCCTGTAGGTATTTGATCATTTCCGGATGGGTGGCTTCATAGTCACCATTGAATTGGCTAACAATCAATTGAGAGTCCAAGCAGGCGTCAACTTTTCTTGCCCCTGCCGCCTTACACATGCGCATACCGGCTAGCAAGGCCTCGTACTCAGCTTTGTTGTTTGAAGCTTGGAATTTGAACCGTAGTGCATATTCGTATGTATCACCTTCGGGAGACTTGCAAATTACGCCTGCACCACAGCCGTTTACCGTAGAGCTTCCGTCCACAAATAACTTCCAAACCTGGCCGGCGTCTTCCGGCTGAGCCGGCCTAGTCATTTCGACAATGAAGTCGGCAAACGCCTGACCTTTCACTGCCCGCCTAGGTTCAAAAGTTATCTCCAGGCTTTGAATTTCAACAGCCCACTTGATCATACGGTCGGATGACTCCATGGTAGTCATTGGACGCTTGAGTGGATGATCAGTATAGACAGTCACCGGATGGGCCAAGAAGTATGGCTTCAGCCGCTTGACTGCCTTGTAGAGAGCCAGCCCAAATTTTTCAATCATTGGGTACCGAAGCTCAGCGTTTCTGAGTATATGGATGATGAAATACACCGGGAGCTGTTTGCCGTCTCTCTCAGCAAGGAGAATAGCACTGAGGGAGTGATCTGAGACGGCTAGGTACATGTAGAGAAACCTCCTTGGGCAGGGGGCTCACTAGCCTTGGCAACGAGTGCAAGTGTTGCTTTAACCTCTGGAATGCCGCCTCAGCCTCTTCCTGATTGCTTGGAAGAAGTAAAGGCACTTGTCACCTGACCGGCTGAGGAATCTTCCTAATGCCGCTAGGCAACCGGTTAGCTTCTGGGCCTCCTTGACGGTTCGGGGTGATTGCATGTCAATCACCGCCTGTACCTTCTCCGGATTGGCCTCTATGCCTCTTTGATCAATCAAGAATCCGAGAAACTTCCCAGACTCAACACCAAAAACACACTTCTTGGGGTTAAGCATGACCTTGTGCCGCCTGAGTGTGGTGAAGGTTTCTCGGAGGTCGGCTAGGTGATCCACCTGAAGCTTGGATTTGACTATCATGTCATCTATATACGCCTCTACATTCCTTCCGATTTGATTGGTGAAAACTGTGTTGATCATTCGTTGGAAGGTAGCAGGCGCATTCTTCAACCCAAACGGCATCACCGTATAGCAGTACAACCCCTGATCAGTGACGAAGGCCGTCTTCTCCTGATCCTTCTTCCATAGGGGAATTTGATGGAAGCCTGAGTAGGCGTCCATGAAGCTCATCAGGGCATGGTCGGCTGTAGAGTCAACCTGACTGTCTATCTTAGGAAGCGGGTAGCTATCCTTAGGACATGCCCTGTTCAGATCTGTGTAATCTACACACATCCACCAGGTTCCATTCGGTTTTTTGACGAGGACAACATTGGCTACCCAATCCGGATAGTAGCATTTCCGAATGAACCCAGCGTCGAGGAGCTTTTTGACCTCGGCGGCTGCCGCCTGAGACCTCTCCTCGCCATGATCCCTCTTCTTTTGCCTAACTGTCTTTATTTTGGGATCAACGGCTAGCTTGTGGACGGCTAGATCCGGGTTGACGCCTGGCATCTCCTCCACTTCAAAGGCAAAGAGGTCTTTGAACTCTCTCAGAAGTTGGAGCAAATCTGCCCCCAACTTTTCAAAAGCAACCGTCCCAACCTTGATTATTCTGTCAGGACGGTTGTCGTCCAGGACGACCTCAAGGCTCTCACCAGCCGGCTGGGGCCGGGAGTCATCTAGCCTTTCCCCGGCTAGTGATTGTTATTTCATTATTCTGGCGGGGGCCAGTTGGTCCGCCTTTCTCTTTGTACCGCCTGCCTTAGGGGCAGGCCCGACTTCTTTGTCAACGAGGTCAGTAGGTTCCTCGCTGGGGCCGGCTGCATGGGCAGTCCGCTTGACGTCTGAGAGATAGCACTCTCTAGCCGCCTTTTGGTCCCCGTTTAGGGAGCCTATTGACCCATCATCGCTCTCGAGTTTTATCAGCATGAGAGAGGGGATGATTACAGCTTTGGAGTCGTTAAGGATCGGAAGGCCCAATATGAGGTTGTAGGCAGTCAATTCCTCGACCACCAGAAACTTGACGACCATGTGTCGTCCTTCCCCTTTGCCTCCCAGCCGGATGGGTAAGTCAATCCTACCCACCGGATGCACTACCCCACCTCCAAAGCCGACTAGGGGGTGGGGAGCTTTGTGCATACTGCTGGGCTTGTACTTTAGCCTTGCCAAGCAGCGATAGCTTATTAGGTCAGACGAGCTCCCGGTATCGATTAAGATCCGGCTATCTCGGTGATTGACAACTTTACATTCAATGACGATAGGGTCATCGTGGGGCCGCCCGACCATACCCCTGTCCTTCTCAGAGATGAAGACCTCAGGGAAGGTGTCTTTCGACGCTTGGCCCTCATCCTCTGAGGTGGACAACTTCCTGATGTTGTCCTTGGCACCCCGGATGGTGGGACCACCGCTAGCGAAGCCGCCTGCAATGGTGTAGATTTGCTCCTCATCAGTGTCTGAGCTTACAACCGGCTTCTTTGACGGTTGTCCACCGTTTTTGGGGTTACCCTTGGACTTCGTCAGATAGGACTTCAAAGACTCCTCATCAGCCAATCGGTCCAATAGCTGCCTGAGGCTGTAGCAACCATTGGTGTCATGGCCAATGTCCTCATGGAATTGACAATACTTTCTCTTGTCCCGATTTTTGACAGCACTCTTCAAAGGAGCCGACTTCTCAATGGTCAACCGGATTTTTATCTCCATGAGGATGGAGGAGCAGTCCTTGTTGAACTCGTACTTGGGGATGTACGGTTCCAACTTCTTTTGCTTCTTCTGAGACGATTGACCTGGGCGGTCAGCTGCCCAGACTTCTTTTCTTTTCTTTTCTTCTTTTTTGGCCGGCTGTTGGAACCGACTCTCTTTATTGTCAGACCGCCTGGGTTCTGACGAGTGCTTGATGGCATAGAGTTCCGTCGCCTGTATGTAGGCTTCGGCCTCCATTAGTGCCTCTTGGAGGGTAGCAACCCTCTTGCGGACCAGGTCGAACTTGAATGTTGACCCATCCTTCAGACCCTTGAAGAAATCTGTGTACGCAACTTCGTCATACAGTCCTTGTATCTGAATTCTGATCAGATTGAACCGCCTGACATAGGACCGAAGTCCCTCCTTGTCTCCCTCCCGGATAGCCCCTAGGTCGAGACTGGTCTTCTTGGCAGGGATGTTCATGGAGAAGTTGGACGCAAACAGATATGCAAGCGCCTTAAATTTATTGATACACCCAGCCGGTAGGTTGCCGAACCACCGTTGGGCTATGCCCTTCAGCGTTGCTGGGAAGCATCGACACCAGGCAGTGTCATCCAACCCCTGTAGGTACATGAGGTTCCGGGTTGGTGGTACCGTCGTAGGTACCTACCAACACGTTCTTAACCTTGGCCGGCTGCGCCGCCTCGGTTATCTCCCGGGAGAAAGCCGAAGGCTGTTCCCCTAGGTTTAGCAGCCGGAGCTGCCAGTCCATGGGCTGGACGGTGTTTGCCGCCATTCCCCCAAAGGGAGACAGCTGCATATAGGGTGATCCGATTCCATATGGTTGTTGAGGCACATATGGGACCTGATGGATCACATGAAGAGCAGTACGAACGGACGTGCCGTGTGACTGGCTCCTTGGGTGGGTTTCCAAATGCTTAATCGAAGAATTGCGAAAACTATTTGGGTAGGTCGACGTAGAAGCCGACTGAGACATGCTCTGACTTCTCTTCTCCTGGATTAGCAACCGGGCATCAGAGAAGGTCTTCTTTGACCCATCCGACTGTATGTGCCGGATGGCCTTTCGCTGCCCTAATTCAGGGAAACAAATTTTTGAAAGATCGATCAAGGGCCCATCCGCCCCCTTAGGCTTCGGGTGAGGAGTAGGCACCCGGTCTTTAATTGGCTTCTTCACGGAAGCCTTCTTGGCCGACTGGCCCTTGCTGGAGCCAGTTGACTTCTTGATAATGTCCTTGATTTCCCCTTTAAAACTAGTCATGAGATTCATGAGTTCGTCCCTGGTGACGGGGGTAGCCCCCTCCGCCGCCTGGGGTTGTCTAGGGTGCTTGCCGCCTGGGTTTTTGGGGCAAGCTTTGTCTTGGTCCCGTTCCTTCCTTTCCTTGGAACGGGTGCGCCTAGAACGGAAAGACCCGTTTGGGGCCATATAGGTTTTGACATTGTAGTCGTCACCGCTTCCACTTTCGTGGTCCGTATGGACCTCAGGGTCAGCCGTGGGTCGGCTGCCCTCTACAATTGGTACATTTTTAGATGTCATCTCAGTGGTACTCTCCCCACAGACGGCGCCAAATGTTTCGGGGTTTTTTGAGGTGTCCTACGAGAGAGTTACAATATCGGGAATGCACGCCTGACTTCTGTACCTGCAAAACCACGAAACTCCGGTTGGGTGGAGTTCCGCCTCCGAAGATCAAGTTAGTATGATTCCGGATGAGATTATGTGCGGAAAGTAAACGGGTATTTCTCTCGGATTCTGGGAGATTCCACAATTAATATTGCTCAGGTTTTGTATGTGTATTTATGAATGCCAATAAATGAGGTAGATTCCTCTATTTATAGCAGATGAATATCTGCTCCCCCATTGGGGTACAATGCCACGTGGCATCCATTGGTTGGATGCCCATGGTGCTATAGGGAGGTGACACGTGTCAGGTCCTCATTGGGCCACGTGTCTAGGGTAATTTTTACCCTAAACATGTTGCATGTATATAAAAAAGTTCTTAGTACATGTTTCATGGAAAATTGTATTGATCTGAGGCACATAGGTAAACATTGATACAAAGTAGTGATTCTCTGCTTGCATCAGCTTTTGCTTTAGTGATGTATGATGTTCTTTCCTGCAGAAGGCATTTCATTAACCCGTGACAATCACATTGATTCAATTTGTTGTTGGGTCAGTGCTTGAATGGACTAATAGACTACATTGACTTGCCTTTGTGCTTGTGTCTTCATTCGTTGGCTCATCTCGAACCTATTGTTGTAATGCAGCGATCCGTTGCTGTAGCTGATAGGTTTATTTTATCTCTGCTGTATAGGTTGATTTTGATGGAAGTTTTGTTCCTGCTACTGATGATGAGCTTATGGAAGTCAAGGATTTGTTGGAGTTGGAAAAGAGTGATATGCTTTCTATACTTGATGTTGTAGAGACAGTAGCACATATTGCACAGGATTATTTTGGCATTTTTGTTCTAGCTAAAATGCAGAATTGTCGTTGATAACTACCTCATTCAATGGTAGTTTGAAATATTTATCTTCAAGAATAATGATTGTCATGGTCATGCCCATCCCTATCTACTATCCCAATCCAATAATGATAATCATGTTGTAATATTCAGGTTCATTTAATTTGGAAGTATATTTATTTTTTATGCTTCTAATCCTGAAATCATGATCTGTTAGGTTTTTCAGAAATCAAGCTCACCAAAGTTGATGAAGAGAACTTCAGAGCTCAGGCTGAGGTAATCTTTTATTTATTGAGTTACAATATGCCTTGTCTGTGACACTTGAAGATTCAAAGGTGTTGAATTTCTTATTTTAGCATGAGTTTTGGTATTTAACTATCCGAAGTATTACGAAAATGATGTAGTTTAGAACCAAATAGCCGGAAGTTTACTTGGTAGAACACTATCATTATTATTGCCCATATTCTTACCTTGTACCAAACGAGTTGTTAGGAGACCTATGCTAGGCTGCCTTGCTTTTGATATTTCATTGACTATGGCTCTTCATGTAGAGATTTTGTATTTCTGACTGATTTATTTTTCATTTCATTGGATTGATGAAATGATGAATTGATAAGTGCTGCCTAGATGTTGGTTCTATGCTACATGATGAAAGAAAATTTTGGCAAAAGAGTTGTCTTGAACTTTTTTTTTTTTAAAAAAAAATAACGTTCTGAGTCTTGAGAATCCTCAGGTATATTTCTTCATCTCTCTCAAATTATATATTTGCATAGTTTAATTACTAGTTAGGATCTGCAAAATTCCATTTTTATTCTTTTAGTTACTTCACATTGTTTATATTATAGGAAATTTGATGGGTTTTTTTAGCAATTTGTTTGCTTTCTTTAATGTTCTTGAGTTGATTATGTTGTAATTTTGTTAACATAAGTAGGTTAATGTTCTTGAGTTAACAATAATGACCACAGGTCCTGATTGTCTCTTCTTTCTTGTAGCTATATTTGCTGTTGTTGATGCTTTTCGTACTGGTCTAGTTTAGAGAATTGAGGTCTTTAAAAGCTGATCACTATCCTAGTCTGGTGGCTGAGGTAAACCTCTTTCCACAATTTATGTTAATGTTGTTGACTTTATGGGACTAGCAAGATGGTTTATTGATAAGCTAAGTGGGCAGAGTAGTTTATAACTTTAAAAGGCTAATTTTATTCATTGGATGTGTCATTTCTTCAAGGAATTGCTAATGAGTAAGATGTCATTGAAATAATTAAAAGCCTAGTATGAGGATTGAGGACTGCAACGTGCCTTAGTTTGCTCAAAAGGGGTAAATGTTCATGTAAACATTTTGAAGCTAATTTCTGAGCCTACTCCTTGATGCTAATTACATTAAGAGGGCCATCTGTGCTGTTTCATAACTTTAAGCCTGGGTAACTGAAAGTCGAAAACTTGTTAATTGATTTTAGGTGTCAAATAAACAGGAATAGTGCTAGGAATTGAAGTACGTTGTATAAAACATCTAGGTCTGTCTAGAGAAGAGAGAAATGAACCTTAGTTGGCAGAGGAATTTTGATTTCACAAGAAGCTAAGATGACTTCTAGTATATTCATTGATTCATGTATTCATCTTTTATCTTGATCCATTCCTGGGCTGCCTCTAAGGTTTGTGGTTGGTCCGTAAGTACATCAATCATGGAACGCATGAACCTGGCTAACCTCAAAGTGGCTGTTATTTCTTTGATTTTATTTTTATGATGCATGTTCTCACTATGTCTGCTGCTCTGTTTTGATGTCGATTTGCTGCTGACTCTTCTTTTGTGAATTATTTAGATGAATGAAAATGAAGGAGATAGTCAAGAACTCCATAGGAACAAGAGTAAGCTCACTTCCTACATTACATGCTACATTAATTTTCACAGCAACAACGATAACAATGCTGAAGTCCCAAAAGTTAAATATTTAATCTTCTTTTTCATGTCTTAATTTCTTTGTACAATAACTAAAGCTTTTGTCTTGTGCTTGCAGATGGAGAATTGTCTACTAGAACCAGGTAACAACAAATGGAGATTGAAGTGTTTTTTTAAAAAAAAAAAAAAAAAAAAAATCCTCATTACATGAAAATTTATAAATGTTTTTTTGTTTTAAATTTATTATTAGAACTGTGGCGAGATACCTGCGTCGAGTAATCCAAAGAAAGAAGCAGGAAGGTGTAGAAGGTGTTACCCTGCTACCCATTGTTAAACATAAAACCAAGAGGGAAAATGTTTTCAATCTACAGTATTCACTCTGTACCTTGCTTTGGATTTTCCTCTAATTTTCTGTGCTATTTGAAAGGGAACAAACTAAAGTTTTGTAGTTTTCTTCAATTTTAATAAAGTACTATTGAAAATCCAACTGGGAATTGATTTAGTGTGCTTATATGGTGTACACGCTCTTTGTAGTGGGTTCAGTTTTGTTACTAACTAGTTAGCATAGCTCATCTGTTCTCTGTGTTTGCCTGACTCTAATATGCAAGAACATATTTTTTTTTTCTATTCCATCAATCTGGAACTTCTTGCAGGACTCTATACCTAAATCTGCATCAAGTTATAAAGACAGACTTGTAAAGGAATCTGTGAACAACGGAGAGGAGTCAAGCTCTAGCCCTAATGATGGACTAAACAAAAATGGATCTTCTGGTTCCAAACCTAACTTTTCTTTGGTAAAGGGTGAGATAGATCTGGACAAATTAACTACTAAAGAACTTCATGAAACATTCAGAGCTACATTTGGGCGCAGAACTTTTGTCAAAGACAAGATGTGGCTAAAACGAAGAATTGCAATGGGATTGACCAATTCTTGTGATGTTACTGTGACAAGTTTTATAATCAACGATGGGAAGCTTATGAAGAAAGAAGAACTTGGTAATAACTTGGATAGTGGAAATTCAGTAGCTGGAGAGGTCTGAAATGCCGGGAATAATGAGCCGGTTAACTTAGCTGCTCCAAATGTAAGGGAGGATACCTTAAAAGTTGAATTGGGGAATTCATTTACTGAATCCAGTAGTAGAAGTGATGATCACCTTGATCACAGAGCTGCAAAACGAGACAGGAAGCCTACAAAAAGATATATAGAAGAATCATCTGATACAAAAAAAGACTTTGGTGGAAAGTCAACGTCTCCATCCAAGCATTTTGGACAGGATAAAGCTTCTTGCAAGGAAGCAGTCAAAACCTGCATGGGGTGTTCATTCTGGTGATTTTATCACTAGGCCTGATTCAATTGGAGGATCTGGTGTTCAGGTCCCATACGTTTCTCGGATTCGGAGATGTCATCCCAGAAAAAGTATAATGGCCCTTACGGTATGGAAAATTTTCAAAGTAGAACATTGAGCTTACATGTTTAATTAGATTAGAACTTCTTACATGTGTCAGTTAGATTATAACTTGTTATTTTATTTTATATGTTTCTCGGATTCATTTACATGTTTATTTATTTTATATTTATTTTTTTGGACAAAAATTGTAATATTACAGCTTTTTTTAATGAAAATATGTAACTTTATATATATGTTAATGTTTATATATCAATTTATGTGAAAAAATGCAAAAAAAAAAAAAAATAAATAAATAAAATTTTGGGGCATTTTTGGCACCGGTTTTAAAGTAGAACCGGTGCTAAAAGTTTTGTTTTTTTATTTTTTAGGGGACTTTTTCGCACCGGTTCAAAGCAAGAAACGGTGCTAAAAGTTTTTTCTTTAACTTTTTGGGGGACTTTTTTGCACCAGTTCAAAGCAAGAACCGGTGCGAAAACTAAGTTTTCACACCGATTTTGAACCGGTGCGAAAAGTCTTGGGTTTTGGCATACCTCAAATCAGAACCGATTCAAAACCGGTGCTAAATGGGGGTTTTGAACCAGTGCTGATTACCAATTTTCGCCTAGTGAGACCAAATTTACAATTGCCGCGTCGTGGCGAACCACTGACCTAAAAGACGATTTCGCGCTACCTCCCGGTGCAGTAGACAAGAAGCGGTCGTCCTCCAGGATAAGCACGGCGCCGGAGTTTATGTGCACTCACAAACCCGACTGGAACTCAGAATACTTGCCCAAAATCAAAGGAGTATTTTTAAAGTGAAAGGGGATTTTTGATTTTTTGTGTGTCTATTCAAAATTGGGAATGCTAAAAAATATATATCAATCGATGGAAGGATATGGCAACAACCTATTAAAAAGAAAACGACCAGCATTTTAAGAGGAGTAACTTTCTCCTAATACTGGCTAGCATTTTAAGAAAACGGCCAGCAACAACCTATTAAAAAGAAAAAGGCTAGCATTTTAAGAGGAGTAACTTTAAGGGTGGCTGCTGTTGGTGGTGCTGGCGTGGTGGTATTCAATTTTGGATGGCTTCTGGTGGGCAACAGTTGCGAGGTGGCTGTTGTTGGTGGTGCCGGCGTGGTGGTATTCAATTTATTAATTAGCTTTACTTTCTCTCTCCTACCCTAAATTATCTATCTTTTAATTCCTTAATCAGATATTATGAAATTTTTGTCTTAACATCTGTGTTAAGGTGAAAGTTACAACTAACTTAAACCGAAGGTAATACAAAGTATACGGTAGGATATACCGCGACACAAAGTTCGTAAACAAAAGCGAACTTGTTAAAGAACGACGAAACCGCCGCACTATGATTCAAAAAATTTGTAAAATTCAAATGGCTGAAAAGTAAAGCGGGAAGCAGCATTCCACGTCATCTATCCATAATCTACAATCCGTGTAAAATCTCATAAACAATCTTCAACCGTAGATATAACCATATAACAGTCCACTCAACAACGGTCAAGATTTCATTCCTCACTCCCACCCTTATTTCATCCCTCTTTATAAAACAACCTCTCATTACTCTCCAGAATACCAACAATCCCGCCTTCATCATTCTCTTCCATACATTCTCTCTCTAAAAAACCTCAATCAACTTTCTCTCTCTAAAAAGCTTAACTTTCTCTCTCATCTTCAACAATGGCGCGAACCAAGCAAACCGCCAGAAAATCCACCGGAGGAAAGGCCCCAAGAAAGCAACTCGCCACCAAGGCAGCCCGGAAGTCAGCCCCAGCCACCGGCGGAGTGAAGAAGCCCCACCGTTTCAGACCCGGAACCGTTGCGCTTCGTGAGATCAGGAAGTACCAGAAGAGCACTGAGCTTCTCATCAGGAAGCTTCCATTCCAGAGGCTTGTCAGAGAAATTGCTCAGGATTTCAAGACTGATCTTCGTTTCCAGAGCTCTGCTGTTGCCGCTCTTCAGGAGGCTGCCGAGGCGTACTTGGTGGGTCTGTTTGAGGATACTAACCTCTGCGCTATTCATGCTAAGAGGGTTACTATTATGCCTAAGGATATTCAGCTTGCCCGAAGGATTCGTGGTGAGAGGGCTTGATTTCTGTTTGAATTGGAATATCTAGGGTTAGGGTTTTGCGAAAGTATTAGTAATAGTATGAATTTCCAGTTGATTTATCTCGAATCTAAGCTGGTCAGTAGAATTTCTATTATGTAGTTGGTATATGTACTTGTGAATCTTAATCAATGAAAGTGTTACTGTTCTAATTAATTGTTCGTTACAATCTGTTTTTTTTTTTTTTTTTTTGTTATCTGTTATTAATTTTTCCAATTTGTTTTGATAATTATAAACACAAAATAGAAATAATTTAATGGTAAATCTGTGGTGGATTTTAAATTTTTATTTAGTTTTGTGCATTTAAGTTAATAGATGTACTGTCTCCCTATGAAGTGTCTTTGTGATTGAGAGGGAAATAAGCAATGCTAATATGATTACAAAATCTTATACCTATTCTTCTGAATTGTTTTAGATATAGATGAGTATCAAACATTTGAGATGGTTGGAGAACAAGAATCACAAGTTTCTTAAGTTTATTAGAGACAACTGATCTGTTGAATCTGAGATCTAGTAGTTGTTCCTTGTACATATTCTATTAATTCTCTTGATGAGTTATTGGCAGTTTCATAGGTACAATTGAGTTGTGATGGTAGAATACCTGGATATTAAACACTTATTGTGAAATGAATCGGTGCTTGTACTTGGGACTGTAAGAGAGGGGTCATACATAGGTAGTGTAGTTTATTGGCATTTCCTGAGTTCTTAGACTTTGGATTGAGACCGTATAACTTTGATGTAACTATGTAAGTAGCGTATTGGTGATACTATATACTCTGGATTCCCGAGTCTTGGATTTTGTTGATAGAATTTAATTATAATCTGGTGTTGTGCATCCAACTTTAATGCATGACTGTAAGTCTGTAAGTTGGCAGTGGAAGCTAATTTAGGCCACCGGTTTGGCTTTTTGGTGATGCTTGCTTTTGCCTGTTGGTGTGTAAGCTGTAATTTTAAGATTTTGGTTTGGAGCTTGAGGCTTGAGAGTGGGGCATAACTCATATAAGCCTATAACATACTCTAGTGTGCCTGGTGCCTTAAACTCAGCTGGAGGGCTGTATTGGTGTTAAATGGTGCTAGAATCTTCAACAAAGGTTTGTATTCTGTTGGCAGTGGCCTGATGAGCTGTAAACTGACATTCATGCAGGGAACTTTGATTGGTGATGTGTACTGTACCCAAATATGAGACTGTATCTGCGATTCTGAGTGTTTGAGCAACATTCATTAATCATTAGTGGAGGAGTCGTATGTAGGCAGTTAAGTTTATAGGCATTCCCAGAGTTGTTAGACTTTGGAAAGACTGTATAAAAGTTAGTAAGCATTGATGTGCATTTTTGAGTCCCAGACTCAGAGATGAGGCTGTAATTTGGTATATGTATTTGTGCATTTTTATTATTATGTAGTTGGTATATGTACTTGTGAATATTAATCAATGGAAATATTTTCTGTTCTAAACTTCTTATTGATTAATTTTTTTTGGTTATTTCAATTTTATTTATTTTCTTAAAGCTGGTCGAATTGATTTTGGTAAATTTTATGCTTAAATCTGAAGTAAATTATGTTGAATCATATGGCTGGGTTTTAATCTCTGTTTATCCAGTGATTTTAGTTTAATACTTTAATACTCATTGAAGTACTTTTTTTTTGGCATGTCACTAAACTTAAAAGGTTACTGAAGGAGAAATCAGCAATGCTAATATGCTGAACCTTTAGGAAACTCTTGTACCAAATCTTCTGAATAGATCTGAATGCTGAATACGAGTAACAAACATATGAGATAATTAAGATCAAGGGCTGCAATTTTCTTAGAATTATCGTTATAGAGCTTCCACAATTGTTCGTTGAATCTGATCTATGATTTGTATGCAATTGTTCATCATACTGATTGTATCAAATGCTTAAGTGGTTTCTTGCACTATTGCAGTCTTCATGAGATAATAGTAGGTTTACAGGAAGTACTGAGGCTTTGATCACAGTATACTTGGTGTTTTAAACACTATAGAGGGTCAAATTGGTGCTCTTAAATAAGATTTTAGGAGAGGGGTCATACAAGCGCAGTGCGTAGCTTTTTTTGGCATTTCTAGAGTTCTTTGATTTTGGACCAATACTGTATAATTGTATACAACAAGTAAGCCTTGGACTCAGACTCTCAGAGGCAGGGAAGTAATTTGGTGATTACATTATACTCCGGATTCTTGATTCTTGGATTCTGTTTATGGGAAGTAATTGTAATCTGGTGTTGGGCATCCAATTTTGGTGCAAGACTGTAAGTTAAGTGAGGCCGGTTTGGCAGTTTTGGTGAAGCTTGCTTATTTGCATAGGCTAAAATTTTAAGATTCTGGTTTGGTATTTGAGGCTCTAGGGCAGGGTATAACCGTATAAGCCTATATCATCACGATGTATGTACTCTACTGAGCCTGGAGCTGGTGCCTTAAACTCAGTTGGATACCAGGCTGTACAGGTGTTGATAGAAACTTCAACAAGGGTTTGTATTCTGATGGTAGTGGCCCTGTGAACTTATACTGATATTCATGCAGAGGACTCCATTGACGATGTGGACTGCTGCACTGTACTCAGCTGATGGCCTGTATCTGTGATTCTGAATGTTGTGTGAGCAGCATTCATTAAAGATTTAAAGGAGGCTCTTTAAGGTAATAAGGTGAAAGCGAAAGAAGCACTTTGAGATGAAATCCCTGATAGATTAAAAGCTTAGCTTACAGTTGAATTTTGTTATATACGAATACATTCGAGCATTTTGTTGTAGAAATGCAGGTGATATGGCCACTGCTTTATGACTTAATTACTTGTGGACAGCATGCCAAGGTAATCCGTTAATCTGGGGACAAGAGAACCCATCCATCTCATTAAAAATAGTCATATTCAAATTCGCCAATCCTTGTATAAGATCCACTTTCTTTGGATGTCCATAACAGGGATTACCTGAGGTTTTTAAAGTCTGAATCACCTCATCTGAATTCTAAGAAAAATTGGTCGATGAGGAATATTGTACATACATCACATTGATTATCGAAAATTTGAAATTACTAATTTCTGCCTTCAAGTTAACCTGCGATGAGCTTTTTTTTTGGTTGACTCTTACAGGTCTCAAAGAGCAACTAACTAACTAACAATAATCAGTAGAGAATCTCCTCCCCAAATTTGACTAGTAATAGAACATCTTTAAACAGACTTATCATTATAATTTACTCAATTAAGGCATGTATACTTAATTATTATCTATCTGATATCACTAATTTACCATTGGAGCGGATTTTATTGAACAAACCCCAAGGGCAGTTGACATATCTTGTCATCTTGACTGTGCAATTACGTTTCAGATCAGATCAGAGAGACATACCGGTCCTAAAAACTACGATTAATTCCTTAAATTGTACCCATAACACCATTATTCCCTTTGGAGATGTTAAACAGTGTACTTTTGAAACTTAACTTTGAGGCCTCAAATTGCTTTTACTAGTCACTAACAACACATTCTGTATATATCTTAGAGTTTATAAGGAGTAAAAAGTTTAGAAGCATATTTCATGGAACACAAAGTTAAATGCTAATATAAAGACTGACAATTAGTATTATTATAATTCTCTGTAATACAAATAGCACAGTAGTAACGGCCATCTATAACTTGATATTAACTTAGGTATAAAGGATATAAATATAGTATATAGTGGAAAAAGAATGAAATCATAATATTTTCTTTCTTAATATCCATAATTGGTGTAGGTAGGGGCTTCGTCCAGTGAGTTTGGAATATAACCACCGGAGTTTCTTAACTCGACTACGGAGTAGTATGTGATGGAGTTTAATAGCTTGGAGTATAGGCTGGTGGGGGGCATGATGAGTGGTCCTTGTCACTTGCTTCAGGAGTGTAGGTTGATGGAGTGTATGATGTAGCCTTGTAGCTCGACGGCTTGTATGTAGGAGCCTCGTAGCTTGATTTTGGAGCGTAGGCTGATGGGGTGTAAGCCGGAGCCTCATAGCTCGATTTTGGAGTGTAGGTTGATGGGGTGTATGATGGAGCCTTGTAACTCGAGTTAGGAGTGTAGGTTGATGGGGTGTATGATGGAGCCTTGTAACTCGAGTTAGGAGTGTAGGTTGATGGGGTGTATGTAGGAGCCTTGTTACTCGATTTTTTGTGGTATGCTGGATAGTTTTCGCATTTTGCCTTAGAAGTGTAAGCAAAAATGGGAACGGAATACAATTCCAAGTTGTATGCATTTTGGTACCCTGCAAGATGCTCGGTATAGATGAGGGGAGCTCCAGTTCGTCCTAGGTGCACGTTCGTTGCAACGTTACATGTCTTTGACGAAGAGCTTTTAAGGGAAACTTTGCAATCAGTTGGCTTCAAATGGTCACCAAGTTGTTCAGGAGTAAATGTAGCTAAGAAGTAACCATTTTTGTCTGTTTTAGGGGTTAACATGGAGAATTTAGCTTCCTTGTATCCATGCTTAGCCTTTGCTTCACAAGAGATTGTGGCTACGGCTCCTGCTCACAATCAAATTACATGAAATAATATTAATCTCAAGATAAAGCATAAGTCAACAAAATTATACCCGTTCCTTATTATATATAGAGCACTCTTACATCGTATTAAGTGTCATGTGCTCCATATATAAGATCTCAATCGAGATCTTATGTCCTATATATAAATATATCTCATCTTATGCATCACCTTTTTATGTGTTGATTGGTTACATCACCAACTCAAATGATGCTATTTTTATTATATTATCATTCAGTCAATGTAAATGATGTAGCACGTCGATAAATAAGGAAATGCAAGATAAAATAAATCATGGAAATATGGAATATACTAATTTCATTAAGACATGTTTTACCCTAGATTTATCCTTCACAATATCATAAGAAGTAATAACTAATGTTGATTATTGACAATCTTATGAAATTATTGTTTCTATTTTGGACGACTATAATTTTAGACTTTTAGTAATTTGAAAAACTCGTTGCAACTTAAACCATTCTAAGTTCTAACCCTCGTATATCAGATGCAGCAATGTGTAAGAACAACTATTTATCTAATTAATAATCCATCATATTAAAATTGTACGTAGAAGAGCATACCTTCAATTGGTGTGTAGTCATAACATGAACTACAGTAAATGACACCTTGCACACCATAAAGGGTAGGTAGGTCCTTTTCTTGAGTGTAATAGTTTTTGTTCTCATATGTTGGAGAGGAGGTTGATGGGGTTTTGTAGGTAGAAGATGGGTTGTAATCTGGGGATTGAGAGTATGAAGGGACATCATTCTTTGGGGAAGGCAAGTAAGATGTAGCTGGGGTGTCTACGGTTTCATATTCTGGAGATGGCTTGTACTCCGGAGTTTGGGTGTATGATGGAGTTTCGTACTCAGATGAATATGTGTAAGCTGGGGCTGGAGTGTATGGTGGTGTTTCACACTTAGGAGATGGGCTATAAGCCAGGGTTTCATTGCTGTATGTTGGAGTATCATACTTCGGTGAAGAGTTGTAAACTGGGGTTGGGGTGTATGATGAGTCTTCATATTTAGGAGATGGGTTGTAGACTGGGGAGTTAGTGTATGATGGGGTCTCATACTTAGGAGATGGGCTGTAGACTGGGGAGTTAGTGTATGATGGGGTCTCATACTTAGCTGGTGGGCTGTAAGATGGAGTTGGGCTATATACCGGTGTTTCATATGTAGGAGCTGGGCTGTAGGTGGGGGTTGAGGTGTATGATGGTGTCTCATCCTTAGGTGAGGGACTGTAGACCGGGGTTGGAGTGTATTCTGAGGTTTCATATTTAGGAGATGGGCTGTATGATGGGGTTGGGGTGTATGATGGAGTCTCATACACAGGTGATGGGCTGTAAGATGGAGATGGAGTGTATGATGGAGTCTCATACACAGGTGAGGGGCTGTAAGAAGGAGATGGAGTGTATGACGGAGTCTCATCATACACAGGAGATGGAGTGTATGATGGAGTCTCATACACAGGTGAGGGGCTGTAAGAAGGAGATGGAGTGTATGACGGAGTCTCATCATACACAGGAGATGGGCTGTAAGATGGAGATGGAGTGTATGCTGGAGTCTCATACACGGGAGATGGGCTGTAAGATGGAGATGGAGTGTATGTTGGAGTTTCATACACGGGAGATGGAGTGTATGATGGAGTTTCATACACAGGTGATGGGCTGTAAGATGGAGTCTCATATGTAGGAGATGGGCTGTTCACTGGGGTAGGGGTGTATGATGGGGTTTCATACATTGGAGATGGACTATATTCCGGGGTTTGGGTGTATGATGGGGACTCGTTTACAGGAGTTGGAGTGTATGATGGAGTCTCATACTCCGAAGAAGTTGGTGTATCCTCGCTAGCATATGCTACAACAAACGATGACAAAAGAAGCAAAGTGGCCAAGGAAAGGATGCGCAAGAGACCCATTTTACAATTGATGGTTTCCTAAGAAAGTGTACTACCTAGTGATGCTCTACAACATAACACTTTGTTGCTTTATATATGGTAACTTTGCCGGTTAAACTTAATTCTTTAATACTTAGTTGGATTTAGCATCTTTGTCGTAGTTATCCAAATCATTAGTTATATTGTTGCACGACTGCAGGCGAAGCTCATTACATATAGGCGACAATTCGTGGGCAGCATGAATTGGTATATTTTATGATGTATCTCAACAATATCTCCAACAGTATGATGTATAGGATTTTGGTGGAATATTCTAAGGAAATCAGAAGAATTTGGTGCAACATATGTCTTGTAGTCGCAGTTTATTGTGTATGATGTATTTTATTTAAATGATAAAAAAGTGAGAGAACTTGGTGTAATTTCTTATAGTCGTAGTTATAACGGTCCTATTTTTATTAAAGAGATTATAATATCGCATCATGTCAACTTATCATCATAATTAATTTTTTTCGAACTTGTACAAGCTAAAATATTGAAGAGATTAATAATAGATATTGCCGCTTATACGAGACACATACCCTTAGGGTCTGTGATTTACTGAACTGATTGGAGCTGAACTGAATAGAGTCGAAATGAATATTTTATGAGAGAAGGAAATTAGGAACAAAACTGAACTGATTGGAGCTGAACTGAACTGAACTGAAATTAAGCTGAAGAGAACAGACCCTTAATTTCTCCTTTGTTTTTTCTTTTGGTTTACGTCGACTTCTATGTTACAATTCTTATAATGCAAAAGCTTGATTATTAATAATTCTAATTGTGCTTATGTAAATTTTATAAATATAAATGGTTGACTAGACAATCCCAATAAGTATTTTTACTGTTTTACATGGTAATATTTGTTTTTGTGTATTAGTGAAGATTATTGTCAAGGACTCAAGGTAATAATACATAAAAATTAAGAAATTAAGAATAGTGCAAATAAGCAAATACTTACATTAATTACAAGTATGTAGGATTTTGATCTTAGTTGTATGAAACAATGAAATTCTCAATCATCAACTTCTTTATTATAAGTCGTTCAAGATATATTGTAATTTTTGTAAAATACATATTGAGATCACGATTTAATTTTAACAAAACTTCACATCATTATGTTTAATTTTAACTTTCAGGGTTAGTACATGAGACTCGTTGTCAAAATTGAGCTCTTTGATGATCAACCAAGACTACAATGAGTATGGGTACATCATTTGGAAATGGAGGGTATACAAGAAGTACAAATGTACAATCATATTAACATATCATGATATCGATGATTTGATCAGGTCTAACTTATATTTTGATCTTACGACTAAACTTAGAGCTTATTAGTACATAATCCATAAGATAAATATAATTAATAAACGAGATGTCTTCATGTGTATTTTCCAACTACAAATTATTTAAGATTTTCTAAATTTCATAAGTAAATGCAAAATTGATATAATTTGGTTTAACCTGATTTGATTTGATCATTTATGAGATAAACCAATATTCGTTTAAATGAATGAACTGAACATACGTGAAATCGTGAACCAACCTGCCTTATGCTTTAGAATTAGAATTTGTTTAAATTCAATAATAATTCCGAATTAAAAGAGCCATATAAACAAACAAATCATCATCCTAATAAATCAAATTAAAACCTTTTTTTTTTGGTGTTTAGAGAGCCATAAAAGCGAGATGAGAAACGATTCCAAGATTGAAGTAGGAGAGAAACTCTAACCACTTGAACTATCCATCACTCTCATCAAATTAAAACTTTAGAGTATTAAGAAATAACTGACAAGATCTTATTTTATGTAAGCAGTAAGCCACATCCATTCCTCAATAATTTAACGTTATGTTCCATTGACGATAATGTTACATTAAAAAACTAAAAACAAATATTATCTGAAGTTTTCAATTTATTTTAATAAGATTAACAATAAAATAATTTTCTGACACAATGCAACTTCATACAATAACAATTTGAAGTATGTTAATTTTCTAAAGTCTTAATAATAACCTCAAGTCCTCAACTATGCAAGCATGAACTATTCTTCAATGGACTCAATCACTCAATAGACATAATCGGTCGATCTCCCCACCGGCCCATCTCTTATCTTCTCTAAGGTTAACACAAACTTGGGTTCCCTATGTTGAAAATTGTCAATCTTAAAAACTTGTGTTCTCTTAGGAAATGTAACTATTAAGTATTAACCCCATTAGCAAATCAATTTTTTTTTTTTATTTATTTTAACCTTCATTAATGGCTTAATGCTATGAATGATAGTAACAAAGAATAGAGGTTTTACCTCTTTTTTTTTTAATCAGAAACTAATAAAGTTAAGCTATCCAAATGGGTTGTTTTGAGGAACTTTAACTGTGTTTTACTCAAATGTAAAAATAAATTGTTGTTATGTTAATTTCAATGTAAATCATCAAAATAAAGTTTAACTTTTTTTAAGTTTTTCAAATACATATTACTTTCTCCGTCCTATAATATAATTCCTGTTTTTCTATTTTGGAGATCCAAAATGTTGTTCTTGTTTCTATTTTTGGATAGTATATAAAGACTATTATACCCTCATTTTTATAACATTATTCACTATACTTCCTAAATTACCCTTGAATTTTGCACATGTCAAGTACTTTTTCCACTTTCTCTCTAACTTTTTTATATAATTGTACTTTTCACTTTTATCTATGTACTTTATCTACTCTCTTCCTATTTTTTAAATACCGTGAAAAAACACAGATAAAAACTATATTATGGGACAGAGCACGGAGGGAGTAGGTAAATAAAGTTATTAGTCAAAACAATGTATGTATTGTAAAACAATAGTACGTAATATATGAATTGAGGGTGTCTTGCCTTCATAATGAGTTTCTCCAAAAGTGGAGATGCCTAAACAAATTCAGCCCATCCAAGTAGGCTTTCATCACCCCTTGCTATAACATAGAATTCCATATGCTTGAGGTTTCATCACCCCGGACTTGCGGTTTTGGCCTGTATGCTTCTTGAAGACAGTTGCTGTTATTCTCCCATCAGACAATTGTGATATTTTATAGATGTATTGTTGTATGCTTTATTATTTTCCTTTTTCTGGGCTGAGTAGAGAGAGATTATGTGAATAAGATAACTAAGTTTATTTCATGCACACCTACACGATTCTCTTTAGGTGATTTGTAAGAATGTCATAGTGACCATAAGTTCGTAATTCATATATGTGCACCATTAGTCCATTGCACACTGCAAACTACAATACTTCTGCTCATTTTTGTCCTCTTTTGTTGCGTGTTTGAAAAATCAAAGTTCCTTTTAAAAAAAATTCTAGTGAATAAACATTACTGCATATTACGGAGTAAAATCAACCATTTATACAACTGACTCAATTTATACAATTAGTCATTTAGATAGGAAATAGCCCTTGTAATCTCTGGTTGCTGCCACAGGCAGTCTGAGCTTAGTGTAAAATTTGATATGGTAACTGAACATATGTAGTCTAGCACATTATCATCTTCCTCAGAATCATTGTACTTTAATCACTCTTCATTGCTCATGTTTCGGGTTGAATCAAAATCTCAAAAGTACAATTACAAATCTCCTAGACTATCAATACTATGGAGTATCAATTTTCAATCAGTCAATCACAATTCACATTCATTCCACACCATTCAATTTCAAATTTGACCAAGTTACAATATCATTTGATTGTTAACAACTTAATAATTTGGAAAATCGAAAGACCCATTTGCCTAAAAGAAGAAATTAGACCAATTCGCAAAAAATATCCAATATTATAGCATCATGACCAAGTTTTAACCAAACCTCAAATAAGCCCAATTTCAATCAATCCCAAATACAGGAAGAAAACAAACAATTAAAACATTATTCCATAGTATACGAATTAAACCATTCTTTAGCCACAATTATTTCACAACACTACCACAAATCCAGCAGATAGATAGCATTAAAATTAAAGTAATATCAACAAGCAATTAAGAAATGTCACCATTTTCATTGATTAAAATTCACAATACATATACCAATACATAATGAAACTACTATCACTACTACCCAGATAAGATTTCAGATTTATCAACTGAAACATCATCAAACTACAACTACCATTATCACAAAACACTAACCCTAGAAATTCAAATTCAATCAAATTCCCCAATTAAGCTCTCTCACCACGAATCCTTCGGGCAAGCTGAATATCCTTAGGCATAATAGTAACCCTCTTAGCATGAATAGCGCAGAGGTTAGTATCCTCAAACAGACCCACCAAGTACGCTTCGGCAGCCTCCTGAAGAGCGGCAACAGCAGAGCTCTGGAAACGAAGATCAGTCTTGAAATCCTGAGCAATTTCTCTGACAAGCCTCTGGAATGGAAGCTTCCTGATGAGAAGCTCAGTGCTCTTCTGGTACTTCCTGATCTCACGAAGCGCAACGGTTCCGGGTCTGAAACGGTGGGGCTTCTTCACTCCGCCGGTGGCTGGGGCTGACTTCCGAGCTGCCTTGGTGGCGAGTTGCTTTCTTGGGGCCTTTCCTCCGGTGGATTTTCTGGCGGTTTGCTTGGTTCGTGCCATTGTTGATGTTGAGAGAGAGAGTGAAGGTTCTAGAGAGAGAAAGTTAGGGGTTGCAGAGAATGATAGATGAAGGATGGGGTGAGATTGTGAGTGATTTGGGAGTGAGAAAGAGAGCGGTTATTTATAGGGAGGTGGTTTTGAAAATCGAGGTTGTGAGAGGAAGGATGTGGAGCGTTGATTTGGGGGTATAATCGACGGTTTTAGTTGGATTTGGGGTTGGGCACACGGATTACGGATTTGGGGGTTAGTTATTGGCGGTACAGTGGTTTAAAAGGAAATTCAAAGGTTTTGGTTTGGCGGGAAGTGGAATTGGAAGGAGGGGAGGTGAAATTTTAAGGGTTTGAATTTAAACGGTTTTGTGGACTCCCTCCAAAAATAATCTTAAAAAATGAACCACCAATGCTCTATGTGACAATGTATACCAAAGATTGGGCAACAGTTTCCTTGAAATACAACCATTATTTTATTTATCTAGAGGAATAAAATACAACCATTAAAATTTTTAAAATATATGGATATGGCTTGTGGGTATAGGGAGGGTATGAATTGGGAAGGGTAGGATAGGGCGAGAATGGAGCTATTACAACCTAAAAATCCTTCAGGATTTTATCCCAATTCTCGCCCAAACATCCACCAAACAGGGATCATGGGACGAGTCTCCTACTTGATTTGCCCCACTGATATCTCTAGTTAATCCATTCAATTTCCCTCCCTTTTCTCTCTCAATTTTCCTTTCTTTGTTCTTTTACTTCCATTTTCTTTCTTCTCTTACTTCCATTTTCTTTCTTCTTTTATTTCCTTTAGTGATGCTATCCCACTAATATTTTTCCCGTGTAATATAGATTCTCACATTATCTATCTTTTCTTTTTCCTTTTCAAATTTATTTATTTTTGGTTAATTTTATTCAAAAATTATTATTAAATATGTAATTCTACTGTAAAAGAACCATAAGGTGACCAAAAATGATCAACAACGACATTGGAAGTTACTAAACTTTGGAAACTATTGCTTTATTTTAAAGTCACGTATCTCGAACAAAAAGCTAGGTAAATTTGGGGTTTTTTTTATTGTGGTAAATAAAACATTAATTGTTAATCAAAAATTCACAAAAATTGAGTTAATTTCTCCAAATGCCCCACTATAATCAAATCCCTAATTTCATTTTAAAACCCCTAATTTAAGTTTTCAAAAACGTGAAACATAATAATACATACCTTTTTTCTCGATTGTATTTGAGTATATTTTTTTTTTTTGACAAAGTATTTGAGTATTGAAGCAAGGAAAATAAATTATGAAATCCTAATTTTAGTTTTCACTTCTCGATTTTAGGTTTTTGCCAAAATTTGAGATAGACCAGTGAATGAGAAAAGAAATCATGAGAATAAGTAAAAAGAAGAGGGAAAAGTAAAGTAAAGGGCGGGGCCCAAAGTAATGTCATGCAAGAGGCTTTGAACAAAGAGCTACAAAATTTACCTTACACCCCAGTGTAGGGTGTTCTTGTAAGTCACGCATAAACAATAACATACTCATAGCTTGAATTACAACATATAATTTAAGATTGCGGAAGCGTTAAAGTTTAAAATTTACCTCCAGCCATTGCAAGAACAATGAGGAAAATGAAGATGAACAACCTCGTTGTGGCGCCGAAATCGTATTTGAACTCTTTTCTGAAATTTGGTGCTGAACCCTCACTCTCACTTAGATGGTGTTTGTTTTTGAGAGTTGGATGCAGTGACCTTTTTTTTTTTTAATTAATTACACTCACAATTTCAGTCTGCATATATAGGGAGTTTTGCCGTCAAAAACCCCTCATTACGTGAGTTGGTTGTGGTGGTTCTAAAAAGGTGGGTTAGTGGTTGGATTAGTGGTAATCAGTTTCCTTGATCATGGGAAAATAATTACAGGATAAATGGACCACTTAACTGAATTTTTTTAAAAAATAATCCAACATTCTCCCACTTGGTCCATTTAAATAGAAAGCTTAATATTTGAATCATAGCGACGAATTCCCTAATAGCGAAAATTAATCTTCCATGTATCACAATATATTTAGTTTTCCACCACTCATACAACTAAATAAGTTAACCTTATGTTCACTCAGGCTCAAACAAAACGACATTTCTTATTAAATTAACCAAATATCCAAATGTACGTACATAAATGCAAGAAATATCAAAACTGAATGAAAAAAAAAGTTTCAATGCAACAAACGAATGTTTCACATGACGGAACCAAGTCCCATCCTTTCTACATGACCCTTGAAACCATTAACTGGCATGCCTTTGGTTAAGGGATCAACAATCATCAATTCAGTGTTAATGTGTTCTATGATCACTTTCTTTTCTTGAACACGTTCTTTTACGGCTCGAAACTTTATGTCAATGTGTTTGCTTTTACTTCCACTCTTATTATTCTTACACTACAAGAAATAGGCCTATTTCCGACGGACATCTTCCGACGGACAAGATATTCCGTCAGAAATCCCGTATATTCCGACGGATTTCCTACGAAATTTAAATCCGTCGAAATTTATGGGCTTTCCGACGGAATATTAATTTTCCGGCGGAATTAAAATCCGTCGGAAGGTTCCGAGGGATTTTTCCGTCGAAACATATAATTTCCGGCGGAATAAAATCTGTCGGAATGTCGGAAAGTAATTTTTTTTTTAAAAAAAAACCTAAGCAACCCTAAAACCCGGATTCCCCCCCTCCCCTTTTATTTCTCATTTCTCTCTCCTCTCCTCTTCTAAGCGCCTCTTTCCTCTCTTCTATCTCCTCTCTTCTCCTTCCGCTTTTCCATTTCTTTTTCCTTTATCCATCTCCTTTCTTCTTCTTTTCTTTACTTTCTCTTTCCTTTCTCCTTCTTCTCTTTCCTCTTCATTTCGGTTGTCTGTGTCTTCTTGGTATTTTTTTTTTATATTTTCGACAACAATTACATTGGATTTTAGGGGTTTTCGTCAACAAACAACTAATTATGGTGTTTATGATCAAGTTCGATCGTGAAAACTCTAGATCTAGAGGTTTCATGATCGAATTTGGTCGTATTAAACCAAATTCGATGAGAAATTTTCTTGATTTTAAGGTATGTTTTCTTGATTTCAATTTTTTTTTTCTCGTTTTTTTTTTGCTTTTTCATGTTAATTATTGGGTTGTAATAGTGGTTTTCGTAGTAGTGGTGGTTGTGGTTGTGATTGTTTTTTTTTTTTTTAAAAAAAAATTTCGGCGGTAGTGGTGGTTGTGGTTTTTCTGTTTTTTTTTTTGGTTAATTTCCGGCAATAGTGGAGGTTGTGGTTTAGGGGTGTTTGGGTGGTAGATCTAGATTTAGGTTGGTTAGGGTTAAGGTGGTGGGTGTGGTTTTGGTTAGGCTAAGTGGTTGGGTGGTCGGTTAGGGTGGGGGTACTAGGTTGTGGTGGTGGGTTAAGGTGGGGGTATTGGGTGGCTACGGTGTTAGGTGGGGTTTTTTGGTGGTGGGTTAAGGTGGAGGTATTGGGGGTCTGGGGGGTTTGGGTGGTCTAGGTAGGTGAGGGTTTGGGTGGTTTGTGTGGGTGTCGGTGGGGGTGGTGTGGGTGGTTGTGGGTGAGGGGTCTGGGTGGGTGATCTGGGTGGGTGGTCTGGGTGGGTGTGGGTGGTGTGGGTGGTCTGGGCAGGTTGGGTGGGGGCTGTTTTTTTTTTTTTTTTTTTTTTTTACTGAGTTTTCCGACGGAAAATTCCGTAGGAATACTGACCCGTTTCGACGGAATTTTCTGTCGGAAATTTGCGACGGAATTTCAAAAAAGTCAGAAACAACGCCGACAGAATTAGATCTGTCTAAAAATCCGTCGGAATGAGGCCTTCCGACGAAATTTCCGCCGGAAAAGGTCGAATTTCCGACAAAGGTTGTTACGACAAACTATCTCCGACGGAATTCCGTCGGAAAGCCTCATTCCGACGGATTTTCCTATGTTTCTGACGGAATTTTTCCGTCGGAAATCAGCTGTTTTCTTGTAGTGTTAGCCATAAAAACCGCAGCTGAATTTTCACAATACATCCTTATTGGGCGAATAATAGAGTCAACAACTCTTAACCCAGATATGAAACCTTTTAGCCAAACACCATGTGATGTAGCCTCGTAACAAGATATAAACTCAGCCTCCATAGTAGAAGTAGAAATTAAGGTCTGCTTTGCACTCCTCCAAGAAACAGCACCATCGGCTAGCATGAACACATATCCTGAGGTGGATTTTCGTGAGTCAATGCAAGCACCGTAATCGGAGTCTGAATAACCCACAACTTCTAGATCTTCTGTTCGTTTATACATAATCATGTAATCTTTGGTACCCTGAAGGTATCTCAACATTTTCTTTGCAGTCTTCCAGTGATCAAGACCTGGGTTACTTTGATATCTTCCCAATACTCCAACAACATATGCATTGTCAGGTCTAGTGCAAACCTGTGCATACATAATGCTTCCAACAACTGAAGCATATGGAATATTTTTCATTTGTTCCTTTTCAATGTCATTCCTGGGACATTGGTCCAAACTGAACCGATCACCCTTTACAATAGGTGCTACACTTGGTGAACAATTTTTCATATTAAATCTTTCAAGCACTTTGTTGATGTAGGCCTCTTGAGACAAACCCAAAATTCCTCGAGATCTATTTCTATGGATCTTAATGCCAATGACATAAGATGTCTCACCCATATTTTTCATATCAAACTTGCTTGAAAGAAATTGTTTCACCTCATATAGCAACCCTTTATCATTAGTTGCTAGCAAAATATCATCCACATATAATACAAGAAAACAGATTTTACTCCCACTAACCTGATGGTATATACATTGATCCATGATATTTTCTTCAAAACCAAATGAAGTTATTATCACTTTATGGAACTTCATATACTATTGGCGGGAGGCCTGTTTTAGTCCATATATGGATTTATTAAGCTTACAAACCAGATGCTCACCCTTTTCTGAGAGGAATCCTTCAGGTTTCTCATATAAACCTCTTCCTCTAAGTCACCATTCAGAAATGCAATTTTCACATCCATTTGATGTAACTCAAAGTCAAAATGAGCTACTAAAGCCATGATCACTCGAAGAGAATCCTTCTTTAATACGGGAGAAAAAGTCTCGCTGTAATCAATTCCTTTTCTTTGAGTGAACCCTCGAGCAACAAGTCTAGCCTTATGTCTCCCGATGTTGCCTAATGAGTCTTTCTTTGTCTTAAAGACCCACCGACATCCAATGGCTTTTACACCATCGGGCGACTCAACAAGATCCCAAACTTTATTAGACGCCATAGAATTTATTTCATCTTTCATGGCACTCATCCACAACTCGGAATCCATTGAGTTTGTTGCCTGTGAAAACGTAATTGGATCATTGTCAACTTCAACATTATAATCCGGTTCTTGCAAATACACCTTAAAATCATCAAAAATAGTTGATCTTCTCGCTCTAGCGGATCTTCTTAAAGGAAATTGATCAATATGTCGATCACCTACATGTTCCTCATTTGCATTGTTATCCATTAAATTATTATCAGCATTTTGTGGAATTTCATTGGCTACTGGCTGCATTACGCCCGGTTGAACTTGAGGGACGTGAACAATAACCATCCTGTCACTTGAGTTAATAGGGGAAACTTCAACATGATCCTTTTCAGAAACGTTGTCCCAAAATTGATCACTCCCACTAACCAAGTCATTCTCAAGAAATTTTGCATTTCTCGATTCCACAATTCTGGTGCTATGAGACGAATAATAGAATCTATACCCCTTAGATTTTTCGACATATCCAATGAAATGCCCACTTATAGTCCTTGGGTCAAGTTTATTTTCTTGTGGGTTGTAAATTCTCACTTCGGACGGGCATCCCCAATTGCGCATATGGCGCAAACTCGGTTTCCATCCTTTGAACAACTCAAAAGGCGTTTTAGAGACAGCTTTGGATGCAACCCGGTTTAATATATACGCTGTCGTCTTAAGAGCTTCAATCCACAAAAATGGTGGAAGTGTAGTATTGATGTGCATACTTCTCACCATTTCCATTAAGGTCCTATTTCTTCTTTCTGCTACACCATTATGATCTAGAGAACCAGGCATAGTGTATTGGGTAACAATCCCATGCTTTTGAAGAAATTTTGCAAACGGACCACATGCTTGTCCATTCTCAGTGTATTTACCATAGTATTCTCCACCCCTATCTGATCTCACAATCTTAATGTGCTTACCACAATGTGTCTCTACTTCAGCCTTAAACAATTTAAAGGCACTCAAGGCTTCATCCTTGGAATGAAGTAAGTAAAGATACATATAACGTGAATAATCATCAATAAAGGTGATGAAGTATTTAGGATCTTTAGCATTCATGTCCGGACAACAAATATCCGTGTGTATGATCTCTAATAGGTTAGAGCTCCTCTTAGCACCCCTTTTAGATTTGTTAGTTTGCTTTCCTTTGATGCAACTAACACATGTCTCAAAATCAGCAAAGTTTAGAGTACCAAGTACCCCATCCTTTACTAACCTTTTGACTCTCTCAACGGAGATATGTCCCAATCTCCGGTGCCATAGCATAGAGGATTTTTCATTTATAATACATCGTTTTAAACCAACGTTGACATGCAAGGAACTGTGAGTGATATCATGTTGCAATTTAATACAATATAAACCATTAGAAAGAATACCATAACCAATAAATTCAGAATTTCTTGATAAACTGAAACTAGAATCTGAAAAGTTAAAGGAAAATCCCAAAGGTACAAGTCTTGAAACTGAAATCAAATTTCTAGAGAAATTTGGAACATAAAATGTTCTTTCTAAATGCAAAATAAAACCACTACTTAAAGTTAAGCTGCATGTCCCAACTGCTTCCACATGTGAACTCGTCTTATTGCCAAAATAGATGTTATGTTCACTGCCCATTGGTTTCGTTAGGTTTGTCATACCCTGCAAGGTATTTGAAATATGGATTGTAGTACTAAAGTCAATCCACCATGTATTACAATTAACATCAACCATATTAGATTCATAACAAACAAATGCCAGAAAATTACCTTTCTTCTTAAGCCAATCCTTAAACTTGGTGCAGTTTTTCTTCATCTGTCCCTTCTTTTTACAGAAGAAACAAGAAGACTCTTTTTTAATGGATTGATTTGCTGGAATCTTTCCCTTTCCTTTGTCCTTAGTGTGATCCTTTTTCTTCTTTTCAAAAGTTATGAGATTCACCTTTTCACCCTCTTCTATCGTCAAACGTCCCTCCTCTTGAACACACATGGTCCTAAGTTCATTAATTGACCATTTATCCTTATGTGTGTTGTAATAGACCTTAAAGGGGCTGTATTGATTAGGAAGAGTGCACAAAATATAATGCACTAGGAAAGATTCGGACATGGTAACTTCCAGATCCTTAAGTTGAGCTGCTATATCCCTCATGCGCATGATGTAATCACACACTCCCTTGGTCTTAGTGAGCCTCATGGATGAAAACTGCATGATTATGGTGCTAGCAAGAGCTTTATCAGAAGTTGCAAACTGCTCATCGATGGCCTTAATGAGTTCTTAACATTAGTATGCTTATCAACAGAACCACGTATACTAGCACAAATTTTAGTCTTTCTGAACATAACTGAGAGACGGTTGGACCTGTCTCACTTTTCATTAAGACTAATTGCATTTGGAGTACTAGTCTCCGTTACAACAGGTGGTTCGTCTTTCCTAATAGCATAGTCAATATACATTCATCCCAATTGCAGTAGCACTCTTTCTTTCCACACCTTATAATTATCACCCCTTAGTTCAGGAATGTCACATTTGACATCAGAAATATCTCCAGGTAAAACTACTGCAAAGTAGAAATAAAATAAAAATGCTTAACATCAATATAGACTTTAAACAAAATTTATGCTTTACCAATGTAAATCATGCATAAGGTACATGTATCTAGTGACATAAAACTTGCCTGTGGGCTAAAGTTTTACTTAATTAGATGAATATAATAATCATATGGTGAAGCTATTAAATTGTATCAATTTCTTAATTTCCTGTGGGACATTTAAGAAACCAAGTTTAATGCCTCACTCTAATTAATTAATCTAATATAATAAAATTCTTGTGGGTAAGTTTTATCATATTATAGAGAATTAATTACAAGCAAATGTCAATTATCATATGTGATCTCCGAATAATATTTTAATAAGTAGAGGTGTTGTGGCTACTCCCTAATTAATAAAATCTTAAGACACTTGACATTTTAATATTAATCCAAAAGGACTAATAATATAATCTGAATTACTCATTAGGAGGTTCATATTGGTGTAGTAAATAATAATTATCATCATATTACATTAATAATGGCATTACTTCAATACGACAAGTAATGTTAAAAAAAGAAAAGTAGATAAGCATGTGAAATGAACAAACAAGTAGCACATAAACATAATGCTCAAAATCAATGATTATTGCATGCAAAATGAATAAACAAACAACATTATAAACACAATTTCTCAAAATCAATGAAGATAGCAGTAATAAAACCATATATGAAACAATTGCTCAAACACAATTGATTGCCGCACCATCTCCATCAATAAGCAAAACAGGTTGAAGATTCTAATTAAGCAAGGCAGAGGAAACATGGCTCTGATACCAAATGTAAGTCACGCATAAACAATAACATACTCATAGCTTGAATTACAACATATAATTCAAGATTGCGGAAGCGTTAAAGTGTAAAATTTACCTCCAGACATTGCAGGAACAACGAGGAAGATGAAGATGAACAACCTCGTTGCGGTGCCGAAACCATATTTGAATTCTTTTCTGAAATTTGGTGCTGAACCCTCACTCTCACTTAGATGGTGTTTGTTTTTGAGAGTTGGATGCAGTGACCTTTTTTTTTTTTTAATTAATTACACTCACAATTTCAGTCTGCATATATAGGGAGTTTTGCCGTAAAAAACCCCTCATTACGTGAGTTGGTTGTGGTGGTTATGGTGGTTCTAAAAAGGTGGGTTCACTACGCGAAAAAAGGTCTTTAGCACCGGTTCAAATCCCCCTTTGCGCACCGGTTTTGAACCGTTCTAGATTTGAGGGATGCCAAATCTCTGAAGATTTGGCACCGGTTCAAAACCGGTGGCTATTTAAAGATTTACCGGTGCGAAATACCCTCTTTGGCACCGGTTAACCGATGCTAATTACCCATGGAGCGCTTTTTTATTTTTTGGTTTTAGCTAGAATTGGCACCGGTTAACCGGTGCCTATTACACCTTCAAAAAATAAAAATAAAAAGTTCCGACTTTTTCCCTCAATTTGAAGGAAGCAGACAATGCAATGAAACAAAACACTAAAATCCCTCAAAAAAAAAACACCAAATCATATCATACATTAATCACACATACACATATTCATCAAATTAATTGTTATTTTACAATTTTTTTTTAAAAAAAAACGCAACAATGAACAACAAAACATGTTAATCCGAATCTTGAATCCGTAGCTTCTTCTATGTGGAATCCTTGTAATTTTTTTTTGAAGTAATAATACTACCTGCATCATAATACACCAAAATTAATAAAACCAAAAACCAGAGAAGAGATGAGAAAGAAGAATGAGACATAAAAAAAAAACAGAATAAAACCAAGAAACCCAGATCGAAGTACCCAAAAAATTAATAAAACCAAAAACCAGAGAAGAGATGAGACATAAAAAAAAAACGAAAAAAAACCCCGAAAAAACCAAGAAATCCAGATCGAAAAACCCAAAAAAAACCCCCAAAAAAACCTAATAATCCAAGAAACCCAGAAAAACCATAAAACCCCAAAAAAAAACCCACAAAACCCAGAAATTTTAAACCCAGAAAACCCCAAAAAAAAAACCTAAAAATGTCGAACCCAGAACCCAAAAAACCTAGAAACTTTGAACAAAAAAAACCCAAAAAATTCTAATTTTTAATAATTGACGGAGAGAACATGAATAATTAACGGAAAAAAACCCAGAATCAAGGCAATTTAACATAAATAATTGAACCAAAACGCAAAACTAAAGAAACCAGAAACCCTAACCTCAAATTTTTTATTTTCTAATAATTAACGGAGAGAAGAACGACGGCTAGTGATTGCATGAACGGCGGCGGCTGGTGATTGCATGAACGGTGGGGGCTGATGGTTGCATGAACGGCGACGACGATGGTTTTGAAACATCGACTAAGGTTTCGAAAATGAGGAAGAAATGAGGAAGAGAGAACAGATGAGGAAGAAGAAGATGAGAGATCTGAGAAAGAGAGATAAGAGAGAACGAGAGATGAGAGATGAGAGAGGCGGATTATGAGAGAGAGGGGCTGAGGGAGTATAAAGGGTAGGTTTAGAGAATATAAGGGTTTTCATTTTCTAAACACAAAGGCATCGGTTAACTGGTGCCAACACATTTTTGCCCACTGATTTTTAAGAACGAGTGCGAATTCCTCGGTGCCCATTTGCTTTTTTCTACTAGTGGTTAGTGGTTGGATTAGTGGTATCAGTTTCCTTGATCATGGGAAACTAATTACCAGGATAAACGGACCACTTAACTGAATTTTCTTAAAAATAATCCAACAGTTCTGCCTACACCCCACATGAAGCTACATCGTTTTGTAGCTGGTGCAGGGTGTTTTTTTTCCCCTTTTTTCTTCTGTTATTAGTTTCCTCTTTTTCTTTCTTTTTTTTTTTTTTTTTTTAGCTAATTCCTTTCTTTTCTTTACACCCCCAGCGATTAAAATATTTTGTGAGAAAATTTAGCTTATACAAGTACAAGATGTGAATTGTTGTCGAAATAAAATGAGCTAAATCAAAACTGATAAATGCGAAGACAAAACAACATATACATACATACACAACTATTGAAGGATGTGATTTTAAGTAGTACTTAGGGAAAAAGAAAAAGTTTATTTCCTTCTTAATAAAATCAAAATAAAATTGTATATCACCAAAATTTGAAATATTAGATATTAAAATATACAATACAATTCCGCACATAAAATCAAACAAAATAAACGTCTCGATCCACATTCAAAGAATTCAAGCACGTGTTATTAAATTAGTTCATTTTGCTTGGCGACTCCATGCCTTCTTGATTTCCTTATTTTCGTCGTCTTCTTTTTTCTCTTGCCATTGTGTGGTTTAACTCATTATATCCACAATTCCTTGTTTAACTAACAGACAAAAACATATAAGATTTGAGCAATTTATAATCAACCAATTTTCATATGAATACAAACATGGATGAGTATTACAATAAAATTGACATGATCAATATGGAAATAAACATCTGCCAATATAAATGAACATGTATTAATATATAAATAAATTGAACATATATTAGTGTGGAAATGACCATCTTAAATGAACAACTATTTATACATAAATGAGCATATTTACGTAGTTCTGTATGGAAATGAACATCTATTTATATATAATTGAACATTTATTAGTTTGAAAATGACCATGAAACATAATGATTGATCAACGTGAAATACGCGAATAAACTCTTGAAACTATCAATAATTGATTTACTATATATCCATATAAGAAAAGACATTTTTGGAATTCAAAATTGAAATGAACATGAAATACTTGAAGAAAATGACTAAAATATGAATATTTATCGAAATTCTAATAATCGTATATTAATATGTGCAATTGCGAATGACCATATACTTTTATATGTTTGAGCATCTACCAAAATAAATATGAACATTCATCAAGAAATAATTTTCCAATCCAAACTATGAAAAAGGATGAACAGTATTACATAAATGACTTTGTACTAATATATAAATGAACATGTATATTAATCATTTATTAAAATGTGTCTGACATCATACTAATATATAAATGAACATCTAACAAAATGGAAATGAACATTCATTAAAAATATATATATAAAAACTACAAACTATATTTATTAATGCTTACATTTCTTCAGAATCTTTGTTTTTTTTCTGAAACTGTTCCTTCGCTCTGCAAAAAAAATTAAAAAAAAATAAAAATAAATAAAGAATGTACTGATTTATTTACTAGTTTTGAAAAAAAATTACTAAAACTATAGTATAATACTTATGTTGATATACATTTTTCATGGTTGATGTTTCGATTATGTTTTCGAAATATATCGCAACAAAAAATTAGTAAAACCTAGGGTTTATACTGCTTTTCGTTTCAAATTTAAACAAAATAACTTACTCTTTCGGATTTCGCCTTGTTTTGTTGAATTTTATTGTGATTGAACAATTTTTATGATAATTTTGTAACAATTTTGCAATAAAAGCTTTTGATGAGAGAGAATATGGTAAAGAAATGGGTATAGAGAGAGAAAATGTAGAGAAATGGGTGAGGAAAGAGAAAATGATTTAAAATGCCGTGTTGTTGTTGGTTTTATTTTTAATATATATGTGTGTGTGTGGTAGGGGTTGTTAAACAATTTACTGAGATTAATAGAGGTTAGTGGTTAGTGAAGGAGTGGGATCAAACAACGTCGTATTGCATGGGGTGTAGGTAGAAGACCCTACACTAGGGTGTAGGGCTCAACTATTAAGCAAAGAGCTAAGGTGGTAAATTTTGATAATTAGTTTGTGGTAGTTACTACGGGTGTGTTCTATATATTCACCTGATTTTTTTAGTTGTAATTTGTACTTCGGTAACCTTTATCAAAATTTATTTTTCTTGAACTTAACTTATCTGAACTTATTAGAACCAAAATAAGTGAAAATAAGGTGAACAAACAGGTCCGAAAACGTAAATTATAGTCTTAACAATTAGCCAATTAGTCTTTTGTGATGGATGGAAGCCTCAAAGGGGTATATGCCCATTAATTAGTGTACTTACAAAAATGATTGAGGCTACAACTTCACCATTTTAAAATCTTGAATTTTTAAAGCAAATTTTGGTTTTAATTTTTTCAATTTTTTTTTATCTATTATTGTTAAAATGATCATCATATATAAAACTATTCAAAACACAATTTAAATTATATATTAACAATTAACAATATTCAATTATCTATGATTTATTATTATATGATGTTAGAGAATTTTTTTTCATTAACAATCTGCCCAGCGTATATAAAAATAATAGAAAGTGTACTCCAAAAATAATTAGATTTTTCATACTCTATATACTTTTTACTTTTTTTTATTTATTTCTTAAGCCATAATCATGATAAATTAATACCTAAATATTGTTAAACATTTTATGTGACCATAATTTTCATACTATTGAATTGATATAATGATTTTATTTTTTATTTTTTTTAAAAAAACATTTTGAACTAATCATTTGATTCATTTGTGATAGAAGCCTGTAAGAGATACTTACTGATTAGGGGATTTTGCTCCCACCAATCGGAATGCGCCACGTGGGCCAATCAGGTCCTGCCAAGTGTCCCCCAGTTGGAACTGTCAGGGCTTGCCACGTGGCACACGCTTATTCGTCCACCTTGGACCTATTATGTCATGACATGTGGCATACTCCATGCCTAATGGAGAAACCGGCCACCCAGGCCCAACTTCCGAGGGAAGCCCAATCAGCCCTAGGTTAACCTAAACCTAGGATTGACACGTTTCCCAAGGTTATAAATACCTCCCTTAATCCTCATTAAGGGAGATTACATGATTTACATGCTGATTACGTTAAAAACTCACATTAAACACTCTCACCTAGAGAGACTCAATCACTTTAATTTCCGCATTAATTACTCCTTAATCAAGTACTAACTTGACCGTTGGAGGCGGAGCTCCCACCACCAGGAGTCTCCGTTGTTTTGCAGGTACAGGCGTCCGGTTCCAGTCTCGGAATTGTAACTCTCCCGTAGGACATCAGAAAACCCCGGAACACTTACCTAGCTCGGATATTCATTTTAAAATATTAAATATGAATTTCTTAATGGAGGTTACATCACTTACATGCATGCTAATTAAAATCAAGCAAGCATTATGTGCATAAAATGCTATTTTTATATAAGTTGGGGGGGTGTTTGAGGGGAGTGAAAAGCTAATGTATGATCTGTGCACCCGGGTGCGCCATGCACATGGTGCACCTGGTTAAATAAAAAAAAAGGCGAAAAGAACATTTAGATGTTTGAAAAAGAACATGTAGGTTTTTGAAAAAGAACATGTTTGTGTTTAACAAAGAACATGCATTATTAAAGAACATAAGACATTACAAAAAGAACGTGATAAAAACTCTATTAAAATTTTATGAAAAAATACACATTAATGGAAAAAATCTTTACCAAAGATATCATTTCCCCAAAAATTGTTTTTCTCTCTCCAAAAATTAACTTTCCATAATAATTTTAGTTTTCTCTCTCTAAAATATTTTCAACTAAGAAAAAACCAAGATTTCATTTCAAATTAAATTTCAAAATTCATAATAACATATGTTAAAAGAGCATAAAATATAATGTAAAGAACATATAATTCATACCCGAAGAACACATATCAAACTCAAAGAACATACGATAATAAAAAATAATGATATATGATAATTCAAAAAAGTGTGCATCACTCGTTACTTTAAAGAAAATATGAGCCAAATTCAAAGAACATACTTTGTATTATTGGAACCCAAAAATGTTTGAAAAATGGAAAGTGTCCATTAAGGATAATAATTTAAAACTGAAAGCATTTTAAAGGGAATAATTCCCTATAATTTCGCCCATATTTTTTTTATTTTCCACTATTTTTTTTTATTTTCCATTAATTTAATGCTAATTAGTTATGCCACATCACCAGGTGCACCATGAGCATGGTGCACCCTGGTGTATTATACAATTTTCAATGAAAAGCTAATGTCCAAAATAAAAACTACCAACGGTATCCTCCTTCACTTTATTTTTCATTTTGAAAAAAAAAAAATATAAATGGCGTATGCATTAAAAAATGTCAATGATTGATAAACCTTGACATAATTAGAGAAATTTAATTATTGATAATTAGTTGATTAATTTAGAAACAAAATTAGCAAAAAAGATTAAATAAAAAAATACTCCTATTATTACAATATTGTTAAATCTAATTATGGTGCAACATCATTCTATATAAAAAAGTAATGAGTATGTGCTATAAAAAAAGGGTTACTAAATGTATGTGCATGACAATAATGAATACATAGTTTAATTATTGCACGCATCATGAGTACATGAAGCCAGTCATTAACAACTTAACTACGTAGTTCGGAGTATATAATTATACGTGGAATGCTCCTTCGGTTTGAAGAGTATAAACCATTGGACCATTTGAGGAGTCCACCATATATTCTCTTATTGATAATTGAGGGTTAAATAAACCCAATTTTCGTCTACATAAGGTTCACAAACCCACCAACAATAAGAGATTAACAATTCGTAGATAAAAGCTGTAGAAATCACCAAACCGTAGGTTTATGTCTAGCAACAATTGCAAACATTTAAACGTCGGTCTAATCGATAAGTACAAGCCCTATGTGTCCTCAACAAACTGACAAAATTCCAGCACGATTTTGACGGATGATTTTATGGCAATAGAAAAGTTGTTTTGTGAAAAATCGAAAATGAAGAAGCTCTCAAACCCCTATTCTTTTCTCTATTTCTTTTCTTGTTGTCCCTCTACCTTTCTTATTGCTTTTGATACCACAAATAAACTCTCCCAACTACAAGCTTATTTTTTAGAAGTCAAATGTCTCAACACTTGGATAAACACATGAGGTCCCTTTTGGGCTCAAATTACAAAATTTATACGTGTCACTTATATGGACTAGATCGATATCAATTATGCATAATAGATTACTCGTATGAAATAAATTAAGGTGTCGTTTGGTTCACATGGAAATAATAAGAATTTTCCCCGAATTACAAATTTATGGGAATTAAATTCCTATAAACAAATCCATGAGTATTTCCTAAAATTGTTTGGTTAATAATGAGGGAAATCTATTACTCTATACTAATCGTTGGAGCATTATTATCTAATTTTTATTGTTATGCAAATTTTTCTACACACTTCAAATCAATTAATCAACATACTTCATTCTTTATTCATCATGGGTTGACTATTGACTTACATTTATATAGAAACTTCTCTATTTTAATTACTTTTCCATATTATGTTTTTAAAATCAAGCATAGTCGGGCATTATCCAGTAACTTTCTATGAGAAATTCTAAAAGGTCTCACATTTTTGTCAAACAAACAAGCTCTAAGAGTTTAAAGAACAATTCGAAACACAAATCACCCTAAATTACAATGACTACTACAATAACGCTCTAATCTACAGTACTATATAAAGAGAAAGGGGTTCTTGGGTAATAAATTTGCTCTTTCCCAAAATGCCCTTCTCAATTTGCAAAATTACATCTCTTATTTTTTTTTTAGGAAATTACCTCTCTCATCTACAATTAAAAATTAAGATTTTTTTCTTAAAAAAATTACCTATCATGATTACCCTATAATAATTGTTCCACTTCTTCCACATAAAATTATATCTTCAATTGCTCACACTCCCCATTAAAAAAATAAAACTGCTCTTAATTTATTTATTTATTTTTTTGTGGGAAAAATTCCTCCTAAATTTGCTCATTTTTTTTTTTTATTTTTTTATTTTTTTTTATCTTCTTTCTTTCTCATGCTTTTAGTAAATATTTTACCTGTATTATTAGGTTCACAACTCCTAATACACATGACTGATGTTTTTTTTGGGTGATTTTAGATTGATGGCAGCATGGGTTAATTTCTATTTTTTTTCCCATCTAATTTCTTATATGGTACACGCACTATAAATTTGTGTTCCTTTAAGGCCTCAACCAAATATTCAACGTTGAACCACTTATCAGCCTAGCTCGACCCGTAAAATCCGGTCACTTCGTTTTTGTTCAAAAACGCACTCTGCTGCTCACCTTCACGCCAAAATCCAAAACAGAAAAACACTTGCACACCAACTGTTTGACAAAAAGCCTAAGAGAAGAAAAAAGAGAGCAAGCTTCAAAAATTTTCAATACCTCTCTTTCATAGAACAAATCACTTCTCCTTCAATTAAAAGCAAAGGAGCTTTTTTTCAATTGGATACATTGCAATTGTAAGTCAATCATGCCCAATTTAGCGTCTTCTGTTTCTAGGGAAACTAAATCCATTAAAATTCTATGTGCAGTTGTATTAAAGGGTAATTGGAACCAATTTTTAAAACCCCAAATTGGTTCTAATTTGAGTTCAGTAAAAGTTGAGAAAATATTATCACATCTTTCATTAGATTATTATGATTCATGGGTATTTTATGAATGGGTTGAAAAGATTCCTGGGTATAAGCATTCCCTTGAATTTACTTGGTCTATGATTCATTTGCTGACAAAACACAACCATTTTAGAATTGCACAGAATTTGCTTCAGAAAATTGCTCTTAAGAATTATTTATCATCCCCCACTGTTCTGCATGCCCTTGTGGGTGCCCAACATGAACCGGGTTCGAGTTCGCAAATTTTGAGTTGGTTAGTGATATATTATGCTGATTCTAAGATGACCCAGGATGCTATTCAAGTGTTTGAGTACATGAAAATTGATAGGATTAAACCTCATTTACATGCTTGTACTGTACTTTTGAGTTCTTTAGTGAAGTTGGGGTTGACTGCTACCATGTGGAAAATGTACAATAAAATGTTGAAACTTGGGATTGATCCTAATATTCATGTGTATAATGTGTTGCTTCATGGTTGTTGCAAGTCTAAGGATGTGGAAAAGGCGGAACAATTGTTGCATGAGTTGGAATTGAAGTGTATATTGCCTGATCTTTTCACCTATAATACACTGATTTCTTTGTATGTGAAGAATGGTAAACACTATGAAGCTTTGTCTGTTCAATACAGGATGGAAAATGCTGGTGTGGCACCCGATATTGTGACTTATAATTGCCTATTATTTGGATTTTGTCGGGAAGGTAGGATGAGGGAGGCTTTGAGGCTTTTTAATGATATCAAGGGTGCAAAACCTAACCTTGTGACATATACCACTTTGGTTGATGGATATTGTCGAGCAAATGACCTAGAGGAAGCATTGAGGTTGTGCCAAGTAATGGAGGCTAAAGGTGTCTATCCATCAGTTGTTACTTATAATTCGATTCTACGCAAACTTTGTGAACAAGGGAGGATACGGGATGCAAACAAGCTTTTGAATGAGATGAGCGAGAAGAAGGTAGAGCCTGATAATGTTACTTGCAATACATTGATAAATGCTTATTGCAAGATAGGAGACCTGGAATCTGCCTTAAAAGTCAGAAACAAGATGTTAGAGGGTGGGTTGAAGGTTGACCAATATACTTTTAAGGCACTTATACATGGTTTCTGCAACGCTAAAGAGATAGATAAAGCAAAAGAGCTGCTTTTTGATATGCTTGATGCGGGTTATTCTCCAAGTTTTTGCACTTATTCTTGGATTGTAGATGTTTACTGTCACCTGGATAATGAAGAGGCAGTAGCAAGACTGCCAAATGAGCTTGCAAAGAGAGGTCTATTTGTTGACATCTCAGTGTATCGAGCTCTTATTAGAAGTCTGTGTAAAAAAGACAGAACTGAATGGGCTAAAAGAATTTTTGATTGTATGGAAGAGAAGGGAATGAAGGGAGACAGTCTTGTATACACTAGCTTGGCATTTGCCTACTTTAAAGAAGGGAAGAGAAGGGAGACCTCAGAGTTATTAGATGAGATGTACAAGAGGAGGTTAAGTGTAACATTAAGAATATATAAATGTTTTAGTGTTTCAAAAGCAAGCAAGAGCAACTTAATAGAGGTCTTTTGGAATCACTTGTTGGAAAGAAAGCTAATCTCAAAGAATGTTTACAAGCACATGCAAGACCTAAATTGACCTCCCATTGAGCTGAGTGACTTTTGTATCCTGGCATTTCAATGCAGCATGTCGAAATTGGACAGGGATACCCTGTTCTGGGAAAGAATGACAGGATATAAGTAATGTTGCTCTGTGTTCATTCAAGCTTTCTAGCTCAACTACCTTCTATACTGGTGTAGGTAATATAAATTATTGTACTACCTAACTCAGTACAGTTATTACGAAATGATTTGAAGTTATAAAGATGTTCTCTTTTATTTAATAGAAAATTATTCAAAGTCTAGAGTAAATTTTATGGTGTAGTACTTTGACCACCGTCAAAACGGTCCTGTCCTTGTGTCTTTGTGAGCTTTGCTGTTTTCACTGTATCAAACCTAGAAGAAGACATTTTTTTATTTTATTTTAGTTACTACGTATTTATTTATTTATTCATTTTTTATAATAGTCATTTTCTGGGATCTCTACGAACAATTGGTATGCTTAAAGTTTTTTTACTTTGTTTTAAAGCTTAAATTCGTTTAATTTGTTATGGAGTATTTTGTATGCGGTAAGGAATTGTTGTTGTGTCATACTCAATTACTCATCTAGCTCCATGGCTAAATTTGTGATAAAACCACGAGTCAATAGGTGCTACTCGTATTAATTTTTAGGTAAAATCACATTTCGGTAGTGTAGTATGTCAATAGTATGAATGACTATGGTAGTATTACTAGTATATATGTCTTAAATGTATATTTCTGATTGAATCTTATGTACAAATTTGCATGTTCTATTTCGTTTAAGAATTGTTACTTTTTTGTGTCAAAAATGGAATTTTTACTCCTTGTTAGCTTCAATGGCAGCAAGGAGTTGCTGTATTGTTTCCTATGTTGTTATTTGCTAAGTTTTTAATAGTACTTTCTGTTTTTGGAGTATGTAACTGAAATTCTTTCCTTATCAGGTATTGTGTTGATCAGTGGTTTCTTCTAGGTGACCAAAGCACCAAACTATATCATAACTTGTGGAAGAAAGCCAAGAAACTTTCAAATGGGGAATCAAGATAGTAACAGATGATTCAGAAATATGCTCTTACAAGTCTTTTACCTATCAAGGTGTTCAATAGTGTCTTCATGACTGTGTTTACATATATGGTCAAGGTGCGAAAGATACATACATAGCTAAACTTGTAAAGATGTGGGAGTCAAAACAGGAGCAAAGAAAGGGAAAGTTATATGGTTTTTCTGCCCAATAGATGTATGCAATTCCTTAAGGAGTACAAGCCATTTTGGAATGAGCTATTTATGGCTTCTGGTGAGGGCTAAGGAGTTTCCAACATTATTCCTCTGGTAATTTCTCCTACCTTCTTTGTTCACTTTCCTAGTGATTTCCCATGCCTTGCAAGCTAACAAATTGTATTTTGGGAATCATTGTGAATGCTTCACTTGTCAAATTTATGCACTTTATGTGTCCAATGAATATATATTGGTTGAACAAAATTAGGCAGTTTTGTTCTAACTACTCCAATTTGCTTTATGTGTCTATTTAACATTTCCCTTGTTTTTGTTATTCGTAAGTGAAAATTCTCTTTCTCTTGGAAGAGATCTTGTAGATGTTGTAATAAGGGCACATATCCAAACGAATCAGTAGGCCCAATAGCCATACTGTAGTCAGAACTTTTATGGTTGGATGAAGCTATTGATTGCTGTAAGCAAATGATGTATATCATTAATCAACCTTGTATAGGTCTAGCTGTCCAATCTATGGACATGGTGAATCAAAGTTCATCGAGACTTTGTTAAGAGCAATGTTTTTATTCCCTTTTGGCAAGCCGGGTATAATTTTGTCTAATACTAGGACGCTCCCTGCAAGAACACTCTGTGAATATGGATAGGGTTACATGGTCCAAATGTTTTAAAAGAAATTATGAAAATTATCTTAGTTTTCTCCCCTTTTTGTATATTAAGCTATTGGGAAATCCAATGTTGCACGTACTGCAAAAGTGCAAAGGATAGAAGGAACACTCTTCTATCTAAATCAGATTTGGCCAAGGCTAACTACTATGTTTCCCATATCCTTGATGTTGGAGATCTGAGGATATTAGATATTCTGATTAGTTTCCTGATATCATTGACAAGATAATAGGTTAGTGTAAGCTGTATGGTTTTTATATGTCTTAGTTAGATTACTTGTACTTTAGAGAAATCTTGGTAAAACGTATAGGATTTCTACTTGGCTTCAGTTCTTATTCTTTTTTTTTTTTTCCCTTCTTTTCTCATGGTATATTGACATTGAAGTGACTTTCTTGATAAAGACCGAATCAGGTTTATTGCAAACAATGCAATAATGGCATCAATGGGAAGTCAAACTTGTTATGGTTGGGTTTGTTGAAAATGTGAATTTTCTTACCTAGGAGGGTAATGATTTTTCGCTGTGTTTGCTTGAGTGCAAGAGTATATGAGTTAGAGTTTTACGGACTATTACTAGAAGAGCGCTTCTTGCTAATTTATTGCAAGACAATAAAAAGCTACCTTCAGAAAAGTAAAAATTCAATGTTCTCATACAAGATTTTACCAAGAAAAAACTGTAGTTGGTCTTGCACTCTTGCCCTTGACGTTTGTAATATACCTTCTATTTGAAGTGTTTGGATTTTATGTTGATTCTTTATATTCTGTTGTCCACAAATCATATTATATATGCTTGTAATGTTAATATCTGTAATCTTTTCTCTTTCGTATTTTAATGAGCAGGCAGTTGGTTATTTTCTTTATTGTTTTGCAATGTGTTCTTTATAATCTGTTATTCTATTCATCTCTTGAAATTATCTGAATTTATATGTCTATCTTTCTGATATTTCACAACACAACACACCACATGTACAATTTTTTTTCCTTTTTACCTGCTTTACTTTCTAATGGCGGTTATAGACAGTTATGTTCTCTCTTGTTATATACAAGCAGACATTTTATGTCTTACCATTGAAATAGCAAACATTTTCTTAAGTCCATGTGTATGCCTAGCTTGTTCTACTGTTTGTTTTGAACAGTGAGTGACCATTTAGCCCTAATTTACTGGATAAAAAGAAGATTCTGCCCTTGCGTGATGCTGCAATATTAATATTATCTTGAATGTTGACTAAGATATGGGAAGACCTCCATGTTGTGACAAAGAAGGTGTTAAAAAAGGGAATATGGGATGAAATGGGCAAGCCTGAAACAACTAGGGATAAGATGTTACTTGAGCCTGAACAAGAATGCATAGAATTATAGAAATATACACGAGAAAAGTTGATGTGGCTAACCGGTCTAGAGCTCAGCTACAACTGGCTATATATTGATGATCAAAGGCAGAACTTGCAGCCATTTATTCTGCAATTGGAGAACTACCATTACATATCACATATATAATATTTGCTATGATTTATTTGAGAACTTGGTAGGATTATTAACCTTTACTACTTTTTAGAATGCTTGATCAGGTGTCTAATTTTATAATGCTTTGTGTGATTCCTCAGACTTGTGATGTGTCTAAGATACATTTCTTTTCAAAGTGGTTTGCATGCTACTTTTGGCAGTATAATTATTAAGATACATTATCACTTTAAATCAGCAAGTTACCTTGTACTATCGGCTTATGCTCTATTTCCAAATTTGCTTGTTATGGATCAAAGCTCCCTTCTTCCAGGCTTCTTACAACTTCAATCCACATCTGAAGCAGTGACATGGTTTAACCAATGGATCAGCAATGTTACCAGCTATTCTGAGTTTTCCGTATATGCTCCATCCCGGTGGAAGTGCATATGATGCCCACTTGCCCAGTGTTCACATATTCATTTTCATGTCCGTCTATTGTAAATAGCTCTAGCTTACCTAGTATATCTCTCACCAGAATCAATCTAAAACATGAGGTTGATATTTCGGCAATCCTTGCCAAAATTCCATTTGAAGAAGCTGGAAGCCTGGTACTGTTTCAGAAGTCCTTAGGAAATTTTGTAGGTCATTTATATCATAAGATGAAAGAATTTTTCATGTTGATGAGGTATGGAATACTTATTTTATACTACGTAATTCTGTTCATACACCCAAAATTTTCTTGACCGAACAAATTATGATTGTGAAATAGTGGAGGATACTGAATTTTTTAATTGCCAAGCGGTTCATCTTGAAATCTTGACTACAGGCTCATATTTTGGACTATGTCAAATTGAAAGTTCTTATTTTTATGGTTATCCCATAATAATATGCCACTGAATCCTGCATATACGGGCAGAGAAATGTGTTGGTACCATACTACCATGCAGTAGAAATTCTGGAAAAATTGAAGCTTAGGCTATGCTAAAATTGGGTTAATGAGTTAAGGGAGTAATAAAAGTCAAACTAGGAAAAACATAAGTGATTAGTAGTGATGATATAGGAGATAAGTTGTTTACAAATGAAATACAAGGTAGTTGTGACTCGACACTTGAGGAAAAAAGAGAGATGGAGGAATTATTACCCTCTAGGATTACTATTTACCCCCAATTTGAGAGTAATAGTGCCCTTTTTGTTACATCTACACCATCCCTGCATAATCTTTTTTTTTTTTACAATTACTCCATCAATATTTCATCCTTCTTTATATTTACTTTCATTTTCTTTAGTTTGGTTCCTATTCCCCCTCCTTATACATTACTTTCAATCCAAGCATGTCCTTAATTATTAGTCATTTGAAGGACTGAAGCATTTAGGACTCCCCCGTTCCAAACCCCCCCTCCAACCTTCCCCCCACATAAAAAAAGAACTAATTCTAATCTCCGATTCATCAAAATAGAAGCGAATGGAGGTTGATCATTATCAGATGGAGATGGAGATGAAGACGAAGAAGGATTTGTGTTATCTTTGTTAAATTTTGGGGGAATATCAGTGTATGGGGGTCCTTTAATTATAATTTCCTAGGTACTGTGTCTGCAGATATTTATGCCTGGTCTGGAAATGGAAGCTTGAAGTTTCTATTTTGCAACATTTATTTTAATCTTCTTAAAGCCGAATATTTGTAAAATTGTTACAGTAGGAGGCAAGCAGCTACAGGCCTACAGCCTACCATACATGATGATTAAGGATGTTCCAGAATATCAAGTGATGTTTTGCGGATTTTTGGATAGCTCTTAACTATGGAGTAGGTGTCTATTTCTTTGCCTGTTTGTTTACTGATAGTGTCGCTTCTATGTACTTGCCAGAGGTGAGAGGTACCTTGTCATACTATCATACGTATATCAAGTGCTCATGTTACCCCATGTAGCTGAATGTGCTCATTTTACACCATGTAGCTGAATGCGCTCATTTTACACCATGTAGCTGAATGCGCTCATTTTACCCCATGTAGCTGAATGTGCTCATTTTACTCTATGTAGCTGAATGCGCTCATTTCACCCCATGTAGCTGAATGTTCGTGCAAAGGACATTCCCCGTTAAGCATAGCGCCTGTGTATTGTATCTTTGGATTTTAAGTGTGAGGATTTCTGGAAGAAGCAGGGAATATATAGTACAAGTATTTGTGTGCCAATATTAGGTTCTACGATATTGCTAAAGCTTGTTTTCTGATATTCAGTTATTGGAATTGCGGAGCTGTTATCAATAGATATGGTTTAAGATGTCAAACAAAGGTGACTTCAGCATGAGATAATTCTTATTTTTTTTCTCTCCATTCGTGCTATGAAGTATGAACTTTACTTGAGAATTTAGATGTTGATTTAAATCACCACTTCGGATTAGTGCTGCCAGCTTATTTTTTGCTGAACACGTATTTGACATCCGATTGTTTCTTTGTGTTTTTAGGACAAATTTAGCTTACGTAGGATTTATTTCGAGATCACACGAAAGATTTTTTTATCAAATAAAAGATAAAACGAATATACTACTTAATATTATAATATTATGTTAGAGATTTTATTTATTTATTTTTTTAATTTTTTTGTAGATAATTAAGAAGAAGATGTACTTTCGAACCAAAACCTTGCACAAGTCAACATAGCCTGATTTGGGGAGCAAGATCCCTTAAAAGTACAGTGAAAGGGTAAGAAAATTCCTACCCAAAAGTGCGTCAAATGAGGATAGATCTTACAACCTCGGTTATTACTTATTGGGACTTGATCTGACAATTTTAAATTGCCAGAGTCTAATGGACTTGAGAATCTCCAATCAAAGTACCTGTATTTTACAACTTTAACACTACCCTAAGAGTTGTTCTAGATTTATTTATTTATTTTTTTCTTTGAGAGTTAAAAATGCAACAACAATTGTTGGGAGGGCTTTATGTTCAATTGGCACCTAGGAGTTTAGTGGTCTGGACTCTCGATATTACTAGATATGTTTGTATCAAACTATCAATTGTATGAAAGTTGAATTTCCTTTTTCCCTTTTTTAAAAAATTGTACTCTTTCCATTTTTTTAAGTATCTCATTGGGGGTTTTGGGACTATTTACTAAATATACTTTGACCAATGTTTGTGAATTATATATAAGAAAAAATATAGTCTTGTGGATATTTGTTAGAATCGTCTTAATGTGTAGATAATTAATATTCAATTGTTATATTTATAGCTTATGATGAATAAAGATATTATTAGTCAAAGTTTTGCATCAGTATGTATATCATGTCCCTATATAGCACTTTAAAAAAGCGGAGGAAATACATCCCTCAAACCTCAACCCTTTTAAATTACGAATACACCTTAACAGTTTGCACGATGATAATTGTTAAATAAGTCAAGTCAATGGAAGCCATCATTACATGGAAAGAGCTTACAACGAATTGAAGGCATGAACGTGCAAGAACAATAATCTATTTGGAGCCTAGGCTAATGCATGTAGTTTGCTGATATAATATATATATTGGACGAAGTTTACCTTAGAAGCCATCATTCAACACTAATCGCAATATCACTACCTAAAAGTTTTTTTCTTGTCATATTATTGTACGTGGTTGTATCAAATAATACACATGGAAAGGGCTTCGATGATGTACTTCATGGTCCTCCTTATTGGAATTATGTTGCTTCAATCTTCAGGTATATAATTCGTATTTACTTTAAATGCAGCAAATAAAAGTGCTAAACTGATAGTATTTCAATCACCCAAAAAAAGTGTAATAAGAGGGCAACAATGTAGATAAAATTCAATCATATATCTTAAGTACAGTTCTTGAAATTTTAACCGGCAAATGTAATTGACATCTTAAAAACATAAAATTATGTGTAGTTTATAATACGACTGATCATTTTTGTTTATCGTTGGCTATAGGTGTGACATGTGCAAGGACTACACTCCAAGGGCCAATGAGAATGCTATTGGACTTGCCCATGATGAGAGCCTCTAACTCTGTTGAAGCTTCTGAGGATCCTTAAGATTTTTAAATTGTGTTTAATTGGTTACCTTCCAAATATGGTCTTTGACCCAATTTGGAAAAAGTTCAGATTCTTAACATGATTTCCTTGTTTGATTTTGAATTTTATAGGACTTACTGATCCAACATATTATATCATTTTATTTCGGATTTGCAATTGGTGTTATTGTTAATTTGTTATAGTGGTCTTAAATAAAGCTACGGAGTATATATTATGATTCCTTGTAGTTCTCTATAAATTCACTTGTTTGTCATCAATATTTATTCTTTTTTTTTTTGGGATTCAAATCAATATTTATTCACTTATACGGTAACTCGGATTGTTACGCCCGCGATGCGCGTAGATAGCTAGCCCTTTAAGGAGAATTACTATTGGTGGCCTTTATGCCTTATGCATATTTGCATGGTATTTTATTATATCTATTTGCATAGTAATTTTTAATTACTTATTGATGAGACAGATTGAATAAATTAAACAAGTCATCATATAATTATACACTTGGTAAAAAACGGAGTGTAAAAAATGGAGAATCTAAAAAATGTTTTAAATATTGAAATAAACACAAATAATTAATCAATTTTGGTAATTCAAAAGACAATTTTAGGGTTTTTGAATTCAATGGGGGTATATGTAAAAGAACATTTTTATGGATATAAATGTCCACGCACTATTCATAAGAGTTTTCTTATACTTTTTAAAAGGTAGAGATCAATATAATGATACTTCCTCAATATGTATTAAAGTGCATTATTTTTGACTCTTGTACTATTCACATACTAATTTTGAATTGATTGTATGCTATTATACAAAGGATATTATGTGTTTACTCCAAATTCAGCAATTAAATTTGTATCATAACAATTGAACACTTTCTTTTTATAGATGGTAAAATTATTTCAATCAATTTGTCAATTTACCTAGTCTAAAATCTTTTTTAAATTGCGTATCAAAGTGATGCGTTGTAAGTAAATATAAATGGATGAAGTATATTTCATTAGTTAAAGTCACACGACATCTACAATTGACAATTGGCGATAATGAAAACAGATTTAACAAAATCAAACAAGAATTAATCAGGGAAGTGCTAAGAATCCAAACATTTCGGCATATTCTCGTTTCGTTGTCTCTAACTACTTTTTTGAGTGGATTCGTCGACGCTTAATTCTTAATCTTGTGAGGAACAAAATTCTTGTGATGATTTTGTAACCCTCGAATCCGAGCAATAATCAATCATAGCTATATATGTAAAATTGAAAACCCTATCAAACGTAAATAAAATCTTATCTTTCAAACGAGTTCGAAAAACCTTATCTTTCAAAGGAGATAAAAAAAATAGTCTTTTGAAGGAGATAAACCCTTTATTTTCAGGAAGACATTATTGTAGCCTAAGAATTTTTATTTTTTTTTTATTTTTATTTTTATTATTTTTTTTTTTATAAAAACAACGATTGAGGCTTTTCACCGATGAAATCTGATTAAAGCCCTTTCAAAATTAACAACGAAGGCTAGAGTTTTAGGAGAGAGAAGAGAGAGAGAGAGAGAGGAGGCTAAATCTTAACAAATAGTTTAATAACAAAAAGTATTACGAAGTAATAGAAGTACTTCCTTCAAAAAAAAAAAAAAGTAATAGAACTGACCACATACCAACTTTACCTCATACTTCCTCTTTTTTTTTTTTCCTCTCTCTCTCTCTCATTTATTTGACTAACTTCCTCTATTTTCTGATTTTTTTTCTCAAGTTTCTTTCAATTCTTCCATATTTCTCTCTATATTAATCTTTCTCTCTCTCTTTCAAATGCGTTTCCCTTTGAATTTACTTATTCCTTAGATCATATTCTTTTGAGCTTCAAAACAGATAGTAGGTGTTAGAGAAGAATTAGGAATGATAATAATAATTATTATTATTATAAATTATATTAATAATTATTATATTAATAATTATAAATTATTAATTAAGAGTAGAGAAGAGTTGAGCAGAGTAGATGTCATCAGAGCAAAGCAGAACAGAAAGATACAACTCAAAAGAATAGGGCCTTACTTGTAGACGAATAAACGATTGCCATTTTATTTAGTTTCGCATGCAATAAATTTATCATGTCAAATTTCCCGTCAATCTTCCCCCTCTCTACGGTTCCCTACTTTTTCATTAACAAGACAATTTTTATCGATTCTCTTTGTCCCTACTATTGATAAAATAAAAGAAGTAAAATGAGACATAATATTTTTGAATTTTCTTCCTTTGGTTGATTTCATTATTTCCCTACCTTTTAAAAACTTTGAAATAATTCTTATGAATAGTGTTTGGACAACCTCTCATTAATGTTGTTTGCCTATTTTTGGGAACTCTTAAGAATAGTGTACGGAAATTTATACCTTAAAAAATATTTGTTTACATATTTTCCATCATTAATGATTTAATGCTAACAACAACTATTTGTGATATGATGTCAAATATCCCGGGTTTATGGTTAGATAATGCATCTCACGCATTAGTCGTCCTAGTTGTTCAGATTATTTATTATTTACTCTCATAATAGTCAATTAACTAATAGCTTAAACATCTGCTTTATTAATAATTTCCTGGAGAAATTGGTTTTAATATTTCCAACTTCGGCTGATTTTCTTTCGATAATCTTAATTTTCAATTATTCTGGAATAATCCTAACTTTGGAGTGCATTTTCTTTTAATAGTCTCAATGACCAGTGACTTATAGAAAGGGTTATTTTTTTTTTAAGGAAAAAATGTCAGATGTCGTAATAATTGGTTAAAAAATTAAACAAAGAAAAAACAAAATATCATTAAAAAGAACTGCCCCCCACTCCCATCCTTGACCCCAGCCAACCCTTTCCCCTAACCGACCACCCTAAGCCCAAAATCGTCCGACCGCCCCACCCCAACCCTTGAAACCACCCCTTTCCTTCCCTCACCCCCGAAACCTCTCCCCTTCCCCCACCTCGGAAAATGCTCCCTTTGTTTTCCTAACCTGTTAAACGACCCCATCCGTCCCTTCCCCCACCCCAAAAACAAGTGGGGGGGGGGTGGTTTCGAGGGTTAGGGAAGGGAGGGGGCTGTTTCCCGGGGTGGGGAAGGGAAATGGGGGGTTTCGAAGTGGGGGAAAGGTGATCGGGAGGTTTCGAGGAGGTGAGGAAGGGGAAGAAAGTTTTATGGTGGGGCTAGGTTGGTCCGGTTAAGGAAGGGGAGGGGCTAGGGTTTTTTTGATTTTTTTTTTTGTAAAATTTGGCCAATCACGGCTTGACACGTGCCAAGTGACTTGGTATAATACTGTTCGAAGAAAATGCACCTCAAAGTTGGGATTATTCTAGAATGATCGAAAGATGAGATCATTTAAAGAATATCAACCATGTTGGCATTATTAGGACCAGTTTTTCCTAATTTCTTTGATTAAAATAAAAGTAAAATTTGTATGTTACCACCCACCAAATACACACATCCACCTAAATTTTTTTTTTAAATTATCATCCATTAAATTAAATAAATATTTAAATCGTCACATTTTACCTATTTCTAGTCATATTTTCGATTGTGAGGCCCACATAACGGCTATTAACAGCTAGTTTGACCTTATTCAATTTTTTGCCCTCAATTTTGTTTTACAAAACTACTCTTCAAACTCCTCCACAATTTCGAAATCAATTACCTTCAAATTCCGAGAAATTTTGCAAGCTTTAAGTTGAAGAATTCACCCACACAAGTGCAGACACTAAAGTCACACTCAGGTAAATTAAAGCTCAATTCATTGTGAAATTAGTGTTTCTGAGAACAATTAAATTGGTGGGTTTTCTAAAATTAGGGTTCCTGGTACAACTAAATTGGGATGTTTTTATGAAATTAGGGTTTCTTGTACAATTAAATTATGGATTTTATGAAATTAGAGTTCCTGGTACAATTATTTAGATTTTTTTTTAAATTAAGGTTCCTAGTACAATTAAATTGGGGTTTCTTCATAATTTATGGTTCCTGGAAAAATTAATTTGGGGGTATTATGAAATTAGGGTTCTTCATATAATTTCAAAAGTGCTTACCTTTATCAGCTTTAATGTTCAATGCAATGTCAGCAAAGGTACCCACCTTTTGGTCCCCTCTCAACCACCAAAGATGACGACTTGTCCTTCCTCTTTTCCCTTTTCCAAAAATTATAGGGTTTGGTTTCATTAATGGTGGGGAGCTTGAACAATTGACAATGAATTAATGTTGGAAGATGAAGAAATTAAATGGAAAAGTAGAGTAAAGTAGGAATAGAATAGCAAGAGAGGGAAATTGAGAGAATAGAAGATAAAAAAGGAAGGAAATAAAAAGTGGGCCCCACAGCCGGAAAAAATGACCGAAAAGTGACAAAAGGTGGTGATTTAAACATTTATTTAATTTAATGGGTAGTAATTTAAAATAAATTTATATTTGGGTGGTAATTTCAAAATGTGTGTATTTATTTATTTCAAAATGTGTGTATTTCAAAATGTGTGTATTTAGAAGTGGTAAAATACAAAATTTCCTAAAGTAAATAAAATATTACTTTCTCTATTTCTAAATTTTTTTCCTTTTTCGATTGTAGATTTTAGCCAATGTACTTATTTGATTTTCAAATCTTTAATTACTGTTAGTAAAAATTATAATTGTAAAAGTTTGATATTGTTAATTTAGACGAATCAAAATGGACAATTCTTGAATTTTCCCCCTCCTATAGTGTGAATATTTTAAAATAGTTCCTTAAATTGTGAACAGTTGTAAGATTCTAAACAAGAACTTAAGTAGAATAGTGATGAAAAATTATATATTGATCCAATTTATAGTACTACCAACTGCTTTATATTCAGTTATTATGATCTGCCAAAAGAATACAGACAGAAAACTACCTTTACTATTCTAGCAAATGCCTTCTCTGATCTCACTAGTTTGACACACCAACACAAGTATTATTTACATTTGGTTCAGAATGTACAAAGTTCACTTGGATGTGTACTTTTTCATAGAACTTATAGAAATCAAGGTCCGCAGTGTAAATTTTCATTTGGTTCTTTTTGCTTACTCAGGAAGGGGGGGGGGGGGGGGGGGGGGGGGGGGGGGGGGGGGGGGGGGAAAGCAGTACAAAGCTATAGAAATGACCATGAGCAATCAGTCAAATTCAAGCACTACTTTTCCAGGAACAATCCTTTTTTCTTTGGCCTCATGGGCTTCTCTCACTTGTACTATTGGGAATGTCTTTTCGACAGGCACATTCAGCTTCCCATGTCCAGCCAACCTGCGGATCTCTTGTAAACCTTCAGAATCAACTATACTCTGAAAAAAAAAAAAAACCAAATTATTAGAAACCATATACTAATTCAGGAGCTTGCAATTATAAGTCATCTGCCAGTGAATTAAATTCCCGAGTCCTGACTTCAGACTAACAAGACCCAAAAACTTGAGCGCACAAGGCCTTAAATTGTTCTATAGTACCCCCCCTCTCCTCCCACTTTCGGCCTTACCCAACTGATACTTAGATATTCCATTATACTCCATATTATTTTAAAGATCTGAAGCTCAACACACAAAACAGATAAATGGAAAATGGCTCAAACTCTTACGCAGCTGAAGCTCAGAATACCCATAAACCTAACACGCCCACAAATACCTAGTAGAAAAGCCTTGCTTGGAAGTATTGTTCTTCTAAGAAATGGATATTATGACATATTCCATAACCACTCGCAAGTCCATTGCAAAACAAAAAAGGTTGTGATTGTTCACAAACAGAAACTCCAAAACATCACTAATGTTTACAGCTTTTAATCAACTAACAAGATTACAAATAAATACAAAAACAAGCAAGAAATTAACCATCCAATGCATCTAGCAAATGTGAGTTTTCACACTTACAATGTTGGAAAAGTTCATTGGAATCTCATAACTACTACAGAAATGTCATCGGTGCTATTCCTGTGCAGAGCTTCCTCGATCAAAGCCTTTGCAGCTTCTCGAGCATCTTTCACATTCTTAATGCAGTCCACTGCTTCTTGGTTGTTCATTACATACAAATCATTAGAAACATTAGTGTCAATCCAAAATATTATGAACCTAACCATTGTGTTCCCATCCCTGAAATAAAGAAGAAGAAAAGACGGCCTAGTTTTGTAAGGGCTGAAGAGGATAATATGAACTAGAATTAGAACTTGGGGACTAACATGCCATATTCCATCGCTAGCCAAGAGAATGAAGTCTGTATCTTCATCTATCATCTCAATTGTAATATGTGGCTCTGAGCTTAGATGCTCTTTCATGGTCTTGTCACCAAATGCTCTTGCCACTGCAAGTTGCCCATCAACACGTGCCACGTCCCCTGAAACAATCATACGGTTTATGTTAAACAGGACATAAGCATATAATAACACTATGATCTTACTGCTGTAGCAATTAGTCGTGTAATAGCTTAAACGAAGGGTAGAATACACATCACTCTAAGAGGAACTTTGTGATAGATCATATTCATAGTAACCATATAATGACGTACCGGGGAACTTGGTGACAAAACCACCCCTGTCCTCAATATCTTTCCTTTTGCTATCTGGTTCATGATCGACAGATAGCTGTTTTGCCTTTCCATTCCGGCTAATGACTGCCCTAGAGTCCCCAAGGTTCGCCACCACCAGCTTCTGACAATTGATAAGAATGGCAGTAACAGCAGTAGAACCGCCTTTTCCCAAGTCTGCAGATTTCTCCAAAATCTTACTATCAGTTATACGATATGCTTTCCTGACAGCATTCTCAGTCTCAGTCCAAAAATCAGGCTGTTTACGTCAAGTGGAAAGAATTGAAAGAAATATAGTCAATACCAAGTAGTAAGCGCTGAGCACAAACAATAAATTTATTTCCTTAATTACACAGCAGATCAATATGGTTCATTTAAGCATAACACTATTCTACCATAAATCAGAAAGCAGTAAAACCGCTACAGAAAACATCAGTATATGGATTATTATTGAGCCATACAAAGAAACAGTTAGTACCTCTTTCAATATGTTGTTGAACAAATGAGATCTCAAATAATCAGGAACATCTTGGCTCACATGACCATCAAATATAGCGAACAGACCGAGCTCATTATCTTCCACCTGCTTAATTCAGCGAAAACATAATCCTCCATAGGATGAGCTGATTTCCCCTTGGCTGTATGATAGCCATGTGTAACATTCTTTGATATCTTACTCTTCCCTTTCCCAGTCTCAGCAGAAGATTCAGTGGAACCTTGTCCAACCTTTTCCAGCAACAAAGACAAGTATTATATCAGGATCATATTTCATGATTTACACTAAATACTTCTTTCCATGAAACAGAACAGTCGTAAAATAAAGGTAACAAATATTTCAGAAGTTCCATAGTGTCTTGATGTCGTAAATAAAAGGTTACTGATTATATATTTTCTCTTGAAAAGTATCCACATTCCATTATCTCATGTAAAAGATTATGCAGCCAAAAATGTTATCGATAATTGACCAATTCTTTAGTAATTTAAGTTACACTTGAGTATCTTCCATAATGCAACATTCCTGAAAGATTGACCATGTTGAATAGACTAACTTATCTTGGAAATAGACAGGCCTTCTAAATTCCATTGTTACAATGACTAGTGAAAAGATCAGAAACAGAATCAACAGTGGGCAACTTGGGATAACATAAGATCAACGTTTAATTTATCCTCATAATAACCATCACTTTATAAGTTTATTAGAGAGTAACAGTAGGTTTGTGAAAATTAAACTTACTGCCTATGAAATTTGGGACAAGCACTGCCAAAAAGATGCGATCACACTATAAAACAGATTGAAAAAAATAAAATAAAATTGAAACGTTATAGGTTTGCTAGGCTGCTAGGGCTCCGATACCATGTCAAGTTTGGTGTAAAGGATTTTCCTCAACTTGTATTGCTTATCAACAGGGTATATATTACAACCTAGGAGGAGCCTAAAGCCCAATCCTTTTTCATCATAGCAACAATCATAGTGTTACCAGGATACGGTGGCCATTGTGTTACAAAATTATATTGTCATCTCTAAATTACGTGTACTACATGTAAATTGAATGGCATGAAGTTCAATAACCTAGGTCAATTGAAATATTTAACCAATTACCATCATTCACACAAAAGAAATAGGAATTTTGAACATTTAAGACCTCCAATAATAGGTATACAAATGAGAGAAATTAAACAAATACGGAAAATCAAATCAACTACAGAAAATCAAACCAACAACGGAAAATCAAATCGACTATCGAAAATCAAAACAACTATAGAAAATCAAAACAATCAAGAAAACAGATGATATCAAACCTCAATTGCATTGTGTTCCGGCAACCTAATTGGCAACAGTTGGATGCCCTTGATTAAAGATTTATTAACACCAATTTCACCCTCTTGATAATAAAGTGTTTTCCCATCCAATCCCCACTAGATTTCAATTCCCTTGCAACAACAACACAATTAGAATCAGATAGAATAATAGGATCATCAAATTTGCCTTTGTTCCTTTCAGAAGGTCCAAAATAACTTTCATCCTCTGTTTATGTTGATTAAACAGACTGAATTCCAAATCTCCTTCTTTTGATTTGACCATCAATTTCACGTTAAAACGATCCTTCTTCTCTTCCTTCTGGTAATCCTTGATTTCCTTTTTCAATTGAGCATATTGTTTAAACAATAACATTTTTCTCCGAATATCCGCCATTGATGAAGTGAATTTTGGTGGTAAACGGTGGTGGTGGTTGATTTTGGGGGTTGTATACGGGTGAAAGAGAAAGGTAGGTGAAAAGGGTGAAAAGAGAGAAAGGTAAACGTATACTTGTTAAACATCGCCCACGAATTACTACATAAAACTCACAAAATATACTTGGTTTGACACTTTTGCCCATTTGTGAAATATTACCAAAACCGAAAAATTATGACATCGAAAAATTAAAATACTCGGTTTGACACTTTTGGCCATTTGTGAAATCTTACCAAAAACGAAAAATTTTGACATCGAAAAATCTAATCGAAAAAGGCACTTGGTTTGACACTTTTATCCATTTGTGAAATCTTACCAAAAACGAAAAATTCTGACATCGAAAAATGTGGAGCCGTACTGGGTCCCCGCGGGAGACCGGAGCCCAGGGACGCCGAAGAGTCGTCGTCGTCGCAGTAAAACGAGGTAAAACATCGTCGGCGGCGTGAGCATGGACCACCACCGTCATGGTCGGGGCGTCTGGCCAGGACGTCGGTGCCATGGCGGTGGCGCATGGCTAGGACACCGGCACCGTGGGGGTGGTGCTTGGCCAAGACGCCAGAACCGTGGTGGTGGCTTCCAGGCTAGGCGCCACTCCCACGGTGCCGGCGTCTTGGCAAGGCGCCACTGCCGTGGTGGTGGTGGTCCAGCCAGGCGCCACTAATTTTTTTGATTTTTTTTTAATTTTTTTGTTTTTTTTGTTTATAAATTTGATAAATTGAAATTGTAAAAAAAAAATGTGTTTTTTGAAATTATGTTTTAAATATTTGTTAATAAATTTATTTTATAATTTTGTATGTGGAAATTGGATTTTTAATTTTTTTGTTTAATTTTTTTTTTTTATAAATTTGATTGGGCTAAACATTGGGATATTTGTACATGATGGTCCCTTCGAAGATGCTCAACAAGCGATTGATTGGGCTAAACAGATTGCAATTACTTCTGGTTTTTGCTTGGTAGTAACAAGTCATAAATCTCAACGGGATGGTAGAATGGATCGCATTTTGAGATACGACCGTTATCGCAAAAGAGAAGAAAGAGATTTCAGTACAGCCACTCGGTTTGATACAAAGCAGAAAGGTTGTGGGTGTGAGTTCAGAGTAAAGGTTCGGCAACTAGAGAGTCGTGAAGGTTGGGAAGTGAAGGGTTACTCCAAATGGGGGTATCACAACCATGAGATGATAGTATATGAAGTGGGTCATCGACAGTTGAGCGGCTTAAGTCCTGCTGCAAAACTGGTTGTCAAAGAAATGAGTGATGCTCAAGTGAAGCCTGCTAAAATATTAGCATCTGTGCTAGAGAAATTTCCTGAAGACCAGCCAAACCGAAGACACATCTACAACGTCAGACAACAACTGAGGTTTGAACGGTCAGAGGGAAGGAACCCTATACAACAGCTTCTACACCAGGCACAAGCGCGTGGTTACCTGTTCTGGTATGATTCTGATAAAGATACAGCGGAGGTGACTCATCTATTCCTTGTGCATCCTGATTGTGCTGATATGATCAAATCTTGGCCATATGTGATTTTGATTGATTCAACGTACAAGACAAACAAGTACAAGTTCCCACTGGTTGAGATGATTGGGATGAGTCCAACGAACTAGAACTTTCTGATTGGCCATGCAGTCATCAAGGATGAGACGGTTGCGAGTTATTATTGGGTCTTGGAGAAGCTGAGAAACTACATCGACCTTAATGTTCAGCCATCAGCCATCGTCAGTGATTGTGAGGGAGGTCTCTTTGCCCCCATAGTAGAGCTGTTTTCAGAATCGAAGCACTTATTATGCACATGGCACATCAACAACTGTGTGAAAGTGAAAACCTACAACCTTTTCAACAAGAATTTGGAAAGTGCAGAGAGATTGGTAAATGGTAAGTGGAGGAAGATCCTGCAAGCTACCATAGAGGCAGAGTACGATCGAGCCTTGGCTAACTTCAGGGATTCGTACCAATGGTGTCCGACACTGATAAACTATGTGATGCAACAGTGGGTACCTCACAGGGAAAAGTTTGTCAAATATTGGACAAACCAAGTACTTCATTTTGGAAACACTACAACATGCAGAGTTGAGAGTGCTCATAGAGCTACTAAGGACTGGACTGATTCTTCCACCGCCGCTTTGGATACACTGTTCGAGAGAATAAACAAGGCAATTGAAACTCAGAAGAACAACATCAGGAACTCTCTGGAGGACTCTAGGCGGCGACATGGTACGATGTATAACCATTTCATATTTAAGATTCTACATGGGCGTGTGTCACACTACTGCTTGGGGTTGATTCTGACCGAGCACAACAGGATGAGGGAGTTGGCGGATGAAGTTGATGTTCGGTGTGGATGTGCTATATCAGTAACTCATGGATTACCTTGCGCATGCACCATTCGCCGCGTAATTACCCAAGATAGGACGTCGTTACACGTTGATCAGGTTCATCCATTCTGGCGGACGCTCGTTATTGGTGAGCATGTAGATACGCAGACGGTCGACTGCGAATAGGAGGAGTTGGAGCAGTTTCGTTCGATGTATGACCGAGTGTCCTCCAGTCATCCTTCCATTATTCGTGATGCTACTCACGTACTGCATGACATGTTCAACACGTCCTGCTTAGATCACGAGGAACCTGAAGGGGTCGAGTGACCTAGAGGTCGCCAACGGCGGAACATGACTGCGTTTGAGTACATTCGTGGTCGTGGTCGTACATCGTCATCCAGTCGTAGCCAGTCTTCTTCGTCTATGAATATGCCCGGCACTGGTACAATAACTTACTTTAATTTACGTTTTATAATGGTTTTGAGTTTACTGCTGACTTGTTCACTGTGTTTAATGATATGTTGTAATACCCCGTATTTTTTAAAGGTATTTTCTAAATTAAAGAGTATTTTAGTCTCGTATTTTTGACGTATTATCTAAATTAATTATTTTCCTAAAGAGTATTTTAGTTTTGGAGCCAAAATGATATTTAAATTTTGGCGCCTAAATCATTATTTTACAAAACTAATTAAATTGGATGATCCAATAAATGAAACTATTTTATACTTATGTTATAAATAGTATTTTTGATTTATCAAAATTAAACAGCTAAACCGAAATTATATTAATTCGGTAGATTAATTAAATTGTATTTTCGGTTTTCATAGAATAAAAATCTAAATTGTTTTAATATCTTTCCAAATTAATTATTTTCATGAAATATATTTTTAAAGAATTAATTTTCTGATTTTATATAATAAAAATCTGATTTAATTAATTATTATTAGTCAAATTTTCGGCCACCCCAATTATTTAATAAAAATCTGATTTTATTCTTTCAAGTATTAATTTTCACAAAATAAATTTTATTGGATTATTAATTTTAGGAAAATAAATTATTTTACAAAATCCCTAAAACATAAGAGGACCGAAAATATTGAACAATATTTAGCTCAATATTTTCGGCCACTCATGAATTTTCTAAAGGATTTTTAATTTATTTTATTAAAAATAAAATCCTTTAAATTTCCTTATTTCTATTCTTAAGTCTAAAAATTATTTGATCCTATTCTATACTTGCACTCCAAGCTTAAAACCTACCAAACAAAATATCATGATCAAATAAAATCTAATATCCTTCCATACATTTAAAACCCTAATTTCTATTCTTTAAATTTCCATAAATTATACAACCCTAAATTGCTATAAACTCATCACCTAAACACCTATAAATACCCCCTCATACCTCTCATATTCTTCACACCAAAAACTCAATTTCCTTCTTTTCTTTTACTCTTCTTTTTCCTCAAACTTTTCCTATTTTCTCTTTTCCTCTTTTCTAAAAGAAAATCTACCCGTATATCTTTGGAGCCAATTTTCGGGCACTTCTTCTCAATTTTTGGATTTTTCTATTTCACAAAAAATTATTCCTCTTGAAAGGTACTTGAGGTTAGGCTCAAGAATCACCCAATTCGGTGTTATATCAAAGGATTTATGACCTCTGAAAGTTCTGCCTATCCTTTCCAACGCAAATTCAATTTCCTTTAATCCTATTCCTTTATTTTCTTCATGGTTAGTTTTCTAAAATATAATTACCTATTTCACAGTTATAATTTTATATTAAAGTATTATTTTTAAAAGAGTTTTATAGTCCATGCACATTAGATTTGGGTTTATGTCTAAAGATGTTGTGATAACCGTATGGTTATGTTAATTGCAAGGTGTATTCGTGATTGAACTTTGAAAGTGCGAAGTGTTGATTGATATTCGGAATTAAGGTACGTTATGTGGTTTGATACCTTCGAAAGTTGTCCATGAAATTGAATCTTATTATGTTCCTTATACAATTATGTTTCATCATGGTTTGAATTAATGATTTTTGGTTAATCAAAATAGACTTTGAATTATGATTAAAATTATTAAAAAGGATTGGATTAAAATTGATTTACAGGTTTCTTAATATTCAAGAATGATGGATTTTTTTAAAAGGTGCTTTTAAGTAAATCAATCGATATGGTTAAGAATCCCACTTAGGGAATGGATTAGAGAAGACTATGGACTTTGCATGACCTAGTCTTTCCTCAAGATTGGCCTTTGTTCATAAAGTAAACCACTTGGGGGGTGTGCACACTTAGTGAGGAAATGGTTTTAGAACGTAATCGATTGAGTTTTAAACTTGTCTTAAAAGCATTGAATTGGAAAAGCTCTTACATGAGTATGGCATTGGAATTCTTTGAATTAAACTTAAATGATTTAAATTATGTTTTACTTATCTTACACATAACCTACTTAGCATAATTGCTAATACGTGCTTTTGTTTTGGCTTTGCCCTGTTTACCATTTATGGTAAGCAGGTGAATGTTTCAGGTGGAAGTTGATTGATGCATACGGGAGTCCACGAGAATTTCACCTAGCTTAGGAAAAGTTGGAGTCGTTTTTGTGTCACAATTTATGAACAAGTTTATTTAAAGTTTTATTAATAAGAATAAAGAATTTCCGCTGCAAAAGTATTTTCAAAGTATGAGCCTTGCGTTATCACGCGGCGGTAATACGCCTAAGTCTATCTCTACGGTATTTATACGTATTTTCTACATATTCCGTAGAGGGAGATTTGAGGGTGTTACAAAGTGGTATCAGTTTGTCGGGTCTTAAAACAAGATTAAAAGTTGAAATAAATAAATTGAATGGGTAGACTTAAGTTGGGCATATAGCATAGAGTTTCGCATTTCTTTTCAAAAAAAAAAAAAAAAAAACTATTTTCTTCTTTGGAAAGATGATTGAGAAAAGGATGCTCGGGTTCTCATAATGAGGCCTATAATGGGTACGCCTCTCTGTCTAGGCAAGGCTCTCCCCGATGCTGTGGGTAACTTACCTGGGAGACGTGGGCTCGAACATCCTATATTATGAGTCAAGTACATTATTAATTTCAAAATAAAATGAATTGAAATTTTCTAAGTTTCAAAACTATGTGTGCATGTGAGTTAGTATAATATGAAATTTTAGAAGAAGTCCACGGACAGGACATTTTGGGTATATATATGGCCCATGCATGTTAAACTTATATGTTTGTGAACATGAAAGTTCTGAATAATTTGATATGTTCTCTATGTTGTTAGAATTTTAATTAGTTCAAGCTTTTTGAATCCTTTTATGCGACTCTCATTAATAAAAGTTGAATTATAATAGTATTTGAATTTTCAAGATTCATGTGAAGTTTTCATGAGAAACATAATTGTCCGAATTCTTAGTGCATGTTGAAGTTTTATGGAAATTTTATTCCAAGGTGGAAGATACATATTTGATTTATATCAAGTGGAAACTGGAAATAATTATTTTCATATGCAAAGCATGAAATTGTGCATATATGATTTACATGGTTTATATGACGGAATATATGAATTCCAAAATTATTGGTGGAGCAAAAATTATTTAATGAGTGTTCCTAATTTTGGAATCGGTATATAATTTCCTTATATGGAAATAGATGGGTTTATGTGAAATATTAAAATCGTATTTTGGAATGATGGTGTCTGTTGTGAATTTCAATAAGTTTTTGTATTGACTATCAATTTAAGTGTGAATTTTATAAGTTTGATATAATCTATTGATTAATTTCTTTAACTTTATATGGTATAATTAACTATGTGATATGTGGCATGTATTTGAATCATACGAAGTTACATGTGGTCAATATGGTTGGGTTTGTTATTTTGAGATGAGGATTTGAGGTTTACCATGGGATAATGAGAAGCTATTTTGGATTGTTATCATGAATATTTGGAGGATTTGTGTTATCCAAGCCTTTACTAATTTTTGGAATATGATTTATGTTGAGCATGGAAATATTATTTGTGGTAATAATGAGTTAAAGGTTCTACAAAAGTATTGGAGTAAGGTATGTATTTTGGGAGATATGAATTTTGATATTAGCATTAATTTATGATCGTTTATATCTAAAGGTGGAAAGTATTCATATTGCAAGAATGAGTATTGTGATGATTATTTAAAGAAAAATTGTTGATGATTGAATCCTTTGAAGAAACTTAATACAAAAGTTAGAGGATTTTGAGTCAATTGAAGTGAAAGGAAGTATAGAAATAATATTGAGATAGAGGAATTTGTTTAAATTGAAGTTATTTTGAAGAAATAATACCTTGTGAAGGAATTTATTAAAGTTAGTTAAGGAAATGATTGTTTGGATGATTACTTAAAGGATTTTACTCTAAGGGATTGATGATAAAATTGATATAGAGAAGTTATTAAAGATAGAAGAATCAATTGAGTTATTTAATGAATTGCTTTAGAGATAAGTTATGGATTATTACAACCAGATTGAGGAATTTGAAGTTATGAGAAAAGATTATCGAATTTTTTTTAAAGGCGAAGTATTATGTTATTTGAAGTAACCAAGAGGTAACGATTACGTTTTTAGGCTGTATTAACAGGACTCATGAAATTGTTGGGAAAATTGTAAATACTTTTGGAAGATACCCTGAGACAAGTTACTAATCTATGAGCGATAAGAAGGTCAAGGTGAGATATGTTCTTTTTATGCTTGTACTTATGACAATCTTTGCTATGAAGTTGAATATGTGATTATTGTAATTATAGAGTTTCTTTATGAAAAAGTAAGACTTTTAAAAAGTATTTTACAAATATGAATTTTCAAATATATTTTGAAAATAAAGTTTTGTATTCCTTGTTTTTTTTAAATAATGGTTTAGATTGAAAATTTTCATAAATCTTTTAATATATTTGATTAAATATTTCAGTTCATACCTTATAGTCTTTCAACGATTTCTCCTAATGAAAGTATTTTAAATTTTACGAATGACTCATAAAAATATTTGACGAGTTTTCTAACTACTTTTGTAAACAAATCAAAACCTAAGTTCTTTGGAATGTTTGAAACTTGCTCATTTTCCTTACTTTGATTGATGATCGCCGATAAAGTGTTAATATCGTTGATTTAATGAGTTAATGTGTTGGTCGAGTTACGGGGACGTAACTCCTTTTTAAGGGGGGGTAGAGTGCGATAGAGTTTCGCGCGCGTTTATTTTCAACCCTCTAGGTTAGCAGTAGGCTGTGTCTAGTTAGAATGTGCATGAAACTAATTAACTAAAATCTATTTTCAAAGAAGAAAATTTTTAATTTTTTTTTCCTCATTATTCTGCTTAGTTTCGGGGCGAAACTTCTTTTAAGGGGGGTAGACTGTAATACCCCGTATTTTTTAAAGGTATTTTCTAAATTAAAGAGTATTTTAGTCTCGTATTTTTGACGTATTATCTAAATTAATTATTTTCCTAAAGAGTATTTTAGTTTTGGAGCCAAAATGATATTTATATTTTGGCGCCTAAATCATTATTTTACAAAACTAATTAAATTGGATAATCCAATAAATGAAACTATTTTATATTTATGTTATAAATAGTATTTTTGATTTCTCAAAATTAAATAGCTAAACCGAAATTATATTAATTCGGTAGATTAATTAAATTGTATTTTCGGTTTTCATAGAATAAAAATCTAAATTGTTTTAATATCTTTCCAAATTAATTATTTTCATGAAATATATATTTGTAAGGAATTAATTTTCAGATTTTATATAATAAAAATCTGATTTAATTAATTATTATAAGTCAAATTTTCGGCCACCCCAATTATTTAATAAAAATCTGATTTAATTAATTATTATAAGTCAAATTGCCTCTAACCGAGATGTTTATCGTCATGTGTACCAAGACGGCTTGGATAGTGCTCTGCGGCGTATCCGGTGGGGAGGAGGACCTTGCGGTCTAAATCACTATTTCGACGCGCCATTAGATCTCTTTGCCGTTGCAAACATTTACAAGTGCGCAGTAATGCATTTCGGGCTGGGATTGCATAGTCGAGATTATTATCCTTGTACAACGGTTCTCCCTTGGTCTTCGCGTGAGACTGTCACTACATCGGTCACTACATCCCAGTAGATCTCTTTGCCGTTGCAAACATTTACAAGTGCGCAGTAATGCATTTCGGGCTGGGATTGCATAATCGAGCTTATTATCCTTGTACAACGGTTCTCCCTTGGTCTTCGCGTGAGACTGTCACTACATCGATCAGAGAGATAGCTATTGCATTTCTTGGGTCGTCATACAAACATTTCATCCGACTGGACCTGTCATCCGATTTTCCTGTCCCACCGATCATACCTCGGTGGTACGACATTCGCACAGCAAGCGTAGATGGTTGGGATGCGCTGTATCATGACCGAATCCATCAATGGAACACCCTAGCAGCTTTTTAGTTTTTCATTGGTACACTATTTCTATGTAACCTTATTTTTGCGTTGCTTATTATCCTCGTACTGTACTAAAACGATAATTTTAAATGTTAAAAACTAAAACTATTGTATTAAATTCTGCAAACTACAAAGATAATGTCCTATTTCACAAACTAATATGATAATGTAAATGTTCAACAAACAAAATGCCAAAAAAAAAACATCAGTAATCCCTCTTTGCCGCCGACTCCCAATGCGCGAGGGTCTGTTCCAACTCATCAACAACAGCTCTCCCTGCTGCACTCATGCTGTCCTTCTCCAGAGAGAGTTTTTGTACGCCTTGCATTATCTTTCCCATCCACCACACAAAAAAAAACATGAAATTGAATAACGGTATATAAAACTTTAAAAAAACGCAACTATAAATTTTTGTTCATGCATACCGCATCTACGGCAGTTGGCGGTGGCATATCATGATCATCGGCGTCGTCGCCATGATCGAGGTCTCTAATCAACCTCGGGTGCGAATACCGGTTGTACCATTCCATGTAGTGCTGGTCACACAGGAGGCACCCCAGTAGGCGGCCTCTGCAGCTCCGCAGTCCATAAGCGAGCAACCATTGGGAACTGCTCCTACGTGGCAATCATGCTATTCGGCCATTGGACGACGTACTCCTTCGACGATGCAGATCGGACCGCCTTACTCGGCCACGGCGGTGGAAGAGGGACGACTTGGACGAATCCAAGCTGGCGAAGACAGCGCTGGGGCATGTACGCCTCCACAATCTCACGATATTGTATGAGTCCCGTGTAGAGGGTCCTGGGTACCCTATTACTAAGGTTCTGGTCGAAAGGCATCCAGTTCACCTGAACAAAATTTTTCAAATTAGTAAGATTCATATAATAAATGCATTACAGTACAAATTTAGAAATAATTTATACATTTTACCTCTAAGGGGGACATCCTGTCAAGCGATAACCGTATCGATCAGAGGCCGTCAAAGGACTTCTTCTCCAACCGCGGACTCCACGCATAGGCACGGGGCATCCCATCACCAATAGGAACCGGGTCACGGTGTGGTCGAAATGCAGGAAAATACTCGTATATCCAGGTATGCAATAAAGTCAGACATCCAGTGATACCTGCCACGTCAGCTCGACTCGAAAATCCTAGTTGGCGATACAGATACGCCAACGTAGCCGACCCCCAAGAAAACTGACCAACACTGTCAGGCTCACACGCATCAACTATGTTGCGTGGCTTGAGCTTGTTTCCGCTCTTATCCGGAAACAAGGTACACATGAGGAGAAGAAAAACATAAGCAGCCAGATGTGCATCGTGCGTCCTACGTGCACCGGGGTGCAAACAACGCTGCAAGATGGATGCGATCTTCACACCGCCGTGGTCCCAAACACCAAGCGCCCCGGTGTACAGCGCAGCCCTGTCCACCGCCAACAGCTCCGCCATCAAATCTGCCTGATCCGCATCAGTCACAACAGAAAGGCATTTACCCTATGCGCGAATCCCAAGAATGGTCTCGACGTCATGCAACATGATCGTCATCTCACCGAATGGAAAGTGGAAAGAGTTCATATCCGGCTGCCATCGCTCAACGAAAGCCGTGATCAGCATCCAATCAATCTTATCGTGCATGGTGGCAGGAAGGTGATTCACCCCCAGTGCCCTGCAGTCGGTCGAACATCTCGCTCTCCACCGGCCAAGCCTCAGCCCATCTGCTCAAAATGCTACAAGTCTTTTCCCGGGTTTTGCATTTTAAAATGCCCATCACCAAAACCCTCTCCTGGTCCTCCAAGATACGGGTAGCTATGTGTCCTAGAAAGCTAGGAATCACACTCCCGTCTACAGCCCCCCCAGGCACCGCACCCTTAACCACCCAAGAATCATTAACGACCCTCGACCATTTTCTGCTTGCCCCAGACACGGTGGACGCAGATGATGTGCCAGATCTACTCACAAACCTACTATCCCTACCCTTACGCACATCTACCCTATGCGTCTCGTACATGTCATCTAGCCTCTGACTGAATGGACCGTAATCATCATATGGTCCACTCTCATCGTCCACATCCTCATATGCCTCCTCCTCCTCCTCCTCATCATCTTCATCCTCATCTCGATGGTGAACCCGTTCTCTACGACTTGAGGCCGAAATACCACGGGATCTAAGATGTCTGGGCCCCGAGCTCTCCATCGAGTAGTTTCCAGACCTAATAAGGTCTAGATTCTTCCCTGCACCATGAAGAAAATGCGACACCTTCAAAAAATTAAAAAATGTATACACATTAAAAAAATTATAAGAAAAATAACTACCAAAAACCAAATCAAATGAACTAAAAAAATACTAGCAAACTAACTTGAAAAAGAAATTAACAGAACACTTAAAATAAATTACAGAATAAAATATACACAAACAAAGAAAAAAAAACCAACACATACAAAATTTATATAAACATAAAAGAAAAATAAAAAAAAATAACCTAAACGAAAATATATCAACTAAACAGAAAAACATACTAACAAATTGCAATAACAAATATAAATTTTTTTTTGTACAAAACAAACATACAAAGAAATGTAAAGGAAGTATAAACGTAAAAAAAAATACAACAAAATTGAAAAAAACTTAAAAAATCATAAAACACAAACAAAATTTTAATTTTAAAAAAAATTTACTGAAAAAAACAAAAAACAAAAATATAAAAAAATTATAACTTAAAAAAAAAAACAAAATATAAAAAAAACTGATTTTCAAAAAAAAAAAAAAAAAAACCAAAAAAAATTACTTAAAAAAACAAAAAACAAAAAAAAAATTCCGATTTCAAAAAAAAAATAAAAAAAAACAAACAAACAAAAAAAAATAAAAATAAAACAGGGGCGCGTGGCTGGGACGCCATTCCGGTGGTGGCGGCGCCTGGCTAGGACGCTACACCGGTGGTGGCGGCGCTAGATCCAGACGCCATGGTTGTGGTTCTAGCGTCTGATTCTGGCGCCACCGCCACCGCCGTGGCGTCCTCCCATGCGCCCCGCCTTGCTACGACGGTTTTTTATTTATTTGTTTTTTAAATGGAAAAAAACCTACCTTTCCACCTTTCCACCTCCTTCCCTTCGCCGCCGCCGCCGCTAATTCCTTGCCTTGCCGCCTCAACATTGCCGGATTTTGAATTTTTTTTTTTAAAAATACGTAGAATGAAAGTGGCACAGATTTTTTTTTTGGGTGATGAGAGAGTGTTTCTTTTTTTTTTGGTCAAGGGAAATATTGTCAATTCAATGGAAATTTGTGGGCTTTAGTTGGTAATTTGTAGGCGATGTTTAGCAATCCACTAAAACATGGATTTTTTTATCCTAACAAACCAAATCAAGTCGGGTCAAACTTAATTATATTCGAGTCAAAGGTGGGTCTAGGTATGATCAGGTACAACCGTATAAATCGAATTTGGGTCAAGTTAAATTCAGGCCGAGCTATATCGAGTTCTTGTGAGCTCGAAGTTGGATTTAATTAGGTTTTTTTGGGTCAAAATGGATTTAATGGACTTTGGAATCTGGTCATTTCGGATTCAGTTAGATCTGAATTCAAATCAATTCAGTTTCTATTAGATCTCAGTTTGAATCAATCATATGTAATTTTAAACTCATTATTGAACTATTTTCTAAACAAGTATATAAATTATCTTTCACTCCTATCAACCTAGAGGTGATCAAAGTTAGCTCGGCCAGATTTTGGGCAGAATTTTTCTATTTTTGGGCGGGTTTGGGAATGCGTTTTTATGCATATTTAGTTGATTTTTTAGGCCCGGCCCGAGCATTTTGGACGGGTTTGGGCACAATAACTCCGGCCCGGCCCGCCTAATGATCACCTCTATATCAACCCTATTTAACAACTGTTTTAGAATTTCTCTCTTCTACTAACAATTATATATAACTATAATTTATATTTAAAATCTCTTTGGTCTCCACTATAGTCAATAAGTGAATTAACTAATAAGTTTTGGGTCGAGTTTAACGGGGTCGTGGGGTAGTTTTGGATCGGGTTGAATAAAGGTCGGGTAAAATGAGGTATTTCTCATGTATAAATGGTTTCGGGTATATTTCGTTTCGGGTTAAATTGAATTCAAGTCTTGAGTTATCAGGTTTTATTGGTTTCGGATAAACAATGATTCGATACCAAGTTGGGTTTGGATCATAAATTACCGGGTAAAATCGATTTTGAGTTAAGTTCGGGTTGATTCCAAATCGGATTTGGATGAATTTTTTTTCGGTTCAACCAGTTCGAAAACAGTTCGATTTCAGGAAAACCTTTTGTATCGGGTAAGTTTTTGACACCCCTACTTAATACGGGTTAAAGTTGTAAAGGCTAGATGTGTCAAAACCGAACCAAATTGAACAAAACCATCCGTTTTGAACTGCAACCGATCTGATTTGATCCGAGAAACTCAATACCCACACTCGATATGTAACCGAACTGAACTCAATTCGAATTCGAATTTGACCCGATTTGAACTTAACCCGACTTGAACTCAACCCGAAACTGATTTGACCAGAATTGAACTCAAATCGAACCGGTTTGACCCGACCTGAACTCAATCCAACCGAAATTGACCCGACAAACACCCGATTCTATTCGATTTGTATTTAATCCCAACTTATATTAACCCAACCTGATTTTAACACGACCCGGTTTTGACTTGACATGATTTAAAATTAACCATAATTTTAAACCTAACCTAGTATTTACCTTTTTTTTTTTTTTTTTACTTAAACCTATATTAATGACACGATATGAAAAATGACGCATGAATAACATGATATCGACTTGATAACAAGATAAAAAAAAAACTCAATAATTACTCTAGCTTTAAAAATGTACTTATTTGAATATTAAATTTGGCCAACTCAACCAAAACTCAGCCAAACACGAAAAGTATCTTAATCAAAATTGACCAAATACTAAATCAGCTTTAGTAAACAAACCAAACTTAATAGGACCGAAATCAATCGAATTGAAACCAACTCGAACAAAGTCGTCTAACCCGAGATTAACCCTATCAAACCTGTTTTGAATTCGATCCGATTTTATCCGAACCGAATATGAACCGATCTGAAGTTGACCTGATCCAAACCCGATCTGGACTCGACAGATCTTGACCCGAATTTGACTAGACCCGGAAGTGACCCCATCTGACCCGGGTTAAAAGGGTAATTTTGAACCGAATATATCCGACTTGAATAAACCGAACTGAATAGACCCAACCCAAACTCCATCCGGTTACCTGAATTCGATACCTCTAATAAAGACAGGGCCGTAGCTGACCCAGGTCAACCGGGGCCCATGGATTTAGAGGGCCCAATTTCTCTTACTCCCTCCGTGTTTTAATAAGTGTTACACTTACCAAATTCGGCCGTATTTTTTTTTTGCCCAAAAAACTACATTTAAATATGATATCTATCTTCTCTCATTGTCCCCACCTAAACATTTAAATATGATAGAGGTGATCAACTTATATTTAAATATGAAACATTTAATTATATTTTTCCTCTCACAATTACTTCTCAATAGTGGTGATCAACTTTGGCCCAGCCCGATCCGGTCTGAAAATAGGGCGGGTTTGAGCAAGCCTAAAAAATGCATTTTTAGTTAAAAATCCAAACCCGGCTAGAAAAGCCCGAAAAGCCCATTTTAGCCCGAAAAACTAGTTGTTATTACCTACACCCCATTGTAGGTAGTAATATCTACACGCCAACAATACTATACCTTCCCTACAAGTAATTGACATCAAGATTGTAAGGTTTCTTGCATAAATTCAAGAAAGCCTAATGCTACCAAATAATGACGATCATTGATACTTACAACAGTGTGTAACCCTGGCTCTACAGACTCAAACAAGAAGCTGGGTGCTTCATGATCATTTTCGTTTACTAGACATCGATATGCAACTATGCAAGCACGGGTGTCAACTGATCAGAGAAAATGCACTGCGATAATGGAACCAAGTTTCCTCTTCTAGACTTTTCCACAAACTTAGCAGACTGGTCCACTATATTCATGACATTAATATATCAGCAAAGCTTGAGTAACATGCTTGTAAACAAGAAATTAAAAACTCAGTATGACAAATTAAACTAGTTTGGCTATTTAAAAGGTGATACAGTGTTACCCTGTGAAGGAGAGGAAAGAACTGAAAACACTACAAACTGTGTAGAATGAACAGACGGATTGACAGCATTGAGCTGCAAGACTGAAAAGACGACGACAGATTTCGACGACGGCAAGTAGACGGCACAAGAGGCTGAGTAATTGCAACAGCCATTTTCAAAGATGATCAGCTGAATTTCATTAAAGGGCAGCTCACTAGGATATTCCCAACTTCTGCACAAGAATTTTAGTCCCAATTGTCTTGTCACTCATCTGTTAAAAGATGTTGCTTCCATGAGCTTTAAATGCTGAAGCATGGACTTGTTTACTGAGTAGTTCTGGACTTAAATTTCATGTGGTTATTTGTTGGCATTAAACACCTCTGTTTTCACATATTTTTATCTTACAAAATGCAGTAATTTTTCCTTTTTACTGGCATAAAAAGCCTCCACGAACCATTGGTCAAACAACAGCTTGTCAACTTCTATTTAATTGCGGAGTAATTCACAAGGTAGGCGTGCCCTAGAGAACAATTTTATTTTTGGTACAAAAGAAAGCAAGCAATAGAATTAAATGTTCAAGCAAAGCATGAACAGATGACATTGGAGTATATAACCCCGTGAGTTACACAATAAAGAAATAGGATCAATACTCAATAATCTTGAGATACAGAGTACAATATTCGATAATTACATCTTATCCACAAAAGTGAAGCATCCTATGTAAATGCATGTCTTCCACAAGAAAGAGGATGGAGTATCCAGACAAAGAAAGAAGAGTAAATATGCGGCAATATCGGCAAGGCAATTGGCAACCTTATCAAGGTTCTGAAACAACTCTGGAAGATGAGCGTTAGTGAGCTTGGTCCTCTTGCTAATTTCGTGCTTCTTCTTCTTAGGTTTATTTTTGGAGGAAACGCCTTGAATCTGTGCTGCAGCCCTTCTCTGGGCAGTGTTCGTAAGAGGCTTGATTCCAGTTTTCTGAAGTTCTTTCTCAACATCAAGAAAATCGCGAGGCAATTCAATGCTCCGGAAGAATTGTTTCAGATCATCATCTACCTTAAAAGAAACTCGGGGATCATCTGGATATACTATATCTTCCTGTGAATCAAAGTTTGAGAGCAGCCAAACTTTTCGATCGGCCTTCAAGGCCTATGAAGAAAATACACTATCAGCCAGGTTTTCCAGCAGTAAAATAAGGTTCAAAATTTTGAAATCAATGACAGACTAACAGTAAAACAAGGTTGAAATTCTATTTTTTTAACCAATAAATGTGATCCATCTTTTGCAATCCATTAAGCTAAGAATCACTATTGACTGAATTCCACCATGAACAGCTTCAACAAACTGAATAATATTTTGCATTAATGGAGAAAGAACTTGGGAAAAGCAGAAAATCAACAGGAACTAAGGAGGATGCTTTCAAAATTTAAAGGAAAATGATTCAAAGCAAAACTACCAAAATGCTAACTTTAGTTGACATAACACATGAGAGATGACCAGTAAAAATAACAGGAAAGTGGTTCATTACCCCCTGAACCTGGTATATTGCCACCTTAAGTTAATTCAAGTGCAACATAACCTCGTTGAAGTATAAAGGTACCCAATTGCCCCCTTAACTTATTCACTAATGCAAATTAGTCCTAACAAAACTTTCTATTAATTAGTATTTCATAAGGCATGAGATAACCAAATGTAATAGGGTTCCTACAGCTTGGGCTTACATGTAGAGCGATGAGATACTCAAAATTATCCACTGCCTCTGGAAAAGTTATTTCCAAGAGCAGGGCAATGAGGAGTCGAATTACGCAAAGGCTCATATGAGTTTGTTGTGTCTAGGGATGAACCATGGATGTACCTTATCAGATTTGAGGCTGAGGCAAAAGGGTCCAAGTACTATATAGAAGCAATAAATCTCACTCACCATAACAATAAAAGATTAAAAGTTCCCAAAATGATTTGGGTTCAGCTAATATGGATCTTCAAAAGGTACCATCCGCAAAAAACGGAGCAAAGAAAGATAAGTGATAAAATGAAAGTCGGCGAAACCGATAAAAAATATAGTGATTTAAAAAAAAAAAAAAAAAAAAAGAGAGAGAGAGAGAGAGAAAGCGGTGCAAAGTGAAAACCCAACAAGAGGACATAAAATATTAAATTTGACAAAGTTTTATAAAAAGGCTAAGGAGAGATTAAGAGAGGAAAAACATGCAAGTAAAATCACTAGAAAAAAGTCGAAAACCATAACAAAGGAAAAATATATACTTCGTATATAATTTGCAAAACACAATGAGTTCAGTTGCAAGGAGTATATATACATATATAAAGTCATGACATGTCCTCGGTGTACTTTCTCTAAAACACTCCACCCTATCCAACACCATATTTTCCTCAACCCCCGAAAGACTCATATCACTTTCGTCACCCTCCAAGTTTTCTTAATCTTCCACTTAACACTTACGAAAATAAAACAAAAACTGCAGTAAAAATAAATCAGATAACCCACCATTTACCGACTACGTCATCTTTTGACACTTCTTTTCTTCCACACCATTTTCTGCAATTTCCAGAACCTCTACCCCAAAATGCCAATTTTTTCATATTTATTCTCCTCTCTACAAACTCACCTCCCTCATTCCCAAACTGTAACCACCACCCTAATTTCCAACTACCGATTACATGCCCGCCCCAACCACCACCACCTGAATCATGTCCTTAGCTGTGTGGAGTTAACATCATACAAATCCAACGATCAGCAATCAACTAGCCAACTCCTCACAAAAAAACTAGTCTCCCTGACTTTTTCCACACCATCATCATCAATTAGTAATCATCTCCAATTACTGTCCACTTCCTCAGCATCAAGAACATCTTTCCAAGATTCTCCATACTCCAAAATCTTCTCGCAATATTGGGGAACTTTTTGGATTGATGGGAGATTATAGGGAAAAGAAGGTTAAGCAGGAAGTGGAATTCGTTACCTCAATCAACCAGCACAGAGTTATAATTTCATTCCTTTTACAAGTTCCTTGGCAGCACTCTTCATTATTTAATTTTATCAACTCCCTTTTCTTATGAAAGAAAAGAAATTACAATGGTAAAAGTACATATATGAAGCCTAATACCAACAAATGAGAAATAATTAAAATATATACATAATAAGACTAGTAACTGTCTACCTAGTGAAAAATTACAAGTGCCAATTTTGGGTGGATTTATTGCCATAAATCATGTAGAAACCATGCCATGCATCATATATAATATAGGGTAATTGACCTCAATTAAATGAGAATAAGGGAGTTTATTTTCCCTGTGAACCGACTTTGAGAAAAATTGCCAACGAGTAAACGTCAGATATTATGGTAGCAAATCCACTCTTCACCATTAAATCGTTGATAAAGATAAACTATATGCGTATGTCACAGAGAGGACATATATATATATATATAAGAATCCACTGGCAAATTGAAACTACTATTCCAATGATGCTGAAGAAAGGCTAGGAAGGAAAGGTTGAGAAGAAAAATTAGTTACCTGCAAGTCCTCCATCACATTTATATAAGAATCCTTTAAGTCAATGATTGGCATGCCTTCCGGATATCTCCGTATTAAGACAAGCAATTGGTCCTTGTTCTTAACTTCATGCTTTGACTGTAAGGATAAGGGAACTCAAACAATTTAATTGGTAGGAGAATAAATGGTTTCACTATCAAACCCGATGAGCTGATAAATAAAAATCAACCACTGAGGCCTACCTTGTAAGAGAAACACTGCCCATCATAGCTCACTTTTGGGTTGTTCTTCAAACTTTCAAACACAGTTTTGTTTGCATAAACATCAACATGGCATACTTGATTGATTTGCTCAGGAGTTAAGGCTTCCCTCCGCTGCAACCAACCCAAAGACATTAAGCAGAATATCCAGCCAACATGTAATGCAAGATTATTTCACTACTTATGTTCTTGTCTTTGCTTAAACACATTCAAGGTTAACAAAATACTATCATCTATTAGTTAATAACCTGACAGGTACAAGTGTAACACAACAGCTTGCATACCCAGCGTACCTCTAGAAGCAGATCAATGACACGCTTTATTTGAGCTCCAGCAGGAGCCTTCCTTATGCTATTAATGATCTGAAGCCTCTCGGTATCATTTGAAAATTTGACAGGAGGCCTTGCATTTATAGATGGTGAGGCAGTTGGCAAAGTTGATTTCTGTACATTAGAGTTATGCTTTGGTGGATTGGAGGACTTGGTTGAAGCTTGTTTTTCAGAAGCAATACTCGAAAGAGTTGACTGACACTTCTCTTGCTGTTTCCGAAACCTTGCTAAATTTTCTTGGAGTGACATCTATCACAACAATGGCATGAAGGAAAACCAAACAAACGTAGTGATCAATGAAAAAGATCAAAAGCATAGCAAACAAGAACACTGACAAATCCATCCGAACATAGAAGGGCCGCAGTTTGATCCTCCAATGTATCAAAAACTAATAATACTCGCATACATATGGTTATGCATTGATTTACATATGCTAACTATTAGCTAACAAGCACATAATCTGATAACAAAACCTTGTTTCCTACAGCAAAAAGGAGAATACTATACAAATTCATCACTTTTTTCATGTAACAACTGACAAACTTTTAATGGGACAAACGGGAGGGGAATTAAAACCGGAAAAAGTTTCGAATTTTATTTGTATAATTAGTTTCCACTATACACATGATTTGTAATTCATCTTATTGGGTACAATTAAAGGAAGTAATAGCCCTATACTTTCCCATCAAGAGGGCAAATTTCATTGTTCCCAGGCCCGTCTCTGATTTCATAGTTGAATCCTAACATTAAAGTGTTGTGCAATACATTAGCAACCAAATTTGATTCAATTATCTCATAATTTTAGGGATATTTGATTCAATTATCTCATAATTTTAGGGATATTTGATGTGATGATAACAAATACAAACAACTTACGTCAGAAGCTGCTTCAATGGGGGATACAAGAACGGCAATTGCGCTTCAATAGAGCAATTCAATGGGTTCAATGGAGCAATTCAATGGGTTGGACGCCTTGGATACTTATTACGGATATTTAAGGGTTTAGAGTAAACCTGTTTTAAAAAGTACGGAGTATTAGTTTATCTTTACAATTTCGTTTCTCAAATACTATCTTCACACACCAAATCTTTAATAATTTGTTTGTTGTTATGAAATATTGTCTGGATATCCATTATCATCCTTTTATCATCTTGAAATATTCTAGATTTAGGGTTTATTATTATCTAAACAAACCCTTGTTATATTATATGTATATATATCCCCCACTCTATGGAATAAGACAGACTGATTTATTCTCTCCCCAATTTCTCTCATATCTCTCTTTATTTTCTCTTCCATATTTAACACGTTATCAACACCATTGTCTAACCATCGGAAAATTTACGAGATCAATCTTTGGAGACGTGATTAATTGCTACTGCTTGAAAAGTGAAGAAATAAGATAATTAATCAATTATTACCAGGGTTAGATATCAATCCTCACCGAGAGTAAATATGGGGGTGTAACCATGTAAGTCCTTAATTTGCTTGTTGATATGCCAATTTGCTGTTGACAAACCATGACTGATGCATAATTTATTGTTTTATTAAATTGACTAAATAGCTTGTTGTACATATAATTTCATGATTATTATACTTGAGTATTTCTATTGTATTAATTGATTCTTATTCTCAACATATTGAGATTAATTATATTGATTATATATGACTAGAGTAGTTAATTCTCATATATTTTGATTTAACCTCTATTAAGGAAATTAGTATACTGTTGTTAATGATTAATGGTTATCATTGATACTCTTTTATAATAAACCACTATATAAGCTTTATTAGATGATGGTTGATACATTGTACAAGGATTTAATGACTCTGTTTTTTTTTTTTTTTTTTACTTCGAAAACGTAAGTAGTTAAATCTCATATATTTTGATTTAACCTCTATTAAGCCTCTTGTTTATTAGAGATAAGAATTGCTAAAGTCAACCGTACTTTATATTTAGCTTGTTATGCAAAAATATTATAGAATTATATTGTTAAGATTAAGTAAAGGCTTCTTTTTATGTGAGGCAATACTCCTAAACATTAGTTCAACCCAAAGCCCAAGATAATGACTAGGAAATCAATTCTAATTTGCATCCTTAATATTGACCAACTATCTATTATTACTATGTATTGATTTATGATAATGATGCGGGAGCATTCAAGGTTTCCTTTCTTGGTCCGTTTCTTTAATGTTTCTTAAATTAGATTTTGGCTTACAAGTTTTTACCTTTCACTTGAAAGGGTTTTTCTTGTTTTAAGCGTTAGGATTTCTATTTTGATTAGGAATTATTTTGGTCTAGTAAGTTCCTATTTGAATTAGGACTTGTCTTTAGCAAAAGAGAGTTCCTATTTGAATTAGGACTTGTTTTTAGCAAAGTAAGTTCCTAAGTGGATTAGGACTTGACTTTGGTTTTTAGGCATGTCTAGGAGTTTTAGGAGGATTGAATAACCTAATCTAAGTTGAATTAAACTTAGTTAGTTTAGTCATATCCGAATTAGGAACTTGGGGATCAAGTTTCGGTTTTCTTAGGTTTTCTAGGTCAAAAGGGATTCTAATTCAATTAGGATTAGTCTTCTAATTTGATTAGGTTTAGGATTAGTTTTGAGTCTATAAATAAAGGTTGTAAACTTCGAATTATACAAGTTTGTTTTGTTGATTAAAGCTTTATTGCTTGTTAATTTGGAACGTTTCTTTCCAAGTTTTCTTTGTATTTGACGAGTGAAGTTAAGCATAAAAACCCTTAGATTAGGCGAGTGAAAGCTGATTTAAGAGAGGTTAGATTAATTAGTGAGTGAAGCTAATTAAAACTATCCTCAAAAAAACCCCTAAATCACGAGATTAAGGTGAGTGAAGGCTTGAAATCAGATTTAGAACCCTTAGGCGAAAACAAACGAGTGAAGCTTGTTTAAACCTAAGACCAAACGAATCAAGAAACGCATCAGATAAACATAAAGCTAATTGCTCAACTAGTCAAGTGGTTAGACTTCCTATTTTCTTAGTTTGTTGGGTAGCTACATATAGATAGATATAACTTGTATATATCTCTAATATCTAGCACTGACTTTGTAAATCATCAGAGTTTGTTATTCTTCCTTAGGTTTCGTTATACTCTTATAAGCCTAGCTATTTAAGGCCACATACTTATTAATAGAATAATTCAATTATACTCTTATACTATGTTCATCTACAATTTTAATTGCTAATCTTTATTGGTTTTATTAAGGAATTAAATTGCATGATACCTAATACTAGTCATACGCGTATCTGTATTATTGTATTTATGACTCTAATTCCATGATATTTGTACATCGATGAAAAATGGGAAAACTAGTAATTTTGAGAATAACTAATGGCTACATCAAGATTAATTATGTTGTATTTATGTAAGCATGTATGTATGCATATGAAGTTCTATAGCAATTTTGGCCAACCTTAACATCATATATATATGAAACGGTCTTGGAATACATTGTATTGGGTTATTTTTATTATTGCAAAATACAACTATGTTAGTATATATATATGTATGTACAAATACATATATATATACATAAACATATATAATGTGTCTTGTGTCCATGCAATTGTTTGTTATGTAATGTGTATTTGTGAACTAGGATCAATTTAGTCTGTGGCAATACTATATAAGAAGTTGACAATGCATGGCTCAGTTTTATATATAGTCCAGTGATCTTATTAATTGATTAATGCATGCCTTCAATTTGACCCTTCTAATTTTGCTTATATGACTCGCATTAAACTAAAGCAAACAGACGAAAAATGTCAATAATTATGTTTAATTGTGTATTACTAATCTTGTTATGAGTTTTTAATTTTTGCAAGCCTTCCTTCTGTACATGTAACTAACCCTTATTTTTTATTGAATAAGTAACAAATTTTTCAAGATGCCGTAATGATTTATGATAGAAAAAGAGTATGCTATCTCTTTGATAGATCTTTTGTTATGTATTGTTTATATGTTTGGTTTTATCTCTGATGATCAATATCTAAGTGCTCATATAGTCCTTTGTGATGGCTCTTTCTCATTAGTTCGATATTATATATGATATTAAACTATAGAGTTGCATAACTAGACCTAAATGCATAAGGAAAGCTATCATACAAATATGTATATATTTTATCACACCCTAGTAATGTAACAGGGGAAGGAAAAGAGCATGTGAGGCATATGATTGGCTTGTATAAACTATCACAAAGTAATAAAAATATAGGTTAAAATGGTTGATTAATTCAAACCTAAATATACTCATTCAATTCCCTGAAGTGAATGTGAGATTGATTGATGGTAAGGATACAATTATCTAAGCATGTTATTGCTAAAAGGAACACGTTACTTGATACATGACATTGCCAATAGAATTTATGGCTTAAAAGGTGTAGAGATTTTAAAAGTTGTTGGATTGATTCCATACCCCCATATGCAAGTATTAGGGGAAGATAGTAATTATTTCATTATTTTATGTAATCCTTGCACATAAATAATAAAAAATATATTGATGGTCAGTTTGGTACACACATTAACTTAAATATTAACGTTTTATTTAATAAAAGTGGCCACATGTTAATTAATATATTTCAAAATGATACCATCCTGAAGATGGATATGAATAGATGTCATTAGCTATATACCAAATGTAAATGCTCTAATTAAAACTAATGTCCCAGAAGGACAACAAACATCAATTTCTAATGAACCTAAAGCATGCTGAAGCGTGGTATTTCAATAGGTTCCAAAATAAAATATACGAATCTTGAATCAGGAAAAGAGCAATTATGACAATAGCAAATTTGAGGAAGTAATGCATTTTGATAGATCTTTATAAGAGATTATATTTAGTAAAATGGATATGTACCATGATTATATAGAGTACTCTAGAAGAGTATAGAATTATCCAACAAGCTTAACATGTATCAAGATTATAGTCAAAGCTCCAGCAGAGTATAAAATCTTGGATCAAGTATTAGTTGATTGTCTTGCTAATTATATAAAGAAACACATGTTGGTGTTCTAATATCACATCATATTATGTCTCATAAATTGATCACCAGTGTTGGAAAACTAACCACGATATAAATTTAGATAAACGATTGGATGTGATGATTAAATTAGGCCATCCGGGTTCAATAAATACCCGTTATGGAAACCTGAAGTTTCATTTGATAATGTGCTGACACTCTCTCAATGTTAGATATATGAAATGAATTGAATGACAAGACATAACATTGAGATTGAACTATATTTGGATTGTGATTTTTAATGATTTGTGTTGAAGAAAATTTCAAGAGATAATATATTTTTTTTGAATAAATTTTCATACGAAAGAGTAATAGGTGACTAAAATTTCACCAGAATAACTTATATGTTGTCACATGCCGGTGACCAGAAGCTCACCAAATACAAGTTGTATGTGGAAATTCTGAATATCTAATTAGTATCATACTATCAAGGTTTCTAGTGATCTAGAAGATCATCACCTAGTAGAATTACAATCAAGTTTATATTTGTATAACAATATTATTGATTGGGGTTATTGTATGCGAGCACATAAGAAATAGAAAAAGAAGGAAATTCAACTGCACAACATATGTCTCCCCATTGATATTGAATTATTGATCTCCTGAAGAGAACAAATTATGAAAAATTTAATAATAAATACATATGCGTTATGCAATGTATAGCTAATGAAGAAATGATTTTTCTTTAAAATTGCTCTCTATAAGAGATAAAAGCCTATTTAATATAATTCTCTTGAGAGATAAATTTTCTTGATTATGATCCTCCCATGAAATGAATTTTATTGCAGATTTGTATACTAAGTTGGTATAGAATTAGACGCCCCCTATAAATAAGATATTTTACCAACTTAGGGGGAGAAGAATTAGCAAAAGTTGGAAAAATCGGAAAATATATAATTGATGATCCTTATAAAGGTAGTTTGAAAAGTTATATGCCAACTTTTGTCGTATATTATCAAGATGTGTTGCACATTTATGATTTGATTTGTATTTAGTTATGACTCATGTTACATAGCATTGAAGATACTTTTTGGTCATATTATGTGTACACATTGAGATAAAATCTTGCCAATTATACTTGAATCACTACACCTAAAGTGTAGGTTGTATGTTCGGTTCCAAAATAAAGATATCTCTAATGGATATGATATATGGAAAGATAGTGCAGTTAACACTAATAGCGTAATAGTATATAAATACCATATTGTATGAAATACCCTAAAAGTGGTATAAATATCTGAATTATTACAATAGATGGCCTATGATGTAAGGAAGTTATGATGGTACCAATAAGAAATGTATTTAGATATCATAGTAAAATAGCATGCGAAATGTACGTTAAAAGAATATTATGATACCGGTACACAAGGGAACCGATAAATAATATGCATATGCATGATAGAATGGACTAGTGAATAAGGGATCTGAAATATATATGTCCATTTTGATGTCGACATAATGATAATGATCAAAAGTTTATCATGGACCAGAAGTCCAATGAAATATGGATTTTTAAATCTACACTGTACAATGTCTTGCTTTATTTTGAGTCTTATGTCCATGTACATGTGTGAGTCATAAGTTAATGGATTATTCATTATTGCATATGTCATAAGTAGTTAGATGCATTACTCATTGTATATTTTGTTTAATATGTTATCATGTTTTCTATATCTCATATTGCATGCATTAGTTTCTATACAATAATTGTGGTGTATGTGAATGTTCATTTAAAGTATAGTAAGACATATTTACAACTTTGATGGAAAATTAGAAAGACATATTTATATTCCAACGGGCTTATAATTATGATGAAATTATATATGAAGTTGATCTAATATTATTTATGAATCATGTAAGAAAAGTTCCCGAAGAACTTATATTTAACGTATTTATAGCCCTACAAATTTTATATCTTCAATATTGCAATTATTATCAAACTCTTGAAAAGTCTGTGTGACTACGTCATTGACATCTCAACCTAAGTTTGAGCATATGAAAGTTAGTGAGATTTGCCTTTTGTATTTGCAAGAGAGCTATCGTGTCAATTATGAAACGTCTAAAGAATATTGATGGAATACTTATGCGTGAGAATGTTTTCTTATGGTCCAGAAGAACCATGATTAGCGTATTTAATTACATGTGTTATATTATAATTCAGATGAGATTGAAGAACGGTAATAATAATATCAAGTTTTGTCATCAAATCATTATTAATAAATGTTTGATCAAATAATGATCATCGATTTCTATTATTCACGACCTCCAGAAGAAGGCCTAACCGCATAAGTTTAACTTTTAAGTAACTTTATTCAAACAGAGGTTTGGAATGATGTAGAGATAAATATATGTATGGTGAAATGAAGACACTTCACATGTTCACTTGAAGACTTGAAGATGCAATTTCAGTTTAGGAGGATCGAAGACCAACAAATGATATTTTACTACATATTAGAAGATATCCAACTATATTGGATTCATTGTTGCGGCACTAGAAGATCTCAAGTTATGTATTCATCAAGGGGAGAAAATACGCGCTGCACTCTTTTTCCCTTGACCATGGTTTTATCCTACATTGGGTTTTCCTGGTAAGGTTTTTAATGAGGCAGCATCTCGAGCGAATTAAGAAGAATGTTGTACTCTTTTTCTTTCATTAGGTTTTTATCTCACAGGGTTTTTCCAAATAAGGTTTTAACGAGGCACACTCTTCGATAATGGACATCCAAGGGGGAGTGTTATGAAATATTGTGTGGATATCCATTATCCTCCTTTTATCATTTCGGAATATTCTAGATCTAGGGTTTATTATTATCTAAGCAATACCTTGTTATATTATATGTATATATATCCCCCACTCTATGGAATATGACATACTAATTTATACTCTCCCCAATTTCTCTCCTATCTCTCTTTATTTTCTCTTCCCCTTTTTTTTTTTTTTAATTTTTAATTTTTTTTTATTTTGAAAACGACTGAAATTACATTAATTAAACTGAGTTTACAACAAACGAAAGGAAAGTATGGTAACATAAGTCAATTACAAGTTGTCATGTCTTAAATGTGGTTAGGATGAGTTTTCCTCAAAAAAAAAAATGTGGTTAGTATGACTTTTTTGTTGTGGCCATTATGGCAAATGAATTGTGTCATGTGAAGTGTAAACTATGCAATTGTATAGGTAGTGTTACCTTTGTGGTTTTAACATCAGCTGACGGTCACCTACATTTTATTATAAATACAGTTGCAGACTAGCAAGTGGAGGTATGAGTTAGTTAATTGTATGAGTTGGTCAGTGATATGTGTAAAACAGAAAACTATTAGTGAATAACTTTGGAAGTGACAACTTTAATACTTTTTATTTTTTTTTTGAAAAAAACCCATCTAGATCATCCGAAGAAATTTCCAAAATGCGAGGAGGGATTACGTCACTCCACACCCATTGGCCAAACTCCCATGGTTGAAAGTAAGTCAATTTGTGTGCTATATTATTACCCCCTTGCTTTACAAAAGACCATGCATAAATCACTAATAAAATTAGAAGAAAAAAAATCTAGAATATCCTTTATAATCAGATGAAAGGAACTAGAGCCATACAAACACTTCCTCATCGCCTCAATCACCACTAGATTATCACTCTCGATCCCAGTGCAGCTCAAGCCCTTGTGTCTCGCAATCTTGAAAGGGTTTTTCTTGTTTTAAGCGTTAGGATTTCTATTTTGATTAGGAATTGTTTTGGTCTAGTAAGTTCCTATTTGAATTAGGACTTGTCTTTAGCAAAAGAGAGTTCCTATTTGAATTAGGACTTGTTTTTAGCAAAGTAAGTTCCTAAGTGGATTAGGACTTGACTTTGGTTTTTAGGCATGTCTAGGAGTTTTAGGAGGATTGAATAACCTAATCTAAGTTGAATTAAACTTAGTTAGTTTAGTCATATCCGAATTAGGAACTTGGGGATCAAGTTTCGGTTTTCTTAGGTTTTCTAGGTCAAAAGGGATTCTAATTCAATTAGGATTAGTCTTCTAATTTGATTAGGTTTAGGATTAGTTTTGAGTCTATAAATAAAGGTTGTAAACTTCGAATTATACAAGTTTGTTTTGTTGATTAAAGCTTTATTGCTTGTTAATTTGGAACGTTTCTTTCCAAGTTTTCTTTGTATTTGACGAGTGAAGTTAAGCATAAAAACCCTTAGATTAGGCGAGTGAAAGCTGATTTAAGAGAGGTTAGATTAATTAGTGAGTGAAGCTAATTAAAACTATCCTCAAAAAAACCCCTAAATCACGAGATTAAGGTGAGTGAAGGCTTGAAATCCGATTTAGAACCCTTAGGCGAAAACAAACGAGTGAAGCTTGTTTAAACCTAAGACCAAACGAATCAAGAAACGCATCAGATAAACATAAAGCTAATTGCTCAACTAGTCAAGTGGTTAGACTTCCTATTTTCTTAGTTTGTTGGGTAGCTACATATAGATAGATATAACTTGTATATATCTCTAATATCTAGCACTGACTTTGTAAATCATCAGAGTTTGTTATTCTTCCTTAGGTTTCGTTATACTCTTATAAGCCTAGCTATTTAAGGCCACATACTTATTAATAGAATAATTCAATTATACTCTTATACTATGTTCATCTACAATTTTAATTGCTAATCTTTATTGGTTTTATTAAGGAATTAAATTGCATGATACCTAATACTAGTCATACGCGTATCTGTATTATTGTATTTATGACTCTAATTCCATGATATTTGTACATCGATGAAAAATGGGAAAACTAGTAATTTTGAGAATAACTAATGGCTACATCAAGATTAATTATGTTGTATTTATGTAAGCATGTATGTATGCATATGAAGTTCTATAGCAATTTTGGCCAACCTTAACATCATATATATATGAAACGGTCTTGGAATACATTGTATTGGGTTATTTTTATTATTGCAAAATACAACTATGTTAGTATATATATATGTATGTACAAATACATATATATATACATAAACATATATAATGTGTCTTGTGTCCATGCAATTGTTTGTTATGTAATGTGTATTTGTGAACTAGGATCAATTTAGTCTGTGGCAATACTATATAAGAAGTTGACAATGCATGGCTCAGTTTTATATATAGTCCAGTGATCTTATTAATTGATTAATGCATGCCTTCAATTTGACCCTTCTAATTTTGCTTATATGACTCGCATTAAACTAAAGCAAACAGACGAAAAATGTCAATAATTATGTTTAATTGTGTATTACTAATCTTGTTATGAGTTTTTAATTTTTGCAAGCCTTCCTTCTGTACATGTAACTAACCCTTATTTTTTATTGAATAAGTAACAAATTTTTCAAGATGCCGTAATGATTTATGATAGAAAAAGAGTATGCTATCTCTTTGATAGATCTTTTGTTATGTATTGTTTATATGTTTGGTTTTATCTCTGATGATCAATATCTAAGTGCTCATATAGTCCTTTGTGATGGCTCTTTCTCATTAGTTCGATATTATATATGATATTAAACTATAGAGTTGCATAACTAGACCTAAATGCATAAGGAAAGCTATCATACAAATATGTATATATTTTATCACACCCTAGTAATGTAACAGGGGAAGGAAAAGAGCATGTGAGGCATATGATTGGCTTGTATAAACTATCACAAAGTAATAAAAATATAGGTTAAAATGGTTGATTAATTCAAACCTAAATATACTCATTCAATTCCCTGAAGTGAATGTGAGATTGATTGATGGTAAGGATACAATTATCTAAGCATGTTATTGCTAAAAGGAACACGTTACTTGATACATGACATTGCCAATAGAATTTATGGCTTAAAAGGTGTAGAGATTTTAAAAGTTGTTGGATTGATTCCATACCCCCATATGCAAGTATTAGGGGAAGATAGTAATTATTTCATTATTTTATGTAATCCTTGCACATAAATAATAAAAAATATATTGATGGTCAGTTTGGTACACACATTAACTTAAATATTAACGTTTTATTTAATAAAAGTGGCCACATGTTAATTAATATATTTCAAAATGATACCATCCTGAAGATGGATATGAATAGATGTCATTAGCTATATACCAAATGTAAATGCTCTAATTAAAACTAATGTCCCAGAAGGACAACAAACATCAATTTCTAATGAACCTAAAGCATGCTGAAGCGTGGTATTTCAATAGGTTCCAAAATAAAATATACGAATCTTGAATCAGGAAAAGAGCAATTATGACAATAGCAAATTTGAGGAAGTAATGCATTTTGATAGATCTTTATAAGAGATTATATTTAGTAAAATGGATATGTACCATGATTATATAGAGTACTCTAGAAGAGTATAGAATTATCCAACAAGCTTAACATGTATCAAGATTATAGTCAAAGCTCCAGCAGAGTATAAAATCTTGGATCAAGTATTAGTTGATTGTCTTGCTAATTATATAAAGAAACACATGTTGGTGTTCTAATATCACATCATATTATGTCTCATAAATTGATCACCAGTGTTGGAAAACTAACCACGATATAAATTTAGATAAACGATTGGATGTGATGATTAAATTAGGCCATCCGGGTTCAATAAATACCCGTTATGGAAACCTGAAGTTTCATTTGATAATGTGCTGACACTCTCTCAATGTTAGATATATGAAATGAATTGAATGACAAGACATAACATTGAGATTGAACTATATTTGGATTGTGATTTTTAATGATTTGTGTTGAAGAAAATTTCAAGAGATAATATATTTTTTTTGAATAAATTTTCATACGAAAGAGTAATAGGTGACTAAAATTTCACCAGAATAACTTATATGTTGTCACATGCCGGTGACCAGAAGCTCACCAAATACAAGTTGTATGTGGAAATTCTGAATATCTAATTAGTATCATACTATCAAGGTTTCTAGTGATCTAGAAGATCATCACCTAGTAGAATTACAATCAAGTTTATATTTGTATAACAATATTATTGATTGGGGTTATTGTATGCGAGCACATAAGAAATAGAAAAAGAAGGAAATTCAACTGCACAACATATGTCTCCCCATTGATATTGAATTATTGATCTCCTGAAGAGAACAAATTATGAAAAATTTAATAATAAATACATATGCGTTATGCAATGTATAGCTAATGAAGAAATGATTTTTCTTTAAAATTGCTCTCTATAAGAGATAAAAGCCTATTTAATATAATTCTCTTGAGAGATAAATTTTCTTGATTATGATCCTCCCATGAAATGAATTTTATTGCAGATTTGTATACTAAGTTGGTATAGAATTAGACGCCCCCTATAAATAAGATATTTTACCAACTTAGGGGGAGAAGAATTAGCAAAAGTTGGAAAAATCGGAAAATATATAATTGATGATCCTTATAAAGGTAGTTTGAAAAGTTATATGCCAACTTTTGTCGTATATTATCAAGATGTGTTGCACATTTATGATTTGATTTGTATTTAGTTATGACTCATGTTACATAGCATTGAAGATACTTTTTGGTCATATTATGTGTACACATTGAGATAAAATCTTGCCAATTATACTTGAATCACTACACCTAAAGTGTAGGTTGTATGTTCGGTTCCAAAATAAAGATATCTCTAATGGATATGATATATGGAAAGATAGTGCAGTTAACACTAATAGCGTAATAGTATATAAATACCATATTGTATGAAATACCCTAAAAGTGGTATAAATATCTGAATTATTACAATAGATGGCCTATGATGTAAGGAAGTTATGATGGTACCAATAAGAAATGTATTTAGATATCATAGTAAAATAGCATGCGAAATGTACGTTAAAAGAATATTATGATACCGGTACACAAGGGAACCGATAAATAATATGCATATGCATGATAGAATGGACTAGTGAATAAGGGATCTGAAATATATATGTCCATTTTGATGTCGACATAATGATAATGATCAAAAGTTTATCATGGACCAGAAGTCCAATGAAATATGGATTTTTAAATCTACACTGTACAATGTCTTGCTTTATTTTGAGTCTTATGTCCATGTACATGTGTGAGTCATAAGTTAATGGATTATTCATTATTGCATATGTCATAAGTAGTTAGATGCATTACTCATTGTATATTTTGTTTAATATGTTATCATGTTTTCTATATCTCATATTGCATGCATTAGTTTCTATACAATAATTGTGGTGTATGTGAATGTTCATTTAAAGTATAGTAAGACATATTTACAACTTTGATGGAAAATTAGAAAGACATATTTATATTCCAACGGGCTTATAATTATGATGAAATTATATATGAAGTTGATCTAATATTATTTATGAATCATGTAAGAAAAGTTCCCGAAGAACTTATATTTAACGTATTTATAGCCCTACAAATTTTATATCTTCAATATTGCAATTATTATCAAACTCTTGAAAAGTCTGTGTGACTACGTCATTGACATCTCAACCTAAGTTTGAGCATATGAAAGTTAGTGAGATTTGCCTTTTGTATTTGCAAGAGAGCTATCGTGTCAATTATGAAACGTCTAAAGAATATTGATGGAATACTTATGCGTGAGAATGTTTTCTTATGGTCCAGAAGAACCATGATTAGCGTATTTAATTACATGTGTTATATTATAATTCAGATGAGATTGAAGAACGGTAATAATAATATCAAGTTTTGTCATCAAATCATTATTAATAAATGTTTGATCAAATAATGATCATCGATTTCTATTATTCACGACCTCCAGAAGAAGGCCTAACCGCATAAGTTTAACTTTTAAGTAACTTTATTCAAACAGAGGTTTGGAATGATGTAGAGATAAATATATGTATGGTGAAATGAAGACACTTCACATGTTCACTTGAAGACTTGAAGATGCAATTTCAGTTTAGGAGGATCGAAGACCAACAAATGATATTTTACTACATATTAGAAGATATCCAACTATATTGGATTCATTGTTGCGGCACTAGAAGATCTCAAGTTATGTATTCATCAAGGGGAGAAAATACGCGCTGCACTCTTTTTCCCTTGACCATGGTTTTGTCCTACATTGGGTTTTCCTGGTAAGGTTTTTAATGAGGCAGCATCTCGAGCGAATTAAGAAGAATGTTGTACTCTTTTTCTTTCATTAGGTTTTTATCTCACAGGGTTTTTCCAAATAAGGTTTTAACGAGGCACACTCTTCGATAATGGACATCCAAGGGGGAGTGTTATGAAATATTGTGTGGATATCCATTATCCTCCTTTTATCATTTCGGAATATTCTAGATCTAGGGTTTATTATTATCTAAGCAATACCTTGTTATATTATATGTATATATATCCCCCACTCTATGGAATATGACATACTAATTTATACTCTCCCCAATTTCTCTCCTATCTCTCTTTATTTTCTCTTCCCCTTTTTTTTTTTTTTAATTTTTAATTTTTTTTTTATTTTGAAAACGACTGAAATTACATTAATTAAACTGAGTTTACAACAAACGAAAGGAAAGTATGGTAACATAAGTCAATTACAAGTTGTCATGTCTTAAATGTGGTTAGGATGAGTTTTCCTCAAAAAAAAAATGTGGTTAGTATGACTTTTTTGTTGTGGCCATTATGGAAAATGAATTGTGTCATGTGAAATGTGAACTATGCAATTGTATAGGTAGTGTTACCTTTGTGGTTTTAACATCAGCTGACGGTCACCTACATTTTATTATAAATACAGTTGCAGACTAGCAAGTGGAGGTATGAGTTAGTTAATTGTATGAGTTGGTCAGTGATATGTGTAAAACAGAAAAATATTAGTGAATAACTTTGGAAGTGACAACTTTAATACTTTTTATTTTTTTTTTTGAAAAAAAACCCATCTAGATCATCCGAAGAAATTTCCAAAATGCGAGGAGGGATTACGTCACTCCACACCCATTGGCCAAACTCCCATGGTTGAAAGTAAGTCAATTTGTGTGCTATATTATTACCCCCTTGCTTTACAAAAGACCATGCATAAATCACTAATAAAATTAGAAGAAAAAAAATCTAGAATATCCTTTATAATCAGATGAAAGGAACTAGAGCCATACAAACACTTCCTCATCGCCTCAATCACCACTAGATTATCACTCTCGATCCCAGTGCAGCTCATGCCCTTGTGTCTCGCAATCTTCATACCCTAGAATACCGCTTTCACCTCTGCAATCTTAGTCTATCATTTTTTCACTCCACTATACCACAGCTCCCCAAAGCACCACCTCCTCAATATTCCTGCAGACTGTTCCCCCAAGACACCAGCATCAACAATAATTTTAACCACACCAGATGCCGGAGGAGACCTGCCACATAGACACTCTTTCCACCCCTTCGTTTCCCATGTTATTCAACTTTCCCAACTTTAATCTTCAAAGCATAGGCAACAATTTGCTCAACATTCGGATTTTCACCCTCAATCATCCATTTATTCCTTGCGCTCACATAGCCCAGCACATGGTAATTAAACTCACCATATCCTCTCCAAAATTACCAAAACAGTGCTCCCACCAGTCACCCATACTACAAAGAGAGTTAGACAAAACCATAGAATAATTGCACTTACTCCAAATTGCTCGGGCTAAACTGCAATCTTTTAACGCATGCATGACAGACTCTTCTTCTCTCTAGCAAACACCACAAGCTAGTAGCCAGGGTACAAACTAGCTACAAAAAAATTAGCTTTAAAATCTTATGTGGCCAAAAAAGCTACTTTGCTAATTAGCTTACCATTGGAGTTACTCTAATACCCCATTTGTTCCTTTTATTAGATACATTTTGACTTTATACCCTAGTGTCCCAACCAGTCTAGCGAACACCCACCCAAACCTTAATTCTAACTCTCGAACCCCACTTATTTGGCGAACTCCCACCCAAACCCCAACCCTTACTCTCAAACCACAATTATGTGGCAAACTCCCACGTAGCCCTAACCTAGCCGATCGATCGAACCCACACAACTCCCACCCACCCTATGACCACCCAGCCCTCCACACCAAAATTGACGCCCCAATCTTTTTATTAAATTATTTATTATAGTTAAAATTAAAATAATTTTTTTATATTTAAAATTAATATTAAGCTATATTTTGTTATTAATTAAGTCAATTCTTATATAATTGAGAGTTAATTATAGTATAAGTCAATTGATGATTTCTTTAACCGGTCACAAGTCAAATCTAGTACTTAAATTATTTATGGAATATATACATCAATGCCAGACTTATTTTTTAATTCATTAAAGTTGACTTAATATTGGAAGATCACCTAAAGTTCGACTTATTGTGGTTATTTTTTTCATTATTTTATTACATTAGACTTTTCTTTTACTAATTATCTGTATATGCATTTCTATTTTACACAAATATCTTCCATACGAGAATGAAAAAAAAAATGGTGCATTATCTCACCAAGAATCAACACGAACTTTTTTAGTGTGTTATTTATACTTATGGATTATTGATTGGTTATTATTTATTGATAATTAATAGTTATATATTTAAGTAAATATAAAAATATGATATTTAATTATATTTTTTCTAACGGATAAATCACAAAAGAAGATCAAAAGAAAAATGTGAATGAAAATGTCCAAATGGTGCAATTAAAGAAAGGGAGAAAGTATTTAACAAATTATATAAAATTATTTACGAATTAACAAATTACATAACTATTTAACAATTATATAAATAAATAATTTTTTTTTTTAATTATCATTTCCCCCGAGCCTCCAAAATGTCAAAAACGGCTCTGATTGTTCCATACTAAAATCAAAATCTTACAACAAATTGCCATTCATATTAAAATCAACAAATTGCCCTTGAAACCATGACGAAAATCCTTCATCTTCTTCTTGATTAGAGATTCATTAACACCAATTTCACCCTCTGGATAATAAACTGTGTTTCCCACCCAATCCCCACTGTATTTCAATTCCCTTGCAACAACAACACAATTAGAATCAGATAGAAAAATAGGATCATCAAATTTGTCTTTGTTTCCATTCAACGTGATTTACAAATTGGACTATTTTAGCTTAAGAAAGCAAGACATGTGGTATCTATTGATGTGTCTAATGAATCCTTATTGTCAAAGCTTAAAATATAATTTGAAAAGGCTAAACTAGATTTTTCTTTGGTTGTTGAACACATTGAATTGTTATGTAATAAGCTTGAGGACAAGGAAAATGACTTAATTGATTATAAGATACACATGGATAGAACTCTATCTTCATGCTCAGAATACCTTAAACCATTTGACTTCTGCAACTGGATACAATAGCAGGGTAGGCCTTTGTTACAAAGGTATAGGCACAGGCGTAGCCAGTGAGGGACAAGGGGGACAATTGTCCCCCATTTTTGTAAAAAAAAAAAAAAAAAAAAAAATCAAGTTGTAGAACTTTCTCAATATGGGACGCAGGATCAAAACATTTCTTAATCTATTTTAGCCCTTTTTGAATATGTAAAGTTGAGTTAGATTCTTGCTTACATGCAACAATCTTTTTCTTTTATTTTACTATTCTATGTACAATTGTACATATGTGCATAACTATTTTCCTTTTTATTTATTTATTTATTTATTATTATTATTATTATTATGGAAAAATTACAAAAATCTACAAAGTCAATCTATTTACAAATAATTAGTGGGGGAGCCGAGATACAATCTGGACACCCACCCCTCTAACTATAGCGAAATCGATCCTGCTGAAGGTGTGAGCAGCTGCACGAGCACCTCTATCCTAAGTCTTAGCGAACGCCTGAATCCGTTTCACCAACGCAATAACATCCTTCTCTAATTCCCCCAATGAAGAATAAGAGAAAGGAAGAAAACCATAGCCTATAGCCCTGCAACCCGCCCCATACTTGCCCCACTTCCCCTGAGCAACAACCGACACAACACGACCAGGAACGAAGTCATACCACCCTCATTGTGTTAAGGGAAAAGACCCCGTCAAGTCAACACACACATCAAGGCCTCTGTCCCAAGAATACAACAACACATCTGCAGATCGAAGAGCCCCATTGTTTCCTCCAGTTGACCAACATTAACCTCCTTTCTTGCAGAAATCCCAGACCGAAAACAAATATCAACAAGGGTATCGTGAACAACATTATGTCGATGTTTAATACCCACCATCCTAGCACATGACACTGCATGATCCCCAATAATATCCCCATCTAAAACCCTTGATCAAACTGAACATGGTGTCAAAATGGAGAATAAAGCAAAACCCAATCGGTAGCATAGAACAGAACGGTAAGTCTTACCATTTATAGTCTGACCCAACCTTGATATTGGGACTGCCCGCAACCAGGCAGAAGTGTGAAGACCAGAAGACTGCAAACACGACGTAAGGAAAGCATAACGCCGAATATCACCCACTGAATAAACACCTAGTCCTCCATAAGCAAAAGGTAAGGTGGCAAGTTGCCATTGTCAATCACCAAAACCACGCCCCAAAGCAGTTACAATGCGCTCCAATGAAGCCCGAAGGGCCACATCAAAAGAAAGTTGGGCCGCTTCAAAAGACGAGGGGGACAAGTGTGCATAGTAAAGTAGAGTTTTGAAACCCCAGTACACGCACGAAGTAATAATAGCTCACATTGGGGATCCTCAAACTTAGCAACAACATCCATTAGCTCTATTTTCTCAACGTTCACATGGAGCCCGAGCCGAGGTCCTTCTGTCAAAATCAACTCCATAACCTTTCCTACCACCATGGTGTCACCCATAAAATAGTGTCGTTATCTAAATACCAAGCCTGCAAACATAAGTCAAAAGAATCCCTAATTCGACACACTAACGGATGAAGAATCAAAGCAGAAAGCAAAGGGCAAGAGGATCACCCTGTTGAACCCCTTGACATGACCATAAGGTATGCTCCCCATAAAAAATCCTGATTGGAGTAGAGTAACAGAATTTAACCCAACGTGGGAGAGTAGGACAACGTAGACGAACCTCACGCAACAAAGTCGTATGATCAACCAAATTGAAGGCATTATGGAAATCCACCAAAAACATAGAGAGACCAACATCACTACCACGAGCCTCCACCAAATGATTAACAGCATGAAGAATAGCCTCCCTGCCCGTCGGCACCCCAACACCAAACTGAAGATCTCCTAAATAGCTTCCCAAACGTGGACCAATTAAAGCAGCCCCAACCTTTGAAACCAGGCTCCTCCAAACAATACCCACAACAATAGGATGAATACCACCACCAGACTTAACAAGTGTCGTGAGAGGAGCACTAGCAATATATTCTCCTAACTCAGCAGGGCATTTCCCATCGAGAAAGAGATTAAGCACTTGCGTAATAGAGTCCACTAACTCATTTGAAACCGCAGCAGTAGCACCACTCAAGCAATCCATAAGGTGTTGAGCACGCAAACCGTCTCTACTGTATGACGTACCACGCAGAAAACTCCTAATCTGGTCCAAAACAACAACAGCAGTAACAATAAGGGATTGATCAACAGGGATATCAGGTAAGGTAAGAGCCAGAAATGAAGGGTGCTTAGCTTGTAAAGCTGCAAGAGTAGCATCATTGTAAGGGCAAGAGTAGCATCATAAAATAATAATAATAATAATAATAATAATAATAATAATAATAATGATAATAATAATAAAATTTTGAGGTGAAATAATAATTATTATTACTATTACTACGGAGTAGAATATATTTTTGCCACTTTTATAAGTACAAAATTCAGGTTGTATCCAACATTATCATTGATATACAGTATAAACCGATCTTTTTAAGAATTGCAAAATGTTGAACTAAATGAACTTCGGCTCAGATAGTTAATATTCCAAACAAACGTTGATATTCCAAACAAACGAATTCTAATTAATAAAACATCTTAAACAATGCAAGAACTAGTACTAAAACATAACATGCATTGACTATATCATATCATACACTTGAACAATCAACGTAATTCGACCTCCATTAACTTCGAAGCGAGTTATTAATTCTTCTGTTCTTCCTACTTCTTCTGCCTCTTCTAGTTGCCTTCCTCTTCGACACGAACTCCTTACGAGAATAATTGTGATCATCAACGCGGCAAATATCCTCATATAAACTACCCAAACATTCGTCCATGGTAAAGTTGTAAGGAGACACAACCTCGTGATCACTATCTTCCATATAATACTTAACACCATTGTTGTCGACGACAGGAGGGCTAGTAAGAAAACTCGGGATGGGGTTAGGATAATTAAAGGGACGTACGAGCATTGGTGGTGGATAAACAGGTACACGTCTTGGATAGCATAAAATTGGTACATGGCTTGGATAACAAATTATCGGTCGAATTGATGGTATGAAATTGTGAGAAACAATGGCAACCATTTTTCTTAGGTTAGTTTTCTAATATGTTGTTTCAGGTAAACTAAATGAACTCAAGAAAGAATAATTTTGAGGAATATTTGCTAGTGTTTTTTGTCATGGAGGTCTAGTTCTGATTGCTAGAGGTATATATAGAAATATACGTTTAGGTTAATTCTTAGTCGGTTATGTAGGAAAATTTTATTTTTGATAGGATAAGTTTAATTTCTCTGTAGGATTTTACACATTCTATTAATTAGGAAAGTTATAGAGTAGTATTTTTTCTTATACTCGTTTAAAGTGATTTTAAATTTTTTAATAGATTTAAACTGATTTGTTTTTAATTGTAATTTACTTTATTTTATACCCAATATTTGAAGATATTGTTTATTGGGTAAAAATTTATAGAAGTGTGATAATGCTTATAAAAAAAAGAAGGAAGTCATGCACTCATGCTCATTATAAAAATAACATGTTATTCAAAAAAAAAAAAAAAAAAAAAAAAAAAAAAAAAAAACAATGTGTGTGCCAAGTAAGTCATTTATTTAGCTTTTACTTGCATAGTTGTATTTGTGCCAAGTCATTTATTTTATAAGTAAAGTGTTTTATTGAAAAATTAGGGTGAGGTTTAGCTTCACTAAATTGATATATGAGATTGGAGTTTAATCATAAGTTTATTATTGTAATTATGTTAGGTTATATATTGGGCTGGATTGGTCGATTTAGAGTTGGAACGGGTCAAAAGTGAGGTTGTGTATAAATTAATCACCTTATATTATGAAGGGTGAAAATGGGTCGAGGGTCAATAACAGCATAGAGGCCAATAAATTTAAGCTAACAAGAAAAGATGGTAACGAAGATAGACAAGAGTGAGTACAAGTGATTATAAAAGTTACATGTACTTTTCTATATCATATTTTTTCCCCCAAAATTTTTGGGATATCTTATCGGCATGTACTATATTGGCCTTATTCAATAATCATGTCTATTAAAACACCTTAAATTTGACAACTTTTAACCATTAATATTTAACTTAATTAATATACTTGCAACTTCAAAGTACAAAAGTCATCACGTTGTATCCAACCTTATTGAGCACACATCATTTTGTGAATAAGATCAACCTTCTATTGGAGAGAACTAAGCTAAGCTAGCTAATAATAGTTCAAAAAAATACCATAAATTGAGTTCTAACCATTAAGCATCAAACTAAAAAACGCAAGAAACTACATAAAAAGAAGATTATGTATTAAGCACAACATTACTTATATGTATCATCTACATCATACACTTGAATTTATACTTGATTATTAGACCTCCATTAACTTCTAAGCAAGCTTAATTAAACTGTTACTTCTACTGTTCTCCCTTCTTCGTCTTCTTCTTTTTCTGTAAGGCAGCATTCCGTAGTAAATCATAGAAGTCCTCATGCTTATTAATAGGTAAACAATGACAAACACACACAACCCAAATGGAAAGAACTTTTAATTTGGAAAGGTTGTGGATGTAACTTTTACTTGCAAATAGTTTGCTTTTGTGCCTAGCTAGTTATTATTCTATTTTTTCTGTCGGTAGAGTATTTTATTGACAAATTAGGGTGAGATTTAATTTCATAAAATTGATAAAATTCTTATACATTCTACGATAATGTATGTAAACAACAGTGAAACATTTTCAATCTCGTCCAAATACTAGTAGCTAGAGAGTATTCAAGCAGGCAGTCTAAGATGCGCTATAACATGAGCCGCTTTATTAGCTTACTTATATATATGCACTAAATTAAACATCATCAAATAGACTAACAATGGAAAGAGCTACTCTAATAAAGACACCTAAAAAAGAGAACCACCTAAAATCTTCTCCAACAATTTAAATACTTGCAATGCCATTCTGGGAGCAGCATAATTTTTCGTTTATGTTTATTGTTCATGTCTTTGCAATATCTATCAAGGTACATGTCAAAATAAATAAATAAAAATAAAAAATAGAAAAAAACAGGTATCAAAGTATACAAATTTCACATCATCATTATATCCAACCTAACACACCTCACACCTTCATTTTCCGGATATTCCTTTTGGTATACACGAGTCTTATGTACATAATTGCAAAAATTATTATTATGAACTAAATAAACTCCAAAAACTTTCCTAATAATCTCATACATATGGAAATTTACAATTTTCTATGAATTTATGAATTAGCTAGGTTTTGAAAATTAATTTGTCACGTAATAATAATAATTATGTTTTATCTTAATTATTACTTCCTCCATCTCCTATTCTTCGTTTCAATTTTCTTTTAAGTCCGTCCCTTTAATACATATATGACTACACATTTACCGTTACAACCATCCCATTAACTCCATCACTTTTCTCTCATTATATTTTTCCAACTAAAAACTAATAAAGTAACATTACCTTATGAAGCAAAAAAAAAAAGGGACAAAGGGAGCAATACGGAGTACAATATATTTTACAGAAATTGATATAAAACATTATTATTGATATACACGCATCTTTTTCAGAAATTGCAAAAAAAACTTGAACTAATTAAATGAACTTCGAATTAGGTAATTTTTCATTAGACACACAAGAACTAGAAATAATACGTCTTAGACAATCCAATAACTAGCAATAAACACAACATGCATTGACTGTATCATCTACGTAATTAGGCCTCCAATAACTTCGAAGCTACTTATTAATTCTTCTGTTCCTCCTACTTATCGTCTCTTCTAGTCTTCTTCTTCGAGCCGGTATCACGAGAGTAATTGTGATCGTCATACAGACTGTTGGTAAAATACCAACAGTCTTCATCTAGACTGTTGGTAAAATACCTGTCGATTCCAATAAAATAATAAAGAGGATGAAAGGGAAAATACTTGATTGAAGATCTCAATAATACAACTGTGCTGCAGAACAAATCTACTGCATTAGAAGCGAAATATGCCACCACCAGTTCAGGTTTTCTGATGACGCACGCCCCCCAATGTTAACACAATTCTCCTCGTAATTTCTGTACCCGAACTCGAAAAGTGGAATTACTCAAGAACTGTTCAAATCTCAAAGGGTAGGTTTGTTTTTGTGTGTTTAGGTTTTCAATAATGAAAATAACGTGTGTATAAAACACGAGTTAAGGAGTAGTATTATAGGAGAAGAAAGAAAAAGAAACAAAACAAGGTAAGCCTTCCACGCAAAGCCCAAACTCACGGCCGAGCTATAGCTCTCTCGCATGAGAGCTCTAGCTCGGCCCTGCCGTAGGCTTTCTGGGCAGCGAGCTATAGCTATCTCGCATGAGAGCTACAGCTTGGACCTGCTGCAAGCCATTCTAGCATCGAGCTATAACTCCCTTGCTAGCTCGGTCTTGCATGGCTTACTAATCTTGCGTACTACATCTCTTTTCAGCTAGCTCCTTGCATACATCGGCACCAAAGTGACCACACTCACTTAACAACACTCTGATTTGCATTACAAGGATTAGCAAAACTCCAATAATTTCCCACTAATGCAAACGGACTAGAGATCACGAAATCTGAACAGTAAAATGAAAGGTTAGGTACTTATACTAGTATCCATAAGGTTTGAACTAATACCTTAGTGACACAGGTATTCAACACCCTTCTGGTGAGTGTCCAAAGGTTTCAACTCCCAAGGTTGAAGAAGAAACATGTATCACATACTTCACCTTTAGAGCTTGAGCAATTTCGCCAGTCTTGGCCAACACATCTGGCTCTCATGAGTACTTCAGGGAAAACAATACCACATTTTTCCCTTGAAGGAGGCCACCCCTCGTACTCACGTAGGTGTTCCGTCTGTGTATAAATTACACATTCCCAGCACATCTAAGGTCTTTCCCTGTAGGCTTAAAACACATTCAAGCACCTTGCAAACCCAAGATTCTCTATGCAATGGAATAAGAACATTAAGAACATAAAGTTCAACCCTATCAACTCAACGGTGCATCTATCAATCCACTGCTCAACGAGCTCTTAGGCTAGATGCATTAAGGGATACTCCCAACCTCAGTCATTCGGTACCACTATCGTTCCCTACTCGAGTAATATCAAGGCTAGTGATTCTAATTTATTTAAGGATCACTATCGTTCCCTACTCTTGAGCAACTGGGCTAGTAGTATTAAGATCAAGCAATGCTCAACCTTCCACCTTCGGTGTCATTATCAATCCCACTCTAAGAGCCACTGGGCTAAAGGTCTTAAATCCACTTAAGAACCATCATCAATTCCTGATCAAAGAATTATTGGAAAAATGACATTAAGAGCCACGCTCAACCTCACTGAATCTACATGGTCAACAAACCACTCAAAAACAGTTATAGATTCAACAAACTCAAATAGTGTAAATCCAACAATGAGTCAACCAAAACAAGGCTCTAGACTCATTCTGAACAAAAGTTCAACAAATCAAAGCACTTCGGTGTGTCCATGTAAGCTGTCTCAATTGACCACCCAACCTAGGACACATTAAGAGCACTTAAAGCTCAACCTCTAAACATCTAGCAACAAGTCTACCAAAGCATCTCATAACCATATAAATTAGAGGGTTATCAGCCAGATCACTTCATAACGTAGACTCGTTATTTAAAACTTCGTCACTGGAATAAATTAAAATACCACACAAGATCTTAAATACATTTTCTTAGACAATTAAGCATTTACCTGTGCTTCATCCTTGTATAAGGACCTACTTGATTCTTCTTTGCTTTCACATACTCTAACATGAGTATCACCTCCACAAGATCTGTCTAACTCTGTCACTACATCTTTAGTTCCTGACAACATACATAAACACTTGTGAAAAATAATGTAGAGAACATGAGCATCAACTTACCCCCACAATGGACAAACTTTCAGAGATTAATTTTGCAACAATCATCTTCTTGACACACGTCATCCAATCTAATGAACCTTGCTTCATAATGCATAGTGTACAACAATTTGTTTTGCAACTCACTCGAAACAGAGCACCACTCTTCATCATGTAAAAACCATACACTGAAGAGGATCAACTAATCATCGTTGTTCATTCAATCATTGTCCTTAGATCCTACTGAGACAAGTACTTGAGATTCTTTCTCACTTAACCTTCATCCCTACATTAATCAAAACTCAAACAATAGTTCAGTAATTCTCTATTGACAAACAGAATAAACGATGAATTTCCCAACAAAACATTTCATGTCAAGAATAATAATTTATTATCTCATTTAGCTTGCAAAGTATTAGCACATTTGAATCAAACATCAAAGGCTAAGAACACAAAATTAGCTCTGGCTTAAACATGATAAACATAATTTACCAAAACACTTTCCCTACATCACGAAAATGAGATTAATGCGTACCTTTATCGGTTCATTGGCTTACTGCCTAGACTGCTTATCTCATTATCTCGTACTTGTTTCTTAGCTTTGAGACATTTATACATCTTTATCTCAAATGAACAACAAGAATGTGAAGTTAACAGCATACGGTCATTCTAGCATATGAACACTATCAATGCAAACCATATTAACATCACAATGCAGCAAGAAAGTTCAACACACATGCCAAGACAAACTTAACGTAATAAAAGTTTGGGTACTAACATTTGACCCCCATTCACCACACATATCACAAAGGATATAACATCATGAGAAAAAGTACCTCATCTTCTAAGTTGTCACTTGTGTATACATTTTAAATACACACTCTTGATTAATAATCAATTATGCTAAGAAGCTTAAGCAACCTTACTGTAAAACAGACAACCTTAGAACAAAACAGGTGAGACACAAAAGTGGGTCAGCATCAAACTTACAGAATATATCTTGACATCACATTATCTTACCTTCAGCCCATTTCCAATCAACCACCTTAAAAGATACTTACAAACGATGGATATATTATAGCAAGACAAGACATACTATTCTCAAGCATATAAGGCTTAATAGGAGCGCACTTTCACATTTAACATGCTTCTTTCCACAACTAGTTAATCAAGGCTTATTCATATGGCTAGGATTTTTCATCCACCACTACTTGAATATATACCACACAACAATCCATCTACACCTTTCAATCAGAAAGTAAAACCAAGATGATACACAACTAGCTCAAGCTTTAATCAAATACACCTTAGATGATGCACTCATCAACTTTATTGGCTAGAAGAAAGCTTAGGAAGCAAGAACAAATTCTATGACCGAGCAAGACTAGCATGTCATGTCATAGGAAAACATATACTTGAGACATTTCATATGATCCTACATATCAAAGCCATACATGATAAACGTAGCAGATATTTAGCATACACATCACCCGAAGTCCCACAAGCCTTCATGCTTTACGTGAAACACATATAGAAATCAATTCTGAATTATTGGAAACCCCCACATTACGCATACCACAAAAATAGGGAGTATCATGCATATTCTTGGGTGAACTACTTATTAAACAAATAAACAGCTGAAACATATCTACAACCCCACATTATAAATATTCAAGAACATTCATAAACATTGAAGACATATGGAATCTTAATTCCCATTCTTACCTCATGTGGGGCACTTATCCTTTAAACTTGCATGATCATTCTGGCTTTGCTAAGTCAAACCTTTTTCTTCTGCTAATAAGCACGAAAATCAACTCGGTCTCATTTAGACCATCAACAAGAAAAATAATTGCTACACCTCTAGTAAATTAAATACATTTCAAGTTCATGAACAAAGCTAATTAAGATCACAAGAATTAAAGTTAATAATTCTAAATCTCTTTTTAATCTAAAAAGGGACACTTACAAGCTTATCACATACTCCGTGCTCAACAAAACATTATCCATGATTAGGAATAAGGTCAACAAAACACTATCGTAAGATAGAACACATATCATCCCTAATCTACTAGGACATACAAATCACATGTAAAGTCCAAGAACATAAATAAATTATCATTGGGCAAAACATACATTAGCAGAGGTCAATTACTTGCAAAACAACAAATCAACAAGCAAATAGCCACAGATAAAAGTCTCTTACGAAAAACTTCCTTCTCAAAACCACTCATCAACAAGAGTAAAACTAACTTATTAGTTACTCTCAAAATCTAACTCAACTACCCCCACAATGCACCACAATTCTTCATATATAATAAAAAAAATTATGTATACTCGGGGCACATAATAATAATCAACATATTATGTGAAGTTCGAATTAAATAATTAAATTGAGAAGGAACTTATCTGATATCTTGATTATAATCATATGCCATAATATCTCGCCACTAGCTGCGTCACTCATGAATCGTCATCGAGGCTTTATCTCAAACAATTTTGAAATTAATCCACTTTATTACAATTTGATTTGTATAGCAAATAAATCTCCCATAACTGACTTGACCGCAACAAATTAATCATGATATTAAACCTTGAAGAGATTAAGCCCAACTTGACAGCAACTTTACTAATCATGGTATATGGTTTTGATGACAGATGCGCATAGCATGATCATAATCTCAAACTTCGAATTTCCTTCCTTGACTGACTTGAATAACGGTGGAGAATTTTAATTGATATTTTCCACATCCAAACAAAGTATATGATTACCATATAATCATACTCATGAAGTAAAAAATCGAAGGATTATAAAAATTATATCAACATAATTTATTCGTAGCCGCAGAAAAATTCCTTCTTTCTTGATACAGAGAAATCGTCCAAAATAATAGTTCACCCGAATCATTATAATCTCCATCTTGAATTGATTAATTCAGGAATCAACAGTATAAATAAATTAATACTATTTCGCTTCTAAATTATTGGTAAAATACTTTTCGATTCCAATAACAAAATAAAGAGGATGAAAGGGAAAATACTTGATTGAAGATCTTAATAATACAGTTGTGCCGTAGAACAAAATCTACTGCATTAGAAGCGAAATACGCCACCATCGGTTCAAGTTTTCTAATGACACACGCCCCCCAATGTTAACATAACTCTCCCCGTAATTCGTGTACCCGAACTCAAAGAGCGAAATTACTCAAGAACTGTTCAGATCTCAAAGGGTAGGTTTGTTTTTGTGTGTTTAGGTTTTTAATAATGAAAATAACGTGTGTAAAAAATAAGAGTACAGGAGTAGTATTTATAGGAGAAGAAAGAAAAAGAAACAAAACAAGGCAAGCCTTCCACGCAAAGCCCAAACCCACGGCCGAGCTATAGCTCTCTCGCATGAGAGCTCTCGCTCGGCCCTGCCGTAAGCTTTCTAGGCAGCAAGCTATAGCTCTCTCGCATGAGAGCTATAGCTCGGACCTGCCGCAAGCCATTGCTAGCAGCGAGCTATAGCTCCCATGCTAGCTCGGCCTTGCGTGGCTCACTAATCTTGCGTGCTACATCTTTTTCTCGCTAGCTCCTTTCACATACACATCGGCACCAAGGTGACCACACTCACTTAACAACACTACGATTTGCATTACAAGGATTAGGAAAACTCCAACACATATTACCCAAACATTCCGCCATAGTAAAGTTGTAAGGAGACACAACCTCGTGATCGCACTATAATACTTAACACCATTGTTATCGACGACAGGAAGGCTAATAAGATAGTCCGGGATGGCCTGGGTTTAGGATAATTAAAGGGACGTATGAGCATAGGTGTGGTCGTGTGGATAAACAGGTACATGTCTTGGATAGCATAACACTTTGTTTGGATAGAAGAAAATGAAAGGAAAAAGAAAGGAAGAGAAAGGGAGGAGGCCAAACTCTCTTGTTTGGGTAAGGAATTGGGAGAAGGAAGGGAAAGGAGAGGGAGGGATCCATTTTCCCTCTTCCTTTAATAAACATAACCCTCCAAAATTGGAGAGATTTGGAGGGAACCATTATTATTATTATTATTATTATTATTATTATTATTATTATTATTATTATTATTATTTGTTTGTGTCTTTTTCTCAACTTTAAATTGTGATAAGTATGAGGCTATAAAGTTTGTGAAGAATGTGCTAGAGCGAAACAAGTCAAGTCATCTTAACCTCACATGCAATAAATTTAACATGTCAAACATTCCTTACCAATTTGTAACTACGATTCCCTACATTTTCTTTAAAAATATGTGAACTGCTATTCGTCGTTCGCAAATTACAGGGTAACGCTCCCATTTTTAGGTGAAATGACTTTTTTGCCCTTGTGTGTATTTTTTCTATATAAGGGTCCACCATGAGTCACTTTAAATACCGTCATACCGACAAGTTAAACATTATTCCCGAGCCCACCACTTGTGTTAAAAAAATCCCGAGCCCTAAAAAATCCCGACCCCACCATTGTACGGTAATCCCGAGCAATTTAAAAATCTCGAGGCACAAACGGAAAGTGTATCGAGCTGTGTTAGACGATGAACGACGACAACATTCATACGCCGGAGGATTCGTCGAAAGAATCTGTGAGTTTTAGGAAATTTTTTTTTATTTTTGGAAATGGGACTTCCGCCCAAAATTTCCGGAAGCGTTAGTGGGGATCCGTCCAGAATTTCCGGATCACCCACTTAAGATTCGGAAATTCCAGGCGGACGAAAATTTTGGGCGGAAGTCCCTAAATATTTTTTTTCCTTTTTTATTATTATTATTATGAATAATAGTGATATTAGTTATTATTACTTTATATTATGTATTATTTGTTAATGTTATGTACTTATTATTATTATTATGGTTATTATTATTATTATTAATTTTGTTAATATTATTAATTTTTTTGTTATTATTATTATTATTATTATTATTATTATTATTATTATTACTACTACTACTACTACTATTATTACTACTGTTTTTATTATTATTAATATTATTGTTGTTGTTAGTATGATTATTGTTGTTGTTGGATGTTTATTATTTTTATTTTTTTGGTGCGCATAAATTGGGTTGCATAAATTTTGTTGTTTGTAATTGTTTTTAGTATTGTATTATTGTTATTGTTACTTGTTTTTGTTAGTATTACTTTATGTGAATGTTAGTTTATATTAGTTATTATTTGTTGATGTTATGTACTTATTGTTGTTATTATTATTAGTATTATTGTTATTATTATTATTATTATTATTATTGTTACTATTATTATTATTATTATTATTATTATTATTATTATTATTATTATTATTATTTTTATTATTATTATTATTATTATTATTAAATTTAAAATACTAATCCTTGCGTGTTTTATGTGTTTGTGTTGTAATTTTATAGGATTCGGAGGTTGAAGGAGGCGGCGACGTTGTGAATTACAGTGCACATTTTGTGAAAGACATGGTTTTTCGAACGTTTGAGGATGCAGTAAAATGGGCGGATGCTGTTGCCATAAATCTGAGATTTATTCTGGTGAAATCGTCTTTCAACAAAAACAGAGATGGTCGACCATATCGGTATTTGAGATGTGATCGGGGACGCAGGAGTAAGCCAAGAGATCTTGAGAACGCAATTCGGAAGGACACAAAAACCAAAGCTAATGGTTGTCCTTTCTACATCAAGATATACTACGAGTTCATCACCGACAGTTGGATTATCCGGGCAAAAAATGATGAAACTGGGACCCACAACCATCCAATGATTGCGTATCCAGAGGGGCATCATAAAATTAGTGGGTTGAGCCCGGATGCGAAGCAGGTTGTGCGTGAGATGATGAAGTCTAAGGTTGCACCGCGTAACATCATGGCGACTATTGCCGAGCAGTTTCCTGATGATCATCCAAACATCAGACATATCTACAACTGTCGGAATGACCTGAGATCGAAGATATCTAACGGGAGAGGATTTATTCAGTAGTTTCTACATTTGGCGAGACAGAGTTAGTATCTTTACTGGGTCATGTCTGATGATGAAAGTGTTTTACAGCACGCCTATATGGCGCACCCAGTCACGGTAGAAATCTTTCGACTACCCATATGTGATCGGTATGGATTCTACGTACAAGACCAATCGATACGGGATGTCGTTCTTTAAGATAGTTGGTGTGATACTGACAAATCAGAATTTCCTCGTTGCTTACGTGTTCATGTGCAACGAGTGCACAGCAAGCTATCGATGGGTTTTGCAGAGATTGAGAGACTTGATTGGGTATAATAAGGAACCGTCGGTTATCTTGTCAGACCGTGAGCTTGGGCTATGTGCGGCCTTGAGGGAAGTGTTTCCAGGGACCCCGCACTTACTTTGTCGATGGCACATTAACAAAGATGTGGAGGCTCGGGTCACTGCTATGTTCAAAAACAAGAAGATCGGTGCGCAATTCAAAAATGGGAAATGGAAACGTATCATGGATGCTGCAACCGAGGAGGATTATGATGCTACTGTAGATACAATGAAAGATGGGTGGGCAAGTTATCCAGCGGTGATACAATATGTTCAGAGAACATGGCTTTGTCATAAAACGAAGTTTGTGACATTCTGGACAAACCAAGTTCTTCATCTAGGAAACACCGGCACTTGTAGAGTTGAGAGCCAACATTTGGCCGTGAAGATGTGGTTTGAATTTTCGACAGGTTCGTTGTTTGGACTTTGATGTAGTTATTGATTAATATTAATATTTTTATTGTTATGATTATGATTTTTTTTGTTATGATTGTTATGATTTTTTTTGTTATTATTATTATTATTATTATTATTATTATTATTATTATTATTATTATTATTATTATTATTATTATTATTATTATTATTATTATTATTATTATCATCATCAACATCATTATTATTGTTGTTGTTGTTGTTGTTGTTATTATTGTTATTTTTATTGTTATTTTTATTATCACTCTAGACGGTTTGTTTGTAATGTGCAGGTTCTTAGGATATTGTACGGGCCCGAGTTCATTGTCACATTGGTAATCTGATCATCGCAATTCGTAACGGTTTGGAGGCGTCTAGGTCGAAGATTGGTCAGAAGTACCGACAATTGCCACAGTCACGTATTAGCGGCAAGGTGTCTCAGCATTGTTTGAAGGTTCTCGATGACGAGACGAAAAGGATGAGGGAGCTGAGCTACCAGATGTATGAGCGATGTGAATGTGCAATGCGTGTCACCCACGGTTTGCCCTGTGCTTGCCAGATACATGGGGGCGCTCCCATCTGACTGATGCTCCCCCGACCAAGTACCAGCAGACCCGTACTTCTGCTCATGATGAAACGGTGCCTCCGAAGGTCCTGCACCACCTAACTCCCTCCTAACTGATGCATTCAAACGTCTTGATCTTGCATGTTGAGCGCCCGAACCATCAATCTGCATTAAATAAGTACAAAATCAGATTTCATTAATACTTACACACACAACTATGATATCAAACTTGAATCGCTAATATTCAAATTCAAATATATCATTTCAAAACTATAATAAACCAAATCAAATAAACAATAATAACTAATAATAATTTGACAACAATAACAATAAACCAAATCAAAACAATAATAAACCACAAAATCGGCAACATTACAACACAACAACAACAACAACAATAATAACAACAATGGTAATAACAACAACAACAATAATTTCAATCCATTTTTTTAGTCAAAAAAATATTAATCACGAGGAAAAAAAATCCCGAAACTAATAAAAAAAATAACAATAACAACAACAACAATATAATCACGAGGAAAAACAATATAATTACATAACAACAATAATTACAATAACAACAATACATAACAACAATAATTACATAACAATAACAATACATAACAATAACAACAAAAACAATATAATTATATTAGTCCAAAAAAAATAACATAACAATAATCACAAGGAAAAAAAATTCCAAAATTAATAAAAACCATAATACATAACAATTACACATAACAATAACAATAAAAACAATTAAAATTATATTACTCAAAATAAAATTACATATCAATAATCACGTGGAAAAAAAAATTCCGAAATTAATAAAAAACAAATACATAACAATAACAATCAAATTATATTACTCAAAAATAATAAAAAAAATATACTAATCACGAAAAACAGGAAAAAAAATTACGAAAAACCCAGACTTCCGCCTGAAATTTCCGGAAGTTTCCCAAACTTCCGGAATTTTCAGGCGGAAGTCTGGGTTTTTCGAAACTTTTTTTTTTCAAAATCAGAAACAATACAACAACAACCAACCTGCTCGCCGCCCCACGACCACCGTATGTAAGCCTAATGCGTCGCCCGTCCACCATACCCGGACTCAACCTTTGATTGGTGTTTGTTGTTCTTTGTTTGATTTTCAAAGTTTGGGGTTTTTTTTGAAAAAAAATTTATGATTTTTTTTTTTTTTTAAATTTCTGATTTTTTTTTTTACAATTTATGACTTTTTTTTAGAGAGAAAATTTTAGAGAGAGAGTGTGGGGGTTGTGAAACGACTTGTGCGTTTCGGAAGTCAGTTTCCCGAGTATTTATATACGAGGGGCAAATTAGGAAATTCAAGTAAAAAATGCGAGCGTCACCTTGTAATTTGCGAACGACATTTAACAACACCCATATATCTATTCTCTCTTGTCTCATTTTGCATCCTTTGATCTAATGAAACAAGTATAATGAGACAAAAGTAATATATTTGAATATTCTTCCTTTGGTTAATTTCACTATTTTGTTTGGAATATTTGTAATTTAATCTCATATTACTTTCTCCATATCTAAAATTCTTCCTATTTCAATTTTGCATGCTTGCCAGTGCACTTATCTATATTATAATTAAAACTCCAAGACATGGAGTGGCATTATGTCATGTGTCAAATTTTTTTTTTTTTTGTCATTTCGCCACATCACTTTTAATTTTTTGCCACGCACGTCACTTTTGCAATTGTATTATTATATTTAAATGTTGTGCTTGATTTATGCCTTAAAATAATTGAAGTTATTGGTTTCAAATTTAAAGAAAGAGAAGGTGTTACTTGCAAACCAATAGACTAGCAATTATTAGTATTTATTTTGGTCACAATTGAAAAGTTGAATAATTATTACAATGTTTTTATATTACTTTGACCCATTTAATTTGTAAAATTGTAACCGATATGTATTCAATATATTTATCCCTATAAAGTAACTACCCAAGGAAATGATACATTGGTCTAAACCTCATGGAGAAACATTTTACTGGGTGAGCATTGTGTTAGGTGAGTATTTGTTTACTATACCTTACTTGGCATGGAGTGGATATATTATTTTAACTCATATTTTTACACTTTCAATAAATCACCCAAACAATTATGGCCTATATATGTTTTAAGCTATAAGTAGCATTTGGTTCGATGATTGTGTAATATATAGGATTTGCTATATTTTAATATGAGATTCCATCGGTTGATTTGCTTTATAGTTCACTCAAAGCTCTCAAGGTTAGTGCGTATAAAATTCTTACATTTATTTTCTTAAAAAAGGATATAATGCATGTAATTATTTGTCATGTAATTATTGAATGTGAAGAAGAGAAACAAACCCGGGGCATTGCTCGAGTCACTAACCCGGGGCATTGCCAGTGCACTTATTTGATTATTAAAACCTCTAATAACTCTTATTAAATTTATGAAAGTTTAACTAAGTTTATAAGACTTAGTAAGCTGCTTTGTCTATCCTCTCTCCTCTCTCCTCTATTCTCTCTTAAAAAATCCTAGCCTTCAATGTCGATTTTTGAAGGAGCTTCCATCGGTTTTTACCGGTGGAAAGCCCAAACTTTTATTTTTTTTAGAATTTTTGTTTGTTTATTTATTAGGTTTAAATAATTATTTCACCCTCGAAAAAAAAAAAAAAATTTGCGCTCTCATTTGAAAGACGGGGTTTTTCTCTTCTTCAATGGGGAATTTCTTTAGCTTAAAATCCGGGATGCTAGATTTGATGGATTGCCATGAAATTGTTTTGTGGGTGAAAAATTATGCGAGGTCGCAAAGGTTATCTCGAAAACGATCAAATGAACCCAATGAAAATCATCCTCACAACTACAAGACTGTATTTTCCAGCGAACTAAATGGGAAATATTGCACATTGCAAGATCTGATCGACGATCATAGTTTTTATGAAGAAAATTTTTATATGATTCAACTTATGTATTTGTTAAATTCGATTATCTTTCTCGACGTCATATGATTTTTTATTAATAAAATAATTTTACTATTCAAAATTTTATTTAAATTTTATTTTTATGAAAGTTTAATACTGTCAAGGAGTCAAAAAAACTTTTAAAAAAAAATGACAATTCATTAAGTTTTTTATTTCCTTCTATTTTGGTGAATTATTTAAAATATTTCCTAAATTGTGAACAATTGTAAGATTCTAAACAATTTTAGAGGCAGAATGATTCATAAAGTAGAATACTAATATTAAGATGAAAATGTCTTACATTGATCCAAGTTTGTTTGAGAGCTCATACACAGATAACCTGCTTTTCCTTCTGAGGGCTCATTCATAATCAACAGATCTACCAACTGCTTTATATTCAGTTTGCCAACAGAAAACAACCATTAGTATTTTGCAAAAGCCTTCTCTTACTGGTTTGACACACCAACACAAGTAGTATTTACATTTGTACACAAGTATTATTTACACTTGGATGTGTACTTTTTCATAGAACTTATAGAAATCAAGGTCCGCAGTGTAAATTTTCATTTGGTTCTTTTTGCTTACTCAGGAAGGGGGAAAAAAAAAAAAAAAAAAGCAGTACAAAGCTATAGAAATGACCATGAGCAATCAGTCAAATTCAAGCACTACTTTTCCAGGAACAATCCTTTTTTCTTTGGCCTCATGGGCTTCTCTCACTTGTACTATTGGGAATGTCTTTTCGACAGGCACATTCAGCTTCCCATGTCCAGCCAACCTGCAGATCTCTTGTAAACCTTCAGAATCAGCTCTCATAAATGTCCAAATATACTCTGTACAAAAATAACAGATTATTAGAAACCATATACTAATTCAATAGCTTGCAATTACAAGTCATCTGCCAATGAATTTAATTCCTGACTCCTGACTTCAGACTGAGAAGACCTAAGAATTTGAGCATATGCATGAAGCCTTAAATTGTTCTATGTTACCGCCCCCTCCCACTTTTGGCCTTACCCAGCTGATACTTGGATATTCCATAATACTCCGTATTATTTTGGATCTGAAGCTCGATGCACAAAACAAATAGAGTGAAAAATGGCTCAAACGCTTAAGCAGCTGAAGCTCAGAATACCCATGGACCTAATGCCCACAACACCAAAGCCATCAAGCCTCAAACTCACAGCACTGGGAATCAAGGCTAGTAACATGAAAGAAATTGAAGCTTAATACACCACTAACACAAACTTAAAACACCCAATCAACCAAGAGTTAATATTAGACGGCCTAAACTCCATATAAGATACAAATGAACAGAAGCTTACAAAAATTTGATCAATCTATATACCTATACTAAAGCGAAGTGTTTTTTGGAGGGAATTTTCCCTCCTAAACTCTACGTATCTTTCGTCTCTTTTCTTTCTATTGTTTTTTGTAGAATTTGCCTAAGAACTTTATAATTAAATTTATGAATAATAAACTTTTTGAGTTACATTTTTCTAGACGCTTCTACATTTGAATTTCAATCACCATTAACTTTTAAAACCGAGCATGGCTTGGGAATTATCTAGTAGGCGTATAAATACCTATCATGACCCAGCTGGAATACCGGAAAAAACCCTCTGTTTAAGGTCAGAAACAAATAAACACCTAAAAGCTAGAGCCACCACAGTCAGAAACTGGAGACAATTTGGCTAAAATCTCAGCTCGTTATACAAGGCTGAAATGCTTACTCCAACTCTTTACAAAGCAAATCTTTTAATGAAGGACATGAAAATCAATGACAAACATTGTCTGCCCTTTTGGGAAGCCAATTGGATCAACAATTCCTCATCCATGTTACAAGGCCATATTCAAATCAAACAAAACCTTTACTGCCATATTCAAATCAAACAAACCCTTTACTCTTTTCATCACACATGTGACAAAGATTCTCTTTTCACCTATGAAAAATAAATGACTTTAGTTCTGTAACAACTGCAACTTGCCAAGACTGACAGGTCCCAAAAACCCATGCCTCAAACAAAGTTTTTATCCTTCTAAGTTACCCTCCAGATCATAGACAAATCCCGATAATCATTAAAAGTCCCAAGCATGGAAAGCATAGCCCAAGACTAAAAAGTAACAAGAAAAGAAGCTCACATTTGTCGTATAACAAGAAGATAACTGACATTAATCGCTAATGTTTGAAAGAATTTTACTAGTATAACTCTGTTAATGATGGTAACACTTTGGACTTGGAGCATGGGGAACCATAGCTTTAAACAATTTTATAATTAGCATTATCTTGTATGAGGATTCTATCACATCATCCAACCCCTCTATAGTCAAGGGCAACAAATTGTTTTAAAGTACTTGATATCCTTCCTTCTCCATCACTCATTCTCAGCAGAATTCTCTTAAGAGTATTAATCATAAATTATACCTATCATAGGTTACAGATTGTGGCTAGTTCATAAGGGCAGTTCAGATGGAGTAGCAAACTCCAGTCAGTTACCCAAATTGATCCATGAGTTTGTAGCCCATATAAAGGATTTCACACACAAGACACAACTACAAGCAATATCAGTATTGACAATTGACATATTCTCCAAATCACACAGAAAGATTTGAGTAGAAATATAAAGGAAAAATGGAAAAGAATAATCCCACCTTTGCTCGGTCTTCCGAAAACAATCCCACCTTTAACACCAATCTTCTTTTAACAAGCCTTTTGACACGTTACCTATTTTACAGGTTAAATAGTATAATTTTTTTTAAAAAAAATATTTCTCCTCTCCAAAATCTCCACCCCATTATCACTATCACTGCCACTGCCACCCCCACCATTGCCAATTTTGCCACCCTTAAAAAAACCATTGGCCAACCAAAACAAACCCACCCCCTTCCCCGCTTCCTTGCCCCCGACACTACGTCACGACCTCCCCAAAACCACCATCCCTCCTTTAACCAATGCTAGCCTAAATTTTCCATGACCCCACCTGCAACTGATCACCTCCTTTCAAGCAACAACATCCATTGTTTCCCAACAACCAAAAGATAAGACACATGCTCCAAATTTCCACTATGAAGAAGATTGAAATATGAAACCAGTTGCACACAAAAAAAAAATGTATTTATCAAGAAAAATAAAATTAAGTAAAATTAAAAGGAAATGGAGGAGGAATTATAAGAGGAAGAAGGGTTAAAGTTCGTAGTCACCACCATTGTCGTCGTCCAACAACATCAATTAACAAAGATTAAATTAATACAAATCACCAATTAAATTGACAATAAACCCCTTAATAATTGAAAAAAATAAAAAAAATATATAACACCTTAGAAGTTGCTTTAATGGGAGAGACAAAGGTCACAGGCTGCTTTGATGGAGAACTTAGAGTACACTTCAATGGAGAAACAGAGAAGGAAAAGGGGTGAGATTGTTTCGGTGAATAGAGGAAAGGGAAAGGGATTGGAGTAGGGCTGTCAGGCCGGCGGGGAAGGGGTGGGGTCGGCTCCAGCTGGAGGGGGGTTATTGCCTTGTGGGGAGGCTAGCTCCGGTGAGGATAGAGGAACGGAAAGTGGAAGGGAAGGGTGGAAGTTTTTTTTTTTTTTTTCTTTATTATCCAAAACAACCAATTAGAAGGCGACACCTGTCAAGTAACCTTCTCTAACCGGTTGCCAACCTAACAAAACCGATCATGGCTTGTTAAAAGAAGATTGGTGTTAAAGGTGGGATTATTTCTGGAATAATTAAAGGTGGGATTGTTTTCGGAAGACCGAGCAAAGGTGGGATTATTCTTTTTTATTTTTCCAAATATAAATGAAGACCTAAATTTTAGAATCAAATCCCAAGGAAAATCTGAACTTGCAGTCTTGCATCAAAGTGGAAAAAGAAAAAGAATGGCCGTGCAATTCTGCCAGTCAGTTCCTTGATGTTAATGGATCCAATAAAGTTATGATGGTCAAACTATCTCAACCTACACAAATATGATCTAACCACAACTACCATATGTTAAAGTCCATTTTGCATATTGACTTAGTCATAGGCACTTGCCTGGAGCCCTGGAGTAGTGGAAAGTGCATATATTATTTTAAGATACCATTCATACCCAAGTACTAACAATTGGTGAAAATATCACACAACCCCTAAAAAGGAGGGGGTGTAGAGGAGAGGTATAAAAGAATTTTAATTTTCTTGATTGGTTTGATCGTACCCATGGTTCAAAAATATGGTTTTGGTCGCGAGAACAGTCTAGTTCAAAATGATATGTTGCTCACAGATCGTGTCGCAGTTGTCTTTTAATAGATGTAAGCTATTAGAATAGTTAGAGCAGACTATTAGAGGCTTAAAGCCATTGGGGAACCTACAATCGTATTTTTAAGTAATTTTGAGTGATCAAGGGATGTAACGTTCAATGCTGGGTGGTTTGAGGATAGAAAGTTTGATTTGAACAAAGGTTTTTGAAAAAAGCGTACTGAGGTGGACGGTTTCGATTCAGTCACTAAAAAATTCTATACGCTTGGCCCAACAGAATCAATGTGGCTGTATATTTGCACCAAGGTCATACCCCATCAAAATGGCAATGGTTGTATTAGATATTTTGGACACCAATACAAGGACAACAAAAATTAGACAAACTAATATCGGGAACTTTACTTGTTACAATTTCTTTGTTTTCTAATACACGTGTCTTTCATGCTTGTCAATGCACAACTTTGACCATCAATTTAAATATTCATACTAATCATAAATTTAAAAAAAAATATATACTTCTTCACCTATAACCATATTTTAAAGTTTTGAAAGTATACATTAACATATGACATAATATTATAATAGCATCAGTTTTTAATATATTAGTAAGCAAATGTGGTAAAAAAAAATAAAAATATATATATATATATTTTTAGGGAAAATGTAGTCAAAACTAATACTCCCTTTGTCCCATAACTAACACAATCAACCTTTGCATACATGCCGATGCATTAGTTTGACCTTATTTTTAAATAATCAAATATTAATGAAAATTATAATAAAAGTTATAGAATGGAACTTAATATTAATACCTATCCAACAACATTTTTTACAAAAAAAATGTCTTTATTATGTTAGTAAAAAAATTTAGTCAAAGTTAGTATATATATAGTGTAAAAAAGTCCAACGTCTCAATTATTCAGAGACGGAGGGAGTATATGAATAGTGCAAAAGGCTAATATGATGTTTGTAACAAATAAACGGAGGAAATATAATTTTATAAAAAGCTGGTACATGTGCAAGTGTGCAACTAAATTTCTTAGATGACAACATACCTATTCCATGTGAGTACCGATACATCATTAGTTTTTTCAGCAAAAGGGCTGAAGCCATAGGAAGACCAATAGCCAAACCATAGTGATCAGACAAGGATGCTGCCTCTCCCTACATCACAAGGAAGCAAGACTTTCACTCAACAAAACTAAAAGAGAATGAGCAAGTGTCCGTAAGTGCAAACAAGCTCTGAAACTCCACCTGCAAAGTCATGTAATATCCACCTTTCCTCAGAAGATTTACACCTAGTCTTTCAGTCTCAGGTATACCAATAGTATCCAAAACAGCATCAAAGTGCCCTTTAATTGCTAATTCACAATCCTGCAAGTGAAGAAATCACATAATTGATATAAGGTTTTCAATTATAAATAAATAGAAGTTTAGCATGTGCCAGATAATAACTTTTAAAACAGACTTCCTACCTCAGTGGTATAGTCAACCGCCTTCTCAGCACCAACAGCCAAAACGCGTTCAATACTCTCCCCACCAACAGTTGTCGTTACATGGCAACCAGCTGCAACTGATAGCTGGATTGCAGAATAACCAACTGCTCCTCCACCACCAATTATTAACACTCTTTGCCTGCAGAAATATTATGTATGAAAACTTATGCAGTGCAGGAAGCAGAAGGTTGCATCAATCTAAGCAAGCATTCCAACTAAAACATTAATATAAACAACAAATTCAAAGAACAGAGAGAAGAAAGTACATGAATGACATCAAGGAGAAGAAAAAAAAAATTTGCTGCAGTATTTTAGCATGTTGCAACTGATAACATATTATACGCATGACCAAAGAGACAACTTTCTTCAGCAGATATAAGAAGTAAATTGGAGTACTTACCCTGACGTAATTCTAGCAGTACTTTTAAGAGCACGCCATGCAGTAAGTGCAGCAAAGGGAATCGCACAAGCATCCTGTACAATATAGAAACAGGAAATGACATCCGAAAAATAATTTCCACAATGGAAGCTTGACCTCATCAGATCCAGAAGACAACCTATTCACCTCAATAACGATTATCAGAAGAACGGGGGTAAGGAGGAGCTAGAAACAATGTTAAATTTTTCTTTACCAAAAATGTGATAAGCAATCGGAAAGAATAAATAAAAATTTGTGAAGAAAGACCCAAGGTTTTTACCACAATACTGACCCAAGACTTTAACTCTTCATGACTTACCACATGGCTCATGGCAGCTGGTTTTTTTGCAATTTCTTCGGCCGGAAAGATGGAATAGTCAGCATATGTACCCCTGAGGGCTGTTGGATGCAATGCCCCAAAAACCTCTTCACCTACACTAACTGATCGAACTGAACTTCCAACTGCAGCAACTTCTCCACTAACATCACGACCTAGAATGAGGGGAAGTAGAGGCTCAAACACTGATCGACCGTAGCCTTCTCGCATCTAGAAGTATTAGCCACAAAAAAAACTCTAAATTAGGATCTTATGAACCATAAGGTTCCTCACATGCAAAGTCTAATAAGAATGACTAGAAAATTAAAGTTTTTGTTACAACACAAGAAAAACATAGTAGTTTAACTATTCTGTCTAACTTCATAGCAAACCCAATATAGATACTTCACCTGACTAATTAGTCCAGATTTGCAACGATCAACTTTATCTCAATTTAGTTTGTTCACTTTCCTTTTTATCCATCCCAATTTACTTTGTCAATATCTAAATTAGCAATGACCAACTATTTTTTTTATCTCTCTCTTCTCACAGCTAAAAGTTAGGGTCCCACCCCCTCTCTACTTTTTTAAGTAAGTACCCCAATATAAATCATCACGGCTACCATCTTATTAAAATAAAAAAAATATGAAATCCAAATTACTATTTTTCTAAAATTATGAGTCATGATAAGTCACCTTAAATTGAGATGGAGGGAATAATATAAAACTTAATGATCAAGGCACAACAGGTATATTTAAAATCTTCTTCAATAAAGGTTCTAGACAAAATACAAATTAAATTCTTAAATATGTTATAATCAACACCAGCGTACGATTAGACTGCCAATAAAAAAGTGCATAGAGCCAAAGATTTCTCTAAATCCCCTAAATCAGAAATTAGTCAACTATTACATCGATCTGATTCATTGGTGCTAGGTCATAGATAGACACTTAAGGGAATCGGCTTTATTATAAGTAATAGAATTAAAGCTTCAGAATAGAATTTTCAGCAAAGATTTTCAAAAGCAGTGAGAAAAAACTAAGTAGATGTGGTAAGTATACTGCAAGACAGGGCATCCTGTATTGATAGATGCATACTATAATAAGGAATGGAGCTACAAAGTTAATAGTATTTAATGACAGAAACAAAGCCAAAGTCTTAAAGCACCTAGTGGCACATTTAAATGAAATACTTTTTTTATCAAAGAGAAAAAAAATCACCGTCCTTAACCTAAGCTTGCACAACAAACAAGGATAAATAGGTGATGGATATGGGTTTAATTGATTAAGTAGATTTCATATGAGGTTATAAGCAATTATAACATTTAAGTGAATAAATTCAAATCTATTGGACAATAAATTATACAAAACAGTATAGCAATTGATGAAGTAACCAGCAGTCCAGCACACATTTAACTGATTAAAAAAATACTAATAAGAAAAGTCACTTTACAAAAAATACTTCCTCCGTTCCAAATTAGATGACAATGTTTGACCTTGTGCACTATTCACAAAACTTGCTTTGACTTTGTTGTGTGATTTCGTGTTAAGAACAAATATAGTCATGTGGGGTCTTGTTACATTTGTCTCAACATCTATTTTTTTAAATAGGAATATTTGTCGGATCCGACCTTTAAAAAGACACTTTTTGTCAAAAACAACCTTTTAGATTAATTTTTAGCAAAGTTTGACCTTAATAAACAATTTTTTTATGTTAGAAACAACCTTGATCAACTTACACGCGTAGCAAATTTCCAACGTTGACTCACTTGTATAGGGCACGTGACTCCTATTTTCCCTAATTGCACCTCCATTTCACTCCTATTTTCCCTATTGAGACCAAGATTCCAAAGAGACTTGAATTTTATATGTTACAAAATTCGAGGTAAAAAGGGGTGCAATAAGGAAAGTAAGAGTCACATGCCCTACACAAGCGAGTCAACACCGAAAATTTGTCAATTAAAGCACGAAAGTTGAGTAATGTTAGTTTGTACAATTTTTTGTTTTTTTTTTTTTTTTACTAAGGTCTGACTTTGCCAAAAAAAATCAAAAGGTTGTTGTTCAACGCAACGTTTCACAAGTAACAAAATACAAACAGTTCACATAATGCAAATTGAACTTCCCTTGAATGCAACACAGCACATAACTCTCTGCTTTGAGCTTTGACAATAGGTATAATTAGAATGAGTGTCCGAATCCGGAACTAGGCCTTTGGCTAAGGGCATTATCGGCAGTGCATAGCCAGAAGCATCGGCTAATTCAACAAAGGCGTCATAGGCCTTTGATAGGCACAATTTAGGCTCGCCCACCACGACAGACTTCACCACCTCTTTGCTAAGCACAGGAATGCTTGATTGAGAAAACAAGTAAAAATGCAGCCATCTAACTTGGAAAAGAAATCCTGAGCCAAACGATTGGGGGCTGCTTTTTTGGGCCCGGATCTACTTTAGAGATGGTCTTTCGTCTTAGACATGACCTTTGCTTGATATTGGGCAGAGTGGGCTTTGTTTGCTACTTTGCAGAGACTAGGCTAAGCCACGTGAATTGGACTCACCCATCACATCATCTTGTGAAGCTCCTCCCTCCTCAACAAGCTCCACCTCCAGAATATCTAGAACCAGATGGGATTGGACTAGATTGGTTCACTAAATATCCTATATAAATATAAAGGAGAAAAGCAAAAATAAGTAATCTAATCCCTTAAACCCTTTTGCTATCGTGCACAGTCCGGTGCTGCTATTCTCTGAGACAGGTCTCAGGTGCAGAAGGATGATAAACCTGCTGTAGATCAAATGAAGCTATGCCGGGTATGGAAGATAAAGGAGAGCAGAAGAAGCAGCATACAGTAGCGAGCCTATTTAGTTAAGGCGGGAGAGCAACGTAAAGAGGTTTGTTAGAAAAGAAAGTGTGCCTCTCTTTTAGGACTTCCTGTACGAGTAGCCATTTCTGAGTTCTAAAGGTAGAATTGGTAATCCCGCATCTGAGATAAACCTAGTCTGATTCACGAGGTAAAGGCCTTTTCTTTTGCCTCTCTTAAAGTTAACTCTTTCTGATCTTAGATCTCACTTCTTTCGACTAGTTCTTCTCTAATCTTTCAAGATATAAGAAACTACTTACTTGACAAAAAGTGTCTTTTAAAAGGTCTGATGTGACAAATCTTTTGCTAATATGTAATCAAGGATAATTGCATTAGAAAGTATGCATTGGAAAACATGCCTAAATGAAATGTGTCATCTAATATGAAACGAAGGATGTATAGAATAAAAAAAAATAACCACTTATGAAGGAAGATTTATCATGGAAATGTGATTGGAAATACTTATATGCTTCCAGCATTCATGCAGCAATATCCATGCCAAAGTAATTAGAGTACAAATTTTTCTAACATTATGAAAGAAACAAAGAGTTGGGACAACGGCAGGTCAGACACTCCTAATTAACCAAGGTGGTGTTCCACGATCCTCAGTATACGGCAACAAAAAGTGTTAGAAATATTAGGACATCATCAGGTCATCAACAGAGGTCATGTTCTAAAGAAATTTATGTTTCACAACATAAAATCACTAAATGTATTAAGACAACATGTATGATCCAGCTTCTTCAAAGATCCAAAATTTTCTCATGTTTATAGTAAATATGTTCAAATTCAGGTTAGCCAAATCAAGTTAGAAGGTATAGATGTTACAAATTAAGAAACGAAGGTGATAGCTCTCCATCTCTTATTATCCACAATGAAAATAGATGTCCCTCAACCTACGACTCAAAGACTTGGAGTCATTGGTGGATTATCTATTATTATTAATTTGTTCCTCTCCATATACTCATTAGAAGTTCTCAATTATCTATGTACTCCCTCTATCCACATATAACCTTCCTCTATTACTTTTTAGGATGTCCACAAATAATCTTCCTATAACTTGACACTTTAACATGTGTGTCCAAACCTAGCAAGAAGATCATTTGAAGACGGGGGAGTATTATTCTTATATCGTTATCTCAACTTTCGACATTTTGTGATCCCCCCTCCTTCTCCCCATGCACGCCCCTCCCTCTCCCCATGCATGCCTAATGAGATTCCATTTTGTTTCCCAAGGTCGAATTCATCCCCTGATTAGAAAACGATCATGCTAGATAGCAGCAAACTAGAAATTCAATGAACCTTCCAAATGATTTCTTGTAATCATTCATGTAAGAGGAAAAATATCCAATCCTTCAACCACCCAACATGGCCAACAACATGAGCTGCCACGAAAACGCACTTGTCTAATACAGAATTCACATTCAATCCAACATCCCAAAATAATCATCACCCTTACATAGTTACATGAATGATACATCAAGATTTAAATTACACACTAAATTTGCAAACACAATTTTGTTTCAAGTAAGGAGTAACATAAATAAAAAATAACAAATTTCATCTATACATTGCTCATTACCCAAGAAAATGACATTTTTGGCATTTCATAATAACAAAAAAAATCATTAAAAAAATTTTAAAAAATTCAATCGGCTTGATTCTATAACAGTTAAAGAAAGCGAGAGACGAACCCGAAGATCGAGAGGATTAATGGAGACGGCACGAGCACGAACAAGGACCTGATTAGGCTTAAGATCAGGAACATCAACATCATCACGAAGCTCAAGAACTTGAGGACCGCCAAAATGAGGCAAAAGCACTGCTCTACAGCTAGTCACAATACTCCTACTACTACCATTAATCCCTAACCCTAAATTGAAATTACTCTTGAAAAATGATGATGAAAAGATGAAATTCTTGAAACCGAAATCATTTGATTTGAATACATGCAATGATTTGACGAACCGCATTTTGGATTGAAATTGAAGAAAGATGAATGATGAATTGATCTGAGCAGTGATTAGGACAACATTCGGAAAGAGGAGAGAGAAAGAGGAGGGAGTTAAGGGAGGTTTAAGGAGAGGGCGAAAATGGTGGGTTCTGGTTGTGGGAATGGAGACGTGCTAGGAGTATCGTCCGCATAGTGTACTCTCACTGCTCACCTTTTGGTTCACTATCACTTGTACAGTTGCAATTTAAAACTCCAAAAACAAGTCTAATGATTGTGAGTGTTTCAAGGGGTGGTTGACTGGTTGGTTCTAAATAGGGTGTTTTAAAGGGTGATTATTTGCAATTTGTCTTAAAAGAAAATCTAAAAAGTTAATAAATTTTTTTTTTTTTGAAAAAAATTGCCATGATTAATCCCACTCCGTTCATCAATATTAATCTCAACTTTCGTTTATTTCCAACCGCTTATCCAACTTGATATAGCAAGTTACCAGACACGTGTCAGCACGTGATTAGTCCAAAAAAATTTTTTTAAGAAAATTAAAAAAAAAACTAGCAGGCGGCAGCCTGTCCAACTCCGACAAGCCCCTCCGTTTCCGCCCTCTTTCCCACTGGATCCGGTCACCACAACCTTCCCCTCCCCCGATTCCGGCAATCAAAACCTTCTCCTCCCTCGATTCCGGCAACCAAAACCTTCCCCTCCCTTGATTCCGACGACCATAGCTCAAATCTGACCATTCCCTCCCTCCCTACCCTTCCCCGATTCCAGCCACTCCCTCCCTTCCCTGATTCCAGCCACTCCCTCCCTTCCCTTCCTTGATTCCGGCCACTCACTCCTAGCCACCACTCTTTCTCTCTCCTCGAATCCGGCCACCATTCTTACTCTCTTCCTGAATCCGGCCACCACTCCTTACTCTCTCCGCGAATCCGGCCACCCACTCCCATCCTATCCCTGTTCTGGCTGCCTTTTATGGTGGCTACCATTTTGGGGTGGCTGTTAATTTTTATTATTTGTTTTTTTAAAAAATTTTGGTTAATTTTTTTAAAAAAAAATTATTGACCAATCACGTGTTGACACATGTGCAAAAAATATCCAACTCACAAATGTTAACCTGCTTAGCCGATTGCAAGTTACTTGGGGGTGTTTTTGGCGGATATGTTATAAAGTTGGGATTAATAAAAAAATAAACGGAAGTTGGAATTAATATTGGCAGACGGAGCAAAGTTGAGATTAATCATGGCAATTTTTCCTATTTTTTTTCCAAAAACTAGCTTTTAAATCTTTTTTTTTCTTTTTTGGATAGGTTTTTAATCTTTGTTTTTTGTAAAAAAAACCCGCAATTAAAAAAAAAGTTATAAAAAATCACCCAATGTAAGTATTTTGTTTTAATTCACCACCTACTTGTAGGAAACTGAGCTTTCAGTATTAATTATTCAATCGTCATTTGTAAAAAAGGATTTAAAAGATGGTTTCTTACAAAATCTTCTTTAAAAAATAATCAATGAATAAAGTTATTTGGTTCATTCTTTCAAAAAAAGAAAAAAAAAAGATTTAAAAACTAGTTTTTTTTTTCCTGACAAAGAGAATTTCATAAATAAAAGAAGAATTACAACCTAAGAGAGCTAAGCAACACGTCTAAACAAACCCTCATATAGGCCTTACTACTTACCATTAAAGGAAGAACGAAGAGAACAATATACCGAAAAAGTCTTGCAGCATACCAAAGGGGATCATACCACATCCATACTGTGGACCAAGAGATGTCAAATTAACTGAAATAGTCGAGATGGACCAAGAGCGCAGGACATAATTATTGAAGAGAACCGAAACTGGCATTGACACCACAAGAAATTCATGATGGAAATTGTTAGGAGACGGAAAAACCAGAAATTGAATGCACCTTGTTGCTGAAGAACGGACCTTTGACACCATTCAAGTCCTAGGGGTTGAAAAGCATAGTTGCATCCTAGGAGTCTATGGTTGGATAAATGCTACAATACATGTTGAGTATGCAACACACAAATCACAATCTCTTTAGGCAGAAATATACTGCAAAACTATTCACTATTTAGTTGAATATTCAATAAATGTATTTCTATCCAATACATAATCAAATATTTGTAAACTTAATTTTGTTGAATGTTAATCAAATAATCACATAACCGTAGCCGTCCTTCCCCAAAAACGGCCACGAATTCGGCCATTAATGGCCGAAATCAGCCGGTTAAGGCCACTCAACCCCAAAACCGGTCGATTTAAGCCATAAGTGGTCAAATTCATGGCCATTTTTAGGGACGGAGGGTTGCGGATAGGTGGTTTTTTGGGCGGTTTAGGGCTGCGAGAAAGGGAGGGGGAGGGTTCAGGTGGGTCGGGTGAAGGGGGGGATTTAGGAATTTTTTTTTATTTTTTATTTTTTTCAAACCAATAAATGGTGACACATGTCACGGTGAACCCCACATTACAGATTTTTTGGACGGAGACCATTAAGTGGAGGTAAAATCCAATTTTTTTAAAAAAAATTTGGTGTTAAATGTAAATTTTTCTTTTTGGAGGTGTAAAAAAACCATTTCCAGTCTTTTTTCTAGTGTTAAAATCCAAAAATTCCTAATCATATATTTGTAAACTTAATTTTGTTGAATGTTAAGCTAAGAAAGCTACTAACCATAGTTACAATAGTGGCTGGAAAGGAAACAAGAATGATAATCCTTCTTCCAAAAACACCTACTCTAGTAATAATGTTAGTACCTTTGACCTTAACGAAGTCTTAGCCATGGATAACCGAAGACCTAAGAAGCAACTAAGGAAAAAGTTCACCCCTATTGGGATAAACTACGATACTGCTTTCAATCAAGCACCCGAAAAGAGATCACCCAATTGGGATTCTAACGCTCATTTCAAGTACCATCAAGGTAAGGGTCATACTACCGAGAGTTGTTGGAAGCTAAAAGAGGTCATCCAATATTTGATCGATATTAACAACCTTCACATACCTCTAGTTGGCAAGAAGACTGAATGATGATAGAACACATCACGCAAGGCAAGCTTTAGCGATAAGATTTTGTGACCTCTTTTTCTACTTTTTTCCTCCTTTCCCCCATAAGTTTAGCATAGGCATTCCTCATCTTACTCATTTGATTTATTAAGATTTTGTTGTTTATCATTTTCCATTTTAATAAAATGAGCATTTTTTCTTGCATATGATCATTGCATTGCACTGCATTCATATATATATATATATATATATATATATATATATATATATATATATATATATATATATATATATATATATAAACAAATCCACGTTGAACTAAGAAAAAGGTATATTGATGATTTAAGGCACCCCTTGTACCCATATCTTATCACCTTTACCCCTTTGGAATATACAATCCTTTTCTGATAAAACACTTTGAGCCTCGTCTAACGATAAACCTTTCTTTTTTCAACCCACATCTACCTAACCTTAGGATGGGATAGTGTGCAACTTATGCAAGTTCTAAATACAAAAATATAAGTAATTTTACCTGGATCTCAAAAATTCAAAAAACCAAAAAATAATAAAAGTGTGCAAAAAGGGCAAGTGTTCAAATGTCATTAATATGAACATGTATTTGATATGAACACATCTCAGATTGCATCTCTTATCGAGTGCTCGATACCATGCCTGAGAAACATGAATTCCAAGTGAGTGATAGACCGCATGATCGGGATTGCCCACACTTATCAAAAAAGGATTCAAATAAAAAAATGCAAAAGCAAAAAGAAACAAGAGAGCAAAAATAATAAACAATAGAGTTAAAAAGTAAGGAAATATCAAACATACAAATACAAAGATTCAAAAGCAAAGTTACAAACCTTGGGGACCTATCTAGAGTCTTGAGCCTTTATCCCCTTTCTTCTTCAACCTTTAGCCTTACCACGTTACAACCTTTAAAAGACCTCCTTGAGGAATACACACACTTGTGCAAGGTTCGACTAGAGTTATGTTTGGCCTGATTCCTAACGGATACGTAGGCAACCTCTGTAATACCCCGTATTTTCACACGTATTTTCTAATTAATTAATTAAGAAGTATTTTATAAAAAGGGTATTTTACTAAATTTATTATTTGGAGAAAAAATAATATTTGAATTTTGGTGCCAAAAGCATTTTGAAAACTAATCATTATTTTGGATAAGATTTATTATCCATTTATCCTGTTTAAAAATCGCATTATTTATATATTTTAGATATTTTATTTAAAGAAAAAACTAAATTTAATTAAGTAATTACTATGTCTGAAAATTCCCAATAATTAGCTAGGAATTTCGGTTTTCCAATGTGTAGGAAATCTGATTTTTCTTAGTTATTTTGTTGGTGAATAATTGGTATTTAGTTAATTAATTATTCAATATTATTTACACTATTATTTTATTCCTTAAAAATCGAGCAAAATCTTCCTAAATATATTAACAGGAGTTCGAAAATTTGAGCTATGGTAAGCTCAATATTTTCGGCCCTATTGAATTATTTTGGGGGAATTTGATTGGTAAAAATTATATTTTTAATTATCTCCCAAAATCTCTTATTTTTCCTTAATTAAAATTCTCCATCTTTTTAATATATAATCATCATATTTTCTTGCCAATCATACTTTTTAATTATTCCCCAAGTAATTCTAATTTTCTTATTATTTTTCATGACACACATACCTTCCATATTCAAGTGTACACAATCAACTTAATATCCAAACCTTCTTTAATTCTTTTACTCACTTCTCCAAGTAATCCCATAAACCCTACTTCCCATAATTCTTCCCACATTCTTTTGCCATAATTCTTGCATGAGAAAGACTATAAATACCCCTTCATACCTCTCACATTCTTTACACCAATTCTCTTCTTTTCTTCTCCTCAATTTTACACAAATCATCCCGTTTATCTTTGCAGCCAAATTTTGGGCACTTCTGTTCAGGTTTTGGGGTATTGACGTTTCTAAGAAAATTTTTCCTCTCAAAAAATCCTTGAGGTTAGGCTCAAGAATTACCCAATTCGGAGTTATATCAAAGGAGGTATAGCCTCTGCAAGTTCTACATATTCTTTCCAACACAAATCCAATTTTTCTCTTTTCCTTGGTTTCTTATCTTTTATTATTCTCTTCTCTTATTCAATTATTATTATTATTATTATGAGGGATTTATAAATAATTATTATGAGTAGTTTTAATTATATAAAATCATATTTATAATAATGTTTATGTTGAACTAATTCAAAAGGTTCATGTACATATAGTTGGGAGGTTTTAATTTAATTATTTGTGATTATTTGTTAACCTTTTATTAATTAATGTTATAATTATTTGTAGGGAATTTTTTATCAAGCTACTTGAGGGTTCTTTTGAAGTGTTTTTGGCTAAGCGAGGATCAAAGTACGTTAGGTGGCTAGATAACTTGAAAGTGATTGGTTGAATAAGCATGTTTGAATAATTTTGTGATGTTTGAATGAAATTGAATTGAATTATGATTTATGAAATAAAAGTATGTTTAAATGATTTGTTTAATTATTAAATTTAGGCATTAATTTTTATCATGTTTTGAATGATTAAAATTATTATTCATTTTTTAAAAAGGTTTGATATTGAAAGCATGTTGAATTTAATAAAAGAGTATGAATTATTTGAAATTTTATTATGTTGTTAAGTGAATTAAATGCTTATATGATAAAACTTTTTTTAATTTTTGAAGTGTGATAATTAAACCCAGGAAGTATGTATCCAAGAATGAGGGATCAATTAAGGAGTAAGCGCACTGGTTTCAAAGTTTGAAAGGTCCTTAAGCAGTTAACCCATATTACTGAGAACATCACGAAAGTGGTGAACAGGGAACACCAAAATCCCGAGCTTGATTCCTATAGTGAAGTCCTTAAGAGGGTAGCTGCAGCTAAGTCACCTGTTTACTTGGGAAAGGAGGACCCGGCCAGCCTTGAAAACTGGATCAGGGAGTTTGATAAGTTGTTTAATGCTATCAATTGCCCAAGTGAGCTGAGGGTGAAAAATGGGGTTTACTACTTGAGGGATGAAGCTTACTTATAGTGGTCCCAAAGAAAAGATGAGTTGTTGAAGAGACCAAACTTTGGGTGGGATGAGTTTAAGGAAGCCTTGAGAGAGAAGTTTTACCCTTCCTTCCTTTGAAAGCAGATTTGCATGAAGTTTACCAACATGAGAATGGGGAACATGTCAATAAGTGAGTACTACAACAAGTTCATTGAGATGATGAGGTTTGCCCCAGAAGTAGTCCCTACTGAAACCATTAAAGCTCAGAGATTTGAGCAAGGCCTTACCTTGACCCTCCAAGGGAAGCTTGGGGGAGTGACCTTTGAGACCCTGGATGAAGTTTATGGCCGTGCAGCCCACCTGTACGGAATTAAGGGGAGAGAGATGGAGCAGGTGCCCCGTGAAAAGAGGCCCAAGCCCAATGGGAATTACTAAGGGAATTCTGGAAATAGGAGGGACAACAAGGGAAACTTTGGGAAAGGGAATGGAGGCCAATCGTCCAACCATAAGGGAAATGGGAACCAAAGGGGTGAGAAACCCAAGAGGAAGTATTTCTGCAAGCGGTTTGAGAAAGACCACCCAGGGAAGGACTATGAGGGAAACCCGGTAACTTGTCGTTACTGTCAAAAGTTGGGACACCGTGAGTACGAGTGTTTCAAGAAGGAAGCTGATGTTAATTTTAGGAAGGTGAAAGATTCTAGAGCACCTAGTAAACCACCTCAGTCTAGTGGACCTACAACCAAGGCTGGAACCAGTAGTGGTGCGGGAAGTGCCCTAAAAGTTCGTGTGTTCGTGATGAATAACCGTCAGGCTGAGTCTGCTAATGATGTGGGAATTGGTTTTTTCTTTATAAGTTCTTCTCCTGTGAGAGTCTTGTTTGATTCAGGGGTCATATTCTTTTATTTCTAATATGTAGTTGGGAGTCTCGGGTTAAAGAGTCCTGAGTCAGTTTCTCTAGATGTGTCTATTTTGTCTGGGGAAGTGAGGAGTTGTTCAAAATTGTTTTTAAGTGTGCCTATTTCCATCTCTAGGGTAGAATTTTTGGCGGATTTGATCGAGTTCAAATTGAATGACTTCGATGTGATTTTGGGTATGGATTGGTTGGGAAAGTATGAGGCAAAAATTGATTGTGCGGCTGAAAAGGTCACCTTGACTAGCCCAAGTAAGACCAATGTGGTATATAAATAGGAAGGGAAAAGCTCAGGGTTGAGTATTATGTCTGCAATGCAACTACGGAAGCTGGTTAAGAAGGGTTGTCCTTTATTTTTTTGTAGTGTTCAAGAGGTTGGAAGTGAGGAAAGAAAGGTGATGAGATTAGTCCTGTGGTAGAAGAGTTTCTAGATGTATCTCCAGATGAGATTATGGGTATGCCACCAGTAAGGGATGTTGAGTTCACTATTGACCTAGTACCTGGAACTGGATCTAACTCTAAGGCTCCATATAGGATGGCTCCAACTGAGTTGAGGGAGTTGAAGACCCAGTTGGATGATTTGTTGGAGAAAGGTTATATTAGGCCTATTTCATCACCCTGGGGAGCTCCAGTATTGTTCGTGAAGAAGAAGGATGGAAGTATGAGGTTGTGTATTGATTACCGAGAGCTAAACAAGGTGATAGTGAAGAATAAGTATCCACTAACAAGGAGCGATGATTTGTTCGATTAGTTGAAAGATGCAGGGATATTATCAAAGATAGATTTGAGATTGGGACCAGTTGAGAATTTCGGATCAAGATAATGCAAAGAGTGCTTTCAGGACCCATTGTGGTCACTATGAGTTCACAGTTATGCCATTTGGTTTGACCAATGCTCTTGCAGTGTTCATGGATTTGATGCATAGGATAATCAGGCCATACTTGGAAAAGTTTGTGGTAGTGTTTATTGAAGATATTTTGATCTATTCAAAGGATGAAGAAGAACATAAGGAGAATTTGAGACAAGTGTTATTATGTTAAAGGGAGCATCATTTGTATGCTAAGTTGTCTAAGTGTGAGTTTTGGTTGAAGAAAGTAGCATTTTAGGCCATGTGATTTCCAAGGACGAAGTTTCAGTGGACCCAAGCAAGATTCGAGCTGTGAGTGATTGGCCAACCCTAAAGAGTGTGTCGGATGTAAGGAGTTTCTTGGGTTTAGTAGGCTATTACAGAAGGTTTGTGAAAGATTTTACAAGGATTGCGAAGCCCATGACAAGTTTGATGAAAAAGGAGCATAAGTTTGCATGGACCCAAGAGTGTGAGGAGGCGTTTAAGATCTTGAAAGAAAGGTTAACCACAACACCTGTGCTGGCTTTGCCGAATGGGAGTGATCTATATGACGTGTATAGTGATGCATCGAAGTTGGGATTGGGATGTGAGTTGATGTAAAATCGAAGAGTGATTGCGTATGCCTCAAGGAAGTTAAAGGTTCACGAAGGGAATTACCCAACCCATGATTTGGAGTTAGCTGCAATAGTGTTTGCCTTAAAAATTTTGAGACATTACTTGTGTGGGGTGACTTGTAGGATTTTCACGGACCATAAGAGTTTGAAGTACATTTTCACCCAGACGCACTTTAATGGGAGGCAGAGACGATGGTTAGAATATATGAGTGATTATACATTGGATATTCAGTATCACAAGGGAAAGGCTAATGTGGTGGCAGATGCTTTGAGCAGAAAGTCAGAACATATGGTGAATGTGATGGTAGTACCGGATCAGTTGTGTGTGGAATTTTAGAAGTTGAACTTGGAAGTAATAGAGCATGGTGACATGGCTAGGATGTTGAATACCTTGGTGGTTAAACCATCCATTTATGATAAGATAAGGGAAAGCCAATTAGAAGATGAGAAGTTAAAGGCAATTAAGAAGAAGATTGATGAAGGAGAAGTGTTGGATTTCACCATTGGTGATGAGGGGAGTATTCGATTTAAGGGAAGATGGTGTGCACCACAAAATTGTGGAAATCTAAAACAAATATTGATGGAAGAAGCCCATGAATAATTCTCCTTATTCAATGCATCCTGGAGGGGATAAGTTGTATAAATACATGAAGAAGACTTTTTGGTGGCCCAATACGAAGAGAGAAGTGGCTGAATTTGTGGCTAAGTGTTTGACATGTCAGAAGGTGAAGATTGAGCATCGTAGGACCTAAGGAAAGGTCCAATCCTTGGAGGTGCCCAAGTGGAAATGGGATTCGATTTCTATGGATTTTGTGGGAGCTTTTCCAAAGACTAAGGCAGGGAATGACACTATTTGGGTAATAGTGGACAGGTTGACGGAGTCAGCAGCATTCATACCCATGAGAAGTACTTGGACCATGGATCAATTGGGAAGAGCATACGTGAAGTTTGTGGAGAAGTACCATGAGGTACCCACGGATATCATTTCGAATAGAGATTCATGATTTTTGTGTAACTTTTGGCAAAGTTTGCAAAAGGCGATGGGATCTAAGTTGTTGATGAGCACAACATTTCACCCAACGACAGATGGTCAGACAGAAAGAACGATTTAGACATTTGAGGACGTGTGAAGAGCTTGTCTGATGGAGTATCAAGGGTCTTGGGAAGAGCACTTGGACTTGTTAGAGTTCTCTTACAACAATAGTTACCATGCAAGCATTAGAATGGCACCGGTTGAAGCTTTGTATGGTCGGAAGTGTAGAAGCCTAGTTTGTTGGAATGATATAAGTGAGACTATGGTTCTTGGACCAGAGATGATTGAGGATATGGTGAAGCAGGTCAAGTTTATCTAATAAAAGATTAAAGCAACCTAAGATCGACAAAAACGTTATGTTGATTTGAAAAGGAGGGAAGAGGAATATGAAGTAGGAGAGAAAGTTTTGTTGAAAATTTCACCCATGAAAGGTGTGATGAAGTTCGGGAAGAAAGGGAAACTAAGCCAAAAGTAAATAGGGCCTTATGTGATCTTCTAAAAAGTGGGGAAAGTGGCTTATAAGTTGGATTTGTCTAACGAGCTTGAAAGGTTTCACAATGTGTTCCATGTGAGCCAAAATATCCCTGATGTGACACATGTATTACAACCAAAAACCATTGAGATGGATGAAAATTTGACTTGTAAGGAAAGACAAGTAAAGATTCTTGACTCTAAGGTCAAAAGCACAAGGAACAAGGATGTGAGCATTGTGAAAGTGTTGTGGTAAAATCAGAAAACGGAAGAGGCTACATGGGAAGCTGAGGCTAATATGAGGAAACATTACCCAAAGTTGTTTGCCTTAAGTTAGTGGTCGAGTTACGGGGGCGTAACTCCTTTTAAGGGGGGTAAAGGGCGATAGAGTTTTGTGCGTCTACTTTTCGAGTCATTTTTGAGTGATTTGGAGTCTTACTTGAGTTTGGTTGGAGTCTTGAGTCAAGTTAGGATTGTGCATGAACCAATAATTTCAAAATGATTTTCGTTTCTTTTGGCTAAGTTTCGGGTCAAAACTTATTTTAAGGGGGTATACTGTAATACCCCGTATTTTCATACGTATTTTCTAATTAATTAATTAAGAAGTATTTTATAAAAAGGGTATTTTAGTAAATTTATTATTTGGAGCCAAAATAATATTTGAATTTTAGCGCCAAAAGCATTTTGAAAACTAATAATTATTTTGGATAAGATTTATTTATCCATTTATCCTATTTAAAAATTGGATTATTTATATATATCGGTTATTTTATTTAAGCCAAAAAATATAATTAATTCATTAATTAATATGTCTGAAAATTCCCATTAATTAGCTAGGAATTTTTTATTTCCTATGTGTAGAAAATCTGATTTTTCTTAGTTATTTTGTTGGTGAATAATTGGTATTTAGTTAATTAATTATTTTATATTATTTACACAATTATTTTATTCCTTAAAAACCTAGCAAATTCTTCTTAAATATATTTATAGGAGTCCGAAAATTTGAGCTATGATAAGCTAAATATTTTCGGCCGTATTGAATTATTTTGGGGGAATTTAATTAGTAAAATTATATATTTTTAATTATCTCCCAAATCTCTTATTTTTCCTTAATTAATTCTCCATATTTTTAATATCTAATCATCATATTTTCTCGCCAATCATACTTCTTAATTATTCCGCAAGAAATTCTAATTTCCTTATTATTTTTCATGACATACATACCTTCCATATTCAAGTATACACAATCACCTTAATATCCAAACTTTCCTTAATTCTTTTACTCACTTCTCCAAGTAATCCCATAAACCCTACTTCCCATAATTCTTCCCACATTTTCTTGCCATAATTCTTGCATGAGCTAGCCTATAAATACCCCTTCATACCTCTCACATTCTTCACACCAATTCTCTTCTATTCTTCTCCTCGATTTTACACAAATCATCTCGTTTATCTTTGAAGCCAATTTTTGGGCACTTCTGGTCAGTTTTTGGGGGTATTGACGTTTCACAGAAGATTGTTCCTCTTGAAAAATCCTTGAGTTTAGACTCAAGAATCACCAAATTAGGAGTTTTATAAAAAAGCAAAGGTAACAATGAAAAACCATTGCCTATTATTAAAAAAGTGTTGCCTTGTACCTAAGGCAACACATATGAGGCGTAGTTTATGTCCCCGTTTTCTATTCCTAAGGCAACACATTTTAGTACAAAGAAAACATTTTAAAAGTCAAGGTAATATGATACCTAAGGCAACAATTTTACAAAGGCAATAAAAGAAAATTGTTGCCATCTTAGGAGACAATTTAAAATTATCACCTTATGTTTTGATATGCAACAATATGTTCACTTGTTGTATTTGATAGTAATAATATAAAAGCGTTGCCAAATATTTTAAAGACAATGTTTAGTAAACTGTTATATAATGAATACTAAAATGAATCGGTAATTTTTTTTTCTATTATAATATTTACTACGTTATGTTGAAAGAATGGAAATGCATCATATTCTTGTGAATTAGTTATATTAGAAAATTTTTTAACATTAAAACATGTAATAAGCATTTAATTAGGAAATCCTAAACTTATAAAATTGATAAGTAAAAAAATAGTTAAAGGAATATCCAAATGTTTACAACATCATATCCTATCTAAATAAACTACTGTTTCATAATATTACTCTATCTAATAAATAAAAGAACATAATTGTGTCAGAGCAAGAAATAACATTAAAAAGTTTAGAGCAACTTCAAATTGAACTACGACGTCTGATATGTCTAATTTATATAGTGTTTTACCCCCGTCCCAAGGTCATAATTAGTAGTGTTTTTGGCTCTTTAGAGCCACTTTTATTACTAATTTGTGTTTTCTAGTGTTTTTGTAGTTTTGCTTGAGTTTTATAGGAAATTGCACACTTGGAGCGTTTTCCGGGTTTTTCACGAAGCAACTACGAGCATTAAGAGGACACGACCATTTTTGAAGCCCAGGACCGGTGAGAGCCAGTGATTAAGGGCTCGGTATGTGATACCGGGGCATATGGATCGAGTATTCAAGACCCGAAGGGGAAATCCGGATTGGGCCGAAGAATCGAGCCCAATTGAAGTCCAAGCCTCGAAGAAGAAGCCGGGCCCGATCGAGCAAGCTTGCGCCCGATCGGGCGGGCGCGCACAAAGATGCAGCAAGAAGAAACGCGTGCCCGATCGGGAGAGCATAGGCTCAATCGGGCACGGTTGTTTGGAAAAGTACGTAGAGAAAAAGGCGGGCCCGATCGGGCGGCCCATCGCCTGATCGGGCGCGTGTTTTTTTAGAGACCTGATTAGTTTTCGTTTAGGATTTGTTTTAGGGGATGTTTAAGTATGATTTTTGTACATAATTTTTGATTACCTTCTCTTTTAGATTTTCTCTCTCTACTTAGCTTTTAGATTAGTTTCTTTCTCTAATACTTTGTTCTTAACTTTATTCTTAATTCCAGATTTCTTTGGTAATAATTTCTCTTCTCTTAATCTTAGTTATTTATTTATATTCCTTTGATCATGTCTTGTTTTATTACTTTGATTAGTTTAGTTTAATTATGTGTGGGTAGTTCTATTTCGAGGGTTTGTGGGGATCCATAAATAATATGAAGGGGTAATTTATTGTTTTTAATTGTCAATGCTAGATTAATTTCCTATTGATTGATTTAATGCTTTGTGACTAGATTTGCGTAGATCTTTTATGCATAAATTTAACAATATTGATTCGAGATTCGACAGATGAGAACTAATGTTTAGGTATAGTTTCAATAGGTAGGTTAATTTATAAATGATTAAGTCGAGAATCGAGAGATGAGATTTAATATCGGTAAATTAATTGTGTGATTGTAATACGTAGCGAAAGCCCTTTATAATCTGATTAATTTATGCATTGATGATTGGTTATTATGTTTTACCCTGGAATATTATTTATTGGTGAACCTATGCCCTAGGCCTTTTATTCATTGTTTTATCCTTATTCTTAATTTTTGTAGTTTAGTTTCCTTCGATTATAATATTTTGATTACCTAATAATCTAGATTATATTAATTAATTAGAAACAGAAAGACTCGTTTCTCTGTGGTTTCGACCCTACTTCCCTATCTACATTAGTTAGAGGATTTAGGAATTACTTTTGATTAGATGATACGACTTTAGCCTGTCAAAATTTGGCGTCGTTGCCGGGGAAACGGCTTTATTTTTATTTCTAATTATTATTAGAGTCTAGATTATTTTGTCTTTATTTTTATTTTTTTATGAGTTGAGAATATCCATGCGTACACCACTACAAGAATTATATGATTTTTATGCAGCACCTGAATACTGTTGTTGTGAATATCGTCTTTGTCATGAAAATCCTAAATGCCCTTATAGTGAGTTTTTTATGCGTGCTCCAGATGATTTTAGAGTCTTTCCACATACATATGATCATATTCGGAAACGATTAGTTGCTAATGAAAGTTATTGGAAGGATCTTGATGAAAAAGTCTATGGACACTATAATAATAAGAGTCCTATTAAGGATGAAGAACCTGTTATAGAATATGTGGTTGAAAAATCATTAGTTGACGAATCAGTGATTAAAAAATCATTAGTTGTAGAAACAGTGGTTGAAAATTCCTTTGTTGATGATGAGGTTATTCGTAAGGGTGAAATTTTCAAGTCATTATTGGATGATAAAGACAATGACTACCTCTATGTTCGTTCTATTAATTATAAATTTTTAATGGAGAAAGTAGAAGGTTGTGGTGTATTTTCATCTCTTTATTTTGATTTTTCCTTCTACCTTGAGTTCTCTTTATGTGCTCCTAACCTTTTCTTTGTAGGGATTAATGGACTTGCTATTAAGCCCTATATAGTGTTTAATGAAATGTTTGCAGGAGCGTTTGATAAGTTACTCAAGGCATTGAATTCTTCCGATTGAGAGAAAGAGTATGGTCGAGCGGGACCTTGATAAACTAGCGCCCGTGCTTTATTTTGCTTTTTAGTTTTTTTTTTTTTTTGTGTGTGTGTGTGTTATTTTATTTTATTTTATTTTTAGCGAGGTAATAAGAGTGTAACTTATGACTGTGGGAATTTGTTTTTGTGCACATTTTTAGATAGAGAAGGCTTCAATCACGCTGGAACTGCACTCGTATTCGATCGGGCAGAGCTCGCCCGATCGGGCGCACGTACGCGTCAGCAAAGTTTGTCAACTTTGAAAGGCCGTAACTTTTGCGTTTCTTATCGGGTTTTTGCGTGTTACCTATCATTGGAAAGCTCTTCAAGTCTAGTTTCCAACCCAATTGGAATAACTGTATTATCAATTATATATCAAAAGTTATGATCAAAATAGTTCACCTGACTCAAATTTGGACTTTTTCCCACCAACACTTTGTTTCTTTCTTGCCCAAATTTGTTCCAAAGAGATGCATTGCAATCCTCGAGGCTTTGGTGACATTATTGTGGTGATGTTGAGAAGTAGTCACCTTGACTACTAGCTTCCCTTTAAGACAATGAGGACATTGTCTGATTTAGCTTGGGGGAGGTTCTCGTGTTCGTATGGTATATCTTTCACTCTCTCTTTTTATTTCTTTATTTATTTTTCTTGGTGTGCTTAGTATAGATTTTATTGCTTTTATAGGTTAGTTTTTATTGCTTTAAAAAATACTAAAATACGTTCCAATGAATTTTAAATCATGTTTCCCTGTGCCCCTTGATGAAATTTTTTCGAAATTGTTTTGATTCTTGGTTTTTGATGATAGATATTGTGGATTAGTTGATCATGATTTAATGTTTGATTGTCTTGGAACCTTAACATGAGTCAATTTTGCCCAACTACCATACTTGTGAATATAGTGCTTGACTAGTTGATTTGGCGAGGAATGTGTGTTAGTTCCTGGTATGTCAATGACTTTGAGTATTGGTTTTTAACTTTGAGTAATGTTTATATGACTCATTATTATGTACATTGAGGAGGAAGAAGGCGTTTATTCTATTAGGTGGCCTTTAGACGATATTATATACATTTGTTCTCTTCTTGTTACTCATGTTGTTGCTTGTGCCCTTTTATTGTTTATTTAGCCACATTACAAGCCTGTGAAAACAATTTTTTTTTTAAAAAAAAAACAAAACAAAAGCCTTGTAAAATTTTCAAACTTAATAATATCGCACAAATGCAACAAAAAAAAATGAAAACCTTAGCCACTTATCTACCTCTACTTGCGTAGTATAGAAATTAAAAGGTTTTTACCTTGGATGTAGAAGTTGAAGAATGAAGTCAAATCATTTATGCAATATTATCATCCTTATCAAATTGACTATCAAGAAATAAAGTGCCAAACATGCTTAGATCAAAAGACATTTGAGGATTTTGTTGTTGAAGTTGAGAAATGATGGAGCTAAGACCATTTGCAATCTCCTTTCTATCTTGTTGCCTTTTACCCTCATAATCTTTTAGTAAAGCTTAAACCTCTAGAGCATGCTTCTCTTCAACATCCTTCATCAAAGCCTTTTGCTTTAATTAAGTTGATGAAACACCTCTTCCATGAAAATTTAATCGAGACTTTTTCATGTTATCAAAACCAATAATAGTTGAAATCACACTTTTTTCAACCTCCTTTTCAGAATCTAATTTCTTAAGTTCATTCTTGATTTTAAAAGATAAAGAAAAAAAATTAATATTGATAAAATTTAATGCAAAAAAAAATTAATATAAAATGAGAATGAATTTTACCATCAATTTGTCCCTTAGGTTACCAGGCTTACGCTTTGTTAGCTTTTCCTTGCGTGTTGCTATGAACATTTGAGCTAGAGTAGGATTTTGTGTTGTCTTATTATCCTTTTTCTATACAAGAGTGATGAGTGTAAATCATTTTAATGAAGAAAATAAAACCAATGAGAAAAGAAAACAAACACACACACAATAAACAAACTCACCCACTCATCATATAGAACCCTAGCAAAACTCTTTGATCCTAAAGTATGCATAATGTTCCGATCCTTTCCAACTAATAGATTTGCTTTATTTTGCATACATCGTTCCTGAAAAATAAAGAAGGTGAACTAAATAAAATAACCTAGCTTTTTCTTTATACAAGAAATATACAATCCGTTATAAAGGGGGAGAAATATAAAACTTGTATAAATGTAAATACCTCATATTTGTCATCATTCCAAATCTTTAACAAGTCCTGGAACATTTTTTTTGGGACTCGTTTTGGTCGTTTGATCATCCTTACTTTATCATTGTCATATTCATGAAAGTGTACTATTTTCAAATAACATTTATACCTTCTCCAAGCAGCGCCAATGGTTTGCAAAACCCATTTTTTGGGCTCAATTGGGACAATATATTGTTTCTACAACAATTAAAAAAAAGAGTAGGTTATACCAAATTGATCAAATTGGCAATGTTAAACAACTCACTGCCACTTAATTAATCTAATCACAAATCAAGAACATAAGAAAATAACTCACTGAAAGTCTGAAACCTATTCTACCACTTAGAAAACATGTCACCGAGCATAAAACGCAGTAGGCAGCCAAGCAGAACACCAGGTTGGCTCGCAACTGCTCTGCCAGCCGCATTAGATCAACAACAACAATGACAGTAGGGTATTCAATTTTTTTTTTACATAAGATATGTTAATCAAGAAAGTTTAATATGACATGATAGCAAGGACCATATAGGACAAGTTAAGCAGTTATTATAAAACATTTCTATCATATTTATTTAAATGAATAAGTAACTCACCAAGACATAATCCCAAAGTCCTTCTTTCTTCTCGTTCCTTAGTATGGGCCAATTCTTCACAGTCAATGGTAGGATATTTGCTTTTCTATCTATTATTCCTAAGAAGCTAATGAACTCATTGCATGTTTTTTCATCAGGACCAACAGGTTATCCATGTTCATTCAAAGTAATTTCCGAGCATTCTACTTCGCTGGGTCCATGGACTTTGTAGCACATAGTGGGTCCTCTTCTAGGCTTATCCTCTGCAGCTAACATGAGCAAAGAAATTCAAAAGTTAACACAAATAATGAATGATCATGCATGCAAGTAAAGATTTTTAAATACAAAAATGAAAGATAGCTTGCCATTTTCTTTATCATTCTTGTCATTTTTTAAGTGTTCAACTTCTAATCCGAGCATTTCAACCGGTTCTAGTGATGTATGATTAGGGGTTGATGAGCCACCATGTGAAGAACCCAAATCAACATTCTGCTGACATTTTGCCAAAGCTGTTGTCACTGCCTTTCGAGTTAGAGCCTTCATTTTGCGAATTTGCAATTAGGAACAAACATGGAAAACATAAAGAGATATAGTACTCTAATATATGTATGTACAAACGTTATATAATAAAACATAACTTCAAATAAAAAAAAAGTTACACACAATAGCTCTTGCTAAATATATAAGCATTTTTTTAAACAATTTATAAGCAATTAAATGATCATAGACCACACATACATAAGAGCATATATAAGCAATTAAACATAATGTCTAACTAAGCATGTGCTTCATGTAGCCTTGGGAATTGTGTTCTTTAGTGTTTCAGACACCATATTAACATAAGAGGCCACATTTGAGCTGAACTTTAGGTATATGAGCATACAAGGAAAATGAGATGGACCAAACTAATGGGTCACCACAGCTCAAGCCCAAACCTGTATTGCAAAATCAGGGAAGGGGAAAACCACAGCGGCACAAGGGAACAAAATTAATTAATTGCTAACGAATGAAGGACCGGGGAAAAGGGAAGTCTGCAGGAAAGGGGAACAACACTCACTAGTGGAGCAGTAAACTTGGAGCAGCATGTCAGAGTAGCTGGATATAAGACAAAGTGAATTAAGGCAGCCTCTTCTATATTAGACAGAAGCCTTGTATATATAAGACAAAATATAGAAGCACATTCTAAATTTAATACCCACATTCTCAATTTTAAACCCACATATATATATATATATAGCAGCACATCACATTCTGATGCATACAAAAATTATATTTGCAAAGAACAAAGAGATGCTTATTTATAAATGTATAGCAGAAAAACAACTACCTTCCATTGAATAGAATTGGACTTGTCTCTACTGTTAGACTGTGGAACGGGTAACTCTTCATCGGTGGAATCAAGCTCATGCTCCATATCTTGGTTAGGCCTATAGAGCTCATTGTCTACCCAAACCTTTTTCTTTTTATTCTTACTTTGATTGCCTCTATTGTTTTGAACTTGCGCCATCAGTGACTTAGCCTGTTCCTTCAAATCTAATTCTTCCATTCTCGTTAATTTTTTTTTAATCGTTTACATTCTCAGCCTCTCATATTCTACCATTCTTGGTTCACGAATTTGATGCTCATCACCTGAACCTCTTATAGCTCTAAGCTTAGTGGAATTTTTCTTTGTCATACTTGGAGCTAATTGATTTCGAAAACGAATCCAATTTATACAGAAGAGAAAAAAGAATCATATATATATATATATTATATATATATATATATATATATATATATATATATATATATATATATATATATATATAATAAAGCAAAGTTGTACAAATAAAGAGTAAGGACTACACAACCAAACAATAGCTATATGCATATTGACTAACATAAAAACAAATGAGATGAAAAAACATGAATATCAAATTCCAATTTCAGTTCAGAATCAATTAAGAAATCATTGAAGAAATAATGTAGTTTTGGTAATGAGAGAAAAATGATGTAAAAGACCCAATATCCAGACCACAGTTACAGCTTTACACCAAGAGTAATCATAAAAGGGAAGGCCCTAGAGGAAAAGCACAAACAGCACACTCTGTAGGGCTAACAGGGCATTAAAGCACAACAGCACAAATGTAATTAATTCTTTACTCAAGGAGGGAGCTGAGCAAGGTGAAATTGGAGTTGCAGAGCTGATTCTTCAATAAAATAGTGAAAAAAATCCTTTAATGTTAGGTTCACTTATAAACTTGTAAGCTTGAGTATATATAGGAATTAAGGCAGTAGTAGTCATTATGTTTGCATTGTGAGGAATTTTGTAAAAGAGACAGTTAACTGGAAGTTACCCATCATTGAGACTGATTGCCTAAGTTGTCAAGTTATCCCTTCTTGCCAGAGTTAATAAAAAATACTCACGCTTTATTTTTTCTTACATTGTTATTACAAGGTTGGTCTTCAAATATCAATCTATACCGAATGACACACAACGACTCCATAAAAAAAAAAATATTGATGCTTCACAAGCAAATTTCGGCAACACATGCCTTAGCTTGAATCCCCTAACATAGTTCAATCATTAAAAAAAAGGGATGAGCTGTGACCTCAAGCTATAATTAACACATCTCTACCATACCTTGTTGCTTTTGAAAGACCGTCATCAAGGGACAATTCTATCATAAAGTATGTACTTTAATATTCTTAAGCAATTTAGCATAAAGTTGAATGCATTGGAAGCACTTTTACTAATAACAAATTGCCTACCATTCAGCACTGTTGGGGTTTGGTGAGTCCGACTCACCGCGGAAACAACCCGACCCAAGGAACCACTCGCACTTAATAAAACCATAAAGCATAAATAAATAATCACAAGAAAGGAAGAACGAATCTTACCCTCGAAGCGAGCTTCGCCCTTACAAAAACGGGCTCTTACTTGAAAGCTTCGAGCACCGCAAGCGTCGTGCCTCCAACGGTATCCACCCACAAAGGACGAACACGACTTTAAGGTCCGCTACCTTGGAGTTAGCAAGGTCCGACCAAAACCCGAGTGTTATTAGAGTTTAAGAGTTTTCCCAAAAATATGGAATGCTCTTTCTAACTCTCACTCAAGCAAAGAATTCTCAAGCCATGCCATGACTATTTATAAGGAAGTATGCCTTGTGAATTTCACTCATCTTTCAATGTGGGACTTTTCCACAAAAAGAACCCACATGGAAAGATTGGTGAATTCAATCCTTAGTTAAATAAACAAAGGAACAAGTAACAAGTGTCACATGGTTAGGTGTGGACCACTTTCTCACTTGGTCCCCAAGGCATTTCACATGCAATGTGAACTAACCATATGTCACCCAACCTTGAGCCCCAAGTTGGGTTCGGTTGGCCCATTTTATTTTGGCCATGTCCATGACCCATCAACCCGGGTCCACGGCCATTTCCACATGTGTCGCCACCGTGGTGCGCCGCCACCATGGCGCTGCCACAGGCTCGCTGCCACTTGGTGGCTGCCACTAGGTGGCTGCCAATGTGGCGGTTGCCAACGTGGCGGCACGTGTGCTGCACATGGAGTTTTTGCCATGTGTGCTGCCACGTGGCATGCTCCTATTGGCATGCATTCCTAGCCTTTTGCGTGGCTAGGATTTTACTTGTTACTTGATGCATTTTCCCGTCTCGCCAAATCCTAAATTTTGGCTCGACATTTGAGATTCTCCAACGCTCGGTTTCGACGCTCCAAACTCGAATTTCCGACGTCTAAATGTTTAACACTCGGGCGACGAATTAATTTCTTCCGAATTAATTCGTCGAGTCAGTTCGTATATTTTGCTTGGGTGTGACCCGAAGGGTTCAGTCAAGATTAAGCTATAATATTAATTATATTAATATTACTGATCGGAAGCAGCCTCCACCCAGGCATTCCGATCACTTGACCTTGCTGAATATATTAGCTTTCTAATAATTCTGAACCGCTATAAGAATAATACACTTGTTGGAAGGACACCATTCCTTTCAATCTCCCACTTGTCCTTCCGGACAAGTGTGTATTTAGTGTATAGCCCCTTTCCTATGTCTCTTCATGAACTACAGAGTAAGATTACTCGTCATCTCTGTTACGTCCAGAAGTGTTTCTCGAAATCCGAGTTTGACTGTCGATAAGCAGATGATTTCTAAAATCCATCTGAGCATGGCCATGCATTTTCAAAGTCTCGCTCTTCGAGAGGCCTTGTAAACAACAAGACATGTTCCCTATTGTTAGTAGGGGGACATTTCCAGTCTTGTAATGTAGCTTCTCTTACTAAGAGGACTCACCCGCCTGATATCTGTCTTTATAATCCCCAGTTACGGCAGACGTTTGGCGGATACCAAAGCGGACCAGTACTCAAACAAGAGATCTCCCACTACTCATGGTCAAAGGAAAAGAGTTCCGATAGTAATAATGAGAAAATACTTATGACGATTTTTTAAATCTATTAAAGTATCCTCATAGGTCGATCCAGTATGGTTCTAAACCAATACCTGTGCAAATGATTTATATCCTCATAGCACAAGAAACGGTGCTATAAATCATACTACACACTAATCTCTGACCTTGATTAGGGATAATTTTCGATTAAAATATTCAATGTTCACTTAATAGGTGTTTCTTTATCCAAGCCATTGACTTGATACCCTATTTTGAATATTTATTAAAATCGAATGGACTCATTATTTAATTCTAAACCACAATTAAATAGTTTTGTGGAATATTTAGAAATATTTTATTCCACTATGAAACTTCACAATGTTTCATCTTATGATAAATGTTTTTTCCCAAATGTTTTAAGAGTAGTACTCTTCATAAAAACATTCATAAAAATCACACTCATATTTGATGCTTGATTTCTTTCATGCAATTATGAAGTTGTCGTTCACTTATTGCATAGGTTTAGTTATAATTACTTTGCAAACCTTAGCATCTTCATTATCCACCATTTCCATAATAAGATGATAAAATTTTGAGAGTGTTAATGGATTACATGTGATTAAGGATTTATTGTCCAAGCAATGGCACCCACTCATTTTTATGATTCGAGACCTTCTACTTGACAACCTACAATCATCAACGTTCAACAACGAGCTTTTCCATTTAACATCTTTCCTTATTATTGCCTTTAAGGCAACAATATTCTCAACATATATTTTAGTAGACTCCCTGATGATGCCTTGCTTGGGTTTCACTCCAAGCGACTCACAACGATTTGGGATACCCTAATCACTTGTGAGCATGGAAATTTTCCTTAAATTCCCGCACATTATACATGGATGCACATCCATGTTACCATTCTCAAGCCACGACACTTCTTGCCTCGTGCTTATAAATGGCTTCCTTTCTAAGGATCTAATCCTTGTTAAGGTTTGTGCTTGCAACATCAAAACTCAAATTATATTTGTTTCCATGCGTCAAGAACTCATCCAACTACTTATCTAAGTTCTTTGGATGTTCTTGACTATAATCTAATGTCTAATACTTAGATTAATGTCGATTGGTATTATATACGTACTTCACATGCTCTAAGCATTTAAGTCATCTGACGATTCCATATCATAGCTTTACATGATGGATTTAATTCTAGAATTATTCTCAATTTTATTCCAT